>NW_025767468.1:2045000-2679596 GCF_003918875.1 Haliotis rubra | reverse complement strand
TGCGGGGTTTTCATATTACGTCTATCCTGGTGCAATGCCCAGCGAGACTAGAGGATTGTCTATTTAAAGTACTCTTTTAATTTATACCGCAGTTCTCTATTCTAGGACATTTAAATGTGTTTAACGCATTACCTACTTAACTAAATGTCAACTGAAAAAATGTGTTGTGGTTTAGAAAATGTTATTCCGCTATAATCAAATGAATATCAAACGGCTTCTAGGCGTAGATTTACGAAAAGTTTGCGTCTTATATTGTCTATCTATTACCATGTAAATATAATAATCTATATCTACCAGCCTAGCTTTCAAAATCACACTTCGTATGCTATCAAGGCTAATTTCTAGCTGTACTTTATTTAAAATTTGAAATTTGAGAGGGCAAATATTTCTAATCTCTTTGCTACGTTATCAAGCTGTGGCTGATGAGGGAAACCGCTTTTGTTGTTTTCATGTCAGTTCACAATGGAGTCAGTTTCTGTTTCAGGAAAAACATGACCCAGTTACTTCCTTTGCCGCGAATCGGCTCGCTCCAAAGCCCGGGACAAGCTTGCAGTTGAGTTGACGTGGAACCGCCGCTGAGAGGCACCACGGAAACCATTGCCTGTGTCCAGGTGATGACAGTCTGCCTCCAACATCCTCATCAAGGCCATAGAGTCCGAACCTTCCTTTGCAGTTCAGTCCGCCCGATTCTGCCAAAGAGATTTGCCACTGATCAGGGTCTGTTATGCCATTTTAATTGGATTGAATATACTTATTTGAGTTTTCCTCCACATACGACAGGTTTTGATATATATATTATAGTGGTTCTGACATTCCGCAAATAAGTAAGCAGGCAAAGCGGATATCGGGGTTCTGTAACCACTCATTTGCTTTCGAAATGGTTCTTTGCGTTTTGGAGCATGGTAAGGGATGTAAAAGAAGGACTTGTTGGTATTGTAAATAGTACATTGTGTCTTCGGAGGCAGAGGTATTCATGGCAGACTAAAGCAGCAGACAGACAGATGCACACACATCTCGCAGAGAAGTTAAAATATTCATGAATGTGTGTTAAACCCCATTTTACACCAACACTGTATAATCACGTCTTATTTATTGAGATGTGGAGCTTAAGTATATTTACAGAGAATGTATAATGTAATCCTTCCCTATCCAGATTAATAGTCGCGGAAGTGCGTACCAATATGCCCGCTGCTCCACAAAAATCAGTACAATAGTCCATCCTCAGCAAGCTCTCAATCGCATTTTGCCTCAACACGGGCTACCATCGAACGCGTTCCAATGGAAGTGAAGCAAGACTGTCATGAAAACTGTATGTTTAAATAGATTAAAGATGCGTTTCTTTTCAGTGAGAATATACCCTTGAAATATTTTCCTCATCTTTTGTTGCCCTCTATTAGTTTGGATACAGCCGGCCCAGTCCTCCAAAGCTCTTCAGTTCCCTTTACAGAAGTTAGTCTCAAGGCAAGGCAGAAATGTGTGATCTAAGGTTTGAATCAACGTTTCATGCTGATTTCTGCTGCCAATTTCTTTGGAAGCACTATATGCTACCTCTATGCCCTTGGCTCTGCATGGAAGTGTAATAAGCATTGTAAAACCGCCTTACACAAAGTAGTAGTTTAAACTATTGTTGAACTAAGGGACTGTTCATACGTTATGGCTAGGGCATGATACGGGATCTCCTTATGGAGAAGCATGTACAATGTGAATGGACTCCCCCAAAATTAAAGCCTTTTTATTTATGTACAAAATCAAATGAATCCTACCCTTCCTATATTCCGAAGCATAATTCGTTGACCCCCAGCCCCTAGAAATTAAAATGTGGGTGGACTCCTTTAAAATCATCATCATCATCATCATGCTTCCTGCTCATTTAGTGTTGTCAAAGTTGCCTAGATCTTTTCCTGTTCTACAGCTGCATCTTCAAGCAGAACACATCATATCTGAACTGAGACCAGTTCTTCAGATTTCAACTGTTCCCGAAAAGTCCGAAGCTTTCAACTGATAGAAAAGGTAATGTCTCATGAACTGTTGTACCCAATGTCTTAAAATTTCTGTGACAGCCTCCATATTAAGGGATTATGCAGTGACACCAGTTTATTGGGGTGACCTTGACCTTGGCTTCTTCAAGGTCACCATGACACTTCTGAACACTTTCAAACTGTTGCCAACGTGGATATCTCATGCAACTGTGAGTATCCACATCTTCAAACCTGGTGATTGCTTCACTTATGGGATTAGTGTAGACATCAGTTTTATTCTTCAGTGACCCTTGACCCATTTCTCACTTTCACCATGACACTTTGAACACTTTTCAAAATCCGTTGAAAGCATCCTATGGACTGTTTGTCTTACCGGGTCTTGGAATTTAAGTGACAGCATACATTGGGGACGGTGTACAATTTACCAGTTTATTTTCAAGCATCCTGGACTAAGCGTCTTCAAGGTCACCGCGACACTTTGCACGCCACCTTGCTCATCTTAACGATATCTCATGCACTGTTGTACCCAATGTCTTTAAATTTGGTGACATGCCTCCACATTGGGGATCACGCTGCAACAATTCAGTTTATTTTGATGACCTTGACCTTGGTTCCTCGCCGTCACCATGACACTTTGCACGCTTTTTTTAACTCTTGTTAACGGATATCCCATAAAAACATTGCACCCAATGTTTTCAAGTATGTTGACAGCCTACATTGGGTGATTATGCAGACAATTCAGTCATTTCGGTGGCATCTTGCATGTGACCCAAAAATAAAAGTAGTAAATATAGATATTCCATTCTTGAAGCGAAGCGTGCAATATTGCCATATCAGTGGCAAACACTTGTCTTCTTCCTTTCTTTCTCCTTACTTAGTTTCTCTTCACACATACATCTGTCCTTCCTTTCCCAGTCCCTCCCGGAGACTCAGGAAGGTTGCAGGTTCGATCCCCTCGCTGCATCATACCAAAAGACGCTAAAATATGGTGCACTTGTTGGTCCCTGCCTGACACTCAGCATTAATGTGGGTACAACGTAAGGACTGGTCGGCACGGAGTCAGTATAATGTGTCTGAGTGCTTAATCATGCATGGTACATCTCAGTGGGCTAGCACTATAAAACCAGCTTAAGTCTGGGCTAGTACAAGCAGCCACACATACAAGCACACACACGCCATTATATGACCAAAATATTATTAAGTACCTACATTAAACCCCATTTCACACCTCACCTCACCCAGTCCCTCCCTTGCTCACCACCCTTCTTTATGCACTCACACTCTCCTTTGAACTCTGACCCACTCATTCTGCCATTTACATGCTAGATCAGGACTTTAGGCTTCCAGAGGAGGGAGAGCAGGCACGGAAGTGCCGTGTTTGACTGTCCTGAGTGGCAGCGCTGGTTGTCATCATCCTGGAGGCTGTGCAGGACAAGAAAGAAGTTGGACAACAGAGCTCCAACTCATCCCCCGGCTCCGCTTCCAAGTCCCGGCCAAGCAAGTAAGGGACCAGTCAGTAATTATAAATGAGACATGGCAGGACAAGGGGTAGACGCCATTAGTTTCGGACTTCAAAAATCTGGGATCTGCATGTATGTCCCAAATGAGTTTCAGTATTATGTGAAGGTCTTGGTACCTACTGCACATTACAGGTATTTCTCTTTACATCAGAATTTCACCCCTGGCTCTTAAGTAGGTCACAATAGGGTTTCAAAAAACACCACTGGTTCATAGTCCCTTAAATAGGGATAAAATCAAGGGGCGGCCCAGAGCAGATCTTGGTCCCCTGAACCTTTAAATAGGGACAACAAGGCTGCTGGTATGGGGGATCGGTTATGGTTACAGAACAGAATAATGCCCCAGTACAAATGCTTTTTTCTTTACAGTATATGTAGATGAAATAGCTCTTCCTTCCTTGCCAGGAGCACTTGACCCTTGGAGGACTACAACAGTAAGGAGTACATCATGCCAGTTACTGCTTTGACCACCATCTACAACCTCTGTAACAGATTTAACACTGACCAAGATGGAGGTAACCCGAAACACCTGCAGCCTACACTCTCACACACACACCTGTAGTCTATACTAATACACCTGCAGTCCACAAACTCTCACGCCTGTAGTCTATACTCTCACACCTGCTGTCTACACTATCACACACCTGCAATCTACACTCCTCACACACCTGTAGTCTATACTTAACACACCTGTTGGTCTGCCACTCTCACACACCTGCAGTCTCCACCTGTACTCACACCTGCAGCCTACACTACACACACACTTGTAGTCACCTGCACTCTCACACACCTGTAGTCTTATACTAACACACCTGCTGCAATCTCACACCTCACCTGTAGTCCAAACTAACAACACACCTGCTGTCTACACTCTGGACACACCTGCAGTCTACACTTTCACACACCTGCAGCCTACATTCTCACACACCTGCAGACTACACTCTGACACACCTGCTGTCTACGCTCTCACACACCTGCAGTCTACTCTCTCACACACCTGCAGTCTACACTCTCACACACCTGCTGTCTACTCACACACACCTACAGTCTACTCTCACACACCTGTAGTCTATACTCTCACACACCTGCAGTCTACACTCGGACACACCTGTCTACACTCTCACACACCTGCAGTCTACACTCTCACACACCTGAAGTCTATACATTCACTCCTGCTTACACATATTACTGTCTATACCCTCACAAACCAACAGTTTATTCTCCCACAAACCTGCAGTCTAAACATTCATATATTAAAGAACCTTATGACTCTTTGAATAACAGCTTCAAAGATTATTGACCATACTCAAATCTATTTTGAAATACTACCGAATTCTTAGTATTTTCAAAATATAAATGTTCATTAGTAATACATCTCACACTGGAAAGATAAATTTGTTTTGCAAGCACAGTTGTATGATCTGTATAAGAGTGGAGAAAGTGCTGTTGATGACGATGCACCTGCTGTATTGACCATTGTTCTGATGCAGGATCCATCCCGAGGAACACTTCAGTATGGAGCTGATCGTCCAGTGTATCCGGACATCGGACAACCCACAGACTCACCACCAAGCCCTGCTAGTGCTGACTGTGTCGGCCAAGATTTGCCTTAGTATGTCGTGCGCTCTCTACATTAAACCTCTTTAATGTAACACGCTTTGTATTATGGTCAGAACAATATCTTTCAAAGGTGTGGATCAGATTTCTCTCTTGAGTGTTGTAGGGTCCAACGACCTGTCGTGTCACCATTTGGTGAACTGAATGTCCAGGTTTTCTTCAGTGAGAAATTACTGTGTATTTAGGTGGTACAATTTTAGTGGAGTTCACATTCAGATACTGAACTGATTAGGACGGCAGCAATAAGTGAAATGAGAAGCATTTGATTTGTTTATTTGTTACATGATGAGGAGGCAGCTGAGGATGTTCTTGCATTTATTTACATGTATTAGATGATAGAAGATATCATGAAAATCTTGAGATAATCAGTGGCTACAAGTATGTTGTAGAAGCATATAAATTCCATGTTTGTTTGTTGGGGCACCTTTTGCAATCACACGATGGTATTTTCCATCAATCTGTCTGTCTGTCTGTAGGAGCATCTACTGCACAACATATCATGACAGTGTTCACCTTTCATGGGCCAACATCCTGCGCCAAGATCGACGGTAGCTACAGCTTCCTAATGTCATCAGCAAGATCCTGGAGAATGTCATCCCTGCACTTATCAGTGTGAGTCACTGCTTTCATGCTGGTTTTTATACCTGTCAATATCAATCACTTGATTGTCTGAACCAGACTCAATTATTTACAATACCCTTTGAAGGTCCGGGTTACAATATTGATCTTCAGTAACTCATGCTTGTCGTAGAGGCTTACTAACGATCGGGTGTTCAGGCTCGCTGACTTGGTTGGACACATGTCATCGCATCCCAATTGCGCAGATCGATGCTCGTGGTGTTGTTGATCACTGGATTGTTTGGTCCAGACTCGATTATTTACAGACCGCCATATAGGCTGGAATATTGCTGGAGAGCGGGCGTAAAACTAAACTCACTCAGCTCAATTATTTACAAGCCACATTCCTATAGCATTATAGCTAACTCCACGATTTCTGTTTTGCTATAATCATTCTCGAAGTGAAAACGCAGAATGGTTAAAGTGTTTGCTCTTAATGCCAGAGACCTGGGTTTGATTCCCCCATGGGTACAATGTGTGAAGCCTGTTTCCTGTTTTAAAGTGGTGTGTGGGAAACCATACCCACTCCACTAAATCAATGCTCTTGCTTTTTAAGCTGACTAACGCGGTAGGTTAAACTATTTTCATACAGACATGTGAAGAGAAATCCTCACCAAAGAAAACTAGTCTGACCTAGCAAACCGAGAGGAGGTCATCACCATGGTGATGCGACGAGTCTTCGTCGATGCCTACCCTTACATCCCACAACACAGGAAGTTGATGCTGTACACAAAGCTGGTGAGGATTGTGGGACAGAAGCAGTACCTGTATGGCGTGTCTGCTGCTGTTCATTGAGCAGGTGGTGGTGGCGAGGAACGTATTGTTAGACCAGGCGACTCCCATCTTGTTCTGGAGGAGAAGGTTTGTGTGATGCTTTTGATAACTGCAGTAAGAGAGCTGAGTGTTGAGGCACTATGCCATTATACAGAGAGGGCTTTATCTGGACCTGCTATCAGCTATAATCAGCCATTGGTCCATTAAGATTCCCAAATCATTTGATTTTAATGATTGTAATGAGTTAAATCCTAATTTGCCTGCGACTGCACTTAGTGTTGAATCCTGGGTATCTCTGGAAGTATCCCTAGACTATATCTGAGACCTTTTCTATAAAGGGATCTTAGCGCTAAGGTGATAGTAACTTCTATACATTAACAGAGGCTTACGGCCATCATAGCTGTAAGATCATTTTGTAGAACTGGGTGTACCCTGGGGCGTATCCCAGGGTGTATCCGTGGATGTATCCGTGGATGTATTCTGGGGCATATCCCAGGACATATCCCAGGGCGTATCCAAGGACGTATATCCTGGGGCATATCCCAAACATGCCTGGGGTTTTTAGATGATACATCATCTTATCATATTTCTTGTCTTACCAGATGTCTGGACCCATAGGACCCGCGGAACTGGAATTTATCCAGATTTTGTCGACATCCTTCTCCCCTGCAACCCAGCTCATGGCAGCCCGGGATGCTATTGTGTATATCTCCCAGCTTCCAGATGACAAAGATGGTATGTTACCTGGTTATCTGACAATAATAAAGGAAACATCTTTGTTACTGTTATGGTCTCAAGGTGTCCCAGTTGTCTGAGGAGAGTAACTCGCTAAACAGAGTTACATCCCTGCTTAGGCATGCCAGGAACCAATGATCATGGATTGAAATCCCACAGGTTGTTCTTATAATGTTTCTAGATTTGACAGCAACATAGTTATGATGGTAAATACCTAGGACCTGTAATCTATCTTCACATCAAACTGACATGGGGTATAATTCAAAGCAGCACTTGCTTCCTCCCTCAAGCTTCCACTCACTCACTCACTCACTCACTCTCACTCACTCACTCACTCACTCACTCACTCACTCACTCCTCACTCACTCACTCACTCACTCACTCACTCACCTCACTCACTCACTCACTCACTCACTCACTCACTCACTCACTCACTCTCACTCACTCACTCACCTCACTCACTCACTCACTCACTCACTCACTCCTCCACTCACTCACTCACTCACTCACTCACCACTCACTCACTCACTCACTCACTCACTCACTCACTCACTCACTCACTCACTCACTCACTCACTCACTCACTCACTCACTCACTCACTCACTCACTCACTCACTCACTCACTCACTCACTCATGTTTATGTTCAGACACAGTAATCAAAGCCAAGAGTGTCCCTCAGTCTCTAGGGGCCTTGAAGAAGGAGGACAGTGAGATCTTCAGTGTACAGTTCCACACTGCCAAACAGCTGCAAGCACTTCAAGTATGCTACATTTTTAGTCCATCTGTTTGTCTCCCTTCTCTCTCATCAGCAGTTAAATGTGTCACAGGTAGGAGGATGCCAGAGGTGTCCACTTTGTTAAAGAATAATAGCATGATCCTGTGTTTGCTTTATCAATGGATGATTTGGTTTCTGCCATTGCAAATTTCTATGGCTTCACATTAATCGATAAGTAAGATGTGTATGACATTGGTATTATTTAGTTGTTGTTAGGGCTGGATATTACCCTGATTCTCATATTGCGATATATTGCAATAATATAAGAGATATTGTAATACATATTGTGATATATTGACTGGAAGGTGTCTGCCCAAGTGCGTGCATCATAAATTCATAATAGCTCTCTGTGTGGGACATCATCTTCTCAGTTGCTGTTACACCATACTTCAGGCTCCCCTGGCCCCATTGTGTATGGCTGGCTGTATGCCAATGGTTTACAGATAAATAAAATGATAAAGAGCCTTAATGTAGTATGTTTACTTGAAGTACTGCAACAAAGTTTTGCTAACATAATGATAAAAGTAATACTATAACATGATTTTCATGGTCACTGTTTGCCTCCTCAACAGAATGCACTTCAATGCAGCATGTGATTATTGTTACTGTATGTCAGTGATTCATTCAGATTCAACTCCAATATAAACATGTGTTAACATGAAACCAAAACATAATTTAGGTGAACTACTCGAGCTTACAATCCTCATGTGACCTCCAATATCTAAGATCCTTGACTAGAATGTCAGTATACAGTCCTACAAAATATAAAAGACTTAGACCTTTTGATAAATTGAAAACATATGTCCCATTATGAAACAAACAACAACAACAAAATATTGTAAATAGTGAAATGTCACTCAAAACCAGAGGCTCTACTAATAAGTCCAAATAATAAATTGGTCCATTAGAGGCCACTTAATTCCTCTAAAATGTCACATATGAAACACAAAACATAAAGCATTTGGTAAAGGGAGCTAAGGACAGACCAATTTTATTTCTTGTTTTACTTGGATTTTGTCATCAGAACATCTAAAGGCAGGAGGGAAAAATAAAAGTAAAATCACTGGTCAAAGTAAAATTCTAAGTACTCAAAGCATGTTACTTTTGGCAATTTATGAAGTGTATATGTAGAGGGCAAAAACACAATCTAAAAACAAAATTTCTTGTATGTTTACATTTTGGCCAATGAAAACATTAGGATTTTATTTTTTGAGCGAGGAAAATTAATTAATTTTTTTTTCTTATTCTTGAAAAAATACGACAGGCGGATCTGTAAAACAAGAAATATAATTGGTCTGGCCTAACTCTCAATATATTTCAGAATCTCAACCATATCGCTATATACGTATCACAAGATATTGTACTGGTATCTACTGGTTTACCGGTAATATTGCACAGCCCTAGTTGTTGTAGCTGAGTTAGAGGTGTCTTTGTATTTGAAGGTTGCAGCCAAGGAGGGGAAGAAATCCCTGCAGAAGAATTTTGAGTCTCTTCTCGAAACCCTTCTTCAGTACATCAGCCAAATCTCCATTGTTGTGGACAGGCACCAGAACAAACCCACATCTCGTTTCTGGAAGGCCTACTTGCACAAGGCTTATGACATGATCGATAAGGTGAGACTTCCCTTGCAACAATGAGATATTGTCACCACGCTGAGAGGTCTTGTGCCTTATACATGTACTTCTCAAGGAGAATTAGGAGAGGATTGTGTTTGATAACATTTGCCCAATTTGTTTCATCCATTTTCATATACAGAAATGTACCCTAGCCAAAAAATCAGAATACAAAACATGTCCATTCCACGCTTTACGTTTTCTTGATCGGAACTGTCAGACTGATGCTGTTTCTTTTTAGATTATTATTGTTATCATTATAGCATATTTATATAACCCACATATCCATGCAACTAGTACATGCTCAAGGCGCTGGTATTTTTTCTCTCGATCATTGGATATCAGTCTCAACAGCACATTGTATTATCAATCTCTACTCCCTGCGGATCATACAACTCTGGGGCACTAAGTTATTGCGGCTTTCCCATCCTTACGAGGTACCCATTCACAGCTGGGTGGACTGGGACACATTTGACTGTGTTATATAAGACCCAAGCATACTCAGTGATGAATATTTTTCAATGCACAGTATCAGTTTCAATCAGGCAAACAGGAACAGTTACATACAGTTTTACGACCTGTGAAGGTCCGGGGGTAAGAATGAACCTTCAGTAACCCATGCTTGTCGTGAAGAGGCAACTAACGGATCGGCTGGTCCAGGCTCGCTGGCTTGGTTGACACATGTCATAGGTTCCCCAATTAGCGCGAATCGATGCTCATGCTCTTGATCACTGGATTGTCTGGCCCAGACTTCGATTATTTACAGACTGCCGCCATATAGCTGGAATATTGCTGAGTGTCGCGTAAAACTAAACTCACTCACATACAGTTACGGTTTTATGCTGAGGAATATGGACTCATCCGCTGTTTAGGTACTGGCTACACTTCTGTATTTTAAGGGTACATTTTTCGCGTACAGAAACGCATCTACCCGGGCTATATATATATATGGCATCAGTGCTGACAATGGCACTGTCAGAAGTAATTACGGCGACATCGTGGTCTCAGTGAGGAATGTAGCTATTTTGATGATCAGTCATCATCTGTCCATACAAGCTGACTGGCCTGTACGTACATGATGTCAGAATGTGGCTCAGAAAAATCACCTTCAAACCACGCTTGTTTTAAGAGTTTACTGATGATTGGTCCAAATGTTTAGTTGATTGTGTACAACGGTGTGGTCTTCCCTTGATTATTGCCATACCACTTTCTAGAATAATGGTGGTCGATTCCTGAGTGTGACACCGAACAAGTTCAGTATTTCCTGACAGTTAACACTATAACCAGGGCCAGAGGTGCTCCGGGGTAGGAAGAGCCATAGGATCAAAGTTTAGAAGCAAATTGCAGTTTGATGTCAGAACATGTAAAGTGGTATCTTATTCTCCAACTTCGTCTCCTCATCACACCTGTATATTTCAAGGACACATTTGTCAAGTTGTTGTGTCTCTAGATCACATGCCTGCTGCCGGACCACATGTTCGTGGAGGTGACATCGGGGCTGCTGAAACACAGCCTGCCCACTGTCCAGCGGAAGGCCATGGAGCTCCTCAACTCCCGTCTCCAGCAGGTCAAGGACGTAGTGGACAAGGAACAGGTGAGTGTACTGTTAGAGTGTGTGTGTGTGCTCCTTGATGATGCCGTCTCCAGCAGGTCAAGGACGTAGTAGACAAGGAACAGGTCAGTGTACTGTTAGAGTGTGTGTGTGTGTGCTCCCTGATGATGCCGTCTCCAGCAGGTCAAGGACGTAGTAGACAAGGACCAGGTTAGTGTACTGTTAGAGTGTGTGTGTGTGTGCTCCTGATGATGCCGTCTCCAGCAGGTCAAGGACGTAGTGGACAAGGAACAGGTCAGTGTACTGTTAGAGTGTGTGTGTGTGCTCCTAATGATGCCAGTAGGTCTCAGCAGGTCAGAGGGACGTGTGTGTGTGCTCCCCTGAGTAGACAAGGACCAGGTTAGTGTACTGTTAGAGTGTGTGTGTGTGTGTGTGCTCCCTGATGATGCCGTCTCCAGCAGGTCAAGGACGTAGTAGACAAGGAACAGGTCAGTGTACTGTTAGAGTGTGTGTGTGTGCTCCCTGATGATGCGTCTCCAGCAGGTCAAGGACGTAGTAGACAAGGACCAGGTTAGTGTACTGTTAGAGTGTGTGTGTGTGCTCCCTGATGATGCCGTCTCCAGCAGGTCAAGGACGTAGTAGACAAGGACCAGGTTAGTGTACTGTTAGAGTGTGTGTGTGTGTGTGCTCCCTGATGATGCCGTCTCCAGCAGGTCAAGGACGAGTAGTAGACAAGGACCAGGTTAGTGTACTGTTAGAGTGTGTGTGTGTGTGCTCCTGATGATGCCGCCTCCAGCAGGTCAAGGGCGTAGTGGACAAGGAACAGGTCAGTGTACTGTTAGAGTGTGTCTGTGTGTGTGCTCCTGATGATGCCGCCTCCAGCAGGTCAAGGACGTGAGTAGACAAGGACCAGGTTAGTGTACTGTTAGAGTGTGTGTGTGTGCTCCCTGATGATGCCGTCTCCAGTACTTCTCGTGGTTTCAGATATGCTAAGCTTTTACATATCTACAGCTTGTGGACTTGGTAATCTGTAAGTGGTTTACACTGTTAGTGGGGAGCGCTTGTAATCTTGATACAGTTAGTTGAGAACCTTAGACTCTGGACATTATTAATGGTGGACATTGTTATAGTGCAATATAGAAAAAGCTTTATGGATAACAACTTCTTTTTTATTAGTGAGTCGCGGCGTTTGATACAGATTCTTGTACCAAGCATCTGTATCGAAACGTCAAGACTCACGAATAAAAAGAAGTTGTTATCCATAAAAAATATTCTATATTGTACTTCCCAACTTCTAAAATGCCACTCAAAGAAATTGTTATAGTGGTGAACCTTATACTCTGGATGCTGTAATTGGGGAAACATTGAATACTGTCTGCTTTGCCATTCAGGATCACACTCAGGATCACATTCTGGATCACATCCAGTGTAGTATGTTCTTGTGTACAGATAAATTATATGATGAGGATGTTTTCTTCAGGAGAACATTCTGCTGGTGCTGGTTGATGAACTGTCAGCCATAGTGAAACAAACAACTCTCGACTCGGATGACCTTGAGGAGACAGGGGTCAATGGCCAGACGGCTCTCTACAGCCTGAAGGTGTTGTGTCGTCTGCTGGGCCATAAACACCCCGATAGGTTTATCAAGGTAAGTTGTGTTGGAAGTCAAATGAACTGAACATAACAGACTGAGAAGTGTGACCCATCACCTGTATTTAAAGACAGTGCTCATGTTATCAACCACTGGATTTGCTAGCTCTCAATTACAGACTCTATTGATCAAAGGCAACCATGATAAAGGCAGCATAGCAAACAGATTCTAGCTTAAAACAACATACAGTTCTTGCTGTATTCAGTGATTCAGCAGAAGTATACTTTTGGTCAGAATTGTGCATTTCTCTGCTACAGAATTCATCAAGATCACCTTTTGAAAATGACTAAACACCACTTTGTAGTGAATATTTTGCATTACGGACCAAGAGGGGGGTTCGGCAGAGGGTCCCCCCCACCCCCCAACCTTGAAAATTCCTGGATCCGCCTATGCTTGCGACACGCTTTTTTTTTCTGCAAACAGGTGCACTTGATTTTGCTATCAACCGCAGGCAGCCATGATAAAGCATTAAAATACATTCACTTTTTGCTGTATTCAGTGATTCAGCAGTGAAATATACTTTTGGTCATAATTTGCGTTTTCTCTTCCACAATATTCAGTACACTGACTTGTGGCAGGCATTTTTCTGCAAACAAGTGCAAAATAAAAACACTAACCTTAAAGTTTGCAGATATTTATGCAGAATAATAAATTGGTTTCAAATGTGCACAATATTCCACCAGAAGTTAAATGGGGTAGATAGAAGGGCTGCAGAATACAGCAGGGCCTGAAAATGTTCTCGCTCCCATGATTGGTTGTTCGGCATCAGACCTACTAAAACATTTGCTGAAATATTCCACAAAGAGCTTAAATTCCACACTCCAGATAGGTCTATGTTGATATGACACATACAGTACTGTGACATGTTCCACATTTCAGGTACTGCAGCTCACCTGCAAGGTACTCACCAAGAGGAAGGACAGCCCTAATGTGTTGGCATGTGCCCTGCTATGTGTTGGGGAGATCTCGGCTGACCTCAAGGTCCATGTCATCCCTCACCTGCCGACTTTCATGCCCAAACTCCTCAAGATCCTGGGCCGCACTGAGGAACTGACTGGGTGAGACTAATGTGAAGTCACAGTTTCGTTTTCAGAACACTATGGAAATTCTGGTTCTGTTTTGCCTCCATTTGTCAAGATTTATGTAGGATTTACTTGATTTATAATGTCTGTATGGAAACCTGTATTAGTCTCCCAGTGATCCTAGGCATCACAATTTGCATTACAGAGTTGCTTCCCTTGGGTGTGCCAGAAACCTGTGATCATGAATTTGAATCCCAGTTCTCAATGATAATATTACTAGGTGGATCAGCACCATACCTGTGCTCCTGGGTTTACCAAAGAGTTAACACCTGAGGCGTCAATCACTCTCATCTTTCCTTTCATTTAAATCTGACAAGCAGTGACAGAAAAATCTTCAGGAGTCACCAGTTTAAAGCTGATGAGGTTTTTTTCTTAGGTATCTATCAGTCAATGGACATAGGTGCTGTGATACTGCTTGAACATTGCTGACTCAGAAGTTCCCTCTTGCAGTTTAGCAATAATTACTCACCAGACACATTGACGTTGCTGTGATACTGTTTGAATATTGCTGACTCAGAAGTTCCCTCTTGCAGTTTAGCACAATGACTCACTCAGACCCATTGACAGAGCCAACATGAGCTCCACGCATGTTCACAGACCGCCTGTGTTGTAGGAATGAGCTGCTGCTGCAGAGTTGTGTGACAGTCATCAGCAAGGTGGTGGAGAATCTGCCAGACTTCCTCAGCCCCCCCTACATCCTGGACATCACCAAACATGTCAGTATACAGATACTACCTTCCTTGCAACTGTGTGTACTCATAAACGCTGCTTCAAATATTATTTGAAATTGGTAACATTATCGCTCATCCTTTGCAGTGGAAATGAATGAATGAATGATTTAAATTCATGTTTTATTTCTTATTAATGTTTGGAATACATTAATCCTCCTGATGTGTTTGTTTGTGCTTTACTACATCTGGGAGGTAAGTGATGCGTGCAGGACCTTTCCCCATATCATAATTATTAGAATAAAAGTCTTGGCTACTCATGATCGTTGTTTGTTTTTCCAGTACTGCCTCCTGTCTGGAGGGGAGTCTCCTCAGAAGCCTCAAGTTCAGCAGCGTCTTCTCGCCATTCGGTAAGACTGCCTGGGTCGGCTATGTGTTTCATTCCTCAGATGTTGATTGCTTTTGCGGTGGGGTGGCCTAGTGGTTAAAGCATTCGCTCGTCACGCCTAAGCCCTGGGTTCGATTCCCCACATGGGTAGAATGTGTGAAGCCCATTTCTGATGTCCCCACTGTGATATTGCTAATAGCGACATTAAACCATATATAGCTTTCCATCAGTACATCTTGCTAAAAGGTGCAAATGTTATGAGCAGAAACTTTAGTGTTGTCTTTTTCCGCCAGTCATGTTTGTTGGTTCTCGGATTTTGGTCAGGTTACATTTCTGGGATACCCCATACAACACCAGGTGAATAGACTTACGTACATGCCATTTCCTGGGGATCTAGCACCACTACAGGGGCACTGTTCCAGTGGTACAAGGCAATGCAAATCAATGTGCACGGGTGCTTACTCTTAAATCTACTCCAGCCTTCATACCCGTGCTGTGTGTTGCACTCAAAATGAAGTCACTTTTCTTTTGCAGTCATGCGATGGCCACAGTCCTTCCAACACGTGTCATCCTTCCAACCATCGTGTCATGTTACACGAACCTGGTGGAAGAACACCAAGTATGTATTGCCCCTGTAGACCTTTTCCAGCTGGTATAGGTGGTTTTGTATTCAAAGGATCTGCAACTTATTGTGGAAACTGAGTGGGTCTGCTTTCAGGATAAAATCATCGACTGTTCGCTTTCCATTTCATCAAGGGCTTCAAACAGAATTGACTGTGATGACACACATATCTGGATATACTGATGTTTCACATAGGGAGAGACTATTTGATTGAGTTATTTAAAGTAATTTAACATTCATGTTTAGATTTATGCATGTTGTGCCCCATGTAAAGATCATAACCCAAACGAGGCTCCTGTAAAATGTGTTACAAAACCACACAGATGTGATTCCCTGTTGGATTGATGCTAAAGATTGTGGCAGCCATTTAACCACAGTGTGTCTTGTCAGGAATGTCTGGAGTGTATCATGTCTCTGCTGGAGGCCCACATCAAGGAGATGAACCGGGAGAACCTCGCCAGCTTCCACAACGACATCCTGGCCTTCTTCTTCACCTGTCTTGACTTCAGGACCAACCATCCCAAGGTGAGTCACCAGGGCAGACTGTTCCAAGGTGAGTCACCAGGGCAGACTGTTCCAAGGTGAGTCACCAGGACAGATTATCCCAAGGTGAGTCTTCAGGGCAGACTGTTCCAAGGTGAATCACCAGGGCAGACTGTTCCAAGGTGAGTCACCAGGGCAGACTGTTCTAAGGTGAGTCATCAGGGCAGACTTTCACCTTTGCCAAGGTGAGTCTTCAGGGCAGACTTTCCTTTGCCAAGGTGAATCTTCAGGACAGATTATCCCAAGGTGAGTCACCAGGGCAGACTGTTCTAAGGTGAGTCATCAGGGCAGACTCTCACCTTTGCCAAGGTGAGTCTTCAGGGCAGACTGTTCCAAGGTGAGTCATCAGGGCAGACTGTTCTAAGGTGAGTCGTCAGGGTGACTATCCCAAGGTGAGTCTTCAGGGCAGACTGTTCCAAGGTGAGTCTTCAGGGCAGACTGTTCCAAGGTGAGTCACCAGGGCAGACTGTTCCAAGGTGAGTCACCAGGGCAGACTGTTCCAAGGTGAGTCACCAGGGCAGACTGTTCCAAGGTGAATCTTCAGGGCAGACTGTTCCAAGGTGAGTCACCAGGGCAGACTGTCCGAAGGTGAGTAACCAGGGCAGACTGTTCCAAGGTGAGTCACCAGGGCAGACTATCCGAAGGTGAGTCACCAGGGCAGACTGTTGCAAGGTGAGTCACCAGGGCAGACTGTTCCAAGGTGAGTCATCAGGGCGGCTATTCCAAGGTGAGTCTTCAGGGCAGACTGTTCCAAGGTGAGTCATCAGGGCGGCTATCCCAAGGTGAGTCTTCAGGGCAGACTGTTGCAAGGTGAGTCATCAGGGCGGCTATCCCAAGGTGAGTCTTCAGGGCAGACTGTTCCAAGGTGAGTCATCAGGGTGGCTATCCCAAGGTGAGTCTTCAGAGGCACATGTTTGGAAGCACATTACTTGTAGACTACAACATCGCATTCAGCTGTGTCATATGATGAAGCTTCTATTTAGGTGTCTGTTGTCTTTCAACCATGATATGAATAGGCATCTTTTCATTTGGCAAATACTTATGAAATTACAACAGAACACTCACAAACTATGTGTATCAAGAATGGTAACCAGCATATGATCTGTATGTCTTCAGGAATCACTGTCCAGGATAAACCAGATTGAGGACTCTGTGATCAGCACGGTAATCTGCATGGTGATGAAGATGTCTGAGGCAACTTTTAGACCCATGCTCTTCAAGGTCAGTTTGGCTCCTCAAGTGTGTCCTACTACACAGCCTTACACTAGAAGGGATCTCTAATCACAAAACAAAAGGAGCAGAGGTGCCAACCTATACGATGTACCTAAACATCGTGTATGATACGGGGGTGGTGGGGTAGCCTTGTGGTTAAAGCATTGGCTTGTCACCCCGAAGACCCGTGTTCGAATCCCCACATGGGTACAATGTGTGAAGCCCATTTCTGGTGTCCCCCGCCGTAATGTTGCTTGAATATTGCTAAAAGCGGCGTAAAACCAAACTCAGTCAGTCAGTCAGTCGTGTATGATACAGGCATAATTGTTCCACTAAATGTCAAAGAATAAAGATTGCACTGTTTTTGATGACATTCAGTACTATGGAACCTGGAACATTAGAGCACTGTAATACATTCCATCATGGTATTGCTGGAATAAGTAAATCATGCAAGATCCCCATTGTGGACATCAAAGATGCAGTGTAAGAGCTGATCAATATTTAAACAAAATATACGTGGTTATAACTAGCTACAACTATTATCAGTTGTCCCATGATTACACAACAAGGTTAAATTCTCCAGTCATTACAACATGTTGCCTATTTTGTTTCAGGTGTTTGACTGGGCAACCCGACAAGACGACATGAAGTCACGGGTTCTGGTGTTCTACAGACTGGCAGACAGGTATGTCAAGCGAAAGTCTACTCAGAATATTTGTTTTAATTGTTTACTTGTTGTTTTCACCCGTGAAAGTCCGGGTTAGACTTGATACATGTCATCGGTTCCCAATTACGTAGATCGATGCTCATGCTCTTGATCACTGGATTGTCTGGTCCATACTCGATTATTTACAGACCGCCCCCATATAGCTGGAATATTGTTGAGTGCACGTAAAACTAAACTCACTCACACACTTGTTGTTTTAATATGTCTCTCACCTATATTACTGTTAAGGAATAGAAAAAAAGAACATGATTGGTTTTGTTGGAACATGATGACATGCGTCAACCAGTCTGACCACCCACTCCTGTATGCTGCCTCCAACATCCAGCATGGGCTGCTCAGACTTTATGCACCATCTCCTGACCGTAGATGATAGTGGGAATGGGTAGTCTCTAGAGGTGTGACGATACAGAAATTTCACGATACGATACGTATTGCGATATCTTGGAACGATACGGTTCGATTCGATGCATATCACGATATGCTATCTTTAGTTATTTTCTTTCAAAATGAATATTTTGATAGCAAGTAACAGTGTAAATTTTGACATAACCGTCAATTTCTGGTGAAAATTCATAATTTTAAGGTCAACGATACATATCATGATTCGAAAAAAGTATCGATATATTTATCGTCAGATATAGTATCACAATTATCGATACTACGATATATTGTCACAGCTCCAGTAGTCTCATGGTTCAAGTGTTTACCCCACTAACAGCCTGGGTTTTAATCCCTGTCTGCGTACAATGTGTGAAACCCATTCTTGGTGTAATTTTGCTGGAATGTATTGAAAAAGCTGTAAAACCATTACCGCTGACTCATGCTGATGCCACTCAGTGGGGTCTCCAGGGCAGAGGTTTTGTCCATCATAAGAAGCAAATTACTTGGTCAGGCGAGTGGTCTTCACCAACCCTGATATTGGTCTTCAAGAACATATGCGGGATGTAGTAAGAGGCTCGACTTGGTTGGGATCACATGTGGTCAGGCTTAGCGCGATCGATGCTCTTGATGTTGATCACTGGATTGTGTCATCGGTTCCCATTATTTACAGAGATCGATGCTCATGCTGTTGATCACTGCGATTGTCAACAACCAACCAGTCTCCATTATTTACAGACTATTTGGCACCATATAGCTGGAATATCATCTGTTATGAATATTGTTTTCGTCACAGTTTGTTGATACAAATCCATATCCAAGTGCTATCTTAAGATACTTTGCGAGTAACTGTAAGATGGTGTGCAATGTTTCTCTCCAGACTGGCGGACAAGTTGAAGAGTCTGTTCACACTGTTTGCTGGTTACATTGTGAAGCATGCTGGGGAGGTCTTGGACCAGAACAACACTAGTAAAGGAGGTAAGACAAACTGGGGGAACATCCAGGTCATACTGCCTATAATCCCTTGGCATGGCCATATGTTATTTGTTAGCCCCAGCCATGAAATGGGGCTCATAAATGGAATGACATCTGCACACTGTTCAGTTTTTGAGAGATCGTTTTTGCCCACTGAGAGAAATGAAATTTGACACTGATATAACTGATCACAAATGAGTTTGAAAGTTTGTGAAAAGTGGATTTATTATATTTTTTTAAGGCATGATGGGGGTGGAAGTTTAATGTACGCATCAGGGGTGGGTGTTGCAGAGAAATTTCATATCGCGATATATTGCAATGCAGAAGCATATAATATATGCAAGAATTTTATAATACAAAAACTACTTAAAATTGAGTTAATGCTTGAATTATAAAACAAAAACACAACAAAATCACTATGCTTGATTAAGCTTTAATAAAAACTTTTAATCATGACAAAATAAATAATATTTGGCACAAATGAAACAAGGAAAAGAACATTTTAACATCAACACAGTGGCTACTAGTTTACATATCAAAGATCACTGGTCATTAATGAGTAAATATCTAAAACATTCAGATCCAAAACATTGCGAAATACTTGAATAAAAATTAAGAACACAACTTCAAATCGAACTTAACTTGACTTCCTGTGTGAAAAGCTTGAAATATCCGAAGATTTCTGAGTGTTACGAGGTTTTCAGAATGCATGTCTAAATACCGGTTTTCAATGAGCCGTGATCACAAAACATAACGATTTCATGTCTGAGCGGGTAAATACCGGTAAACCGGTTATATTGTGCAGCCCTAGTAAGCATGCAACAAATACTTGTTCTAATGTTGCCACAACATAAAGTATTGTACTGTGTCCCCTGCCGTGATATTGGTGGAATATTGCCAAAAGCGTAAAATTAAACTCACTCACTCATCCTGATTTGCACATACTTTTTGTGTAGTTTGTGTCTATCTCGGTTTCCTATGGAGATTACTTACAAACCATGTTAGTTTCTTTGTATAGAACTGTATGTCGATCCTTATGATTGCATATATGTGGAATATCTGGATTGTCTTCTCTGATCAGGATGTACAAGCTTTACAATGTTCACCCAACTATACCAATAAAGTCTGTTTCTATCAGAGAGCAGAATGTTGTGGGTTCGATTCCTAGCCGCGTCATACCAAAAGACATTAAAATATGGTACTTGTTTGTCCCTGCCTAGCTTCGGGTAAAACAAGGACTGATCGGCTTGAGTCAGTATAATGTGTCTGAGGGGGTATTCTGGCTTGGCTGTGGCATGGTATCTCAGTGAGCTAGCACTATACAACCAGCTAAAGTCTGAGCTAGTACAAGCAGCCACACATGCACACACCATCCTCGATAATCTCAGGGGGTATAGCTACGATCTCTCTCACTATACCCTGGATGCATCAACGCTTTGGCCCAATAATTATATTACCTCCCTTTGCTGGCTCCGCATTCTCACAGTAGCCAATCAGCCAAGCCGCCGTTACATCCAAGCTTGCCAGTGTCAACAAAGATAGCGGTCGCAGTCGCGAAGGTTTGTTCGCAGTGCCACTCAGATTTGGGGAAATAATACAGACAAATTGACAGATCTGAAACTTTAAAAGTAATATATGAAAAAACTCTTCTACCTCTTTCAGAGTACCTGTGCATCAATTGTGTTGCCAAGTTTAAACGGTTCGATAATTTAAGAAGCGAAAGTGAGTTGTGATTGGTTCGCTCAACTTCCCAGCGTAGACACCTGATTGGATAAAAAAGCAAGCAAAGGGAGGTAATAAAATAATCGGGCCAAGCCGTGGATGCATCCAGGGTATAGTGGAGGGTGATCGTAACGTATACCCTGGAGATTATCGAGGATGATACACACACATGAACATCGTCATATGAGCGAATATTAGTACGATGTTGAAATCCATTCACCTCACCTGTTTCTATCAGATGGCAGGTACTTCGGTAAGAGCAAGCGGTCCCGGAAGATGTCTACCCAGCTGTTGTCCTGTGTCCTGGATACACTATACAAGTGCTTCCTGTACGACAGTGATGGCTTTGTGTCCGTCGAGAGGTTTGAAACACTCATGCAGCCAATTGTTGACCAGGTAAGTTCAAATTAATTCATAACTGTGAAAATCAGGATTAGAATTGGTCTTCAGCAACCCATGGTTATCGTAAGAGGCCACAAATGGGATTGGGTGGTCTCACTGAATTTGTTGACACATCATATCCCATAAGTGTAGATCAATGGTCATGTTGATCACTGGATTGTCTGGTCAGGACTCATTTTTTGATATAGTCGGAATATTGCTCAGTGCAGCATCAAACAACAAAGAAACACAAAACAAAAAACAGTCAATTCATGTTGAATGATGGAACAGAATGTTTTGAGGCCATTCATGTTCTTACATGTTTCCATGACGATGTGGGGCGGTAGGGTAGCCTAGTGGTAAAAGCGATGGCTCGTCATGACAAAGATTCCCGACATGGGTACAATGTGTCCTGGTGTCCCCTGCCGTGATATTGCTGGAAGCAGGGTAAAACTAAACTCACTCACTCACTATGACTATGTATATCAATGATCTTTTGTCATCTTCAGATTGAGAACACCCAGGGAGATGAGGAGACATACAAGAGTCGAGTTTCTCAGAATCTGGTTCGGTGTATTGGTCAGTTTGCAGTGGCAGCTAGAGATGACTCCCACTGGAACACCATGAACTACCAGATCCTTCTCAAGACAAGGAACCCCTCCCCACAGGTGAGCTTTTCAGCCAGTTTAACCTTTCAGCACTGTTTGTACACCTTAATTAATATACTTGTAAGGTATGCATTCAGCAGCCGTTGTGTGTAAGATCTGACAGACAGAGATGCATCACATCAGCCTGACATGCTATGATTTGAACTGCAATATTGGAGGCAGCTTTACGCCATTCTCACCCATAACATACTTGCAAAGTGTGTCACCTGTGATCTGCCTATTAATTGATCTTCAGCAACCTATGCATATCATAACAGGAGACTGTCAGGATCGGGTGGTCAGGTGCTTTGACTTAATTGACAGATGTCATGGAATCTTAGTTGCACAGATTGATGCCCATGAAAGTTCAGATGAGAATTGGTGTTCAGCAACCCATGCTTGCCATAAGATGGACCTAACGGGATCGGGTGGTCAGGCTGCTGACTTGGTTGACACATCTCATCGATTCCCAATTCGCGTAGATCGATGGTCAGGCTGTTGATCAGTGGATTGTCTGGTCCAGATTCGATTATTTACAGCCAACAATCAATCAATGAATGCAAGATGTGTTATGATCATGCAGGTCAAGTTTGCTGCCCTGGATGTGATAGAAGAGTTCCACAAGAAGCTCCTGGATGACTTCTTGCCACTACTGCCGGAGACCATTCCTTTCCTAGCTGAACTAATGGAGGGTGAGCACTTTGAATCTTTCTTGTAGTGGATCAGCTGACCTCAGCTGTTTCGGGGAATGCACTTTGATTACATTCTACTACTGTATTGCTCATGCTTTTAGAAATTTTGCCGTTTTGTTTTTCAGATGAAAATGAAGAAGTTGAGAAGCGCTGCCAGACTGTCATAGCGGACATGGAGAGGACCCTGGGAGAACCCTTACAGAAATACTTCTAACTGGACTGGAGCATGTCTACTTGTTCAACATCAGCAGCCTTAGGCAATAAACAATGATAAAACACTTGTGATAATGTTTCTTCTGGTTGTTGGGTTCAGATGTTGGTTCCAAGCCACTTATGATTGTTGGCGTCTTAGTTGATTGATGATTGCTGATGTTAATCACTTTATTATTTACAGGCTAGCACCACAGTGATCAGTGCAGCTTCAAACCAGAAAACCTTGATTTCTGAAATGGCTGCATTAATAATTGAACTCATAGTCATACACCCAAATTGGGGCATTTGCTGGTTAGGGCATCAGTTTTTGTTAATGTGCCACAAAATTTTCAACATGGGTCGGTCGGTCGGTCAGTGGAAAAAATTTAAAATTAATAAAGACAAAACTATCCGAATAATGTTCTTCATTCTCATTTATTGCCCAGTCGATTTTGGTGACCGTCACTTAATTTTCAAGGTCACAGAGACACTTTGAACATTTCAGCATATTAACCTACATGTTATGCTTGTCAGCGAGATACCTCAAGAACCATTCACTGGAGTTTCTTCATATTTGACACCAAGCTTCATCCAGGGAAGGCGCAGGGCCCAGTCGATTTTGGTGACCTTCACTTAATTGTCAAGGTCACAGAGACACTTTGAACATTTCAGCATGTTAAATTGTTTGTTAAGATAGTCAGCAAGATATCGCAAAAAATATTCAGTGGATTTTCTTCATATTTGACACCATGTTTCATCTAGGGAAGGCCCAGGGCCCAGTCAATTTTGGCGACCTTCACATAATGTTTTGGGTCATGACGACACTATGAAGTTTTCAGAATGTTAACCTGAATTGTCAGCAAGATATTTTAAGAACGGTTCACTGGATTTTCTTCATAGACTTTCAAGACCTCCCTTGAATGTTTTTCAATAAGCAATTTCTTTAGCACTAGTTTTGCATATTGCATACACTATGACATTCATGTCAAGGTCAAAGTCAGTCTTGAAAATATGTGTGTTTGAACAACTAAAGAGCAAGATAATGTTACTGTTGACATT
Source organism: Haliotis rubra (assembly GCF_003918875.1). NCBI lineage: Eukaryota > Metazoa > Mollusca > Gastropoda > Lepetellida > Haliotidae > Haliotis > Haliotis rubra. Next base: position 2,655,475 of record NW_025767468.1, on the reverse strand, counting down.
TAACTTCATCTCAAACTTTCATTACTTTATAAGTTTGATTTGATAATTTGCGGGGGATTATGTCACCTTAGTGACAATGCTTGTTGTAATTCTTAGTACAATTTCTCACGTTCTTTGGTCTTGTGGCAGCGACTGATTAAGACATTTTAGATAGATAAACATTTTATATCACGAGGCGGTACGTTTTAGGTTCGAGTCGGCGGTGTTGGAATAAAAAAATATTATTTTTTGAGGGGTCGGCAATTAACTTAGAAGGGTCTGTTAGGCGATGAGAAACACAAAAGATAATAATGCTGCCCTTATAGTGGCGTTTGACAAGGCATACCAGTAGATTAAGGCAAGATCTTAGCCCATGTCGATTAGGTTTAGATCAAATAACCAATCTCCATATCCTTCACTGTGGCACGGTGACAGGTGTGTGCTCCAAGGGAGACATTCTGGATGCTTACATGACACTTACTAATGGAATCGTAGCAGATTTCATCCACATGAACAATAATGAGTGGTCAGCCGGGTCAGCCGGGACCTCAACACTATCGAGCACAGACCAAACGGCAGATTGCCCTCCTATGAGGTCCTATCTCCTCTTACAAGAACACGGCAATGCTCTTACTGAAGAGTAAATCAAGACACTTGCTGGAAGCACAAGAACAGGGTCTTAATGCGTCACGTGTGTCACATAGGCGCTTCTTACAGTTGCACAGGTCAGATACCCTCATTGACGGGTACTCTGACCAGTTATTGGTTGGACTTCCTGTTCATGGAACATGCCTTTCATTTCTAAATAAGTGATCATTAACAACTCTGTGGTGTCGATATGAACATTATCGTATTCAAATGTATAATACTCTCTAACTCCTGTAAATAGACAAGTGGTTTTACATACTTTTTTGCATACCGATATTCTTCAGTGAGGTACCACTTTTAATGACCTTTAAATGATGGATAAGAGGTCAGCTGCAAGGTACTTTGATGCACCCAATTAGTCAACTTGTCATTCAACTGTTTGTACGAATCCTCTTCACACCACCTGTGGTAGTCGGATACAAAGATTGGTGTATGGTCATAGTACTCCTCCATCCCTGCCTCCATGCCTGCTCTTTCGGAGGGAGGAGTTTCAATGACAGCACTCTTCAGTTAGCTTTAGATTACAGGAAATAGCCTCTTACTCGTCCCAATATCAGTGTGTATTAGATGATCGTAAGTCATTAAGTGTTATTAATTCAGTATATAATTATTGCTGTGATATCCTTTGATACCAATGATATCAATAGTAATTATTTGCATGGTGAATGACTTGGAACGTACGACGTATTGACCAGTCATCCGACAAAATCTATGGTCGTCTCACCCACTGCGACCTAGTTACACTGTTAAACTTTGTGGGGCGGTGGGGTAGCCTAATGGTTAAAACGTTGGTTCGTCGCGCCGAAGACCCGGGTTCGAATCCCCACATGGATACAATGTGTGAAGCCCATTTCTGGTGTCCCCGCCGTGATGTTGCTGGAATATTGCTAAAAGCGGCGTAAAACCAATCTCAGTCAGTCAGTTAAACTTCGTCATATTTAAGTTATCTCATTACAGATTTTATGTCAGTAGTAATATTCCCTCCTTTTTATAGTATATCGATCTGAAATGGCTGTAAAACTTTTTTAAAGAGATCAATAATTGTGAGATTAAACTGCCTATGAAGTCTTGATAAATTATACAAAAATGTTGAAGCAAATATATGGTAATGAAATCAGTCCATTGACAAAAGGGCACCACCAAAGTAGGATTTCGGATCTGTGTCATAGAAACTTGATTGAACTGTGACTGTAGATGGCCGCATGTTACCCCAAAAGTACTCTTTTTCAAACTGCACCCATACTTCCTCGCCCTTCTTCAGATGACTAACGCACGTAGCGGAAACTACCCTGTCATTAGAAGATGACCTTAGAGCAGACCAACCGCTGCCGATTGTTCTTCCCGACTGGACGATCGACATGGATGGAGTGTACTTAACGAGACGAATGCCCACCTGTGCCCAGAACATGTAGGTTCCGGACACTGGTGCTGTAAACTTCCCCGTTGTGTGGTCGTAGCCAGGTCCAATGTGGTAGATGATGCTTTCATAAACCACGGGGTGTAGTGACGTTACGTTTTGGGGACTTGATGCATACGTCTGGAAAGCCACGGCTCTGGTTTTTGACACTGCGGTAAAGGAACAGGTGGGTTAATACAAAAATGATGTTTTCTTGTACTGTATATGAAATAATTCTTGCAAGTTTATTTCTCAAGTATCAAACTCTCCAAAGATTGTTCATTGTGATTAAAATATCGAATCCGGTGCAGACAAACTAGTGGGTTCAAACACAAGCAACACCCAAACATTTGGCACATAAACACAGGCAGTGCCAAGTCACCCGAACATTGGTGTGAGACAAGTTCGTATACACCGTCTCCATTCCAGCTAGTTTTCAAACATTTTCAGCAGCCAACTTTTTTTACTCATGGTAAATTTGTTACGTAAGAGTTTCTGAACTGGTTGTAAGCCTATCTGGGGAGCTATATGGGTCACACAAACTGAACTCATTTTAAAGGTTTTAGTTGTAAAATCCTTTACAAACAGTGGATAGTTTCAGTTTGACAACCATGACAGTTGGTCATTTATCAAAATTCACATCCGACATACCATGCAGTGTTATTGTGGAAGTTTTGTTGACTGAGTGAGTGAGTATGGTTTTACGCCGCTTTTAGCAATATTCCAGCAACATCAGGGCGGGGGACACCAGAAATGGGCTTCACACATTATACCCATGTGGGGAATCGAAGCCGGGCCTTCAGCTTGGCGAGCGGACCCTTTAACAGCTAGGCTACCCAACCGCCCCTAGTTTTGCTGAGACATTGTTTCATTTGGTGACTTATATTGTCCATGTTCGGGACAATTAATATGTACATTTTCGCCTTAAAACTAAACATCAAATACATCAGAAGATATATTCCATTTAAGAGAAGCTATTGATATTGATGCCAGGCCTGGACATCTGAAAGTGTAGTAGCAGGCGAAGCGTGGTGTACTGGAGGTCGCCGTGAAGTGATTGCACATCCAGAACTATTGCCTTTATAACATCCTGGTTCGCTGTAACGCTCCCATTCAAAGGAAACGAGAGAGGAATCGTTGGAGGTTGAATTCAGAGGAAGACAGCTCTGGACGGATGTTTTCCACTTTTAGTTTTCACGATTCCGAGTTCGGAGGTTCTCAGTGTGGTCATGTGTCGTTTTTTTTGAAAGACAAAATCTCAGCAGCTGCAGATTATTTAGAAGTCCCTTGCTTGTCAAGAGGTCTGTCTGGGCCGTCTGAAGGTCTTGCTTTGTAATTTGAAGATCGGTTTGTGTATGTTGAAGCTGGTACTTTGTCACCTGCAGATCTGTTCGAGTTATGTGCAGGTCTGTGCGAGACGCCTGTAGTTCCTGTCTTGTAATATTCAGATCTGCCTGTGTGAGCTGGAGTCTTTCGTTCGTTGTCCGCAGATCAATCTGCAACCTATTTGTGTCTTTGCGAAGAGTGTCCACATTCTGTTCGAGGAGAGTGATGTGACTCAAGATAGTGGTAAGGTCGGCAGTACCGTCGGATTTCGTTAACGGCAGAATCAGTCCGGAGATGTAAGGTAGGAATATACACAAACGGAAAACTGCTTCAAACATCAGGGCTTACTTGTATAAGATAAAAATTCAAGCGCAGTGCCAATGGTTTTATACCTTATCTAACTGTCTGACACCACGTGACAGAGATGTCACCGATGTAAAACTAGGAACTCAAAAGGAAAAAATATCACAATGAAAATATATAAGTGTCTCTGTCATTTGCATCAACAGCCAAATATGTGAATATATACCCATGGTGTGATTTAGTATTGGCTCTTCGTACCTTTGATGTATGCTTACGCCTCTCTTCCATGCGTAATAATGGCACATTTCTGGGATATGCAGAAGGCTATCTTGAACCATATGTCGGGACAATCCTATACCTTTGACATAGTTGCAGATAAGATTAAGGAACTCTAAAAATATCAATGTGGCGCGCTGGTGCCACTCGTGATAGGTAAAAAAGTAGGGTTCTTCGGTAAAGTAATAAAACAATGAAGGGGTGATGAGTAACAAACATCACTTCACAAGTGATCCAGAAAGTAAGTGTGGTTTCCTTTTCGCATATACTAATTCAATTAACGCATGATTTGCGTGGATCTTTTTGTGTGAGCGAGTGAGGTTTAACGCCGCTTTTAGCAATATTCCAACATTTTCACTGCAGGTGTCACAAGAAATAGGCTTTACACATGGTAACTATTTCGAGAATCGAGCCCGCGTGTTCGGCGTGATTTAAACTTGTTAACGCTTCAACCACCTTGGCTACCCAACGGTCTCACCCAACCATACCACGTTGTTGAAATCCTTCAGCAAATAAATGGGGCTACCAAACCTATAGACGGTATGACTGTACGATAAGTAACCAACGATTACAGGTTTCTGTCAAGCCTGGTAAGATAAAGACCGCATTGGCTTACTTGTATAGTAACGTATTGATGAACAGAGGGTGTTTTCATATTTTCACAATACACTCCAGAGTGTTATATGTACGACCACAAACACCTTCGAAATTATTGGCGAAGTACATTGAACGGGTTTTCGGAACACAAATGTTATATCTTATCCCGTTACCAAATAGCGTTGTACTGACAGCAGCCATTTCAAAAGTCTAGCTATCGAGCTGTTTAGTTTCACGCCGCTTTTAGCAATATTCCAGCAATATTACGGCGGGCGACACCAGAAATGGGCTTCACACATTGTACCCTCGGGGGAATCGAACCCGGGTCTTCGGCGTGACGAGCGAACGCTTTAGCCACTAGGCTACCCCATCACCCAAAATCAGTTGATAACTGCTGCCGTTATTGTTCCTATAAATATTGTGCTGGCGCGGATAATGCGTGTTGGTATTGCTTCGATTTCTCGACAAGTGTGCTAAAAATACAGAGGAATGGAATTCATCCCACATATTGGTTAACTTTATCGTTACCCTGCAGAAAGTCAGATCGGTCTGGATTGCCCGTACAAGTATTTTAAAGATTGGACGGCCAATGAAGTCTTGATGAATTGGACAAAACTGTTGATATAGACGTCTGGTAATGAAATAGTCCATTATGAAACGGGCACCACCAAAGTAGGATATCGGATCTCCTACATAGCTGCCTGAAAGAATTGTGACTGTTAATGGAATACGTGAACGGAACTGTTCAAACTGCACCCACTTCTCCTCGTCCTTTTGCAGATGACTGGTTCTCCAGACTGGCGGAGAAGTTGAAAAGTCACAATTTGTACAGTAGAGAAGGTAGGACAAACTGTGGGAGGAGAAACTGTTTCGGGAACATCCAGATCATACTGCTTACATTCTCTATTATCTTACCCGATTAAGCTTGTATGCAAAATACTTTCCTGCTTTTGAATTTCATAAATGGAATCGAAGGGCCTCTGTACACTTTTCAGTTTTTGAGTGATCATTTTTGCCCACGAAGAGAAATGAAATTATCCACATTCTTACTATCACTGATGCGTGAAATGGCTCCCAGGTTTTATATAAGCATGCACACATACATGTCCAGACAGTTAGAAAAACTGATGCTGTAATTGGTTGTCTTTTTTACCATTGCCTTTCCAAATGCCTTGGTGGAGGCACGGTAGGGCACAGTGCATGGTTGTCCCATGAACATGCCAGAAACCAATGATAGTGGATTCTAGTTGTTTCTAGATTTGTCAGCCCTATACCCGTGCACATGGGTATAACCAGCGTCCCAAACGTCTAAGACCTGCTTCACTTCGGGTTTTCCTCCTGTATTAAGCTGACCTACCACAATATAAATGTATACTGTTTAAAGTGGCTTTAAATCCAACTCGCTCCGTGCTTTGGAGCGCATGTTTTAAGGAAATCAGCATTAAGGTAAACACCTCAAAATCTGATGGGAAATATAGTGGCGACTGTCTTAAAGCTGCCACAAGAGAAAATATTGTACTATTGGTATCAGTTTTCTGAAGGACAGACCAAATTTTCGCCAACTTTTGTGCTAGTTTGTATTTATCATTGGTTTTCCTATGGAGATTCGTTGCTAAGTAGGTTACAGCTTCTTTGAATCGTGCTGTATGTAGATCCTTAAGACTGCATATGTGTGGACGTTTGGGATTGTCTCCTGTGATCAGGACATGTACAAGCTTTGTAATATTCACCCAAGTACATGTATACCAATAAAGTCAGTTTCTACCAGATGGCAGGTACTTCGGTAAGAGCAAGCGGTCCCGGAAGATGTCTACCCAGCTGTTGTCCTGTGTATTTGACACACTATACAAGTGCTTCCTATACGACAGTTTGATGGCTTTGTATCTGCCGAGAGGTTCGAAACACTCATGCAACCAATCGTTGACCGAGTAAGTCACAATTAAATCAAACCCACGAAAGTTCAGATAAGAATTGGTGTTCAGCAACCCATGTTTGCCATAAGATGGACCTAATGGGATTGGGTGGTCAGGCTCGCTGACTTGGTTGACACATGTCATCGTATCCCAATTGCGTAGATCGATGGTCAGGCTGTTGATCAGTGGATTGTCTGGTCCAGATTCGATTACTTACAGCCAACAATCAATCAATGACTGCAAGATGTGTTATGATCGTGCAGGTCAAGTTTGCTGCCCTGGAAGTGATAGAAGAGTTCCACAAGAAGCTCCTGGATGACTTCTTGCCACTACTACCGGAGACCATTCCTTTCCTAGCTGAACTCATTTTAATTTGTTTGTCTTTTTGTTTAGTCAGATGAAAATGAAGAAGTTGAGAAACGCTGCCAGACTGTCATAGCGGACATGGAGAGGACCCTGGGAGAACCCTTACAGAAATACTTCTAACTGGGGAATACCTGATCTTCTAGCATCATGTGTTTGCTTTAGGCAATAAACATGATTTTAAAACATGGTATTGGTCATATTTTGTTCTCCTGTAGATGTTGATCCTTAGCCACCTATGAATCTTGAAAACGTTATGTCAACATAGTTGCGTGGATGGTTGCTCATAATATTCATGTGATAATTTACTGGCAATCAGCATAGAGATAACTGCAGCTTCAAAACAGATCTTGCTTCTGAAATGGCCTTGATGATAACTAAATTACGTTGTATTGTTTGTTGTTTAGTGTGACCTGTGAAATTATAGAGGCTTAGATGACAAGGCGGAAACGGCATAACCCGTGTCTTTGAGATATGATACAATCTGCAGAGTCACAGTGTCTGACCATATCGTAAGTCATCATAAGGTCCTGGACCTAACAAACTCAAGGTTGAATGAGTGAATTTTGTTTCAAGTAAACCAGTGACTTCACAAATTTTCATGATCACACATTTTGGTTGCTTGGTAACTGCTAAAAGGGTCCTAATGGATTGAAGTGGATGCCCGGTAATAAAATTAGTCCACTGTTAAAAGGGCACCACCAAAGAAGGATTTTGGCCTTGTATCAAAGCCACCTGGGACAACAGAGACAGCAGTTGCCCACCATGCAAACTTTTCAAACTCCACCCATACTGCCTCGCCCTTCTGCAGATGACTAACACACGTAGCGGAAATAACGGACTCATCATCTGTAGACGTTGATGCAGACCAACCACTGCCGATTGACCTTCCCGACTGTTTGATAGTCATGTGCGGAGTGTAGGCGTAGGAATTGATACGCAATTCTGTCCAGAACATGTAGGTTCCGGAGACTGGTGCTGTGAAATTCCCGGTTGTGTGGTTGTAGCCAGATCCGATGTTGTAGATGGTGCTGTCGTACACCACGGGGTGTTGTGACGTTACATTGCGGGACCTTGATGCATACGCCTGGAAAGCCACGGCTCGGGTTTTGGATGCTGCGATGAAAGAACACGAGGTTAAATGTATAATGTAATATTTCCTGTATTGGAAATGTAAGAATCTCTGCAAGTGCCTGACCATCACTGATTAGCAATCAGATCAAAGAGTAGAAAAAGCAGTAGGTGCAAATACAACCTGGACCCCAAACCTATGGTATAAAAAAACGCCAACAAGTAACGCCCGAAATATTTGGAACACAAACATTGGTGTACAGCTAGACAAAATGCCAAGTCTCCTAGGGCAGTCAAAATGCCAGGTCAAATGTATCATTCCTACCTATTAGTTTGCTTAACGTCATCAGTTTGACGATGTTCCCTCCCCAATCGGCTGACAGTCGCTAGATGACAACCTTGCAATATCCCTCAGTGACATGCCAGCATTCAGCATACCAATAACTTGCTCTCTTTGTCAGTTGTGAGTTTGAGCAGGATCCATATTTGCTTATCAACAACAAAATCAATTGATTTTCCATGTTTTCTAGATAAAACTTGACGTGAATATTTAAACCAATGTGTGGTGCGTCCGAAATGTTCAAACTAATCATACAATCATAATTATGATATGAATATGCATGGCTATATTGGGATTAAAATCAGAGTCGTTGCGATACTTTTGTGTATCTTTTCAGAGCCCCATAGTTTTAAACACACAAGCAGCAATCTCGTGACTTGGCTTATCATAACAGGTACCTTAGGTTTTACATATTAGTTTTAATAACTATCCGTGGAGCCATCTTGTTCAGATAATTTCAAAATTAAGTGATTTTACAGTCGTAAAACCTCACTAACATTTGATAGTTTCAATTTGTCAATCATGACGAGTTGTTCAGTTGATCTTTTCTCAAAATATATATTCCACATACTATGCAGTGTTATTGTGTCTATTAATTTCATAAGGTAAGGAGTCTATTATATTTATTAAGCTCAATTTTCCATGTTCAGGGCAATTAATGTGTACTTTTTCACCATAAAACTAAACGCCAAATTCATAGAAGATAACTGGATCTTACCCAGAGTTTTGTTCAGCGCATGCACGTCGGAGTTCGTCATTGTGATGTCCTCCCGAGTCGTGTTGAGGTCAGACTCGAGGAGAGGAGGTTCTGTTGGACGGTGTGAATATAAACGGAAGTACAATTCATATCCATTTCCAAACGGTTAAGTTGAGCCGTCATACTCGCATCAGTTGAGTTCACATTCTTCTCACACTGCTTCAATTGGGCCCACGTATCTTGTGCTAGAGTCTTCAGTGACTGCCTGTGAGCAATGAGCTGTATCACAGAAGATGTATTAGCTGCAACTTGTCGTGCTTCTGACTGAACTTCACGAACGGTTATGTTTAAGAAGGACAATTTGTTATCCATTGCTGTTATGTCCGACTGGAGGGAACTGAATAAATGAGAATCAGATTTCAGCGCTGTACACTCCGCAGTTACATTTCTAAGCGCAGAAGACATATTCCGCTTAAAGCTATTGATGTCGGCCTGGACCTCTGAAAGTGTGTGTGCCGTGGTGTTGAGGTCGCTGTGAACTGATTGCACATCAGAACAATTGCCCTTATAACATCCTGGTTCGGTGGAAGCTCCCATTCAAGGAAACGAGAGGGAATCGTTGGAGGTTGAACTCAGAGGATGAAAATCTGGACCGGTGTTTTCAACTTTTGATTTCACGATTCCGAGTTCGGTTCTCAGTATGGTCATGTTGTTTTTGAGAGACAAAATCTCAGCAGCTGCAGATTGTTGAAACCCCTTGTTTGTCATGAGGTCTGTCTGGGCGGCCTGAAGGTCTTTCTTTGTAGTTTGAAGATCGGTCTGTGTATGTTGAAGGTCGACCTTTGTTGCCTGCAGTTCTGTGCGAGACGTCTGTAGTTCCTGTTTTGTAATATTCAGATCTGTTCGAGTTACCTGCAGTTCTATGCGAGACGTCTGTAGTTCCTGTTTTGTAATATTCAGATCTGCCTGTGTGAGCTGGAGTGTTTCGTTCGTAGTCCGCAGATCTATCTGCAACCTGTTTGTGTCCTTGTGAAGAGTGTCCACAGTCTGTTCCAGGAGAGTGATGTGACTCAAGATACTGGTAAGGTTGACAGTACCGTCGGATTTCGCTACCGGCATAATCAGTCCAGAGATGTAAGGTAGGAATATACACAAACGGAAAACTGCTTCAAACATCATGGCCTACTTGTGTAAGATAAAATGTCAAGCACAGTGCCAATGGTTTTATACCTTATCTAACTGTCTGACACCACGTGACAGAGACGTCGATGATGTCAAACTAGGAACTCGAAAGGAAAAAGTTTTAAATGAAAATGTATACGCCATATGTATCTCTGTGATATAACTCAACAGCCAAATATGTGAATATATACCGTTGATGTGTTTCAGTTTTGGCACTTTATACCTTTGATGTATCCTTACGCTTCTCTGCTTTTACGTAATAATGGAATATTTCTGGGATATACACAAGACTATTTGTCGGGACACTCTTGTGCCTGTGACGTAGTTGCAGATAAGATTATTCCAAAAATAATGCATGTGGCAGACTGTTGCTTCTCACGATAGGAGAATAAGTATGGTTCTTCGCTAAAGTAATAAAACAATGAAGAGTAGATGAGTGCCGAATATCACTTCACAAGTGATCTATAAAGTAAGTGTGGTTTCTTTTTCGTAAATATATATACTGCTATATATTATGCTGCTATTATCGCAAAATCAGTTTGGTTTGTGAGCATTTTCGTGTGAGTAAGTGAGTGAGGTTTACCGCCGCTTTTAGCATTATTCCGGCAGAGGACACTATAAATGGGCTTCACCCAATTACGAGTGTGAGAGGAAAGATTCCTGTTACTTGCTTGAGGTCTTTCACGTTTGCCACGTTGGTGAAGCCCATCAACAAATGAATGGTGCTGCCAAACCTGAAAACAGGATGAAAGTAGGGTTCGTAACCAACGGACCCGTGAAGATCCGGACTAGAATTGATCTTCAGTAACCCATGATTGTGGTAAGAGGCGACTAACGTGATCGGGTTGTTAGGCTCATTGATTTGGTTGGCACATGTCATCGGTTCCCAGTTGCGTAGATCGATGCTCATGCTGTTGATCACTGGATTGTCTGGTCCAGACTCGATTATTTGGCTGTAAAACTAACTCACTCACACACTCACTCATTCGTAGCCAACGAAAACAGACATCTGTCTTGTCAAATGGAAGCAACCCTACGCGGCAAATTGCAACACATTATAAACCTATTAGACTCAGTCATGTACATAAACGAAAATATCCTCTTTCCTCTTAAATCACTCGATATCCATGTCATTTGTTGAGAGACTTGTAATACCAATCTTATGTAAGTGAAAACATATATTTAGATTAACATATTTGGATTTCTTACTGAATATGGAAATATTCTCGTGAGATATTCTTTATTACTGAACTGTAGAAACTAGTACAACTCAAAACGGTTATAATGGGTTATTGGTTCATGTACGTTTATGTGTTGACAGTGCATGGAGTATTAACGTAGCAACATTCTGTAGAAGCTGGACATTTTCTGTTGACATTGGTATACAGAATGCGTAAATTGTGATGTATACTTAGATTGGATATATGACTCCCTAGAATTCATACTGTGGACATATGAGAATAACGTAGTATTCATCTTCAATATTATCAGTGTTCCACTTTCTGCAGGATTGGTTCTCAGTGGCATGACATGTTTTTTTTTAATAATACGTTAGATTTTAATAACCACATCGAAGCTGCTCTTAATTTCCTCACATTTAAAGTAGTTAAATACTTTTCACACATAAGATGTTGGGGGCGGTGGGGTAGCCTAGTGGTTACAGCGATCGCTCGTCACGCCGAAGACACGGGTTCGATTCCCCTCATGGGTAAAATGTGTGAAGTCCATTTCTGGTGTCCCCCACAGTGATATTGCTGGAATATTGCTAAAACTAAAACTCACTCACTCACTCATAAGATGTTGTTTCAGCAGAGAATGCGAATAAGAACATTTTCCAGTTTGAATATTCCTAGTGGATTATTGGTGAAAGCAATCTTTACATCTTTGTTGCACAAGGGATAAAAACCTGTAACATCCTCAGCTCCCTGCCCAATCCATGCGTATCCAAGACCCAGTTGAAACAGTATAGTTTTAATCAACATAGCCCATATGTTTATTTCGAGCATCACTTGCATTTCCAAACAAATACAATAACATCTTAAATGGCTTTTGAGGACTCAACTATTATGAGAACTTTTCAGTGCCAAAATATATATTTCCAATGCATTTAAATTCGCTATACCCCAGAACCATGCAACAGAATTGACATGAGAGATGTTCAAACTGGCTGATGGTTACTATGTTACTCGGTCACTCGCCATATCCTTTTGCTGTGCTGCGAGAATCTTAACATACTCCTAAATTACATAACATATTGCATTACTTGTATGATAACTGACTGATGAAAAGTGTTTCATATTTTCACAATACACATGAGAGTGTTGAATTATGTGCTATCGAATTATATTGAAGGGGTTTTCGGACACCAATTAACGTTGTACTGGCAGTAGCCTTTTCAAAGGTTTAGCTATCAAGCAAGGGATTCGGCTGTGTCCAGCTAGTTTGTCCAACACGTACCCATCAGATTGTTGGTATTCAGGTAATATTGGTTTGTTTTGTTTGTTTGGTTTCAGAGGGAAGAATTCAATGATCAATTGTTTCGGGTGTGTTTGCTTGGTGTTTCACGCCAATCACAGCAATATTCCAGCTTCAAGGTGGTGGTCTGTAAAGTAATGTCATTTTTGAGATCTTTTAATGTCTTGTTTTCTCGAGTATTTGATCTGCTGTATGTTTGCTGCTTTATGGTCTGATACGTTATTTCAGATTGGTCAAGATTGTCTGGTTGACTCGAGATTATTAAAATACTTTCGAAATTAATGTCCACTGCGAGGCGGTGGTCACAAACCCAATAACGGGTACGCACACCGTGAACAGTGAGACCGGCAGAGCATCGCCCACGCATATAGTCTATCAGATGGTCACTGGAGGCTGGTGGAATGGCATGTCATGTTCTCTTCAACTCACAAACTTTATGTGGCGGATTTGGTATACAGAGTAGACGTCTCTCCATTTCATCCCACACGTGCTCAATAAGGGAAATATCCGGTGAATATGCTGGCCAAGGCAGTACTTAGTGCCACTGAAGAAAAGTCAAAGCAACTCTAGGCGCGTGAGGACGACGTTATCATGGTCATTGTCAATCTTGAATCATGAGCACTTATCCCACCCCAGTTCACGTAACCTCCCAGAAGCGATTCATCTCTGCGACACAGGCTTGAATATAATGGTCCTCATGAGTGAGTGAGTTTAGTTTTACGCCGCTTTTAGCAATATTCCAGTAATATCATGACAAGAGACACCAGAAATGGGCTTCACTCTCCTCATGAGAATCGTACTAATGACCTACCTCAAAGGCAGCGAGTCCCATCTGTTACCATGTAGAATAACGATGAGCTGAACACAAGGCTACCCAACAGCCCCTTTTGGTGTGGACAAACCCAGGAAATATAACATGGGCGAACCGAGTTTGTACACGACATACATGGCATTGACTTTGTTGTAGCTGTTGCAAAGTCGAATACATGCCGAGGCCAAAACAGCCGACTGGAAGATGGTTTATTGACATACGACATGATACTGTTGATCGACATTTGGAGTGATGGCATAAGATAATAGGACCTGTAAGTCTCGCGAGGTGCTACTTCCGGTACTAAGCTGGTTCCCAACTTCCGATATGTAAGACGGGGACCAGACTACTTCTGGAACCCGATTTCTGGTGACAAGCGTATATTCAAGAACCAGTTCTGGTTCTAAATTGCGCGACCGCCAAAAATGACTTTACAAGACCGGACTACGTGTGACCATGCTTGGCTGTCATAGCTGTTGACAGTCGTAGCAGTTGGCTAATTTGGGGATGGTTAGATCGGAAATGTTATATTCCTGCAAGAATTATCAGTTCCTTACTGTCAACTGATAACCATGAACCAATCAAAAAAGTATGAAACGTTGTTTGTCGCCGGAAGAACTAAGGTCTCACGAAGTGCCATGACCTGTTTACGGACCCTATTCCTGCAGAATATAGGTCACCGTAAGTATTGAGAAGAACGTAATACCTGATCATGAGCACCGTGTGCACGAGGTGCTTGAAAACCTGTGTTTGGATATATCGTAACAGAATCGTTATTCACAGATGGTGCACCGTACAGCATGCCATGTTATGGAAGTGTTTGTTGTATGTCAGTAAGGAGTTGGAGAATGTAACAGAATCGTTGCGCACTATTGTCAGAGAAAAGTAACGTCATTTACCTCAAAGGATTATAGCGACTTAACAGCGTTAAAGACGTCGTTTGGTGACTGAAGGACTAGGTAGGTGCATGGGCACGCTTAAACATGGTCAACACAATGCCATGCTGCAAATGTCTTTGGTGTCCGTCAAAGTGTGAGCAGCAGGGCATGGAATTGCTACCTGACGTTTGGATCAGCTACCCAGTGACATGTGGTCGACAGCGTTGCAACAGACAGTGGTAAGACAGGCTCCTCCTGACTGCAGCAAGACGTCATCACTTTGTGACAGCCACCACACTCAGGAATGACCATTGGTATGTTGATGATTCAGCTCAAACAGTGCACAATCGACTCCGTGAGGATGGTCTCATCCGAATCCCATGGTATACATCCGAATCCCATGGATCCAGTATCACACGCAGGCACGTCTGGATTGTGCTGAAGATCACGTCAATTGGACACATCGATCAGGATTTGGTTCCAGGGGCCCGTTTCACAAAGCTATCGTAGCGCCACGAAGGATACTTTGCATGTTGTATTCGTCAGAAACACACTATACAATATTTGTAGGGCAGAACAAGCTTATCCTTTTCGCGAACACCTGGTGTCACTGATTTTCAGTGATCCATTCATATACTTTTCACAGCTATTTTTTTTCTTTTACACCAAACAAACGGAATTCGCTACTGTGGATAATGAAGACTGGACATTCTTTTGCGCTGACTCCTATGTTTGCTAAAATCAGTTGATGATGAGTGGATGGCTTTAGTTATACGCCGCTTTTAGCAATATTCCAACAATATCATCGCGGGGGAAACCAGAAATCGGCTTCACACATTCTACCCATGTGGGGAATCCACCCCGGGCCTTCGGCTTGACGAGCGAAGGCTTTAACTACTAGGCTACCCCATGGCCCCAAATCAGTTGATAACTGCAGCCGTTATCGTTCCTAAACGTTATGCTGGCGCGCATGATGCGTGTTGGTATGGCTTCGATTTGTCGATAAGTGTGCTAAATAAGATGGAATTCATCCAACATATCAGTTTATAATTATACTTTAGAAAGTCAGATCGCTCTTGATTGCCAGTACGAGTATTTTAAGATTGGAAGGCCAATGAGGTTTGGATGAATAAGACAAAACTGTTGAAGCAGATGTCCTGTAATGAAATTAGTCCATTTTCAAAAGGGCACCACCAAAGTAGGATGTAGGATCTCCTACATAGCTGCCTGAAAGAACGGTGACTGTTTCTGGAAAATTCTCCACGGTACTGCTCAAACTGCACCCACACTTCCTCGTCCTTCTGCAGATGACTGACACATGTAGCGGACACTGCGCCCTCACCAGAAGAAGAAAATGAAGCCCAACCACTGCCGATTGTCTTTCCCGATTGTTTGATCGAAGTGGGTGGATAATACCATAGGGGACGAATGCCCAACTGTATCCAGAACATGTAGGTTCCGTTCACTGGTGCTGTGAACATCCCAGTCGTGGAGTTGTAGCCAGATCCAGTGTCGTAGATGATGCTGTCATACACCACGGGCTCTAGTGATGTTACGTTGAGGGAACTTGATACAAAGACCTGGAAAGCCACGGCGCTGGTTTCGGACACTGCGGTAAAGGAACACGTGGTGGAATAAATAATGCAATGTTTCTGTACTGTATATGGAAGAATTCTTGCACGTTTACAAGTATCAACTCTCAGTTTAAACTGATAGTTTAAACTGATAGTGATTTAACTATTGACTGCAGCAGACAAACAGTGGGTAGAAACACAAACAACACCCCAGAACATTTGGCACACAAACTCAGGCAGTGCCAAATCACCCAGACATTTTTGTACAACCTATCAAAATATCACCTATACGACATATCTAAATGCCAAATCACCCAGACCTTGGAGTACGATCAGTCAAAATGCCAAGTCAACCAGACATTGGTGTAGGACAAGTCACAATGCCAAGTCACCCAGACATTGGTGTAGGACGAGTCAAAATGCCAAGTCACCCAGATATTGGTGTAGGACCATTCCAGATGCCAAGTCACCCAGACATTGGTGTAGGACAAGTCAAAATGCCAAGTAACCCAGACATTGGTGTAGGACCAGTCCAGATGCCAAGTCACCCAGACATTGGTGTAGGACGAGTCAAAATGCCAAATCACCCAGACATTAGTGTAGGACGAGTCAAAATGCCAAGTCACCCAGACATTAGTTTAGGACCAGTCCAGATGCCAAGTCACCCAGACATTGGTGTAGGACTAGTCCAGATGCCAAGTCACTCAGACATTGGTGTAGGACCAGTCCAGATGCCAAGTCACCCAGACATTGGTGTAGGACCAGTCCAGATGCCAAGTCACCCAGACATTGGTGTAGGACCAGTCCAGATGCCAAGTCACCCAGATATTGGTGTAGGACCAGTCAAAATGCCAAGTCACCCAGACATTGGTGTAGGACCAGTCCAGATGCCAAGTCACCCAGACATTGGTGTAGGACCAGTCAAAATGCCAAGTCACCCAGACATTGGTGTAGGACCAGTCAAAATGCCAAGTCACCCAGACATTGGTGTAGGACCAGTCCAGATGCCAAGTCACCCAGACATTGGTGTAGGACCAGTCCAGATGCCAAGTCACCCAGACATTGGTGTAGGACCAGTCCAGATGCCAAGTCACCCAGACATTGGTGTAGGACCAGTCCAGATGCCAAGTCACCCAGACATTGGTGTAGGACCAGTCCAGATGCCAAGTCACCCAGACATTGGTGTCACCCAGGACCAGTCAAAATGCCAAGTCACCCAGACATTGGTGTAGGACCAGTCCAGATGCCAAGTCACCCAGACATTGGTGTAGGACGAGTCAAAATGCCAAGTCACCCAGACATTGGTGTAGGACCAGTCCAGATGCCAAGTCACCCAGACATTGGTGTAGGACCAGTCCAGATGCCAAGTCACCCAGACATTGGTGTAGGACCAGTCCAGATGCCAAGTCACCCAGACATTGGTGTAGGACCAGTCAAAATGCCAAGTCACCCAGACATTGGTGTAGGACAAGTCCAGATGCCAAGTCACCCAGACATTGGTGTAGGACCAGTCCAGATGCCAAGTCACCCAGACATTGGTGTAGGACCAGTCCAGATGCCAAGTCACCCAGACATTGGTGTAGGACCAGTCCAGATGCCAAGTCACCCAGACATTGGTGTAGGACCAGTCAGATGCCAAGTCACCCAGACATTGGTGTAGGACCAGTCCAGATGCCAAGTCACCCAGACATTGGTGTAGGACGAGTCAAAATGCCAAGTCACCCAGACATTGGTGTAGGACCAGTCCAGATGCCAAGTCACCCAGACATTGGTGTAGGACCAGTCAAAATGCCAAGTCACCCAGACATTGGTGTAGGACCAGTCCAGATGCCAAGTCACCCAGACATTGGTGTAGGACCAGTCAAAATGCCAAGTCACCAAGACATTGGTGTAGGACCAGTCCAGTTGCCAAGTCACCCAGACATTGGTGTAGGACCAGTCAAAATGCCAAGTCACCCAGACATTGGTGTAGGACCAGTCAAAATGCCAAGTCACCCAGACATTGGTGTAGGACCAGTCCAGATGCCAAGTCACCCAGACATTGGTGTAGGACCAGTCCAGATGCCAAGTCACCCAGACATTGGTGTAGGACCAGTCCAGATGCCAAGTCACCCAGACATTGGTGTAGGACCAGTCCAGATGCCAAGTCACCCAGACATTGGTGTAGGACCAGTCCAGATGCCAAGTCACCCAGACATTGGTGTAGGACCAGTCAAAATGCCAAGTCACCCAGACATTGGTGTAGGACCAGTCCAGATGCCAAGTCACCCAGACATTGGTGTAGGACCAGTCAAAATGCCAAGTCACCCAGACATTGGTGTAGGACCAGTCCAGATGCCAAGTCACCCAGACATTGGTGTAGGACCAGTCCAGATGCCAAGTCACCCAGACATTGGTGTAGGACCAGTCCAGATGCCAAGTCACCCAGACATTGGTGTAGGACGAGTCAAAATGCCAAGTCACCCAGACATTGGTGTAGGACAAGTCCAGATGCCAAGTCACCCAGACATTGGTGTAGGACAAGTCAAAATGCCAAGTCACCCAGACATTGGTGTAGGACCAGTCCAGATGCCAAGTCTACCAGACATTGGTGTAGGACCAATCCAGATGCCAAGTCACCCAGACATTGGTGTAGGAACAGTCAGGATGCCAAGTCACCCAGACATTGGTGTAGGACCAGTCCAGATGCCAAGTCACCCAGACATTGGTGTAGGACCAGTCCAAATGCCAAGTCACCCAGACATTGGTGTAGGACCAGTCCAGATGCCAAGTCACCCAGACATTGGTGTAGGACCAGTCCAGATGCCAAGTCACCCAGACATTGGTGTAGGACCAGTCCAGATGCCAAGTCACCCAGACATTGGTGTAGGACCAGTCCAGATGCCAAGTCACCCAGACATTGGTGTAGGACCAGTCCAGATGCCAAGTCACCCAGACATTGGTGTAGGACCAGTCCAGATGCCAAGTCACCCAGACATTGGTGTAGGACCAGTCCAGATGCCAAGTCACCCAGACATTGGTGTAGGACCAGTCCAGATGCCAAGTCACCCAGACATTGGTGTAGGACGAGTCAAAATGCCAAGTCACCCAGACATTGGTGTAGGACCAGTCCAGATGCCAAGTCACCCAGACATTGGTGTAGGACCAGTCCAGATGCCAAGTCACCCAGACATTGGTGTAGGACCAGTCCAGATGCCAAGTCACCCAGACATTGGTGTAGGACCAGTCCAGATGCCAAGTCACCCAGACATTGGTGTAGGACCAGTCAAAATGCCAAGTCACCCAGACATTGGTGTAGGACGAGTCAAAATGCCAAGTCACCCAGACATTGGTGTAGGAACAGTCCAGATGCCAAGTCACCCAGACATTGGTGTAGGACCAATCCAGATGCCAAGTCACCCAGACATTGGTGTAGGACCAGTCCAGATTCCAAGTCACCTAGACATGTAGTTGCAACCAGTCAAAATGCCAAGTCGCCTTTCCAAGGTAATTAATCAACTAATTATAATGATACAGCAGTCTCGTGACGAGGCTTATCAAAACTGTGTTACGTTAGGTTTTCCATACTAGTTTTAAAGACTTGGTTTTCACACTGACCTGAGTTCAGATGTTTCAGTTGTAAACCCTTTGTCATGAGGTCTGTCTGGGCGGACTGAAGGTCTTTCTTTGTAGTTTGAAGATCCGTCTGTGTGAGCTGAAGTCTTTCGTTCGTAGTCCGCAGATCTATCTGCAACCTATCTGTGACCTTGTGAAGAGTGTCCACAGTCTGTTCCAGGAGAGTGATGTGACTCAAGATACTGTTAAGGTCGGCAGTACCGTCGGATTTCGTTAACGGCAGAATCAGTCCGGAGATGTAAGGTAGGAATATACACAAACGGAAAACTGCTTCAAACGTCATGGCTTACTTGTACTAGATGAATATTCAAGCGCAGTGCCAATGGTTTTATACCTTATCTAACTGTCTGACACCACGTGACAGCGACGTCGGTGATGGAAAACTAGGAACTCGAAAGGAAACAAAATATTTTAATTAAAATGTATACGCCATATGTATCTCTGTGATATAACTCAACAGCCAAATATGTGAATATGTACCCTTGGTGTGTTTCAGTTTTGGCACTTTTTACCTTTGATGTATCCTTACGCTTCTCTACTTCTACGTAATAATGGAATATTTCTGGGATGTGCTCAAGACAATTTAACTATTTGTCGGGACACTCCCTAGTTGCAGATAAGATTATTCCAAAAATATGCATGTGGCAAACTGTTGCTTCTCACAATAGGAAAATAAGTATGGTTCTTCGGTAAAGTAATAAAACAGCGAAAAGTTGATGAGTGCCGAATATCACTATTTAAAATGTAAGTGTGTTTTCTTTTTCGTAAATATATATACTGCTATATATACTCTCCAAAAAAGAAACGCATATAGGAATTTCAACTGTATTTCTATGTTTATTTTGAAACATCTTGTAGGCGTTATGAGTCAATGAAATAGAGCGAAATTGCACACTGGGAATGCAGACTTATCCGTCTTTGGCACCAACTCGAGGAAAGTCAGTTTGAATGTCACATGGAGACGTGTGGTGGCGCTGAAGTCAATATCTCTTGTAACCACCGTGGGCATCCAGAACTGCACGGCATCGCCTCGGCATCGAACGAATAAATCTCAGAATCTCGTGTTGCTCAATCGCAGACCACTCTGCCTGTAGTGCCTGTGCGAGTTGCTGAAGTGTCTGGGGCTGAGGGTTACGGCATCGCACCCGTCTGTCCAGGGCATCCCACAGATGTTCGATCGGGTTTCAGTCCGGTGATCTTGAGGGCCAGGGGAGCACATTGATGTTGTAGTTCTGGAGGAAGTGTCTAATGTGACGTGCTGTGTGGGGCCTGGCATTGTCCTGTTGAAACAACTCCCTCTGACGATCAACGATTGGAAGGAGGTGTGGGCGTAGGATTTCGTCACAGTACCGTTGAGCTGTCAGGTTGCCCTGGATCATCACCAAATCACTTCTATGGCAGGTGATCGCTCCCCACATCATAACACTGCCTCGGCCGAATCTGTCCACCTGGGGAACGCAAGCGTCGGCGAAACGTTCACGTCGACGTCTGTACACCCGCTTTCTGCCATCGCGTCGTACCAATAGAAATCGTGATTCATCACTGAACCAGATTCTACGCCAATTCGGTAGGTTCCAGGCCTGAACGTTGGTGCACCATTGAACTCGATGTCGAGGATGTTGTTGTCGAAGCACAGGGCCAAAATAAAGGTCTTCTAGCACGTAAACCAGCCTCTCTCAACCTGTTCCTGACGATTTGTGCAGAAAGCCTCCTCAATCCGGGTATTTGTCGAGCGGTACTGGTCGCCGTAGCTGTTTGATGACGCAGGTGATGTACCCGGATGTAGCGATCCTGCGCCGCAGTGGTCGCTCGAGGTCGCTCAATACGAGGGGCATCTGTTACCGAATTCTGCGGGCGATATCTCTCCCAGAGCCGTGAAATGGTGCTTTGGTGAACATTCATGCGTCGGGCGTCGGTTGAGACTGGCCAGCTTCAAGCAAACCAATGGCGATATGACGGTTGGCTTCACTTAGACGTGGCATTCTGCGTTCGTCAACAATATTCCAAATACAGTGAATAATCGACAGACAGCGATCAACCTTTTATACCCATCATTGAGACTATCTGATCCCCAAGTTTCACGTGCATTGCATGTGAATTGTGTATTCTGTGACACTACACGCCAAAATTGAAAATCATGCTGTTTAATACGGGTATTTTACGGATGGTGCGTTTTGTTGTGATGTTTCAAAACATAAACACCATAGGACTGATAAACAGAGCAAAACCTTTTGTAAAATGAATCACGTTTTAATTCATTGCTACATGAAATTGCTATTTTCATGATGCGTTTCTTTTTGGGAGAGTATATTATGCGGCTATTATCGCATAATCAGTTTTGTTTGTGTGTGTTTTGGGTGAGTAAGTGAGTGAGGTTTACATCCGCTGTTAGCAATATTCCAGCATGAAGCCCATCAGCAAATGACTGGTGCTGCCAAACCTGAAAACAGGATGAACGTAAGGTTCGTAACCAGCGGACCCGTGAAGATCCCGACTAGAATTGATCTTCTGTAACCCATGCTTGTTGAGGCGACTAACGGTATCGGGGATACCACGGGATCGGATATTTACAGACCGCCGCCATATAGCTGGAATATTGCTGAATGCAGCGTAAAACTAAACTCACTCACACACTCACTCATTCGTAGCCAACGGAAAACAGACTTCTGTCTTGTCAAATGGAAGCAACCCTACACGGCGAATTGCAACACATAAACCTATTAGACATTTGAGCCACCCGTGCCCTCAGTCATGTACCTAAACGAAAATATCCTCTTTCCTCTTAAATCGTACGATATCCATCTCATGTGTTGAGATACTTTTAATACACATCTTATGAAAGTGAAAACATATTTGAATAAACATATTTGGATTACTTACTGATTGTGGAAATATTCTCGTGAGATATTCTTCATAACTGAACTGTAGAAACTAGTACAACTGAAAACGGTTATAATGGGTTATTGGTACATGTACGTTTACGTGTTGACAGTGCATGGTGTATTAACGTAGCAACAGTCTGTAGAAGCTGGACATTTTCTGTTGACATTGGTATACAGAATGCGTAAATTATGATGTATACTTAGATTGAATATAATGACTCCTTGGTCTTCATACTGTGGACATATGAGAATAACGTGGTATTCATCTTCAATATTATCAGTGTTCCACTTTCTGCAGGATTGGTTCTCAGTGGCATGACATGTTTTTTATAATACGTTAGAATTATAATAACCACGTCGAAACTGCTCTTAATTTCCTCACATTTAAAGCAGTTCAATACTTTTCACACATAAGATGATGGGGTGGTGGGGTAACCTAGTGGTTACAGCGTTCGATCCGGGTTCGATTCCCCACATGGGTAAAATGTGTGAAGCCCATTTCAGGTGTCCCCCAACGTGATATCACTGGAATATTGCTAAAACTAAAACTCACTCACTCACTCACTCACAAGATGTTGTTTCATCAAAGAATGCGAATAAGAACATTTTTCAGTTTGAATATTTCTAG
The DNA here is from genome assembly GCF_003918875.1 of Haliotis rubra. NCBI lineage: Eukaryota > Metazoa > Mollusca > Gastropoda > Lepetellida > Haliotidae > Haliotis > Haliotis rubra. The sequence goes on along the minus strand of NW_025767468.1, from coordinate 2,632,521 downwards.
TCCAATCTGGATGAAAGCAATCTTTACATCTTTGTTGCACTAAGGGATAAAAAGGCTGTAACATCCTCAACTCCCTGCCCAATCCATGCATATCCAAGACCCAGTTGAAACAGTATAGTTTTAATCAACATAGCCCATATGTTTATATTGAACATCACTTGCATTTTCAAACAAATACGATAACATCTTAAATGGCTTTTGAGGACGCATTGAGATGTGTTTCAACCAATATGAGAACGTTTCAGTGCCAATATATATATTTCCAATGCATTTAAATTCACTATATCCCAGAACCATGCAACAGAATTGACACGAGAGATGTTCAAACTGGTTGATGGTCACTATGTTACTTGGTCACTCGCCATATCATTTTGCCTTGCTGCGAGAATCTTAATACACACCTAAATTACATAACATATTGCATTACTTGTATGATAACTGACTGATGAAAAGTGTTTCATATTTTCACAAAACACATGAGAGTGTTGAATTATGTGTTATGCTGAAGGGGTTTTCGGAACACAAATGTTATGCCTTATTCCGATACCAATTAACGTTGTACTGGCAGTAGCCATTTCAAAGGTTTAGCTATCAGGCAAGGGATTCGGCTGTGTCCACCTACGTTGTCCATCACGTACCCATCAGATTGTTGGTATTCAGGTAATATTGGTTTGTTTGGTTTGTGTGGTTTCAGAGGGAAGAATTCAATGATCAATTGTTTCGGGTTTGTTTGCTTGGTGTTTCACGCCAATCACAGCAATGTTCCAGCTACATGGTGGTGGTCTGTAATGTAATGTCATTTTTGACATCTTTGAATGTCTTGTTTTCTCGAGTATTTGATCTGCTGTATGTTTGCTGCCTTATGGTCTGATACGTTGTCTCGGATGGGTCAAGATTGTCTGGTTGACTGGAGATTATTAAAATACTTTCGAAATTAATGTCCAGTGGTCACAAACCCAATAACGGGCACGCACACCGTGAACAGTGAGACCGGCAGAGCATCGCCCACGCATATAGTCTATCAGATGGTCACTGGAGGCTGGTGGAATGGCATGTCATGTTCACTTCAACTCACAAACTTTATCTGGCGGATTTGGTATACAGAGTAGACGTCTCTCCATTTCATCCCACACGTGCTCAATAAGGGAAATATCCGGTGAATATGCAGGCCAAGGCAGTACTTTGTGCCACTGAAGAAAAGCCAAAGCAACTCTAGGCGTGTGAGGGCGGACGTTATCATGGTCATTTTCAATCTTGAATCATGACGTTGAAGAAACTGTATTGTCACTGGTCCGAAATGCCCTAAACAGCAGCTGTTTTAAAAGGGGTTCCCTGATGAGCACTTATCCCACCCCAGTTCACGTAACCTCCCCGAAGCGATTTCTCTCTGCGACACAGGCTTGAGCATAACGGTCCTCATGAGTGAGTGAGTTTAGTTTTACGCCGCTTTTAGCAATATTTCAGCAATATCATGACAAGACACATCAGAAATGGGCTTCACACTCCACATGAGATAATGGTGCTGACCTACCTCAAAGACTGCGAATCCCATCTGTTGCCATGTACAATCGCGGACCACAAGGCTACCCATCAGCCCCTTTTGGTGTGGACAAACCCAGGAAATATAAAATGGGCGAACCGGGTTCATACAAAACATACATGGCATTGACTTTGTTGTAGCTGTTGCAAAGTCGAATTCATGCCGAGGCCAACAACAGCCAACTGGAAAGATGTCTTATTGACATACGACATGATAGTGTTGATCGACATTGGGAGTGATGGCATAAGATAGTAGGACCTGTAAGTCTCGCGAGACGCTACTTCCGGTACTAAGCTGGTTCCCAACTTGAGATATGTCAGACGGGGCCCAGCTTACTTCCGGTACAAGATTTCCGGTGACAAGCGTATATTCAAGAACCAGTTCTGGGCTGTAACAGCTGTTGACAGTCGTAAATAATTGACTAATTTGAGAATGGTTAGATCGGAAATGTTATATTCCTGCAAGAATTATCGGTTCCTTACTGTCAACTGAGAACCATGAAACTAATCGAAAAGGTATGAACCGTTGTTTGTCTCCGGAAATACTAAGGTCTCACGAAGTGCTCTGACCCTATTCCTGAAGTATATAGGTCACCGTAAGTTTTCAGAAGAATGTAATTCCTGATCATAAGCGCCATGTGCACGAGGTGCTTGAAAACCTGTGTTTGGATATATCGTAACAGAATCGTTGCCCATTATTTTCATAGAAGCATAACACACCATAAACCAGTGAGGATTGTAGCAACTGAACTGTTTAATTCCCCTGAGCGTTAAAGACGTCGTTTGGTGACTGAAGGACGAGGTAGGTGCATGGGCACGCTTAAACTTGGTCAACACAATGCCACGATGCAAATATCTTTGGTGTCCGACAAAGTGTGAGCAGCAGGGCATGGAATCGATACCTGGCGTTTAGGTCAGCTACCCAGTGACATGTGGTCGACAGCGTTGCAACAGACAATGGTAAGACAGGCTCCTCCTGACTGCAGCAAGACGTCATCACTTTGTGACAGCCACCACACTCAGGAATGACAATTGGTACGTTGATGACGTTGATTCAGCTCAAACAGTGCATAATCGTCTCCGTGAGGCTGGTCTCGGTATACATCCGAATCCCATGGATCCAATATCACACGCAGGTACGTCTGGATTGGGCTGAAGATCACGTCAATTGGCCACATCAGGACTGGGTTCCAGGGCTTCGTTTCACAAAGCTATCGTAGCGCTACGACTGACGTAAGTCTATGTTACGGGGCCTAGAGTTTCGAAGCTCTCTTAGCGCTAAGTGTCATACATTAACTTTAACTTACGACCATCTTAGCGCTAAGAGAGCCTCGAAAATATAGGCCCAGGATCGGAGGTACGACAGTCGAAGCGCTACGATAGCTTTGGGAAGCGGGCCCTTTACTTTTCAGGTGACTCGAAATATTGTCTTGCCTTATAGAGTGTCCTGCCCAAGTGTTTCAAGGACAAGGATTCAGGATTCCAACGAAGCCGAACTTGAGGAGGCTCAGTCATGACTTGGGGTTGGATTGGTTCAGATGGAAGAACTGCTCTCCATGTCCCCAAAAGGACAGCCTGTCATTCAGCTGTTCGTACGGACCCACTTCATCCGACCTCCGGTAGCACGGCCTGCCTGCTCTTTCCGAGGGAGAGGGTTAAGGGGGCAGGTTTGGTTATTGCTATGAATCCTTTGCCCAACTTAATTTGACTGTGTATTACAGTCCGTTTTAGTCAGAAACGGACCGATGAATTGCAAATTTTATCATTGTACAAAATTGCCACATAAATATAAATAGTACACACGTTTATCATTTACTAATACCCAACAGTTCACCTGATGAAGGGACAAGGTCTCGAAACGTCGTGAGAGAAATTAAAAAGAAGTTTAATCCAATATCTTGGACATCAATGTACAACTTCTAAATGCCACTGAAAGACAGCTTTGTTATATTTGAAAATTTTCCGGACTCCACCAAAAAAGTTGTTTAAGAAACTATCATCATTGAAAACGCAAAAGTTGTTATCTGTCGCGGCGGGGTGAAACCGCAGAAAGGGAACAGCCAGTCATGGCGGGGACATCTCAAAATCTATTCCGGGAGACCTGTCGGTTCCTCGTCTGTCGTAGTGTCATAGTCACGACTTAAAGGGATGACAAGTGGTGCCACAGTTGCCTGTTGTAAGCCATCCCGAGACCAGTAACCTTGTTCAATGACGTTAGCTACCTTGTTGACACAGTTTTGCCAAGTTTCAGTCGTGATTTTGTTAAGGGATTCCTTAACCAAAACCTCTACGTGACGTAATCTAAAAGTTGTGTTTGATCTGGCAACATCTCCTTTGACAATACCCCATATCATTTCAATGGTAGTCTCTGTTATCTGTGGACTTTGCCCTGAATACCAAGTCGCAGCCTGGGAGAAAGCCTTTGCTGGAGCAACCAGCATGGAGAATGATTAGTCTCTCTCCTTCCCTAGAGGCAGCTTTCTACGTGACCCCTTATCACCCCTATCGGGTACCAACTGACTGCTGGCAGTGTGCGAGGCATTGACCCAGGTCTCGTCCAAATACACTGGCTCGAACCCTTCCTTGCGCTTCTTCTTTATAACCCTGCGAAAATTATTTCTCAGGCGAACGATATCAGGGCGTTCACAGAGTACTGACCTATTCTCCCCCGAAATTTTCTTATAACGATACCCGAAAGAGTGTAAGAGTCGCCAGAGTGTGTACTTTGATACTCTGAGGTTGTGTTCTTGCTTCAAACGCTTTTTTAAAATTTTCAGCGACATGTATTTGTTTTCAGAATAGAGCTTGTTGATAGACTGCCTTACAAGGTTCTTTTGAAAGTTGTCCAAATGTTTTAATTTGTGTGATTTTGACCCGACCCCTACCTGCTTCGCATCACCCTAACAATGTTTGTGTTCCACAACATTTGTCAGTACCCTTGCTGATACTCCTAAAGCTTTTGCTGCCCGCTTAAGGAATTTATTAATGGCATAAAATGGTTTGCCCCTTTCGGCTTCAGCACGAAAAAAATCGTACACTTTAATCATCAACTGTTTCACGTCAGCATTCAACTTCATTTTTCAGTGTATATCCCGTGCACGACGAGATAGTGGCTGTTCCGTTTCTGCGGTTTCACCCCGCCGCGACAGATAACAACTTTTGCGTTTTCAATGATGATAGTTTCTTAAACAACTTTTTTGGTGGAGTCCGGAAAATTTTCAAATATAACAAAGCTGTTGGGTATTAGTAAATGATAAACGTGTGTACTATTTATATTTATGTGGCAATTTTGTACAATGATAAAATTTGCAATTCATCGGTCCGTTTCTGACTAAAACGGACTGTAAACATGACTTTTTTTTTGTTGATCTGTCTCTTGTTTAACTCTGCTCTCAGCAATATTCCAGCTGTATGTTTTGTGTAAATAGTCTGGAGTCTGTGTCAGACAATTCAGTGATTGACATCATAAGGCATATGGCATGACCACTTGAATTTAGATAATGTTTTCGAAGTGAGGTGAGGTGAAATTGGGTTTAACGTCGTGCTTGAGAATATTTCGCTCATATGACGACGTGCATGCGTGTGTATGTGTATGTGCGGCTGCTTCTAGTAGCCCAGACTGAAGCTGGTTTTATAGTGCTAGCCCACTGAGATACCATGCCGCAGTGAAGCATGAATACCCCACTCAGACACATTATACTGACTCCGAGCCCACCAGTCCTTGTTGTACCCATTACTTTCGAGCGCCAGGCAGGGACCAACAAGAACCATATTTTAACGTCTTTTGGTATGATGCGGTCGGGGATCGAACACGCGACCGGGCGGACGCTTTAACCATTACACCACGGAGGCGGTTAGATAATGTTTTTGAAAGGACACATCACATGCTGTATTCGTGAGAATAACACCATACAATACTGTAGGGCAGGACATGCCTACCCTTGTCGCGAACACCTGGTGTCACCACTTATTTTCAGTGATCCTTTCATATACTTTTCAGACCTATGTTTCCGTTTACACCAAACAAACGGAATTTGCTTCTAAAGATAATAAAGACTGGGTATTCTTTTGCACTGACGTTCTATATTCAATAAAATCCGTTGATAATAAGTGAGTGTGTTTAGTTTTACGACGCTTTTAACAATATTCCAACAATATCACCGCGGGGAACCAGAAATCGGCTTAACACATTGTAACCATGTGGGGAATCGAACCTGGGTCTAACGTTTCAACCACTGGGTTACCCCATTGCCCCAAATCCGTTGATTACTGCTGCCGTTATTGCTCCTAAACATTATACTGGCGCGCATGGTGCGTGTTGGTATTGCTTCAATTGGTCGAAATGTGCTGAAAATATAGATACGTGTAGATGAAATTCATCCTACACATTAGTTAATTTTAGGAGAATTACCCTTTAGAAAGTCAGATCGCTCTAAATTGCCAGTACAAGTATTGTAAGAATTGAAGGCCAATGAAGTTTGGATGAATAAGACAAAACTGTTGAAGAAGATGTCCTGTAATGAAATTAGTCCATTGTCAAAAGGACACCACCAAAGTAGGATATCGGATCTCCTACATAGCTGCCTGAAAGAACGGTGACTGTTAGTGGAATATCTCCACGGAACTGTTCAAACTGCACCCACACCTCCTCGTCCTTCTGCAGATGACTGACACATGTAGCGGAAACGGCGCCCTCACCAGAAGAAGACAATGCAGCCCAACCACTGCCGATTGTCTTTCCCGATTGTTTGATCGAAGTGGATGGAGTGTACCTTAGGGGACGAATACTCAACTGTATCCAGAACATGTAGGTCCCATTCACTGGTGCTGTGAACATCCCCGTTGTGGTGTTGTAGCCAGATCCAGTGTCGTAGATGATGCTGTCATATACAACGGGGTGTAGTGACGTTACGTTGTAGGAACTTGACACAAAAACCTGGAAAGCCACGGCGCTGGTTTCGGACACTGCGGTAAAGGAACACGTGGTGGAATATATAATGCAATGTTTTTGTACTGTATATGGAAGAATCCTTACACGTTTGCAAGTATCAACTCTCAAAGTTTAAACTGATAGTGATTTAACAATTGACTCTGGAGCAGACCTTTTTGTATAACCAGTCAAAATGTCACCTATACATTGGTGTACGACCAGCCAAAATGCCAAGTCACCCAGACATTGGAGTACGACCAGTCAAAATGACAAGTCGCCTTTCTAAGGAATTTTAAGTATTTTCAGACACTAATTATAGTTGAAAGGCTTATCAAAATTATATTAGCAATCTTTCCATACTAGTAAAGACTTGATTATCACACTGACCTGAGTTCAAATGTTAGGCTTATCAAAACTATGTCACGTTAGGTTTTCCATACTAGTTTAAAGACTTGATTATCACACTGACCTGATGTTCAAATGTTTCAGTTGTAAACCCTTTGTCATGAGGTCTGTCAGGGCGGTCTGAAGGTCTTTCTTTGTAGTTTGAAGATCGGTCTGCGTAAGTTGAAGGTCGACCTTTGTTGCCTGCAGTTCTGTGCGAGACGTCTGTAGTTCCTGTCTTGTAATATTCAGATCAGCCTGTGTGAGCTGGAGTCTTTCGTTCGTTGTCCCGAGATCAATCTGCAACCTATTTGTGTCCTTGTGAAGAGTGTCCACATTCTGTTCGAGGAGAGTGATGTGACTCAAGATACTTGTAAGGTCGGCAGTACCGTCGGATTTCGTTAACGGCAGACTCATTCCGGAGATGTAAGGTAGGAATATACACAAACGGAAAACTGCTTCAAACATCATGGCTTACTTGTACTAGATGAAAATTCAAGCGCAGTGCCAATGATTTTATACCTTATCTAACTGTCTGACACCACGTGACAGAGACGTCGATGAAGGAAGGACTAGGAAGGAAAAATTATTTAAATGAAAATGTATACGCCATATATATCTCTGTGATATAACTCAACAGCCAAATATGTGAACATATACCCTTGGTGTGTTTCAGTTTTGGCACTTTATACCTTTGATGTATCCTTACGCTTCTCTGCTTTTACGTAATAATGGAATATTTCTGGGATATGCACAAGACAATTTAACTATTTGTCGGGACACTCTTGTGCCTGTGACGTAGTTGAAGATAAGATTATTCCAAAAATATGCATGTGGCAGACTGTTGCTTCTCACGATAGGAGAATAAGTATGGTTCTTCGGTAAAGTAATAAAACAATGAAGAGTTGATGAGTGCCGAATATCACTTCACAAGTGATCTACAAAGTAAGTTTGTTTTTTTTCCGTAAATATATACTGCTATGTATTATGCTGCTGTTATCGCATAATCAATTTGGTTTGTGTGGATTTTCGTGTGAGTAAGCGAGTGAGGTTTACCGCCGCTTTTATCAATATTCCTTAATTACGGCAGGGGACAAATGGGCTTCACCCAATTACGCATGTGAGAGGAAAGATTCCTGTTAGTTGCTTGAGGTCTTTCACGTTTGCCACGTTGGTGAAGCCCATCAGCAAATGAATAGTGCTGCCAAACCTAAAAACAGGGGTAGGGTTCGTAACCAACGGACCCGTGAAGATCCGGACTAGAATTGTTCTTCAGTAACCCATGCTTGTCGTAAGAGGCGACTAACGGGATCGGGTTGTCAGGCTCGTTGACTTGCTTGACACATGTCATCGGTTCCCAGTTGCGTAGATCGATGCTCATGCTGTTGATCACTGGATTCTCGGTCCAGACGCGATTACTTACACACCGCCGCGATATAGCTGCAATATTGCTGAATGCAGCGTAAAACTAAACTCACTAACTTACTCACTCCGTTTCACTGATTGTATCAGACGTTGAATTTGACGTTGAGGTACTCATTCGTAGCCAACGAAAACAGACTTCAGTCTTGTCAAAAGGAAACAACCCTACACGGCGAATTGCAACACATTATAAACCTATTAGACTTTTAAGCCACCCGTGCCCTCAGTCATGTACATAAACGAAAATATCCTCTTTCCTCTTAAATCTCGATATCGATGTCATGTGTTGAGAGACTTGAAAACATATATTTAGATTAACATATTCGGACTGAATATGGAGATATTCTCGTGAGATATTCTTTATAACTGAACTGTAGAAACTAGTACAACACTCAAAACGGTTATAATGGTTATTGGTACATGTACGTTTACGTGTTGACAGTGCATGGAGTATTAACGTAGCAACATTCTGTAGAAGCTGGACATTTTCTGTTTGCATACGTATACAGAATGCGTAAATTGTGAGACAGGGTGTATACTTAGATGGGATATAATGTAACCAGTAACCCATGTTTATCGTAAGAGGCGACTAAAGGGATCGGGTGGTCAGGCTCGCTGGCTTGGTTGACACATGTCATCGGTTCCCAATTGCGCTTATCGATGCTCATGCTGTTGATCACTGGATTGTCTGGTCCAGGCTCGATTATTTACAGACCGCCGCCATATAGCAGGAATATTGTTGAGTGCAGCCTAAAACTAAACTCACTCACTCACTCACTCCAAACTGTGAAAATTAGGAACACCTCTAGCTACCAACAATGTCAACAAGAAGATAATGGAGTCCCTGCATCAATACATCTTCAAGACTAAACGAATTGATAAATTATTCTAGACCAATATCTGTACACAAATAATGAAATGTAACTGCAAGTTCAAGGTTCCTAAGCACGTACAATGCACATTTACCCTACCTCATGTAATAATGTATATCTCTGATTGATTCACGTGACCTTGAACAAATGATGGACGGAAAAAAGTCATGGAAAAAAAGTCATAGAAAAAAGAACTATTATAAAACATCATGTTCTCCAGTTATTTACTTTGTTTATACTATTTCACTTTCAAGTTAATTATTCCTTTAGTGTGACGCTGTAAGCAATTGGATCTTATCAAAACAGGAGAAATGAACAGATTATTATTTGTTTAGCTCTTAACGGATTGTGGGATTAAAAGTCACAAGTCACATGATTGTTTGTTTAACTAGCTTTGAGCTTGACGATATCACACCAGTTAATGAACTCATGGGATTATCAGTTAATGCTTTTTACTCAAATGGCTTCCTTCTAGCAGGGATACTCTACTCAAACCGGACCTTCTGACTATCCTCTGGTGGGTGATTATGTTCTGTCGCATTCCTTACAACATTGCCAACAGTTGTGACTCTTCCTCTGCATGTTGACTGAACACACTTCCAGTGTACACAAGACTGTCTCTCGACATTCTTAGTGTGAAGATAACCGTCAAATAGGACTTGGGGGCTACCTCTCCGTGACATAACAAACTCAACATTACGCAGACCAGCCATGTTAGTTTGTTGTCAACAGCTATATACTATACCGAACTATCTCAATTTACTTTCTCGTCTCACCTTCTCATTTCCCTCCACTTCTCAATAATACTGTGTATCTTTTATCATGGCACTAAAACAACTTAATTTCAACATTTAACAACCTACACATTATCCAATTTGTAAAATTGTTCTACTCACTAGAGGTTTATCTTTCATCATGAAACTAAAACAACTTTTAGCTAATCCCAAATTTCCTTGACACAAAACACTAAAGAACAGTTTAATCCCCCCTTGATCTCATCTGTATACTCTATGCACTAATCTCTCTTTGGGTCAGTTCATTATGCCAGACAGGTAAATGCCGTGTGTCGTTTTAACTAATTGTAGGGGTACTGGGCTGTAGGGGTTATGGCATGTAGGGGTACTGGGCTGTAGGGGTAGTGGGATGTAGGGGTTATGGGATACAACCTTACTGCAATCAGTTCACGTAGTCAACACATCATTACTGCAATCAGTTCATGTAGTCAACACATCATTACTGCAATCAGTTCACGTAGTCAACACATCATTACTGCAATCAGTTCATGTAGTCAACACATCATTACTGCAATCAGTTCACGTAGTTAACACATCATTACTGCAATCAGTTCATGTAGTCAACACATCATTACTGCAATCAGTTCACGTAGTCAACACATCATTACTGCAATCAGTTCATGTAGTCAACACATCATTACTGCAATCAGTTCATGTAGTCAACACACCGCATCAGTACTGCAATCAGTTCACGTAGTCAACACATCATTACTGCAATCAGTTCACGTAGTCAACACATCATTACTGCAATCAGTTCACGTAGTCAACAAGCAATGACTGTAAATTTATTGCATAACAGACATAAGAAAATATATATACAAATGTTACAAATACATGTGAAGACTAATAACATATTTAAAATATCTAATTTAATATTTTAATTCCATATGTATGGATGGGAATTATATAGCTGCTACGTGTATCGTCACCAGACATTTGGTACAGGTAGATGCTCAACTGACAAGGCTGACATCTGATATATATTTTTCTGCACACGTGTAAATACAAATTAAACCGGAACTGGTTGTTCAGGCGTATACATCCGGTGTCATAGAAGAATGTGAGTGAGTAAGTTAAGATTTCAAGTAACATGGGCAATATTTCAGCCATATCGTGATTAAATCAAACCATAGATTTATAGTCACTGAAAGTAAATTTTAAAAACCTGTCAACGAAGGACAGTAAAGCAACTAGATTATCACAGATATATATTTAAAACTAGTAATCAAATCTATTTTAACTATAAATGACAATACAATATAAAACAGGCTTTACATTGCCAATAACTGAAGGTAGATCACCATACTAGGGGCCATGGGGACTTAAAGTGCATGGACCCAAGCTGGGTTTACACCATCGGATGGTAGCAATTTTTGACAATCTAGCAATAAATTTAAAACAACAACCTATATATACTGCAGTTGAAAATAGTAGTACGTTTCAATTTACTATAATTATTTTAGGACTTTCGTACCCTCTCAGGAGGACAACAGTTTGACAGTACTTTAACCCCCTTCGAGGTTACAGCCACTAACAAAATCAGTTGTTGATTTACACTACTGATCAGAAAACATTGATCTGTTTACACGTCACAACTCTATTTCTTTAAACTAAAACAACTTTTAGCTAATCCCAAATTTCCTTGACACAAAACACTAAAGAACAGTTTAATCCCTCCCTTGATCTCATCTGTATACTCTATGCACTAATCTCTCTTTGGGTCAGTTCATTATGCCAGACAGGTAAATGCCGTGTGTTGTTTTAACTAATTGTAGGGGTACTGGGCTGTAGGGGTAGTGGCATGTACGGGTTATGGGATACAACCGGCAAACAAACATAAACATGCATGTCAATGCCGCTCCATAACAATAATACAATTACATAGATAGTTATGTACACTGTGTGCAAAACATAATGTGTGCAAATCATAATGGAAATCCACAAGGGCAATATTAAAAATATTGCATGCAACTTACTCTGTGGTGTCCTCCGATCAGTTAGACGTCCCAGACTTGTTAAATCAACAAAGGTAATGGTTGGTTGCACTCAGGTACACTGCACTGTTACCTTTATTGGGTAATGGATTGATCCAAAGTTATGTGCATAAGAATATATTAAGCGATCTAATTAATAGGGCTGTAATGATGCATCAAACTATCGATGAATTGCAATTATTCCGAAAGCAATTGATCGATGGTAGAAATGAAAAACTATCGATGCATCGATAGTATGTGTGACTATCGATAGTTTAGTGATGGTTATTTATTCTTATTAAATATTTGTGTTGTTTTGATTTTTTTAATTGTTTAGGTGCAAACTTGCAGCTTCATTGAGTTTGTGTTTTAACAGTTTACTCGATCTTGGTTTCAAGTTTCTTGTCAGTTATTCATAGGGGGAGCAGAGGAAGCCCAACAGCCCGTCGTATCCACCTCTGGGAGTAACTCAGTTAGTTACATGGGAAATCTATAATCCTGTTTTGATCAAAGTGAACATTATGAACACAAACTGTGAGAAGCCGAAGTCAATAAACATTAGTATTCTGATCAAAGTATTTCTGCACAAAAAGTAACAAACTCATAATTAGTGTTAAAATATACCACTAACCACTAATATGAAAACATCTCGTTAGTCTATGGGATAGGTCTATTACGTCAGTGGGTAAAACTAGGTTTGTAATCACAGTCACGCCTGATTGGTCCAAAGTTGTCTGATAATCGGCGTGTCTGACAAATGGGATGTCTAACTTATGAGAGCAAAAGCATACATGGAATTGGAGAACCCCTTCTTCATCTCGGTTAAATGTGTGTTTAGCAATAATAAATCCTCAATAAAAAACCCCAACTTGCTTATATATAGAGGATGTACAGAAGGTCTGCAACAGTCACAATGGATTGACATGAGAGTGACGATGAGAGCTATCGGGATAGGTTTGCATGTTGAGGTACAATATCTTCTTAAAGTTTTCATTACTATCAATGCATCCCGCTAATATATGATAACATTCATGATAACAGCACTCCATGTCCAGCTCGTTAAACAACACAATACAGATACAATTATTATAATAGACTCACTCAGCGGGCCCCAGCCGTTAAAACACCAAAATAACAAAATAAATGAAAATTAAAACTCACCAAGAATCTGCATGCCTCAGGTAAAAAAGTAGAGTGCAAAAGTGAGAACCGCCAAAATAGTGCCAATCTTACTCTGCTAAATAAATCAGAATGGTCTCAGTGTTAGCATTGCCATATTGTGTGTACTTTGCATGTTTATTTATGTGGAATTGCTTCATGTTTCTATTTAAATAGGGTTTGGGGACGGGTGGGGTGGGGTGTACTCCCCTAAAACCTCGGGCGAAGAATAGCCGTGACGGGCAGACGGGAATTACAAAATAATTGATCACAAAATATTAAAACGAAACGTGCGAACCTGGGTAGGTACACCTCGCAAGTGTGGGGTTGCCCACGATAGAATTTATTCAACAATGAATACTATGACGACATACCGAGTGTCACGTAGAATAAAAACACAGTTTTGATGCTTTTTTTTGCTTTGTGAGAAGGTTTGACAATGCCATTGGCTCCTGAGTAGTGACGTGTGACGTCCTGGGCAGGAAGTGAGGTTATCTCCCAACTGACAGACACCCATTTGACAGACACCCAATTGGCAGACACTGAACTAGAAGGTTAATTAGGGTAACACCTACGGGTATAATGGAACAGTCCACTGTCTAGTGAGCAGAGCAGGGTGAGCCTGAAACAGGTTCGTTACTGAGAAGTTTGATTGTGGGCAAATAGAACTTTGTTGTGATTAAATGATAAATGATTTCTCTTCTCAAAATTGATTTTACTATCAATTACTGTCGAATATAAAAACAGGTTTGTCACTGAGAGGTTTGATTGTGTTTATTGATAGAAAAGACCCCTCCCAATAATAGCATATGTACAACAGAAGTTAACTGAGAAAACGTTTTGTTGGAGAGATATAGATATGTACATATTTGAAAACATTCTGATTTGCAGTAAATGAGACACCTGCATTGCCATGTAAGATACGAATAATACCAATCAGTGTTCTAATTTTAACAATACTTTCTAAAGATTGTAACAGTTTGTCTTTGAGTAGTATACATTGGGACATTCAAGGAAGTAATGAAAAAACATTCTCACATCCATGGTCACATTCACATGATGCGTCATACTTTAAACAATTATTCTAAATAAATCGTAGTTAAGTGCACTCGTCCTATATCTTAATATTGTGTGCAAAACATATAACATTTAGGCTCATAGTCTTTATTTGATTTATACGATACAACAGTGTCGCAATTTCTAATAGCTAAGTTAATGTTTTCAATATGATGATGCCGATTCCCGTTAGACTAGAAGGTTAAACCGAAATGTTTATGAAAATTAACTGACAGTGTGTTTATATTGCAGCAATAAAAATTCAAATTACTGTCTTTTCGTCCATCTTTCAAAATAAATAATAAAGCTTCAGTTTGTTCGTGTGTTTTTATTTGAACTATTCCATAATAATGTGTAGGTAACAGGTAGTAGATAATCTGTTCACTGAACCGTAAATGTTGTTGTTTTAAGGTGTCTGCGAACTGGCTGTCTGCGTAATGGGAGGACACCGGAAGTGACAGTGTATTGATTTCTTTCCTTAATTACCCAGTTCGGGCTCCCTAATTAACCTTTATTTGTTCTGAAGCAGCATAGACTATCTATTTTATTTGGAAGTGGTTATTGGCAAATGTCAATAGGATTGACAAGACATATTTCAATACAGTTAAAGCTCTCACAATACTGTTAATGTTACAAGAATTACAAATTAAAAGTAATATTTCATATTCAACAATTTCTTAATTTTGACTGTTCCGACGTGTATGTTTTGATATTAACTGTTCGTACACGCATACCATTGACGAGCCACATTTCCAATTGCGCTGAATTATTTCGCATGTTGTACGTTAACAAATTAATGAATAAGCTACTGTACTGGGGCTTATCTTGCTGTGATTTCTGTTCTGTTTTATGAATCAATGTATCATTAAAGCAGTTTTTCACATACAGTTTCCAACACAAGGTAGTACCTTTGTGTTGTTCTGTGAAGCCATATCACATAAAAATGATAGAACTCTGGATCATTCGCAGATTGTTGCGAAGCGTCATTTTTGACATTTTCAGTCATCACTCGATCCTGAACTGGGTCACTAGTGTTATGCCCTTGGTGGTTAAAACGATGCTTTTCAGTGCTTCTGTATTCTCAAATCATCTACTATACAATATCACGTCATACTGTAGTTAGATAACTTGTTCCATGGCATTACAGTACTTCTAATGTTTTAAGTGCCTAGTGACTACATATGATGATGATTATGAGTTTAACGTCAGCTTCTGGCTGTAGCCAATAACGCCGACAGGGTAGGTGGGACCTAAAGTAATAATTAATATGTTTATAATAAGGGATAAACCGCCATACCCCAAAAATGTAAATGATGGGGTGTTAACCTAATTGAATTTTGAATGAAAACGGCTACAAACATGATAATAAATATATGGCGGCGTCATGTAAATAATCGAGTCTGGACCAGACAATCCAGTTAGACCAACAGCATGAGCATCGATCTGCGCAATTGGGAACCGATGACATGTTAACCAAGCCAGCGAGCCTGACCACCCAATCCCGTTAGTCGCCTCTTACGACAAGCATGGGTTACTGAAGGCTCATTCTAACTCGGACCTTCACGGGTAGACAAGCATGGGTTACTGAAGGCTCATTCTAACTCGGACCTTCACGGGTAGACAAGCATGGGTTACTGAAGGCTCATTCTAACTCGGACCTTCACGGGTTTAATTTGGAAGAAGAAACGTCAGAAACCAAAAATGAAAAAAGGTGAAGCAGAAGATAAATGAGTGTAGATAATTGTAGGTATGACTAAGCTGATAGCAAGGAGTATACATTCTGCCTTTACTCCTGGACAACAAAGTGGAAACTTACCATAAATAAAGATAAATCAAAGATTATGCACTGCAGACCAATCTCTACTCCTATATCACTTCACAGATTCACTTGTGGTGATATGAATATTGATTATTGTTCTGAATATAAATATTTAGGTTTGTGGCTCAATGAGCACTGTGACTATAAGAAAACTGTAAGAGAAGTGTGTAAATCAGCTAATAGAGCCCTGGGTGTTGTTATGGCCAAATTCAACTCTCTTGGAGGTTTCTGTCTTGATGTTTTTACTAAGCTATACGATAGCTATGTCCAGCCCATAATCAACTACAGTGCAAGTATCTGGGGACTAAATCAATACAAGGAAATAGGACAAATCCAGAATAAAGCAGGAAGATTTTTCCTTGGAGTTAGAAAAAACACATCAACTATAGCTGTGAGAGGTGATTTGGGTTGGAGAAGCTCTGACTCGAAAATAAAGACTGAAGTAATCCGCTATTATCACAAAATAGTGACGGCCGAACCGGATTCATTAAGTGCAGCTCTTCATAGATGGTCAGTGCGGAGAAAATCATCCTGGGATAACAGAACCCAAGACTTCATAAAAAAACTCAACATACATGGACAGGAAAATATTAATGTGTTTTGCTTAAATATTAACAGAACTGAACTACTACAAACAGCCCTTGACATTTTAGACCAAAGAGACAGTGATCAGTGGCTCCACGATTTGTTCAAAGACCATAACAAACCCAATGGGAACAAACTCAGACATATAGACTCTATAAACAAGAAATATGTGTCTGTCACTACACAAGAATAAATATAACTAGACAGCAAAGAAGCCTGCTTGCTTCTTTTCGTAGTAGAAGCCTGCCCCCCTCAATATTGAGAAAGGACGGTATACCAAGCCTTTGACCCCCCTTCAAAATAGACTGTGTACACTGTGTGAAGGCCACGCAGTAGAAGATGAGGTGCACTTCATGATGGAGTGTAGCTTCTACTCCGACATCAGAACGAGACTTTTTTATAAATGTAACCAACTAAACTCAAGCTTTATGGACCTCCAATTATATGATAAGTTTTGCTGGTTGTTGTCAAATGACGATATCCAATACGAACGAGCCAAAAATCTGCAAAGTATGTTCCACAAAAAAATATTTTCAAGAAAACTGTAAATAATTTTAATGCATTAATTTTAACTAACTAGTTTTATTTTTCTATGTGCTATCTCTACATGTATGTGATGTGGTGTGATGTATGTATGTATATATGTATGTATGTATGTATGTATGTATATGTATGTATGTATGTATGTATGTATGTATGTATGTATGTATGTATGTATGTATGTATGTATGTATGCATTTAAGTATGAGTGTGTATGAGTGTGTATGTGTGTGTGCGTGCGTGCGTGCGTGCGTGCGTGCCTGCCTGCCTGCCTGCCTGTGCCTGTGCCTGTGTGCGTACGTATGTATGTATGTACGTGTGTACGTATGTACGTGGGTGTGTATGTATGTATGTATGTCTGTATGTGTGTGTATGTAAAGATGAACGTATGTATGTGCGTGTATATGTTGTGTAAGTGGGTGTATATATGTATGTGTGTGTGTGTGTACGTGTATGTATGTATGTATGTATGTTTGTATGTATGTGTGTGTGTATGTATGTGTGTGTGTGTGTGTGTGTGTGTGTGTGTTGTTTGTATTTATGTATGTATGTAAGTGTCTATGTATGCATGTGTCTATGTATGTATTTAGGTATGTATACGTCTATGTATGGATGAATTTATGTATGAAGGTATCTTTGCAGTTATCTATGTTTGTACGCATCCATGCTAGTATTTAAATGTGTACCTATGCATGTATCTAAGTGTGTATATATGTCAACAATCTTTTCATATTTTTTAAACGCTTTTTAAATATTGCTGATATTCTTTTTTAAGGTGTCATTTCGGCCTCTCGAGGCCTGGTGTTTGCATTTTATATGCTGTACTATGCTGTCCCATCATTTATAACACATGACACTATAATAAACTACTATTATTATTATTATTATTATTATTGATAATGGTTTGGAATTAAGAAGAAAGACAATAGGTGGGGTCGGGGTTTCGGGAAGGAAGGACTGGGGTTGGGAAGAAGTGAGAAGGTTATCTTAGCCATTATGTGTGTAGAAGGAGTAGGAGTATAGCTTATGAATGTGGTAGTACAGTTAAGCTGCAGCTGATAAAAATACAGGGTCCTAATAACCAAATTAAATTGGGTTACACTTTAACTGTAAGCATAAACGTTGACCTATGGGGCTTAAAAGAGTCGAGGTAGGACGGCTGGCGAGTTTGAGCACAGACAATCACTTTGGACTTATGGGTGGTCTCTGTTTTGTCATCACGTGGACTACTCTATATGCTGATAACGTACACTGAAATTATACAGGCATGACACTCTCAAACGTCATGATACTTGACAGCCCTGGCAATCACACGACACAAGCCAGCAGTGCATGATACAGAATGATACGGGCATGTTGGAGTAGTTACAGATATAATATACAGTTAGAGATAAAATTATGTAATCTGCTTTGAATGTATCTGGACGTCTGTGGTGAGTCTATCGGCAGTGTCTGGTTCGTGCAACTTGATAACTTGCCTGTAAGATAGATAAAAGTACTCGTGAGAGACCTTTATCATCTTTGTTCGCACTTTGTTCCTGTAACAATACGTTAAAATCTTGATAGTGTTCTGACACTCGTCCTCTATCTATTTTTTAATATCGTTCTAAGTTAGTTGAATTAAGTCAAAATGAGTTGAAATTTGTGACATGATGCTTATAAACATACATTCATTCATTTACAACCTCCAAAACATAAATATTGAGTAAAAGTAAATATTCTCGCCCACGGGAGAGATTTTTAAATATCGCTCTAAGTTAGTCGCACTAAGTCAAAATGAGTTGAAATCTGTGTCATGATGCTTATAAACATACACTCATTCATTTACAACCTCCAAAACATGAATTCAGATCGAAATTAAACATTCTCGCCCATGGGCCACTGTTCGCCCGTGGGCGAGCGAGTTTAAATTTCAAGTTTTCGAAAAAAAAAATTCATTTTTTTCATCCTTGGCATATATTCATAACAACTGCATGTTTCATTTGGTCAAATCTCTTGTCAGGAAGTGCCCACAGTGCGGAGATTTTCTGGACTTTTCTGAGTCCAGAATTAAATTTTGACGTGTTAACTCAAAACGGTTATAATGGGTTATTGGTACATGTACGTTTACGTGTTGACAGTGCATGGGGTATTAACGTAGCAACATTCTGTAGAAGCTGGGCATTTTCTGTTGGCATAAGTATACAGAATGCGTAAATTGTGAGACAGGATGTATACTTAGATGGGATATAATGACTCCTTGGTCTTCATACTGTGGACATCTGAGAATAACGTGGTATTCATCTTCAATATTATCAGTGTTCCACTTTCTGCATGATTGGTTCTCAGTGGCATGACATGTTTTTTTATAATACGTTAGATTATAATAACCACATCGAAACTGCTCTTTATTTCCTCACATTTAAAGTAGGTAAATACTTTTCACACGTAAGATGTTTGGGGCGATGGGGTAGCCTAGTGGTCACAGCGTTCGCTCGTCACGCCGAAGACCCGGGTTCGATTCCCCACTTGGGTAAAATGTGTGAAGCCCATTTCAGGTGTCCCCCACCGTGATACTGTTGGAATATTGCTAAAACTAAATCTCACTCACTCACTTACTCACTCACTCACTCATAAGATGTTGTTTCAGCAAAGAATGCGAATAGAACATTTTCCACTTTAAATATATCCTAGTCCATTCTTGGTGAAAGCAATCTTTACATCTTTGTTGCACAAGGGATAAAAAGCTGTAACATCCTCAACTCCCTGCCCAATCCATGCATATCCAAGATCCAGTTGAAACAGTATAGTTTTAATTAACATAGCCCATATGTTTATTTCGAGCATCACTTGCATTTTCAACCATATACAATACCATCTTAAATGGCTTTTGAGGACTCGTAGAAATGAGTTTCAACTATTATGAGAACGTTTCAGTGCCAAAATATATATTTCCAATGCATTTAAATTCACTATACCCCAGAACCATGCAACAGAATTGACATGAGAGATGTTCAAACTGGTTGATGGTTACTCTGTTACTCGGTCACTCGCGATATCCTTTTGCTGTGCTGCGAGAATCTTAACATACACCTAAATTACATAACATATTGCATTACTTGTATGATAACTGACTGATGAAAAGTGTTTCATATTTTCACAATACACATGAGAGTGTTGAATTATGTGCTATCGAATTATATTGAAGGGGTTTTCGGAACACAAATGTTATGCCTTATTCCGATACCAATTAACGTTGTACTGGCAGTAGCCATTTCAAAGGTTTAGCTATCGAGCAAGGGATTCGGCTGTGTCCACCTACTTTGTCCAACACGTACCCATCAGATTGTTGGTATTCAGGTAATATTGGTTTGTTTTCTTTGTTTGGTTTCAGAGGGAAGAATTCAATGATCAATTGTTTCGGGTTTGTTCGCTTGGTGTTTCACGCCAATCACAGCAATATTCCAGCTACATGGTGGTGGTCTGTAATGTAATGTCATTTTTGACATCTTTTAATGTCTTGTTTTCTCGAGTATTTGATCTTCTGTATGTTTGCTGCCTTATGGCCTGATACGTTGTCTCGGATGGGTCAAGTTTGTCTGGTTGACTGGAGATTATTAAAATACTTTCGAAATTAATGTCCACTGCGAGGCGGCGGTCACAAACCCAATAACGGGTACGCACACAGTGAACAGTGAGACCGGCAGAGCATCGCCCACGCATATAGTCTATCAGATGGTCACTGGAGGCTTGTGGAATGGCATCTCATGTTCTTTTCAACTCACATACTTTATCTGGCGGATTTGGCATACAGAGTAGACGTCTCTCCATTTCATCCCACACGTGCTCAATAAGGGAAATATCCGGTGAATTTGCAGGCCAAGGCAGTACTTTGTTCACTGAAAAAAAGTCAAAGCAACTCTAGGCGTGTGAAGGCGGACGTTATCATGGTCATTGTCAATCTTGAATCACGACGTTGAAGAAACTGTATTGTCACTGGTCCGAAAATCTTGTCTCTGTAGCCCACACCTATCAAATTTCCCTAAACAGCAGCTGTTTTAAAAGGGGTTCCCTGATGAGCACTTATCCCACCCCAGTTCACGTAACCTCCCCGAAGCGATTCCTCTCTGCGACACAGGCTTGAGCATAATGGTCCTCATGAGTGAGTGAGTTTAGTTTTACGCCGCTTTTAGCAATATTTCAGCAATATCACGGCAAGACACACCAGAAATGGGCTTCACTCTCCTCATGAGATAATCGTGCTGACCTACCTCAAAGACTGCGAGTCCCATCTATTGCCATGTATAATCGCGAACCACATAGTGTCAGGAATGACAATTGGTACGTTGATGACGTTGATTCAGCTCAAACAGTGCATAATCGTCTCCGTGAGGCTCGTCTCGGTATACATCCGAATCCCATCGATCCAATATCACACGCAGGCACGTCTGGATTGGGCTGAAGATCACGTCAATTGGACACATCAGGACTGGGTTCCAGGGCTCCGTTTTACAAAGCTATCGTAGCGCTACGACTGACGTAAGTCTATGTTACAGGGCCTAGAGTTTCGAAGCTCTCTTAGCGCTAAGTGTCATACATTAACTTTAACTTACGACCATCTTAGCGCTAAGAGAGCTTCGAAAATATAGGCCCAGTATCGGAGGTACGACAGTCGTAGCGCTACGATAGCTTTGGGAAACAAGCCCTTTACTTTTCAGGTGACTCGAAATATTGTCTTGCCTTCATAGAGTGTCCTGCCCAAGTGTTTCGAAGACAAGGATTCAGGATTCCAACGAAGCCGAACTTGAGGAGGCTCAGTCATGACTTGGGGTTGGATTGGTTTAGATGGAAGAACTGCTGTCAATGGCCTAGATTTTCGTAGCTCTCTTAGCGCTAAGAAAGTCGTAAGTGCCATACATTAACATAAACTTACGACTATCTTAGCGCTAAGAGAGCTTCGAAAATCTAGGCCCATGTCCCCTGTCTCCAATAGGACAGCCTGTCATTCAGCTGTTCGTACGGACCCACTTCATCCGACCTCCGGTAGCACGGCCTGCCTGCTCTTTCCGAGGGAGTGGGTTGAGAAGGCATGTTTGGTTATTGCTATGAATCCTTTGACCAACTTAATTTGACTGTGTATTAAACATAACTTTTTTGTTGATCTGTCTCTTGTTTAACTCTGCTCTCAGCAATATCTTTTGTGTAAATAGTCTGGAGTCTGTGTCAGACAATTCAGTGATTGACATCATAAGGTATATGGCATGACCACTTGAATTTAGATAATGTTTTTGAAGTGAGGTGAGGTGAAATTGGGTTTAACGTCGTGCTTGAGAATATTTTGCTCATATGACGACGTGCATGCGTGTGTATGTGTATGTGCAGCTGCTTGTACTAGCCCAGACTGAAGCTGGTTTTATAGTGCTAGCCCACTGAGATACCATGCCGCAGTGAAGCATCAATACCCCACTCAGACACATTATACTGACTCCGAGCCGACCAGTCCTTGTTGTACCCATTAATGCCGAGCGCCAGGCAGGGACCAACAAGTACCATATTTTAACGTCTTTTGGTATGACGCGGTCGGGGATCGAACCCGCGACCTTCCGCTCTCCGGGCGGACACTCTAACCACTACACCACGGAGGTGGTTAGATAATGTTTTTGAAAGGACACATCACATGCTGTATTCATGAGAATAACACCATACAATACTGTAGGGCAGGACATGCCTACCCTTGTCGCGAACACCTGGTGTCATCACTGATTTTCAGTGATCCTTTCATATAATTTTCAGAGCTATGTTTCCGTTTACACCAAACAAACGGAATTTGCTTCTAAAGATAATGAAGACTGGGTATTTTTTTGCACTGACGTTCTATATTCAATAAAATCCGTTGATAATAAGTGAGTGTGTTTAGTTTTACGATGCTTTTAACAATATTCCAATCGGCTTTACACATTGTAGCCATGTGGGGAATCGAACCTGGGTCTAACGTTTTAACCACTGGGCTACCCCATTGCCCCAAATCAGTTGATAACTGCTGCCGTTATTGCCCCTAAACATTAAACTGGCGCGCATGATGCGCGTTGGTATTGCTTCGGTTTGTCGAAATGTGCTAAAAATACAGATACGTGTAGAAATTCATCCCACATATTAGTTAATTTTATAATTACCCTTTAGAAAGTCAGATCGCTCTAAGTTGCCAGTACAAGTATTGTAAGATAATGAAGGCCAATGAAGTTTGGATGAATTAGACAAAACTGTTGAAGCAGATATCCTGTAATGAAATTAGTCCATTGTCAAAAGGACACCACCAAAGTAGGATATCGGATCTCCTACATAGCTGCCTGAACGAACGGTGACTGGTGTTGGAATATCTCCACGGAACTCTTCAAACTGCACCCACACCTCCTCGTCCTTCTGCAGATGACTGACACATGTAGCGGAAACTGCGCCCTCGGAAATAGAAGAATATGCAGCCCAACCACTGCCGATTGTCTTTCCCGATTGTTTGATCGAAGTGGATGGATAATACCTTAGGGGACGAATGCCCAACTGTATCCAGAACAAGTAGGTTCCGTTCACTGGTGCTGTGAACACCCCAGTCGTGGTGTTGTAGCCAGATCCAGTGTCGTAGATGATGCTGTCATACACCACGGGCTCTAGTGATGTTACGTTGTAGGAACTTGACACAAAAAACCTGGAAAGCCACGGCGCTGGTTTCGGACACTGCGGTGAAGGAACACTTGGTGGAATATATAATGCAATGTTTCTGTACTGTATATGGAAGAATCCTTGCACGTTTGCAAGTATCAACTCTCAAAGTTTAAACTGATAGTGATTTAACAATTGACTCTGGAGCAGACCTTTTTGTATAACCAGTCAAAATGTCACCTATACATTGGTGTACGACCAGCCAAAATGCCAAGTCACCCAGACATTGGAGTACGACCAGTCAAAATGACAAGTCGCCTTTCTAAGAAATTTTAAGTATTTTCAGACACTAATTATAGTTGAAACAGCAATCTCGTGACTAGGCTTATCAAAATTATAATAGGTTTTCCATACTAGTTTAAAGACTTGGTTACCACACTGACCTGAATTCAAATGTTTCAGTTGTAAACCCTTTGTCATGAGGTCTGTCTGGGCGGTCTGAAGGTCTTTCTTTGTAGTTTGAAGATCGGTCTGCGTAAGTTGAAGGTCGACCTTTGTTGCCTGGATTTCTGTGCGAGACGTCTGTAGTTCCTGTCTTGTAATATTCAAATCTGTTCGAGTTACCTGCAGACCTGTTCGAGTCACCTGCAGATCTGTTCGAGTCACCTGCAGGTCTGTTCGAGACGTCTGTAGTTCCTGTCTTGTAATATTCAGATCAGCCTGTGTGAGCTGGAGTCTTTCGTTCGTTGCCCGATGATCTATCTGCAGCTGATGTGTTTCTTTGTGAAGAGTGTCCACAGTCTGTTCGAGGAGAGTGATGTGACTCAAGATACTGGTGAGGTTGACAGTACCGTCGGATGTCGTTAACGGCAGAATCAGTCCAGAGATGTAAGGCAGAAATATACACAAACGGAAAACTGCTTCAAACATCATGGCTAACTCTCTGCAGTACTTGCACTGCACACATGTAGATCATAGCGCCGTGCCACTGGTGTTATATCTTATCAAACTGTCTGACATCACGTGATGGAGAAGTCAGTGATGTAAAACTCGAAACTCGAAAGGAAAAACTATGTTTAAAGGAAAGTGTTTATACCTTATCAATCTCTGGCATTTACATCAACAGCCAAAACTGTTCAAAATACACCCTCGTTTGGGTTTAGTTTGGGAACTACATGCGTTTGATGTATCCTTACGCGTCAGCTTAATCATGGCTCATTCCTGAGATATGCACAAGACAGTCGTAACCACATGTCGGAACAATCTTCTACCCACGACGTAGTTGCAGATAAGATTAACGAAGTCCGAAAATATGCATGTGGCATGCTGGTGCTTCTTATGAGTGAGTGAATTATTGTGTGAGTGAGTATGATTTTACCCCGTTTTTCGCAATATTCTTGCAACATCACAGTGGGGACACAAGAAATGGGCTTCACACATTGTACCTGTGCGGAGAATCAAGCCCAAGTATTAGCTCCCATATGAGAAAGATTCCTGCCTGGTGTTTGATTGTCTTTCACGTTTGCCAGGTTGGTAAAACCCTTCAGCAAAGGCATGGCGCTGAGAGGCATGGCGCAGGGTTAATAATAGGATTCGTAACCAACGATCATAGGTTTCTGCCATGCCAAAGTGGAGCAACTCTGTCATGTTTCATGGTTGGTGTTCAGGTACTGTGGGTTTGCTTTGCTTGGCTAGTTTCGTAGAAGGAAATATGGACTAAAGGGATGGGAAAGTCCACTGTTCAGTTGTGTTCGTTTTGTTTGTTTGGTGCTTAACGTCCGCCTAATATATGCAATATTCCAGTTATATGAGGGGGCTGTAATTAAGTAAGTCTGCAGCGGTCATTTCAGCGATTTACACATTGCACCTACGAACTGCGATACGATGACTTATGAACTTTTATATATCACCAATAAGTCTCCATCAGCAAAGTTGTGAACCAATACAGTACGGTCAAATGTAGGTCGTCATCCAGCAATATCAGCATCCTTCCTCGCAGAGAGGACGAGAGACGACTCAGAGGCGGTACTATTAAGAAGCTTCACCTTGAAAAGCCCGCTTTATACATACATATACTGTCCCAAAAGGGTTTTGTTTCACACATAATGACTGAAAATAATGACTGATATTCGAAGTGTGCATCCAGTTGCACTGAAACCGAACAGGGAAATGCGTGCTCATTGTGATTGAACAAAACCCGATAAAGCGCCAAAACGTAGCCGCAGGACTGGAGGTACTTAAGAAGGAAAAAACTGTCAAAGAAGTCATCTGCATGTGCAAATTGAGAACTGTCAGGCTTGCGGTATTGTTGTTTCTCGAAGGGGCGATTTCTTGGTTCGGTCGACGATTGAGAATCAAGAACATTTTCATAAGCCTTACTTCGGACCAGAATAGACCCGTGAACATCCGACTTAGAAATGATCTTCAGTAGCCCTTCCTTGTCGTAGGAGGCGACTAACGGGATCGGGTGGTCAGGCTCGCTAACTTGATTGACACATGTCATCGTATCCCAATTGCGTCGATCGATGCTCATGCTGTTGATCACTGTATTGTCTGGTTGAGACTCGATTATTTACAGACCGCCGCCATATAGCTAGAATATTGCTGAGTGCGGCGTAAAACTAAACTCACTCACTCACTCTTGGACCAGAGTCCAAACGGTTCGGCGTCATAGATACGTGTCTGTGTATCTCAACTTTGATGGAGAAACAAATAATACACTATATGTTGTGGAAATCATCTGTTTATTTGCTTAAGCTTTCGTTAGAACGGAATTATCGAACTCTGTAGCCCAGCACCCCTTCTTACGGCCCTCAGTCCTGTAATGATCAGAGAAAGTGGAGTTTGAAAAATTAGTGCGACACACTGATAAAGCAGGGTATTTAACGCCCTGCCTTATGTACAAAAGCAAAACATGCACACGATGAATATGTTTCACAATAACTATGTCCACACAAGACTCTAAAATTAGGTAAAAAAAGTTTGTTCTTTGTAACCTTTCTTACAATCTGAACGTAACCTAAGCCAACCCAGTTGACACTTTCATCCATATACAATTATACTACTCACAAAAACCTAAGGATCACTTGATTCTCTCATATTGCGACAGATAATTCGTCATGGCATAACTTATTACCCATAGTAATATGAAAGAACTGGATTGTCCTTGATTTGTTTTGAGTGGTATATGTGCACAATATGATGTTCTTCTAAATACTACTCAAAATAGGTTGAGTACCACGCGATTCTTTCATATTACTTTAGTTGGTACTTACCTTCATTCGCCATATAGCTGGAATGTTGCTGAGTGTGGCGTAAAACTAATCTCACTCACTCACTCACTTAACGTCATTTGAGTAGTGTACATGAGAACATCATACGGGGCACAATACTTCCATGTAGGAGAATACGTAAGAGAACAGCTTCATTTCATACGTTAATGTAACGTACGTCAGCGGATATGTACATTTATTACACACGTGTTCTGCAGGGGCGTAGCTACCATTATAACAAAAAGCAAGGGCTTACATATGATTGCTGATGAAAACGTTGGGCAAGCCCTCAATACTATCGAAATATAAAGCTTTGCAAGCTATCTGCAACGCGCCTGTTCTGTATTTATTTATGAGATAATTTTGGTTATTTGAAACATGTGTTGTGTAACCAGTTGAAAGTTATCCAGGGAGTGTTGTGTAACCGAACTAGGTTATTCGACGATAGTGCCGAACTTTCTGTTGCCACTTCGATATTGTAAATAAGCATTTATAACTTCATTTAAGCATGGTCTTTTTACCAAAAATGTTAACCAAACAAAACAATAGGCTTGTGGATAATTAAAATTCAGTTTCAGTGTCCTGAGAATTAGTAGTTGTTTTCAATTGAATATTGTTAATTGTTTATCAGTCGTGACAGAATTATCTCCCTTTCGTTTTGTTTACATGCGGCACCGTCTGCTTGATTTGTCATCACGGATCACACTGTTTTCCCGTCCTGTGTGTAATAAATAGATCACAAAACTCATGGATGTTGAACATGGAAAACATTTCAACTCAATATTTTTTATACGTTTTAATATATTCATGAGCGAAATTCTAGTTTGGATATTTTCCATATTCAGCAGCAACTCGGTTTGTAAATCTCTATTAATACGACCCCTCGTTTCACTGACCTTCACCTTCGTTCTAACTTACCCAAAGAGTATTTTAAGGATTATCAGCTGACCGCCCATATCGATTACGTCCACATGGCTGAAAGAATATAGTGAAATGTTACAGAAGATTATGTACTAGTCAGTGAAGTAACTACTAATGGATGAAAAGTTGAGACTTCACACGACGTATATAAGGTAGTTTTAGAGCACAAAAAGTTGAAGGTCGCCATTAGCGGTAACCCGTAGTCCGCCTCCTCGAGTAATTTCCCTTTATCAAAGGGAAGCTACTCTAGTCTAAAAGCTGTCACATTTGTTGAGAATCTGCAGCATTCGTGACCAACTCGTGTTATTCCGGGACAAGCCGAATAGCGATCTTCTTTAAGGTTACGGAAAGGGGTGAGTGGTGAATCTGCAGGGTCGATTCACAGTATACGTTGTGGTACGATTATGCGTGTTCACAACATAACTATTTTTTGTAAAATCACACCACTTTCAACAACGGTCTATCAATATCTGTAAGATGTAACAGTTTGTTATCATACTCATACCGAGACGCAATCTTGGCGTACTGGATTATAGCAAGGTTTGAGGTCACAGCTGAAGGTCAAGGACGAATATCCAGCAAAGGCGAAAGCACTAAACGCCTGCGAACTCATGCGTCGTTCTTCGCCCGAATCTCCTTTCAAGGTGAACCCTCCCGTGGTCATGTAAACATCGCACCTGCAATAGAAAACAGTAAGCTGTGGTGTTTGTATGGGTGCATAGTATGTCATGGCATCAAACAGCTACAGTGACCACACTGCCATTAGACCGCCTCCGTTGTGTAGTGGTTAGAGCGTCCGCCCGGAGAGCGGAAGGTCGCGGGTTCAATCCCCGACTGCGTCATACCAAAAGACGTTAAAATATGGTACTTGTTGGTCCCTGCCTGACGCTCGGCATTAATGGGTACAACAAGGACTGGTCGGCTCGGAGTATAATGTGTCTGAGTGGGGTATTCATGCTTGACTGCGGCATGGTATCTCAGCGGGTTAGCACTATAAAACCAGCTTCAGTCTGGGCTAGTACAAGCAGCCGCACGTACACATACACACGCATGCACGTCGTCATATGAGCGAAATATTCTCCAGAGCGACGTTTAACCACAAATTCACCTCACCTCACACTGCCATTAAGTAGGGGAGCAGGACAAAGCGAACTCTCTAACACATTTGTCTAAATAATGTGGTTCTAAGCAAGGATATATTTCGACTCATAACACATCTGTGATAGCCATTCAGGTGACATCTATATGGCACATGTTGTTAAACTTATCAGTGAATGAGTGAGTTGGGGTTTACGCCTCTTTTAGCAATATTCCAGCAATATCAAGGCAGGGGTCACCATAAATGGGTTTCACATATCCTTGTGGTTAATCGGACCCGGGTCTTCGGCGTGACGCGCAAACGATTGAACCACGGGGCTATCCCACCGCCCCTGTTAAACAGGTTTATCAAGTTCTATCTATGCAAATGTATTTCGACAAACACTGGACAATGTTGTAGGTTAGGTCAGTTTGACCAGTGGACACTTTATTCCATATTCACAAATAACGTCATAATCACAGGGTTGGGGACATTCTAGCCTGGAATGTAATGTCACGGTGGTTTGGTTTGGTTGTTGTCTAACTCAACAATATCCCAGCTACAGTAACTGATGGCGGTCTGTAAATGATCGAGTCTGGACCAGACAATCCAGTGATCAACAACATGAGCATCGATCTACGCAATTGGGATACGATGACATGTTTTAACCAGGTCAGCGAGTCTGACGACCCGTTAGACGCCTCTAACGACAAGCATGGATTGTTGAAGACCAATTCTAACACGGACCTTCACGAGTCTAATGTCACGGTAATGAAATTTGAATATTTACCCGTTTGCATCAGTCATCTTTTTCACAAATTTACCGTCAGGACTTTTAGCCTCACAGTTGCGGGGTGAGAGGAGGCCGATTCTTGACCTATCATCTGAAACTGTGATAATCGTGCATTAATCCTTCAGTAGATTATAATATTTGTCTGACACCATGCAAAACATTTGGGTTCGATTTCCAACGATAGCAGTTTGTTGTAAAACAAATTCTTTCCAACAATATCACCTTGATAGGCCATTCTGGACCTGACAACACGAGCAACCTCCAGCCCCCAAGGTTCGATGACACCCAATCAACCAAGCTGATCGTGGGAGAAGGCTCTGCTGCCGTGCTGTGGAACTCTCTTCCCCTTCACCTCAGTCCTACTTCGACTGCCTTTAAATCTGGCATAAAGACCCACCTGTTCCATAATTACTGACGATTGTTCATCTTTTAGTTGTATGTCTTAGAGGATATCCGTGCGGGTTGGAGATCAGCGCCATATAAGTGGCCTTATCTTACCTTCATGTAAAATACTTTAATTTCATTGGTCATTGACGGTTTAACAAGTTTAAATATTACCCGCGCTCGGTAACCACCGAGCTCTCCACCGAGAAGATCAAGCGCTAACAATCGTATGACGTCATAATATGACGTATGCCGTGCCCTGAGTTCGAAAACCGTTCAATCAGCTGTTTTTGTGTTCACTTTGTACAGATTTATTTTACCGACTTTCACTGCTTTATTTAAGCTATTTTATACATTAAGTGGTTTGCACACTCAGCTTAAACATAATTAACAATTTTTATAGCAGGTTTATGCTTGTCAGAATATGTTTCAGTGATGTTAAAAATCCAGTCGAGAGGCAGACGCCATTTTGTTTGCATGTCATATAGTCAGTAGCGATCTTTAACATAAAATAAAATGATATTTTGTACATGCAACATGGCGGTAAGATCAATTCGTTGTATACTTCTCCCTCGGGCAATACGGTCTGATGTACGCCTCTTTGTAGTAGTGTCATCCCTCGCCCACCGGCTCGGGTGACACTGCTACAAAGAGGCGTACATCAGGCGTACATCAGGGAGAAGCATACAACTTATATTATTATTATGCTTTACAGAATAAGATGTAAAAATGCAGCAGAGGGGGTTCGGGTCACCCTGGCAGAGTCGACAGGCTGGTAAAACATCATCAGCTCAGGGCCCTCTACACTCAGCCCAAACAGCGAATGGGACTTCTCCCAGGAAACGTTGCCTAGTCGAACCATCAAGAACCTTTCGGAGAATTGTTAGTATTATCACTAGGAAACATTTGGGACTATTTCAACACTCATTAGCCAAAAAGGGATATACACCGAATACCATTAAAGCTACTGGCGCGTACCTGAGACGTTTTGTGCGGCCGTTGGAACCACAATCTGGATCTCCTGACCAAAAGCCACCTGGTTGACTTCTTCCCCACTCTTAGCGTCCACTATCATCACATTGCCAGACACGTGTCTCGGAGTGACCACCTCTGGGGGTTGTGTTTTCCTGAAACAGTATCACTGGTTCATGTACATGGACATAGACTTAACCGTAGCCCGCATCAAGTGATATTTACAGTTTGGGCAAGATATTTTATCACTGCTACTGCCATGTTTTCCCTTGATCTCAGCGTTCGAAATTAATGTCGGTCCTTAGACCCGAAGCCGACTGAAAGCCACTCGGACCGACAGCTTTTGTTTTCTGCAGGTCCTAATGACCTTGTTAGCTGGGGATTACTCGTATTTCAGCTGAAATATAGGGCCTACACATTCTGATCAGGACCCACAACTTTTTATGGTGCTGGGTCCTTAGGGCCTGCAGCTTTTCAGGGTTAAGGGCAAACACTGCTTGATCTGCGTATTTTGTAAGCCAACGCGGATGTTATTTCAAGACACTTGAAGGGGAATACGTACAGAATACGTAATATAAAATAATAGACACCTTTTGGGGTCAGTAACTCTTTCTAACATGAAGAACGTAAAGCACACGTGGTTTCACCTCTGGCATTGTTCATCGTATGTGACTGTTCTCTGAGCAGTGAAAGGGTACCCGGTAGGATGAATGTGTTTGTAACGTGATTTCTATCTTCTAGCACTTCACAGGCGGCTTGAGTAGTATACACTACTGAGAATGAAAATCGAGTGGAAATTGGTCCACTGACAGGGGTAAACATAATGTTTTCCGTGAACATTCACTTGGCAAATAGAACTAGGTGCCATTTCAAATGGACATAGAAGGAACAGTTTTATTGTAGAGCTCAATTGATGTTTCTTCTGCCTAATACCGCTTGTGTCCTCCTAAAACAGCTGGACCGCCTCCGTGGTGTAGTGGTTAGAGGGGAAGGTCGTGGGTTCGGTCCCGGCCACGTCATACCAAAAGACGTTACAATATGGTACTTGTTGGTCCCTGCCTGGCGCTCGGCATTAATGGGTACAACAAGGACTGGTCGGCTCGGAGTCAGTATAATGTGTCTGAGTGGGGTGTCCATGCCTAACTGCGGCATGATATCTCAGTGAGCTAGCACTATAAAACCAGCTTCAGTCTGGGCTAGTACAAGCAGCCATGCATTCACGTCGTCATACGAGCGAAATATTCTTCAGTGCGACGTTAAACCCCATTTCACCTCACCTCACCTCACCTCACCTCCTAACACAGCTTGTTCCCACTTTTTCTAAAGGCTGGTGTTGATGGTTTCTCAGTTGTCTGTCCAAGTGGTACCACAAGTGTTCAGGAGGTTCCATATTCGGGGAACATGCCAACCATGGCAGAACCAGTACATTGTAGTTGACAAGGCAATCTGAGCAGTATGCGGCCTGACATTGCCTTGCTGCGAAATGGTTCCCCGTGGTTGTCCACGTAGAATGGTAATACCACCGGGTGAGGAACCTCGTCTCGATACCTTTGTGCATTGAGGTCACCATTTCCTTATCAGCACCAATTCCTCCCTATACCATAACACCTCCTCTTCCATGTGCATAGTACCGTTTGACCCACATTCCAGCCGCTCGCCTGTTCTACTGTAAAAGAACCGACTTTTGTCCTCGAACAATCTAAGCTGTCCCCAACGTTGCTGCCAACGTCGGACAGTCCCAAAGCGACATGGCCTGTTACAACAGGCCCTGATATCCATGGTATATTGACGTCGTGTGAATGCAGATCAGTTGATACGGTGTACAAGCGTCATGGATGCTGTTGATGTCGCCGTAATCGACGGCCTTCCTGTACTAGGCCAGACACGAGTTGTGGTTTCCAACCGTCAATGCTGAAAAAGTGCGTACACCGTGCGGAACAGCCGAAGGTTTTTGCAATATGGGTGTGTGACTCTTATTTTTCATTCACAGCAATTGCTGTCTCTCACCTGACCTGCCAATGCATGTGTTTGTACCCCGTGTCACCGGTGGGTCAGGATAGGTTCATCATGTCGCGAACACCCGGTGTCATTAGTATTGGACAGTGATTTATAATCACCTGCTTGACGAAATCGCACAGTGGGCTGCTTTTAAATGCAAAGTTTCTTATTACTTTGGAAATTACTTGCTCAATACATGAAGTTTTCAGATAAAAACGGCATCTCAAGACTTGTTATCATCTCTCAAGCAGCCATTCAATGGCCATAACACCTTTAGGGACATGCTGACATACGTGTAAAGCAAGTGATTCGATTCAAGCGATAGCAAGACTACACTGAATCTGTACCTTATGTTTATGGTTGAACACAAAATGCTCTTATAACAAGCATAGGTTGCTGAAAACCTATTCCTACCCAGGATCACACTAAGGAAAGAAAGTGGGAAATAAAAAGCGCGTCCTGACACGGCGAAGGGAGGTAATTCGCGACATGCATCGCGTCAAACAATTGGGATTCGCATGCCATAATAACCAACTCGGATATTAGGCGGTTTATATATACCTGTTATGGCGGAAGAACGCTGTAGATCAAAATATTATATTGCAAAACCTTTGTGACAGACTGACATAGGTCTGACAGGCATACCTTTCCACGTGTATTGGAACCGTAGAAACAACCATCCCGTCGGCATCAGAGAAGTTGCATCTTACTTTGACATCGGTGTCAAACGGAGAAAGTACTCCCTCGTATTGCTGGAGGCGAAACGTCCATTCATAGACGGGTTCATTGTCGCCAACCTGTAGACAAAATTATATTGTCCATCGTATATAATGGCGACTTTGCTATATATTTTGAGTGAGTGAGTGAGTTTGGTTTTAACGCCGCTTTTAGCAATATTGCAACAATATCACGGCGGGGGACACCAGAAATGGGCTTCACACATTGTACCCATGTGGAATCGAACCCGGGTCTTCGGCGTGACGAGCGAACGCTTTAACAGCTAGGCTACCCCACCGCCCCTATAGATTGTGAAAATTACACAGCTGAATGGAAGACGTATTTGCTATGAATACGTTTGAGTTTATATGCACACAGAAGAATGCTGCTGAATGCCGCAATATCTCATATAAGGACGAACCGTTAAATAATCTGCAAATTATGTGCCAGACAAACCAATGAACGATATCAAGAGTACCGGCGGGTATGACGGCGAGAATTATGCGAGTCTGATCATTTGTCATTTGCTAAGACAAGCATAGGTTTCATGGGGCCAAGTCTAACCCTGAAAACCAAGGCGTCATCAGTACACTTTGAAAATACTGCAAGATTTGGAGGCAGCCTGATTTTAATTGCCTTTCACGTTTTATTCTGGAGGCATGAACTGAAATGTTTTGTTTTTTTGTTTTTTTGCAAGTACGATACACATTGTACTGCATAAACCTCATCAGTATACGATAGTCTAGAAGGACCACACTACTATTCCTCTGGTAACTCATCTCTTAATAAGAAACGCGTGTCGTAGAACTGCATTATGAAGTTTCAGTTACA
Source organism: Haliotis rubra (assembly GCF_003918875.1). Classification (NCBI taxonomy): domain Eukaryota; kingdom Metazoa; phylum Mollusca; class Gastropoda; order Lepetellida; family Haliotidae; genus Haliotis; species Haliotis rubra. The sequence goes on along the minus strand of NW_025767468.1, from coordinate 2,597,850 downwards.
CATTATTCTAATTATAAAGTAAGTAACCAAACAGACATGGTGATCTGAATTTTAAGTATTTCTTTGGCCACCCGGTGTTATGGTTGCTTATAAATACGCATGCAAAATGCGTTTCATTTATTTTCCAGATAAAATGAAATTGAAACTTTTAAAAAATGCTGGGAAAAAAAGAGAAATATACACCAAACCTTTTGTGCGGAACAGTCAGGGGAAAACTGTGTATCGTTTCCGTGGATGTATGTCAGCATCGGACCATCTTCGTTAACAGTGAACTTATCCCTTGTACACTTCGAGCTGGCCTTTCCTTTAGAGTCCAGGGAGTTGACACTCCGGAAGAAGATTCCGTGATTATCTACCCTTAGAATCATGTGGTACTCCTCTCCATCTCGCATGCAGTGGTACCTGGCTGAAATGGACACAAAGGGTTGATGAATTGGTACTACTGATATGTCGAAATTAAGTGAATTAGTGGTTGAATGCTGCTAACACCGTTGATATATCTGAACTACATAGCTGCCTATGACTGAGTGTGTGACTTTGGTTTTACGCCGCTTTAGCTATATTTCGGTGGGGTAGCCCAGTGGTTAAAGCGTTCGCTCGTCACGGCGAAGACCCGGGTTCGATTCCCCACATGTGCGAAGCCCAATTCCGGAATATTGCTAAAAGCAGCGTAAAACCCAACTTACTGACTCACTGTTTGCATTCCTTGTTTACATTTGATCTTCACACGAATTGTTTAGGTGAATTTTATATTTTGATTGTTTCTTGGATATCGACACAAGATAACCAGCACAATATGATTGAAACGACCTACCTTCAGGCTTCTTTTGACCTGGAATATAAAGGTGAAAATATTAAGGGTCTAACCAAACGCAAACTGATGCCTCCAGTTCGCAAATACATCTAGAATGTATACAATAGCGAATGTTTGGAGGACGGGGAACTAACTTGCTATCTGAATCATTACCACCATTCAAATTTCGGTCGGCAAAACATTTAAATGTAAGAATATCAATCGGTAATTTTCACGTCAATGATTCTATTACGTAACGTCACCTTACCTATTCTACCTCTGCGAACGTCCAGTAACGTCTCCCTATTCATTCCAGTATACCCCAGGAACTTTAGGTAACGTCTTCCTATTGATTCTAGGGTACCTTAGTCACACCCAGTAAACGTCAATCAAGTGATAGTATTGCAATACCATTGTGTACTGAAACTCTAAGTCACTATGATATTTGAAAGCTATACTCACGTGTGTTGGAGCTATACCCACGTTGCCGCTATACCTAGGTGTGTTGACGCTATAATCGCATGTATACCTACGTGTACTGCAGTTACATTCGAGCATGTGTACATCAGCTATACCAAAATGTATTGAAACTATAACCAAATATACTCTCCCAAAAAAGAAACGCATCATGAAAATAGCAATTTCATGTAGCAATGAATTCAAACGTGATTCATTTTACAAAAGGTTTTGCTCTGTTTATGAGTCCGATGGTGTTTATGTTTTGAAACATCACAACAAAACGCACCATCCCGTAATGCCCGTATTTAACAGCATGATTTTCAATTTTGGCGTGTAGTGTCACAGAATACACAATTCACATGCAATGCACGTGAAACTTGGGGATCAGATAGTCTCAATGATGGGTATAAAAGGTTGATCGCTGTCTGTCGATTATTCACTGTATTTGGAATATTGTTGACGAACGCAAAATGCCACGTCTAAGTGAAGCCAACCGTCATATCGCCATTGGTTTGCTTGAAGCTGGCCAGTCTCAACGTGCAGTTGCCCGAAGCATGAATGTTCACAAAAGCACCATTTCACGGCTCTGGGAGAGATATCGCCGGCAGAATTCGGTAGCAGATGCCCCTCGTAGTGGGCGACCTCGAGCGACCACTGCGGCGCAGGATCGCTACATCCGGGTACATCACCTGCGTCATCGAACAGCTACGGCGACCAGTACCGCTCGACAAATACCCGGATTGAGGAGTCTTCTGCACAGACCGTCGGGAACAGGTTGAGAGAGGCTGGTTTACATGCCAGAAGACCTTATTTTGGCCCTGTGCTTCGACAACAACATCGAGTTCAATGGTGAACCAACGTTCAGGCCTGGAACCTAGCGAATAGGCGTAGAATCTGGTTCAGTGATGAATCACGATTTCTATTGGAACGACGCGATGGCAGAATGCGGGTGTACAGACGTTGACGTAAACGTTTCGCCGACGCTTGCGTTCCCCAGGTGGACAGATTCGGCCGGGACAGTGTTATGATGTGGGGAGCGATCACCTGCCGTAGGAGAAGTGATTTGGTGATGATCCAGGGCAACCTGACAGCTCAACGGTACTGTGACAAAATCCTACGCCCACACCTCCTACCAATCATTGATCGCCGGAGGGAGTTGTTTCAACAGGACAATGCCAGGCCCCACACAGCACGTCACACTAGAGACTTCCTCCAGAACCACAACATCAATGTGCTCCCCTGGCCCTCAAGATCACCGGACTTAAACCCGATCGAACATCTGTGGGATGCCCTGGACAGACGGGTGCGACGCCGCAACCCTCAGCCCCAAACACTTCAACAACTCGCACAGGCACTACAGGCAGAGTGGGCTGAATTGGGCAACACGAGATTCTGAGACTTTTTCGTTCGATGCCGAGGCGATGCCGTGCAGTTGTGGATGCCCACGGTGGTCACACGAGGTATTGACTTCAGCGCCCCCACACGTCTCCATGTGACACTCAAACTCTCTTTCCTCGAGTTGGTGCCAAAGACGGATACGTCTGCATTCCCAGTGTGCAATTTCGCTCTATTTCATTGACTCATAAAGCCTACAAGATGTTTCAAAATAAACATAAAAATACAGTTGATATTCATATTTGCGTTTCTTTTTTTGGGAGAGTATATATTATACCCATTTGTACATCAGCTATACAAATATGTACTGAAACTATATCCAAATATACTGAAGCTATACTCACACACACTACAATAATTCCAACGTGTACATCAGCTATACTAATATGTATTAAAGGTATAACCATGTACATGTATATTAAAGTATACTCACGTATATTACGATTATTCCCGCGTGCACATCAGCTATACTAATATGTATTGAAACTATAACCAAATATACTGAAGCTATACTCACGTACATGACACTTATTCCCACGTGTACATCAGCTTTACCAATATGTACTGAAACTATAACCACATACATGTATACTGAAGCTATACTGACGTATATTACACTTATTCCCACGTGTACATCAGCTATACCAATATGTACTGAAACTATGACCAGGTATACTGAAGCTATACTCACGTATATTACAGCTTGGGCCTGTCCAGCCGACTTCGCAGCCGTAGGGACATTCCCCTGTTGTGACGTTGCAGCCGGGGATGAAGCAGTGGCATCGGTCCATGCACTTGTCTCCGTACCAGCCGTCCACGCATTCTTAACCGAAAGGTCAATCACATGTCAATATAGTAAACCCTCGTTTAACAAACTCCTAGCTTATCTGCCCGGCCGTTAACCAGTGTCGAGGCATTACATTTTTCTATCACAGTCAGGTTTAATGTGTGGTGAAATCAATGGGACCACGTCTAGCCAGATACCTTAACTGTCTGGAATCACACTACAAGTGTCATGTCTATTTTAAACATTCAGGTTAAGTGTCATCAGATTAATCAGTTTTGTTTTGTTTGTTTGTTTGTTATTCAACGCCGCACTCAGCAATTTAAGCTATTTCCTCAGACCTTCTGATACCCATGATTTTATCTTTAATTTTGTACCAGTTAAAAGGGAAGATCTTGGATTGGGTGAGTGTGGTCTTGCCCGGCTTTAAGCAATATTCCAGCAACATCATGACGGGAGATGCCAGAAGTGTTTGTTTGTAAATAATCGAGTCTGGACTAGGCAATACGGTGATCAACAGTACTAGCATCGATCTACGCTATTGGGATACGATGACATGCGTAATACAAGTGAGTGAGCCTGACCACCCGATCCCGTTAGTCGACTCTTACGACAAGCATGGGTTACTGAAGACCAATTCTAACCCGGATTTTCACGGGTCCGGATTCATAAGGGTTAACTCACCAAGAGAACGTTGACAAAGCGTGGGATATGTGGCTTCTCGACAGTCGTCAAGGTCCCACGTGCCGTCAGGTGTTAACAGGCCACATTTGTAAATACTGCTCTCGGTGATCTGTCTTTCGGGGTTTGAAAAGTTGAGCTGAATAACGAGTGAGTGAGTGAGTCAGTTTAACGCCGCTTTTAGCAATATTCCAGCACTACCACGGCGGGGGACACCAGAAAAGGGCTTCACGCAATGTACTCATGTGGGGAATTGAACCCCGGTCTTCGGCGTGACGAGCGAACGCTTTAACCACTAGGCTACCCAGCTGAATACGCAACGATATAAGTGAGTGAGTGTTGCTAGACACATAAATTACCCCCTTTAGTTGTAATATATTCAAAGACTTTAATGAGTCTCCATGTAAATGACAAGGCAAACCAATGATTGAAAGCATGAGCAACAACCAAGACCATCGGGGCACGATGACATACAATCAACAGTCACATATCATGATAATATTGATAAAAGTAAGCTGCCTGAGAAGCAGGAGTCAAACTGCCAAACACGGTCACTCATCTCAGGACTCTCAGTGACCAACGGGGGAGGTGGGGTAGCCTTGTGGTTAAGGCGTTCGCTCGTCACGCCGAAGACCCGGGTTCGACAGGAATGGGTTGCTGAAGACCAATTCTAATCCGGATCTTAAAATGACAATTAACAGAACACGTGGCGGTTAGAAGGCTACAAACAACAGAGAAAGACGACTCAGTAGTTTTGTAGAAAAAGAGGACCTTTGAGATAACTTGTGTGATAAAGGCTCATTTCCAAAACGACTGGTCAAACAATCGTTTATGTGGTGTGGAATGGTCCGAATGGATCTCCCAATGAGGTTTGTCCATGCTGACACCTGACCCAGTCCGACTAACTCTGTTTATAGGTGTGGTCAGTACTCATGGCTGACCGCTGTATTGTGCTGCTGTTTCCCTGGTGGAGATGGTCAGTTACGATACAGGCACGGTGGGAACAAGCGACATTGACTTGAGTGAGGAGTGACTTTAGTTTTATGCCGCTTTTGTCAATATTCCAGCAATATCACGACGGGGACACCAGAAATGGGCTTCACACATTGTACGGGAATGGAACCCCGGTGTTCAGCGTTACGAGCGAACGATTTAACCACAAGAATACCCCACGACATTGACTTGAAAAACCGAACATGGACCAGCATAACATACAAATGATAGGCATTAGAGCCATTATGTTGTCTCGGGGGTTCTGCAAAATAGTAACCCCAACCCCTACTAAATGCATAAAATGAGCGCGACATTTTATATACCACTGACCTATGACAAATTTAAATATATATCCTGACGTACGAAAGAATATGTACATCTAGTGCTTGGAGATTATTTTTAAAAAAAACCAAAAACAAGCAAAGTAAATAATTAGAAATGTGTTTTGACTGTGACTCTTTCAAGTCGTAGATAATTCTGTACGTCTTGTTAAAACAGCACAGATATCCTTAACGGTGCTGTGAGTGGAATATCATGAAAATCATGATTTTGTTGAATCCCACGTGCATGGGATGTGCTAGCAGTATAAAACACAGTCGCTCCAAATTGTTAGTGTTATGCCTGTTAGACACACACATCAAAATGCGTCCACAACTGCCGAGCGAGATGGGGGCGTTTCGAACGGCCATATTGCCAGAACGTTCGGCTGTACAAGGCAGACCATCATGAAACGGAACGTCCCGTCTGGTCAGAGAAATGACACTTCCAGAGAAAGACAAAGACCAACGCCTAGTCTCTGAATATATGTAATTTTGATAGTAACAAAAACATCCATTTAAATTGTAAAAGGGGCCCCTGTGAGATGGAAACGTCAGGAAATCTAGACTTGCTTCATTTAGGGCTTTAGGAGGGCTAGGCAGTATGGAAAATATTGTAGTTCAGGGACTGTGAGACAGACTACGAAAGACCCAACCGCAAGATGACCATCACTTGCGTATTCTCCATCTGTTCGACATGATGCTTACAGCATCAACAGCTTTAGGGTCACCGCATCAGCAGGAACACAGTGATGACACGACTGAGCGGTGTCCTCACCCGGGCCTGTCGACCATTTTCACGTCATTATGAGGAACGTGAGACGCTGACAACGTCAATTTGGTAGTGGCAAGACGTACACACTGTTTGGGACTTTCACATCACAATCAAAACATTTTTTATAATATTTACGATGTTCTGGGGTTGTTGTTTTTAAAAAAAAGATAATAACAAAGCACAGGTACTTCCTTTTGTACGCCAGTTTATTTCCACTTCAAATGGAGTTTCACTTTTCGAAGTTTCATATGATCGTGCGAAGCCTTCCATAGAACGCGTTTGGAAGCCTCGATAGAAAGCGTTGGGAAGCCTTCCATAGAACGCTCCTGAAAAGAAGATATTCACTTACCGGTACGAACGTCACAGGGTCTACCCACCCTGAATTAGATGTAAACTTGGCATTGATCCATGTGGGTTCCTTGACAATTCCTGCAAGAAACAACGCTTTACTGATAAAGGTGAATGATACAGAACGGTGATGATATTTTACGATTGCAACATAAGCCGACCTTGCGTTCAGTAGAAGCGTTTTGATTGGTTAGTGATTTCAAACTCATGAGCGAGAGAATTTCTGTGGTAAAATTGGATACAACAGAGGAGTCGTGACGTTACTTCCAAAGGTTGCGAATGGGTACACGGGATTTGCTTAAAAGAGTGAGTGAGTGAGTGAGTAAAGTTTTACGCCGCACTCAGCAATATTCCAGCTAGATGACGCCGGTCTGTAAATAATAGACTCTGAACCAGACAATCCAGTGATCAACAGCACGAGCATCGATCTACGCAATTAGGAACCGATGATATGTGCCTGACCACCCGATCCGTTAGTCGCCTCTTACGACAAGCATGGGTTACTGCAGATCAATATTCTAACCCGGATCTTCACAGGTATTTGCGTAAAAGAACGTAGATAGGATGCTCGGAAAGATGAGGATGCCTAAGTGAGTAAGTTTAGTTTTACGCTGCTTTTAGCAATATTCCAGCAATATCAGGACGGGGGATCTTCGGCGTGGCGAGCTAACGCTTTATCCACAAAGCAACCATACCGTTCAGATGTTGAAATGATGAATGGGACAGGGCAGCGATGTATGAAGGCAAAACAGAGGGCTCATGGCGTCAGTGGTGATGATGGTGCTAACGAATAACCTTGAATATCCAGGTATGTTTCTATGATAAATAGTCTGGACCAACTTCGGACCAGAGAGCCCCGACCGGAGCTTCGATCCGATACCGGTTTGATTGAAGCAGCGTAAATATAGACTCAACTCGATTGAAAATACACTGTACTATGTTTAAACTTGTACTAACAATAAAGTTGACATTATTCGCCTCTTTGTCCTGTCATCGCAAATGCAACCAGAATGTCTCGTCCTCCGACTTAGGGAACAGGGGCGGTAAGGTAGCCTAGTGGTTAAAGCGTTCGCTCGTCACACCGGGTTCGATTCCCCACACGGGTACAATGTGTGAAGCCCATTTCTGGTGTCCCCCGCCATGATGTTGCTGGAATATTGCTAAAAGCGGCGAAATACACACTCACTCACTTAGGGAACCATTTTTTTAGCGTCATCCTAAAGTGATAAAAAAAATGGACGTCACTTCCGACACGAATCTGTGCTGTTGTCCAGTCCAGGGAAACCTGTTTATCATAGCAGTGAGTTTTACCACCCTTTTAGCAATATTCCAGCAATGTCAGAGCAAGGGACACCAGAAATGGGCTTCAGATATTGCTGCCATATGGGGAATCGATCCAGAACATTCGGCTTGACGAGCGAACGCTTAACCAGCGCCCCTTTCACAACAGAACAGAGTTATCAAGAGTGAAATGTAATAACAGAGGTGTTTTTTTCTGTACCCTTCAGGACGTTGTTTTGTTCCATGCCACGAATGGTTGCAACGCTTTGGTTACATGCCTCGGAGATGACATCTGCATCTACCGCGTCTTCATTGACACTGAAGCAGTGTCGTCCCACTTGTGTCCACCCATCTGGACAGGTCGACGTGTATTGTGGAACACCTTGAAGAAAAACAAAATTAAGATTAAAATCTTTTTTTTTTACGTTGTCGATATGCAAAGGTGTGTTTCTTTTGTCAAATTTAAAACGTTTTGAGTAGGAGAGCTAGCTTAACGAAACGTACCATGCATCTGCAATACGTCCGGCCTCTTGAAACTATATATTTGTTGAAAGGTATGAACGGTTTAGCTGCTGCTGCTGCTGCTGCTGTTGTTGTTGCTGCTGCTGTTGTTGTTTAAAGGCTACCTGTCTGTAACTGGTTTATAACGTCTTAAACTACATCATACGAATCCATTCCATGTAAACAGTTGAGGTGGAGTGAAATGAGGTATAACCTCGCGTTTCAGATTATTTCAGTTACCTAGCGACGTACAAGAACGTGTGTTTGGCTGCTTCTAGTCCAGGAATACGCCTGTCCAATGAGTATGCTGCAGTTTCACATGGAGACCCAACTCGGACGCATTACACTAGCCTTGCTCCAAGGCTGTACTGAGTGCTAAGCCCATGGATGTATGGTAATTCTATCATTTACAGCAGCAAGTCGAGATAAGGTACATCTAAGAACTCGAGTCTGTTATTTTATTTTTTTATAGAAATTATCATTTACATTACTAATTATTACCATAAAGACTTGCGCAAGTCTAACATTACACTGACTGCGAGCCGACCTGTCCTTGTTTTACCGGTCTTAATACCGAGCGCCAGGCAGGGTTTAGAAAAAGTGCCATCTTTTAATGTTGGTATGGTGCGACATCGAACAAAACTTGTTTCGCTCTCCAGACAGAATGTCTTACCACATCAATCGGGATGCAGATCAATATAAAAAACCATAAAATATGAAACACTGAAAGATTTAACACACTCATGCTCTTACATGCTCTTCGAGTCCTACAGGCAGCGAGTCGTTATATGGTGGCGTCCACGAACAAAATAACATTGCGCACAAATCCTACACAACCCCAAATGGCGACGTTCATACCGTTTTGCCCTCAAGCTTTAAGGTTAGTACTAACAGAAAGTGAAAATCAGTTCTGATGTAGTTGATTGTTGACGACACATCAGCTTTGTTGCAGCTATTATCTGCGATTCGATGATGAAAAGGTTTTACGATTATCAAGTTCTATTTATCAATCCAAAGACTAACCATATATTATGTGATAACCTTCACAATACCAATTTTCGACGGCCATACCGCTTTACTCTCACTCTTAGGTTAGTACTAACACAAGGTGAATATCACTTCTTGTGATTGTGAAGACGTATCAACTGTATTGACCAAAATGAGAATTTCGATAAACTTTTACAAAAGTACAACGCATACGAACCTTCATCCGGTGCTGAAGAGCCCAGAGACAGATGAACCATCAGACTCAGAAACCATAGCAACGAAACCCCCATCTCTTCGACCTGGTGTTTCGCTGGCAAAGTCAGTAGTGGAAAGTGAACTTCTGTATACATGTATTTGGCTGTGCCTATCCACAGGAAGTAATCGCGATAAATTGGTTAATGGCTCGCGATTAAAGGGTGTTTAGTCCGGATATACATTAAATTCTTAAATGCCACCAGCCAATTTCATGACATAATTGAATAAGTGGAAGGTCACACATAGTCCCATACGTGTGTGTTCCGTTGAACTATGACAAAACGTTGCCTGTTCACATGTATTTACATCATACCGTACATATTCTGGGTTATAACTGGTGTCCGGTGACTTAAACGTGTCCTCCGAGGCGGCTCAATGAATCGGGCCCATGAAGATCCGGGTTATAATTAGAATTGATCATCAGCAACCCATGCTTGTCGTAAGAGGCGACTAACGGGATCGGGTGGTCAGGCTCGCTGACTTGGTTGACAAATGTCATCATATCCCAATTGCTTAGATCGATGCCCATGCTGTTGATCACAAGATTGTCTGGTCAAACCTCGATTGTTTACAGACCACCGCCATGTGGCTGGAATAATGCTAGGTGCAGCGTACAATTTAACTCACTCACTCGCTCAATGGATCAGTTTCGGTTCGGTGAATACTTGGAATGGGCCTCACACGTTGGGAATCGTACCCTGATTTGGGGCATGACGATCTTAAGCTCTTATCAGCATGAAACCCTACCGCCCATATCAGCAAGTCAGCATTATTGGTTTGCTGAAACATGTTAAGCAGTGAATACATTATCAGGCCGTTATTGTGTCTGTACACGAGGAGTGAGTGAGTGAGTGAGCATGATCCCGCGTTCGATTCCCCACTTGGGTGAGATATACGAATCCTATTTCTGGTATGCTTCGTCGTGATATTGCTGGGACATTTAGCAATGTAGCTTTAAGTCATCACGGGCTCGGTGACCTACATTTGTATTTATTATAACGGTTCACCATGCCCATGTGTTGTATTTCTCTGAACTGCAGGCCATAGGCCCATTGTACCGTATTTACAAGGGTTACATTGAATGGGTGGTGAGCTTTCTTTTTAACAGGGCATGGTTAACGAACAATGCAATGATGCATGATAGGTTCCTGTTTGCGTTGACATGAGAATACAAAAGATTTGCTTGGATGGACAGTATAGGTGGTACGATATTGCTAAAGTCTGCGTAAAATCCCAAACAATCAGTCATTAGCACGTGTTGTAAATTTATATATATGTAACGTTTATTAAGCCAGAAAATGTCATCCACACGTTTTATTACTGACTCACCGGCTTCTCGAAGCCAAATCAAACAGTTATTGTACGTAAGCTTCATTCATTATTAGGGCCTCAGAGGTGACTCTGAAAGATTTGGTTTGGTTGATGTTTAAAGTCGCACTCAGCAGTCTTCCAACTATATGGCGGTGGTCTGAAAGTAATCGACCGTGGACCAGACAATCCAGTGATCAACAGCATGAGCATCATAAGCAGCTGGGATATGATGACGTGTGCGAGTCATCCCGTTAGTCGCGTCTTACGACAAGCAGGCTCTGGAAGGATTCAGTCCGTGCCAATGCTGAGTGAGTGAGTGAGAGAGTGGGTGGGTGAGTGAGTGAGTGAGTGAGTGAGTGAGTGGGTGAGTGAGTGTTCGCTTTTGGTAAGTATTCCATTTATATCACGGTGTGTCAGGTTCAAGTTAAAGGAACACTATTTGTGATGCAGATCTAAGATGCTTACCACTTCACAATTCATCTGGCTCACTGGTTACCCCTGTTATGTGTTCTTTGCGCTTATTCAATGTATTTTTGTAACGCACAATGTGATTGATATAATATCAAGTCCGTACCGGACCGCTAAACGTTTCTAGCGGCTCAGCCTCGTTTTAAGATAACCACGATTTTCAGATTTCCGTTTGTCAGAGCACGCTATACGACAGAGCACGCTGCACGACGTGTTTGCATGGATTAGGAGCGTAGTGGTGCAATAAACAAGTGATTAGATGTATCAAGTCAAGTCAAAGTCAAGTCAAAAGAGTTTATTGTATTTAAGGCCTCCGGCCCACATACAAATATACATTTGCAAATAATATACAGTATACAATATATAATAGTGGAGAGAACAAGATGGCAATCTATTGTGAAATTTCGTTCTTGCGTTTTAAACTGTTTAACAGTACATTTCTTAGTCTCATACTATGTTTGATAAATAATGACAGATTAAGAATAACATTATCATTTTGAGAAGACATCAAGGATGAGAAAGCTAGAGCAGGAGATTTTGACAAAAACGGGTGTGGAATATATTTGCTTCTGAGAATGGAGTAGGATGGACAGACTGGCATAAAGTGGATTTCATTCTCAACTGCGGATTTACATAGCGGACAAATTATCCTGTTCTTATCTATGGACATTTTCCTGCCTTCATTTATCATTAAATCTAACAAACCAAGTCTAAATTTGATAAAAATATTTCTTAAATCTTTAGAATATAAAACAGACAAATATTTTTCAGGCTGGAGTAAACTTTTAAATGTCCTGTAGCAGTCATACCTTGAGCTGTCGTGAAGGGTAGAATGCCAATTCTGATAGAACATATCAATGGCTTGGTGTTTAAAATTATATAAAAAGAGACTATCAAATAATACTGTTTAATATTCATATATCCAGTTGAATGAGTTGGCTTCAAAATTCTGGACTGGTTATTGTACTAAGTTGCGCAATAGGACGGAACCCAGTCAGCAGGAAACGAGACTGTTGTGTAATCAATGTTCTGACTTGCATGACAAATATAAAAACAATCAGGTCGAACTGGTAATCGAACCTTCGATCATAGGTTTGCATGTATCTAAAAAGACAAACAGAAGGACACTATATTTCTTCGAGTTAAAGACTGACAAACATCAAGGTGACCAAATTGTGACAGAAATGTGAAATCAAGAACTTTGTGATTGTAAACGTTAGTTTCCTCAGAGAATGTTGTTTTTAAAAGGTTGTGTATGATTTGTTCCATTGTGATCATTCATATAGCGTGTCCATGTATTGAAATGAAATTAGTGTAAAAAGCAACATATCGTTAAGATTACACTTGTAAAAAGAAACACGTTTGTCCAAGTGTCCAGTATCTGCCTTTCAGAATCTCATTCGGCTGATTGTTTCATCCAGTAAAGATTAACTGAAAGTGACTTCATAACATTTGATGGGTTACTAGTAACCGATTGATATATTTCAAGTTTGTGTCAATCAATTTTTGAAAGCGACATCAACAAGCGACCGGTGTGGAGAGGTAGGCTCAACTGAGTGAGAGGGGCTTTTCTTAGGCTATGACGCAAAATGACTGATCTAATATCGGAGTCCACAGTATTTGTTTCATTGATTATATAACCACCTGTGACGTTATTGTTGGCTTCTGTATTTGTAAGTGAGTGAGTGAGTTTTACGCCGCTTTTAGCATTATTATCACGGCGGGAGGACACCAGAAATGCTGTATTTGTAAGAATCGCATTAAATGTATGTGGAATTATTGTGCACACCCCTGCTCATAATTACGTAAACGAAACAATATATTTGAAAGTAAATTCTTAAATAAATGTACATTTCCTATAGTCGAGGAGTGGAACTGACCAGAGTAATGTACCGTGTAGACTTGCACAAGTCTTTAAGATAATGATTAATAGTTTAAATGATAATTTCCAAAACGTATAGACTGGCGTCCTGTACTGTCCTCATATCTAGTCTTGCTTCGTTAAAGGATAGAATTACTATACATCCATGACCTCAGCATTCAGTACAGCCTTGAAGCAAGGCTAAGTGTAGCGTTACTTGTAAGAAATAGGGGAACACCGAGGGTCAAGTAAGTGAAGCGCGCGAAGAGTTATTTCCCTTCGAACACAGTGCCCGAAAGCCGCCCTTCCATTCCTTACAGTCAAATTCAGATTCGCTACGCTCGTCTTATCGTGCTTTGCAATAGTCTGTTTTTACATATGTTTTCAATATTCGAAAAATATATCCGTAATCATGGAGTTTTATCGGTTTGTGATAAATCGGGCAGCTACCAGGAGCAGTGGTGGTGAATCTATCCTGTTGTCAGGCAAGTCCAAGCTCAACTGGTCAAGCTGAATTGAGCATGGATCACCTCACCCATTGTGTCTCTGAAACTATAATATACACATTGGAAATAAAATTTGGGATTATCTTTTGAACTTTGATCACCCATGTGAGTAAAATCACATCCCATAGTATCTCATCGGATGCTACAAAGTTTTTGAAACTGAATTTGTACATGGCGGAGTCCATATTTGAATGTATGTCGAGTTGTCCGGAGTTTGAGATGAGCAAAGTAATGACATTAGACGTATAAGTAAATGTGTGAATGTGACATTTCGTATCAACCCGTGAAAATCCGAGTTAGAATTGGTCTTCAGTAACCCATGCTTGTCGTAAGAGGCGACAAACGGGATAGGGTGGCGAGGCACCCTGATTTGCTTGACACATGTCATCGTATCCCATTTGTGTAGAACTGTGCTCATGCTGTGGATCACTGGATTGTCTTGTCCAGACTTGTTTAATTCAGACCGTAATATAGCTATATCGGCGTTAAACAACAAACAGATACAAACATTTCATGTCAGTTGCCGTAAATCGAGATATTCGAGGTCCTGAAGTGTGGTTTTCGATTAACCTGTATTGTCTCCGAGACTAAATTATGTTTTATCCATCAGTCCTCTGACACCAGTCAATGAACATAAGAGTACATGTTGTATACATATTGTACAATAAGTCCGGGATGGAGCGATCATAAAGGGAGAAGGTTGGCCTCAGGCTGAGCTAGTGAGTGAGTGAGTTGTATACCGCTTATAGCAATATTCCAGCATTATCACGGTGGGGATAACCAGAAATGGGTCTTCGGCGTGACGAACCTAGGTCTTCGGCGTGACGAGCGAACTCTTTAACCACTTGGGACTCCACCGCCCCTGCTGAGCTAGTGAGCGGGCTAGGTTTAACGCCAATGACGTCAGTTATACCATGACATGTCAGCTTGTGTGCGTGCGTGCGTGCGTGCGTGCGTGCGTGCGTGTTTGCGTGTGTGATATACAGGTCTTAGATGATGGTGAAACTCAGGAGCACGGATGGAGGTGGTGACAGATCCCAAAAAAATGATCTGGCCGATTCGGGATTCGTGACCAACGATCACATCACAGGTTTCAAATCTGGGACCCCACGGTCAAGGGCACCCATGGAAACGGTACAAGTCTATGGCGTAAGAAAAGTGCTCACTAAAAGTCTCCAATATGACATTTGAACCCAATTCAGCCGTTGCAAAACGCGAAGGAATTGAAAAGAAAAGAATGTACACTTCCAACTTTACTTTTTGCACCCAGATTTTAGTGATTTATTTCGCCTGATAATGTTTGTATATGGTGAAAATTACATGTATGCTATTTATACCATTTGACCTATTTAGCAAGACAGAGTTTGACATCCCATTTTTGGGCTTCATTGTTATTATGTAATTTCGTGACAGTGGTCGCGTTGTCGTCATAGGGGTGAACAGCAGCAACAGCACTGACAGAATGTGTGTCAAACATGCAACCTACACATGTGAGATGTGTGTGAGTGAGTGATGTCAAAGGATGTTCCAGGCATCCCCCGAAATGTAGAAACTAAACCAGGCAGCCCTTGATATGACAGATTTGTACTACAAAACAACACAACAGGAAACCTACATTTCAAGAAGATAACTGATGTTTCGAGTTACGTTGGGGGACAATGCTCGTTTGAAAACAAATGAGAACAATCCTACGACTTTTACATCATGATAGCAATGTAGAGCACTTTTAAAAGGTTCATACGTCAGTGGGGGCGCTGGGGTAGCCGACCGGTTAAAGCGTTCGCTCGTCACGCCGAATACCCAGTTCGACTCTCCACATGGTTACAATGTGTGAAGCCCATATTTGGTGTCCCCCGTCTTGCTATTGCTGGAATATTGCTAAAAACGGCGTAAACCATACTCACTCACTCACTCACTCATGCATCAGCGACAAAAATGATGACCTTATTCCTTATTTTTACTTGTACCACGTGTTTTCATGTTTCTTCCAGGTGAACATATGACCTGTCTTTGCGTCTGTTTGTAGCGCGTGTCAGGATATGTGTCGCGAACACCTGGTGTCATCCGTATTTGACAGTGATTTATAAACGCCTGCTTGACGAAATCGCACAGTGGGCTGCTTTTCTTCATGCAGGGTTTCTTATCACTTTGGAAATTACTTGCTCAGTACATGAAGTTTTCTGATACTGATTCTGAAACGGCATCTGATACTGGCTGAACCCATAGATTGCCGTATTCTTGATAGTTACCTCCAAGTGACGTAGTCGTTAAAGATTTGTTGGTTTGTTGTTAACGCCGCACTCAGCAATATTCCAGCTATATGGGGCGGCCTGTAAATAATCGAGTCTGGACCAGACTATCCAGTGATCAACAGCATGAGCATCGATCTAAGCAACTGGAATACGATGACATGTGTCAACCAAGTCTAACCCAGATCTTCACGGGTACGAAAGTGACGGCGTGGAAATATCTGCTTTGAGTCCGTTTTACCAACATCCAAGAGTACATGTAAGTTCTCGAAATAAAAATAATACATTTAATAACACGTTTGATTTTTTAGCGGTATCTTAAAGGACAAGTCTTGTTGTCATGGCAACCTTTTAGATTTATATACTTTGGGGCATGCTTCATCACAAATGCTGGACTGAAATCAAATTTTAGTAACTGAAAAAGCGTAAAACAGTCGATGAAAAAGATAGGTTAAATCGTCAACGAAACGAAAAAATCCGCTCTGGGTTCAAAACGGGTTTCCCGTTCTGTTTTTTCGCGCTGCGTAATTTAATGATCGGACCGGCGCCCAGCCTTCCGCTTCGTTCTTTTTAACAACATTACGGGGCTATTCTCTCAGAGACTGCACAATATACAAGCGATGCTGTCAGATTGATTGTCTTACAGGTAATCTATTTCTGCCACTGATATACTTGCAGTGCTACGTGTAATCTCCGCGGGCAGCGGGTGGTTTATGGTACCCAGACAGGATGGTAGTCATGAAAAGGTAGCTACACACATTAATTGTCACTTACAGGCTGACAATGTCAAGACCACAGATAGTTTCAAACATTCAACAATGGGTAGAGTGCCAAATTCTTCTTGGGGCATATGAGGGGCGGTGTGGTAGCCTAATGGTTAAAGCGTTTGCTCGTCACGCCGAAGGCCCAGGTTCGATTCCCCACATGGGTACAATGTGTGAAGCCCATTTCTGGTGTGCCCAGCTGTGCTGTTGTTGGAATATTGCTAAAAGCGGCGTAAAACCATACTCACTCACTCTTGGAGCAAGTTCAGTTACAGTGTATTTCTAAGAGACTGAGTGACGTGTACTTATTTTCTAAAAGCAATTTAACAACTGCACCTCGGGAATGATTTTTCTGAAAACTGTCCAATTCATCAATCCTACATGATTTGATCATTTGTATTATGTCCCCTACCTGAAAGCCCTAACATAAGAAGCTCGTTTCAAGTAATTATTAATGGCAAAAATAGTTTTCCTCTTTTTGCATCACATTACAAGAATTATACACCTTGAAAATGAACTGTTTCACATCGAATGAGTGGCACATCTTGTCAATGACGTATACTATGTAGCACGTGACATACGTCTTTGCGCTGTTCCTCAAAAACTGAAATAGTACATGATGGCACAGGGAGGTTTCCTTACTTTGTATTCCGGTTTTGTACATTTGAAAAAGAGGTCGAAAAACTAATTTAAACATATATGCTTGAACTTGAAGAGTTAAGATACGAAGAAATACATGTAATAATAATATTATAATTATCACATTCTTGTCAAATATCGGAACTGGACCCTTATTCTCGAAACGTTCGTAGCCCTAAGAATTCTTAACTTTGATCGTAGCAAATGTGTTAAGAATGGGCTTAAGAAGTTCGTAGGGCTACGAACGTTTCGAGAATAGCTAACCAGGTCATTTGGGCTGTGGCAGTGGAACCCATATCCAACTGTACAGGTTGGTAAATGGTGGCAGAAATTCCTTTAAAAGGTAAGAATTCCGCCCTAAGCCAATGCTGCAACCAAGCCATAGTGTTAGCAAATGAACTACTTGTCACGTGCTACTGCACTGAGAGCCCTGTGCCACGCCCACAAATGGCTCTGTCTTTGAAGCCGGTTACAGAGCGTGTGATTTCAGCACTTTCACATGGACAATTAAAAGCTTTCTTCGAATGTTGAATTAATTTATATTTTCCCTCTGAAAGTGACTTCATGTACCTGGGATAATTGATATTTGCAACAAAACCACAATCAATTTTCCACTTTGGCTTCGGCTTTTAATGCCGGGTGAACATGGTGAATTATGAAAACGATGTAATGAAAAACAATATTTTCAGTATAAAGTTAAAACAAAGAGTCATATCATTTTAGTTTATTTGAAGCGGTATTTCTAAAATTTAGTTTTTAAAAGTTTAGAAATTTGGGGATTCGATTAAAGGAAAAAATTAATCAGCTGTTTATTTCACATTAGTGATACTATGTATATTGCATCTTCATTTCTGACACAACAAATGACGTCCACATCACAATAAATTTGACCTCACCCGTGAAGATCCGGGTTAGAACTGGTCTTCAGCAACTCATGCTTGTCGTAAAAGGCGACTAACGGGATCGGGAGGAAAGGCTCGCTGACTTGGTTGACACATGTCATCGTATCCCAATTACGTAGATCGATGCTCAGGCTGTTAATCAATGGATTGTCTGGTCCAGATTCGTTTATTTACTGACCCCCACCATATTTTAGGACACTTTTATTCACAACGTGAGAAAACTTTAATATGTGGGTATAAAAATTGTCGAGCAAAATGTCACCAGCCAGAAGCAAAACATGGATTCTTACCAAGTCGGACCTTCTCTGACACAGGTGAGGTGAGGTGAAATAATTGGGTTTATCGTCGTGCTTGAGAATATTTCGCTCATATGACGACGTGCATGCGTGTGTATGTGTATGTGCGGCTGATTGTACTAGCCCAGACTGAAGCTGGTTTTATAGTGCTAGCCCACTGAGATACCATGCCGCAGTGAAGCATGAATACCCCACTCAGACACATTATACTGACTCCGAGCCGACCAGTCCTTGTTGTACCCATTAATGCCGAGCGCCAGGCATGGACCAACAAGTACCATATTTTAACGTCTTTTGGTATGACGCGGTCGGGGATCGAACCCGCGACCTTCCGCTCTCCGGGCTCTAACCACTACACCACGGAGGCGGTTCTCTGACACAGAAGGCATGAACAACATTACGGACTTCCAGCGTTGGGCCGACATCCCGCCATATGATACCGGGCCGGTGAGGTAGCCTAGTGGTTAAAGCGTTTGATCGTCACGCCGCAGACCCGGGTTCGATTTCCCACATGGGTACAATGTGTGAAGCCCATTTCTGGTGTCCCCCGCCGTGATATTTCTGGAATATTGCTCAAAGCGGCTTCAAACCATTCTCACTCCCATATGATAGCAGTGTTGTTGTTTTTTCAAGTGTATAACAGGTCGCCTTCAAGCTTAGCCATTTCCGCAGACCAATGATTTTATCGGTAATTTTGTACAAGTACAAAGGTAAGGGAAGATCTTGAACTGAGTGTAGTTTTACGCCGCTTTTAGCAATATTCCAGCAACACCATGACGGGAGTACACCAGGAATGAGCTTCACACATTGTACCCATGTAGGGAATCGAACACGGGTCTTCGGCTTTATGGGCGAACGCTTTAACCACTCGGCTACCACACAGCCCCGGAAGATTTCAGAGATGATGAATTAAATTTGGTATTCCCAAACGCCAATACTCAGTCCAGCATGTCCATTGGGCAATTGTCAAAATTACAAACCAACATGGAATGTTGTCAGCATGGTGTCGCCCGGTGATTGTAAAGATCGTAAATCCTGTCCTTAGTCAGACAACATGGCGCGCGGTCTATATTCATTCCCAATATCCTCTCAGTGGTAATTGTTAAAAATATAACCTTCCGAAAAGATATCATAAAAAGTGGGGTGTGGGGAATTGTGCTACTCGGAGAGGGGAATTGTCCCGTGGTGAATTGTCCATGTGGGGAAAGGTCGGGACCCCCCTCATCAAGTTGCGCTCGTACTTCCGCCCGATGACAGGTTTGTTCATGTCTGCTAAGGGTCCTCACGTATTAATAATGATTTTTTTACATGCCTTAATTGTCAATAGTTATTTTACAAGTGGGTCCTTTTTGCCAAACCCGAGCACGTGCGTCTAGACACCGTGGATGTTTTCTGCGGCTGTTCCTTGTCGATGGCGTTTAATCAGTGTCAACTTCTACACTTCATCTCACTAAAAAGTCAATGAAATCAACAAGATTGTGATGAAAGCGCTGCAGAGAGACATATCTGCTTTTCCCGAGCCCATGAGGTCAATTATATGACTCACACGTACGGTGACCCATAGTAACTGGCCCTGCCTCCCGAACCTCTTACCGCCACCATATAGCTGGAATATTGCTGGGTGGAGCGGTAAACAACAAACAAACAAACAAACAAACAATCCGAAACAGTGTCTAAAACTGCACAATCTAGACTCCCCACGTCGTTTATTCAAAATAACGCGCACAGCATCAGAGATGCAAAATCATCGTCAAAGATGCATTAGTAAGTCTTAGTATCCATATCAACAATACTGGCGCATTAGTAAGTATCGATACCCAATTGATTCTGTTAATTAAAATGCTCCTATTGGTGATTAAATCAATAAATGAACCAACCAAGTTTCAATGACGGCGTGCCTTGGAGGCCACTCACCAGAATACCCCACACTAGGGGTTCATGATCAGCTGCATGCGCCACCTAGATCAACCGATGTATGAGGATAGCGAAGGATCATGTGCTGATATAACTCAAATAAGGTTGACGCGGGATATACCTTGGTCAACACAGATGAACCTAAGTGGGACAAAGTAGGCGAGATTGAAAGTGAAAATGTGTCAATGTACTTGTTTAAAATGCCTTTAACGAGTTTATTCCCGTTTTAACATAATGTTATTCCAATGTAAGAGAAAGAAACTCAGTGTAACGAGCACTGGAGGTCTTTGATAACAACTCCCCATTTTCCTTTCCCAATAAAGCCTATTAAAGATGTATCGTTGGTCTGTAGTTAATCATCATGCTAGTCATTGGTTTAAAAATGTCTTCAAAAATTTATCCGAGCACCTAAATCGAAGGAATTACCACTTCAAAGGAACTTTCTTTTCTTTAATTATATTAATTTTTAAATTATTTTTGTCTAAAAGCAACAAGGAAATCGTTTCAGGTGAGACGCAAAGTCTTTTAAAGCCACGAAATGGAAAATGCTGTTTTATTCCCAAGCTCTTTAATGTTTTGTTCAAACAAAGATTATTGACCGGTAAAATCACTTGATTGAGTGCAAACAAATTTGTCTGACTGCCTCTTTCAGCTTTTCTCCCTTCAGCAACAAAAATTCAATTTCTGAACAAGAATAAGCCTCTAAACCCACCCAAAAGCAGCAAATTTAGCTTCCAATTTTCTTGTGGCTAATATTCTCTTAAATAAACCTAAGTGATTAATATCTGTAGTCTTAGGAAATGATTCATTCATATTATTAAAATTTTATATTTTCTTGTCAGCTCCAGGATTTTAATCAAATATTCATTGTCCAACCAGTTTCAATTTTTCAACATGAAACCGCAACATTCTAATGAACGCGCGTGTTATACAATCATATAATCAGGCTGTCAATGAATTATTTCCGTTCGTTCGTCTTTTGGTCTCTTTGTGTGTAATCCGCAAAAGGGATACATATTGTAATTGGACCGACCTAATTTTTCGGCCAGACAAAAGGTATCGACTGCATTCTTGATTAACGTTGTCCTCGTATGACCCTGTAGTCATCAATACAACTGCGCATGCGCGTTAGACCACGTGGGGCAATTCAGTGGCGGGTGCATAAAGTGTTTTGACGGAGTTAACCCATGCCTTAATTGTGCCAATGTTTAAATAGTCAGGTTTTCAAAAAGACAATTCCGCATGGTTTTATAGTCATAACGGGTAAACATTAAGAACTCCAATTAAGTTGGCGCGATGGTCGAAAAGGCACGTGTTTGATAAAATGCTAATCAAGTGGTTTTTGAATAAATCAACGTGGACCAGATTTGAAATTTACGAGTTTCCGTTTCAATAAATCTAATTGATAATATCAAACTTGTTTCATAAAACACGCGTTTATGGGAAAATGGTTTGAACAAGATTGTGTGTGAATCGATTGGGTATTTAAAAAGGGAAATGATATAATGAATAATACATAAACACATATGGACGTGAAATATAGCAGAATATTTGCATGTAAATGTAATTAAATTATCATGTGGACACGGTGTACAAGGGGTATCTCGAAACATGATACTTATTTATCACATCTACTTTAATTTGTTTCACTTATACGTTGTGTCTCACATATTTGTATCTCCTAGACAACGCCCCAATTTGTACGAAATTAAACTCACTTTTCGTTTATAGCGATCTGAAACATACAATCCACGGTAACTGATCGAAATCTACAATAAACGTCCGTATTTTGAATTATTTTTCCTTGTTATAACTATTTTTTAGTTTTAACAGTTGGATTCAACAAAAGCCTTGTTACTTTTCGCAGCCAGGGTCCCGCTCCACAAAGCGTTCTTAGCGCTACGACATTCGTAAGCCTATGGTAAACTATAGAGTTACGATATATCGTAACTTTACGAACGCTTTGTGGATCGGGACCCAGGGCCTAGATTTTCGAAGCTCTCTTAGCGCTAAGATAGTCGTAGGTTAATGTTAATGTATGGCACTTACGACTATCGTAGCGCTAAGAGAGCTTCGAAAATCTAGGCCCTGGTCCCCGTTCCACAAAGCGATGTTTTCACTACGACTGTCGTAAGTCTATGTTAAAGTATGAAAGTTGTGATAACCATCACGCACACCGCCTCCGTGGTGTAGTGGTTAGAGCGTCCGCCCGGAGAGCGGAAGGTCGCGGGTTCGATCTCCGACCGCGTCATACCAAAAGACGTTAAAATATGGTACTTGTTGGTCCCTGCCTGGCGCTCGGCATAAATGGGTACAACAAGGACTGGTCGGCTCGGAGTCTGTATAATGTGTCTGAGTGGGGTATTCATGCTTAACTGCGGCATGGTATCTCAGTGAGCTAGCACTATAAAAACAGCTTCATTCTGGGCTAGTACAAGCAGCCACACATACACACGCATGCACGTCACATATGAGCGAAATATTCTTAAGTGCAACGTTAAACCCTATTTCACCTCAATTCACCATGTACACACAAATATGGCAACAGATGTTGATGTTAAACAAAGTAATCTCAGTGTGCACTTATTTCGAAACGGTACCTTATTTTTCAAACAGATGTTGCTAAGAGCACCTAAGGGTTGAAACAGTCATTAACTTTACCGAAGCGTGACTAAATTCTCGGAAGTCCATGCAACCTGTGTGAGTCAGCCACGTTTTACACGAGCCATGCCTTTGAAGTTTCGCACGTGCTGCACGTGCATTCTCGGTATTATTAGTCCCTTCCAGGGTATCGGATTTCTCCTGTTGCAGTGCGGTGACGCACCTGGATATAATAATTGATTGACAGGACTGGAGGAGACATCGTACAATGCATGTCGATGTCAATAATTGATGAGCTAACAATAGTGAGAGGTGTGTGTGATTTCTGATATTGACATTTCACTGCTGCTTTTGATTGACGTGTTTAATCGTCAATTGATGCTGCGTTCAACACGTTTAAAATTGGATTTTTAAATGGAGGTTCTGGATTTTATGCGATGGAACTGAAATTGACTTTGTTTTCATAACCTGTTCTTTTTATGCGGCTTCATTGATTCCAGTTGACGTTTCCGCCGATGTCGTTTTTCAACAAAACAATAGGTACGGCATGTTCTAATTGAGTTTAATGAACAAGCAAACACAATTTGTTGCAAAACTTTCAAAACTTATGAAATTTAGTAATCCGTATTTTGTGTTTTCAGACGGACGGATGTGTGCACAACCAATCGATATCAATTAATTCAGCGACACGTCACTTTTGTGTAAACAGTGTATGGATGCCGTGGAACTTAACAGATAGCATTAAGCACAATGAAAGCCGTCCATTCAAATAGTACATTAATTCTGAAGAAGAAAAAAAATGGAAAGTGGATGGTTTCAGGAAACATATGAACTCTTCTAGTTCTCCCAGGGGCGGTGGGGTAGCCTAGTGGTTAAAGCGTTCGCTCGTCAGGCCGAAGGCCCGGGTTCGATTCCCCACATGGGTACAATGTGTGAAGCGCATTTCTGGTGTCCCCCGCCGTGATACTGTTGGAATATTGCTAAAAGCGACATAAAAATAAAGTCACTAAAGTGGCATAAAACCAACACTCACTCACTCACTCTCTCTCTCACTCACTCAGCGCTAACTAGATGTCACCAACAGAATCTCAGCTGCTGGAGTATGGAGGCGTCAAAGGATGGACTGGGACATGTCACTTGGTTACGTGAGAAGCTACCATAAAAAACCCTTGACGTCGCGTCTAAAGTTCTTCCATCCTGTAGCTTTGTGTAAGGACTTTCATCACGCGATGCAAAGAATTGCCGCGGTCCGGGATATGTTTTTTCTTTTGTTTTGATATATTTTTATAGCTTTTCTGTTGTTGAATAAAATAACATAATCTACGTTGAAATAAAATTGAATTTGTTTCTAAGTTGTTGTTTTACCGTGTCAGACTGGGCCTCGTTCCATAAACTGGCTTAACTAATACGTCGTCCTAAGTCTTTGTTGAGGTAGAGGATTTACGGAACCACAGAGCTGAAGTTGGTCTGTTAAATCGGGGCACGCAGCTGAAAGTAGAGAGACAAGAGTCAGAATTTATCGGGATACAGGATTCTCGGCTGAACAGAAACACTGTTGGTCCGTACCTCGCGGAGTTGAGTTGCAGTCCTTTGAAATGCCAGGGTAAGCAGGTCATGAGTTCGAATCCCGGATTCGGAGGTTTTCGGTTTTACCCAAATGGTAAAAGTCTTCGACCAGCGCCACTTTGGGCTTTTCGCCAACGTGAATAAAAGTGTAACACACCGCAGACTGCCAAGTGGGTGGTGATTCTGCCTGATGAGCAAACGTTCGGTGGTTCGATCGCCGCCATGTCACCCGAGACGTTAGAGGATGGTACTTGTTGTTACTCTGCCTGGTTCACGGCAAAGATTGAGTGAGTGAGCTGGGTTTTACACCGCTTTTAGCAATATTCCAGCGATATCACGACGGGGGATACCAGAAATGACCTTCACACATTGTACCCATGTGGGGAATCGAACCCTGGTCTTGGGCGTGACGAGCAAACGCTTTAACCACTAGGCTACCCCACAGCCCCTCACGGCAAAGAATGCTCGACTGAAGCAAGTACACTGCGAGAATCTGGTGGACATGGTAAACTATGTGGCTTGGTATATCAGTGGTCAAACACTATAACACAAGCCCACACACGCACACGCTTGCACGTACACATGCATACACGCACACGTGCACGCTCGCGCATGTTGAACCCCATTGTCACATTTCCTGACTACTTTATTTCAAGCACCTGGGCTTCCTTTCACAAAGCACTAAGGTGATCGTAAGTCACTAAGGTAACCTTAGTGCAATGTTAAAGAATTGGAGTTAAGGTTAACCTTAACCTTAAGCTCCGTGCCCGTGGGTTTCACCAATGCGTCTGACGTCTATGACCGCAAAAGGCAGTGGGGTAGCCTAGTGGTTAAAGCGTTCACTCGTCACCCCAAAGACCCGGGTTCGATTCCCCACATGGGTACAATGTGTGAAGCCCATTTCTGGCGTCTCCCGCCGTGATATTGCTGGAATGTTGCTAAAAGCGACGAAAACACAGACAATCACTCTGTGATCTGCTTCATGTACGACTGTCAGTAAAAGATAGCATGCGATAACGGCGTAAAATACATTCACTCTTTCCCAAAACATATGTCATCGTGATCTTCAAGACTCTGTACCAGGCGTGCCAGAGCCCTCCGATCATGGTGTTGAAATCCCTCTTCGCTGTAATAATGTTTTTAGGTTTATCAATCATACAGCTCGTCTTCATGAAAGCGATCACAGTAAGACCTGCATCGCCTTTGGATTTTCCCCCACGTTAATCTGACAGGTCGGATGCAACTGAAATGTTGTTCAAAGTGGCGTTAATCTCACTCACTCACTCAGGGCGGTGTTAAACCTAATTCGTTCAAACATCCTGTCGCAATTGACTGCAGCGCTGCAAAGCACGGGAATTGACGAAAGAGTTTCATGCACGAGGTGAACGTGCATTGAATGACCGTGCGCTTAATCAATACGTGCGTTCGATTGATAAATTCGTGCGACTTGAATCAAGCGAGGTCGCTGTACCTTTCTGCAAACAGGGTTTCCAAGATTCAATCTGAGTTGGACTTGACTAAATTTGGACAGTGTCCGAAATATAACGCATTAAAACGCAGCCTTGGATATAATACAAAACATCTGGCAAGAGATGGAGAAAGACAACACCGATGTACATTGCTGCAACACACGACGACTACGACAGGTTAGCACGTGTTCCATTGCTGTAAGCCTGGGTCCCGTTACACAATGCGATCTTAGCGCTACGACTGTCGTAAGTCTATGTTAAAATATGGGAGTTACGATCCCCGGCTAAGCGCTACGACTGTCGTAAGTCTATGTTAAAATAAGGGAGTTACGATCCCCGGCTAAGCGTTACGACTATCGTAAGTCTATGTTAAAATAAGGGAGTTACGATCCCCGGGTAAGCGTTACGACTATCGTAAGTCTATGTTAAAATAAGGGAGTTACGATCCCAGGCTAAGCGTTACGATCGCTTTGTGGAACGTGTCACGGGTCCTGAGACACACTGCTCTACGGTTGTTCAGTTGTTAGTTACGATTACCTTCGCGCTGAAGTCGCTTTGTGGAACCGGGCCCTGTTTTTAAAGCATTTTTTATGCATGAACTATGGTCACTTGGACGCACGTATGTGCTCTGATTAACAGAGAGATGAATTCGAGTAGTAGCACAATTATAACATAAACAAACACAACAGCATATCTTGACCACGCCCCGACGCCCCCAAAAAACCCCAAAAACAAAAAACAACAACAACAAAACGACCTTGACCGTCGTAAGGTCCATGTTTAGATTAGCTAACAGACTTGTATAAGTCTGTAAGGTAATAATAAACAGTTTAAATGATAATTGCTAAAAAAATATAAATAGCAGACTGGTGCCCTGTACTGTCCGCTAGACTTGCCTCTTTAAAGTATAGAATTACTATACATCCATGGGCTTAGCCTTCATTCTTCAGTACAGCCTCGAAGCAAGACTAGGTACCTCATCACCGTTGAGCTAAGGTCGCTTTATGGAACGGGCCCATGGATCTTGAGACACTCTGCTTCACCTTGGTACTCATTGGGTTGAGTTTTGTATGCTACAGATAATGAAATCAATGAAATGACAAAAAAGATTTATACACAAACACAAAACATATTTCATTCCCAAATTACTCTCCGACACAATTTCTTCAACACTACGTAATCGATCATAACGTTTTGAAAATAGAGATATATTTTTCTTTCATGATAACGAAGCTTATTGCTTATTGAGCTGTTATTGCCTCGTGTCAGAGAACGTGCTTAGAGACAGAACTGTCATTTAAACCTGGACGGCCATTATTAGACTCCTTTGACAGCTTTCTTAATGTACTCGCACCCAAGGTGACAATTTCCGGTCAGTCCATCCAGGACCATTGTTTTCATTGACCACTGCGTTAAAGGGGCGGTAGGATCCAGTGGGATATGTTTTATTCATTGTTTGATGGGTTTTCGGTGTATATATTTCTAATTGATATATATTGAATTATTAAAGAACTCTCTGTTTTTCATTAGGAAGCGTTTCTCGGTGTCTTTTCCCAGCGGAAACCACCACTCCCGAACCCGCGTTCTCAATCCTACATTCACATGGGATTCCAGAGTAGAATGGTTTCTCAGCAGGCATTGCTTGAGTCCAATGACGGCAGGGTTGTTGCAGTGTAGTTAGTGAGTGAGTATGGTTTGACGCCGCTTTTAGCAATATTCCAGCGATATCACGGCGGGGGACACCAGAAATGGGCTTCACATATTGTACCCATGTGGGGAATCAAACCCGGGTCTTCTGCGTGACGAGCGAACGCTTTAACCACTGGGCTACCCCGCCCTCCCTTTGTCGCTGTGTAAGAAATGGCCGATTGTGTGCCACTGTGTCTCGATAGTTGTTCTTGCTCTCAACCACAGGTTTCCCTGACCCAGACTCGTTTATGTGTAGGCATATACAAGGATGGGGATATCATAATTACTTCTCTATGGTGTTAGGATATTACTCATCCCACAACAGGTAATCGTCTTGAAATAACGGTAGATGAGTTGGTTAGACGGCTGACTTTGTGTGCAGCGATTAGATGCCTGACAGTGAGGGTGTGGGTTCGAATCCCGGATGGGACTAAACCAATAAAATGTACTAGAATGTGTACTTTCCTGAAAAGTGTAACCCCAGCTATAAAATGTAAACTATAACCGCCTTGAAAGTTACTTCGAGACAGCGTTATTCGAGTCAGCGAGGTTTCGCTTTACAACACAGTGCTAAACCAAGGATAGGTCGCCAGTGCTGAATGAGGTAATAGCTTAAGTAGTGGAGGTTCGACCCGACTATGGTTATTGTGAGATGACTTTAACCCGGTGTTCGTGATATCAATCACTGGATTGTATTGTTCAGACTCGATTATTTACAGACCGCAACTATATAGCTAAACTGGTGATGCTGGCGGCGTTTAACAAGAAAATATTATTTAACAGAAATTATTTTTTCAGTTATGACATCGATGGCCACCTGGTTTTATTTGGAACAAAGCATACTGCGACACAAAACACAATTCATGCAAAACTCTCGTATCAGTACTAGTCCATCTATCATTATCAATTCATCGATCTAACGTCCATCAGATGAGTGAGTGAGTCTGGGGGGACACCAGAAATGGGTTTCACACATTGTACCCATGTGAGGAATCGAACCCTGATCTTCGGCGAGATGAGCGAACGCTTTACCCACTAGGCTACCCCACATCCTCCATCAGGTGACAGTCCACGAAATCAGTTCCAACCTTATTTATACCCGTGTGCCCACGCTTGCCCAGTACATCACGAAGTTGGTGATAATGATAAAAGAGGGACGTTCGGCCATATTTACTTTACCTTTATCCCCAGACAGGATCCCGTTATATAAACACCCCCGGTCCAAGTCCGTCGTCGCGAGAATCCTATCTCAGCCTAAACATTCGCTTGTTTCAGTTCATCCGCCCGTGCTGGCGTGCATATAAATACATGTATGTTTCACGACAGGAAGTTAATAATACGTAGCAGATGGATGCTAATTTAATGTCACTTGCATCTCTCCAGTCTCGCTGTATTTCCCCGCGGATGCCTTCAAGGTTATTTGGGCGAGTCTCACATTAGCTGTCGTTGAATGATGAATACCTTGTTGATATCAGTGTCGTAGTCCTGCGATTGAAATAGACAACAGGTGATCGGCTCCTTTGATCATCCTATAAGTCAACAAATTTAAAAACAAATTAAATAAAACATGTCCCCGGGGTCCTGATCTTTGGATATGTTGTATGAATCATTATGAGTTATGAGCGGATATATGTCTTAAACCTTTTCAGCGAGCATGATCCAAAGGTGAAAACTTCATACAGGAAACCCCACGGTGTTTGCAGATTATGTTTAGAAGGTTTGGCGTACTTATGACGTATTAGGTATATCATCGTCATTGTCTGATGTCGTCACAAGCCGACTGTTGTGAATGAGTGAGTTTGGTTTTAAGCCGCTTTTAGCAATATTCCAGCAATATTGCGGCGAGGGAACCAAAAATGGGCTTTGTACCCATATGGGGAATCGAACCAGGGTCTTTGGCGTGACGAGCGAACGCTACCCCACCGTCCTCTACTGTGAATGACAAGAGTTGCCATGAAAGGGTTTTTCGGACATCAAAGATATCTGGAGATTTGACGCAACAGTGGCCAATATGTTGTCCGATGTTATTTGCCCTACGTTGATACTTGCCAATATGAAGCCGTATTCTTTTAGGTCAACAATTGAGATGCCATGTTATAGTGCTTGAATAACCCACTCCGCTTATACTGTTTCCGTAGCCGAACCTTGTTGTATCCACCACGATCTGATAGTGATTCTCAAACACATGCTCAGATGAAACACGTCAAACTTTCTCTGACGGGTTTGAGATAGAGTCCGATTATGTCTAAAACCACAGCTGTTTGTCCTTCCGTACACTCTTGTCTGTTGTTTTTGTAAATCTGGTTTTCCATTTCCTTCGATGTCATAACTGAAGCCAAGATTACTGAAAAAGAGTCAAATTTCTTGTTAAACGCCGCAAACATCACTGTTTTAGCTATATGGCGACGGTCTGTGAATAATCAAGTCCGGACCAGACAATCCAGTGATATCACGAACATCGGTTTAAGACCTCTTACAGCAAACATCAGACCTTTGACTTGACGGACGAACGCTTTAACAATTGAGCTATTCACCGTCCACGCATTCCATGACGTAATACAGTTTAGTATTGCTACAAGTAAACAGTGTCGTAAAACACTGCACCCACTCATAGACAGAGAGAGTATATAGATTTTCAATCATGGCAAATTATGTGTGGTTCAAGTTCCTGCACCACTTTTACACCTCAAAGGTCTGACACATTTTTGCCAAGTAAACACAACAATAACCTCCGTGGGTAATTTATTTTCCATTTGCAAATAGTCAGCATTTATGGCCATATTCCCTTAAAAATGATCACGCATAGATCTAGAATTTCTTTATTGCCCATAATGAAACGTGTCTGAAGTGGAGATGTGTGTCTAGGTATTGTGCAACAACAATCATAACGCCCCTATTATGTATATTTATAGATGCACTAATGTTCCCTCATATGTGTTAGTGTGTGACACGACATCCTGTACAGACACCAAGAAACACGCTAATGTTTTATTTCCAAATTCAGTCATTTTCGGAACTATAACTGGCCCAAACTAAATACTAGGTACCTAATCCATGCATAATTTTACCCTAATTTTTCAAATCTTCAACATTTATGCACAGTGGGGATTTGCTTGCTTTAAACAACCTCACAAAATGGTTGTGTGTAATTCTTGCTGACATGGTAATCACTAGCATTAGGAAAATAATGGTATACCGTAGTGATGTCTATTTGTATAGATTCAGACATAATGACTGCGGTGCAGCCTCCAGTAATAGTAAGGTGCATCTTCCTAATAGGTATTGAGATGGTCTCCGTGTATTATTGATGATGTTACCAGCTGGTTTGCCATCGATCTGTACTTCTCCCCGGCGCGGAAATCTCACCTTTGCTCTGTGCATTACAGTGTCAGCGTTGAGCGCTTTGTACCTCAATTGTCCACACGACTGTCAGTGTCTTCAACATTGTAATGTCGCAGTAACGCCATGGAAGGGTAATTCCTCATCAGATTAAGTATCTTCAAAATGACCAGGCCACAATGTGTTTTCCCTTTTTTTAAGTTGGCCGTGAAAAAATCTAAATGTATTCAAGTAACTTATTTTGGAGTGTGTGAGTGAGTTTAGTTTTGCGCCGCTTTTTTAAATATTCCGGCAATATCACGGCGGGGACACCTAAATGGGCTTTACGGAATCGAACCCGGGTCATCGGCGTTACCACGACCAACGATTTGACCACAAGGCTACCCGACCGCCCCCCTTATATTGCAACGTTGTTTTCACCGAACAAAACCAAAATCTAATGATCGTTCGGAACTGTTATTTTCTTAATTATCTTAAAAATAATGGGAAAGTATAGAAATTAATATCTTGCGTAATGGTTATGTGTCAGTGTCGTTGGATAATGCCCATATTTGGATAATGCCCATCTAATAATGCATTATTATAATAATGCCTGTGTTCGAAATACGAAACACTGTATTGAGTTAAGAGTTGTTCGGGTGAAGAAAACTCGTAGGTTCAGTTAGGGATTTACCTGGACAATAAAGTTATATTATTTATGATGGAAAGATAATAAGTGTTAGAGAACGATGGTTCAGTGCCTGTATATGGCAGCAATGCTCTTCGGTGTTGGGGTGTGGATGTAGGGGTGGTGTGGGTAGGTGGGGGGGGGGGGGCTGGATGAAGGAGGATGGAGTGGCGATCCCGATAACTTTAGTAGTACCCAGTGACGTATCATTATGTAACTGTCGGGTTTTCGTTTTGATGGGAGTGATTCGCACTACTCCATGGATGGAAGCATCACGTCCAACCCCCGCTCCAAGACTAAACTACTAAATCCTGGTCAAGCCAGGTCCTTGGTGCTCCATGTTTGTCGATTGAGTCGAATACTGAGTACATCATTGTTGAAATATATGATCTGTTCACCGAACCCCCGGGAAGCATCATTACACGTGACGTCAACCAATAGTTTGATGGTACTGACTCCTTATCTACAAAATACACGGAATGTCGCTATATGCAGTGAAACTAACGCACTCGTATGTATAGCAAGAGCATCCATGGGGACTACTTCCTCGATAATCTCTAGGGTATACGTTACGATCACTCTCCACTATACCCTGGATGCATCCACGGCTTGGCCCGATAATTTTATTACCTCCCTTTGCTGGGTTTTTATCCAATCAGGTGTCTACGCTGGGAAGTTGAGCAAACCAATCACAACTCACTTTCGCTTCTTAGATTATCTAACCGTTTAAACTTAGCAACACAATTGATGCAGAGGTACTCTGAAAGAGGTAGAAGGAGTTCTTTCATATATTATTTTTAAGTTTCAGATCTGTCAATTTGTCTGTATGGTCTCCCAAAAAGTCTGAGTGGCACTGCGAACAAACCTTTGCGACTGCGACTGCTATCTTTGTTAACACTGGCAAGCTCGGTTGTAACGGCGGCTTAGCTGATTGGCTACTGTGAGAATGCGGAGCCAGCAAAGGGAGGTAATATAATTATCGGGCCAAGCCGTGGATGCATCCACGGTATAGTGGAGACTGATCGTAACGTATACCCTGGAGATTATCGAGGAACTGGGGACTGGAGTTAGGTTGGACTGCTTTCTTTAGAATAGGTATCATAGTGTATGAAGGCACCGGTCGCAAGAAATAGCCCTCCCAACACGGGTTTCAACTAAAAATAGAAGAATCGGAATACATTTCGAAACAAAATACCACTTTCTCTCAGACCCAATTGAATGAATTAAATACGAATCCTACTCAAGTCGAGAATCATTTGCTTCAGCTCTAGTTACTGATTCTTTTGGGCTCCATTTAGATTCGTTTTGATTTATACTTTTATATATTTTTAAATATAGCTGCATTTACATTTGAATAAGATAGCTTGAGTTCTGGGACTAAATGTCAATCTGGGAACCAGTCCAAATATTGAGGCCGCTATTTAAACGCCTGACCCGTCGTGATATTGCTGGAATATTGCTAAAAGCGGCGTAAAACTAAACTCACTCACTCAACGCCTGACACAATTGTAAAGCTGCCGACAAAACGCGACGTATGGCTATCCGTTCAGCGTGGACATATATCAGCGTGCCAGTAAATGAGATCGTGTTTATCAGCGTTAGATAGAGCACATTTCGCGATCTTTTGATGATGAATAAAATAAGAATAAAACATCTAACGAACAAAAACAAATAAACGTTTTCCAGCGTACTTAGCATACGTTACGTACAGACCGGTGGCCTGAAATGTACGGATGTTGGCGGTTTTGCGTTTAGAAGGGAGGTTTTCATCCAGACTATGGTTTAAACAAAAGATATATAACACTTCAGGGAACATTGTGCCACACACAAATAACATTTGATCTAAACCGTTTTTTCCGAACTTCAAAGAATGAAAGGAATTTAAAACAAACGTCTTCAATTAAGGGGAAGGCTGTTGAAATTTGATTCCCATTCTTCAAATAAAGTCACGAAACAGGACAAATCCGATCCTTTCAATTTATTCTAACCCAAATGGACGGGGTGAGCCGAGCCCCAAATGCAGTCTTGATTTTGACGTTTTCCAGGAATTGTTAAAATTTTCTTAAAAGTGTTCAGCATCGATTCGAAGATGCATGTCGGCTAATCTGGCGTGTTGCCAGATCTGCAGCTGAATAAATTTATTAAACAAGGAGGGGAATGTCTTCCCAGTGGACAGTCGAGAAGCTCTCTCATCTGTCGGGCTAATGTCTGTCACATGTTTCTGTTTCTATGGAATCTGGTTTGTGTCATGGCAGGGTATTCGGGAACAAAGACTGATTCGTGACAGCGCATAGGAATATTCAGCCCTTGGTTGCACCGTTAGACGTACCTAATAGTAGTAAGTGGATTGGGAGACCAATACCTATGTTGGAGCATTGCTGAGACTCGAGATAAACACATTGGGATAAAACTCTTTGTAGATTTGATATCCGATGGTTAACAGTACTGAGGCATAATCTTTGTCATTATGACACGTGTTTGTCATGAAAACATAAAATGTCAATTCCAGAGAACAACCATTCCAGATTATCTGGCAAAACAGAATCAACAGATAGTGAAAAGTAAAGTTGAGGTATTAATTATGACAAATGAAGGCTTCAAAATCCCGTACATAATTTAAAGAAATTTCTCCTAAAAGAAGTAGATTGTACGAAGCTGACGAAATCATAAGAATGTGTTAATATCATCACGTTTCCTCGAAACGGTTAGCGTATCTAGTCACATTGGTGGCTCAGACTTATGCAAACGCAAGTCAAGCATTCAACTGGAAAAAAAACCCGGGAACATATTGTGCGTGTCAAATAGTTCACGCGCGTGTGTGTGTGTGTGTGTGTGTGTGTGTGTGTGTGTGTGTGTGTGTGGCGTTCAGAGCGACGTTAAACTACACCCACTCACTCGGGCGCTAAGGCATAACTCTTAGTTCACTGCAAGGGTTATTTAACACTTCTATCGTTCTTCATAGTCTAATCATGTCTATGCTTCATTCTAATATATAGTAATCAGGGCCTAGATTTTCGAAGCTCTCTTAGCGCTAAGATAGTCGTAAGTTAATGTTAATGTATGGCACTTACGACTATCTTAGCGCTAAGAGAGCTTCGAAAATCTAAGCCCAGGGCATTGGGGTAGCCTAGTGGTAAAAGTGCTCGCTCGTCACGCTGAAGATCCGAGTTCGGTTCCTTACATGGATACAGAGTGTGAAGCCAATTTCTGGAGCCACGTGAATAAGGCGATCTTATCGAGATGCTGATCGTTAGCTTCCTTGCTGTAACACAGACTTAAGATAGCCTTAGTGCTAAGATCGCTGTGTCAAGCCATACTCACTCACTCTAACAGTGGGTAGTTAGGGACTCTTAAAATACACATCAAAGACACCACTGTAGACTATGGTACATTCTAATGCATCAAGGCTCAAGATGGACCTCGTGTCGAGAAAGCACCCGTGACACTCGGTGTGCGTGTGTGTGTGCGTGTGTGTGTGTGTGTGTGTGCGTGTGTGTGTGTGTGTGTGTGTGTGTGTGTGTGTGTGTGTGTGTGTGTGTGTGTGTGTGTGTGTGTGTTGTGTTTGTTCGTGGAAATCTGACACTAAATCAGAGTGCCAAATACATATTTCTGTCATCACCTATCACAAGTGTTGTAAAATCTTATGAAATGCGTCGTGATACTTGAGTGAGTGAGTGAGTTTAGTTATACGCCGCTTTTAGCAATATTCCAGCAATATCACTTCAGGGGAAACCAGAAATGGGCTTCACACTATACCCATGTGAGGAATCGATCGCGAACCCAGGCCTTCGGCGTGACGAGCGAATACTTTAACCACAAGGTTACCCTACCGTCCCGTAAAACTTCCATTTGATGCTGCTGATAATGATGACGAGGAGGAGATGGAGATGGATGATGAAGATCATGATGATGAGAACGAAGACGACAACAACCGTTACGATAACCTCCGAGTAATTATTAACAATTCTAATAATACTACAAAACCTATTAAAACACACTCAACAGTTATTTTTATTGTGAAAAAGGATTTTGGATGTTTTTATCTGATTTTTAAGGATCCCTCGGCGAAAATAAAGACTTACATCTAACCCAGTTGCTTGTATAGTATGTGGGTCAAATAATAGTGTGTAGGATATTGAACCATGCACTCATCCAGGCCGTTTTTTCATGCATCACATATGCATTAAACAGATTTCAGTGTCATATCCGACAGTTACATCCGACTCTATCAGATGACGACTAATTCGGAAAATGATAAATATCATCCAAAATAAATCTCGCAATTATAGATATCAGATTTCGAATGGGACACTAAATATCGATCAGAGTGAGACACAATGGAGATCCTATTTCATGGGGACGTGCGCAGTCTTCCATACAGTTTTGAAAAGGAAGCATCGTGATTGGTTGATTGAAAGTGGGCATGCGCTTTGTCATCAAGCTCGAATCAGTTTCAAAGTCTCCCCAAGTTGTCTCTGTTAGTTGAAGATCAACCACCCTGTCCCGCTGTGACGAGAGGGTCCAGCTAAAGATTCACAATTATTTTTCACTCACTTCATTCTAAGGGCAAACAGAAATACCCCCCTAATTAATTCTAATTTAAGTCATTCCTCTCGGCTTCGCGTGAGTGTAAACCGCCATCAGTGGTTCGCGGCCAACAATGAAGAAGCTTTTTTCGTTGCCACGGTGATTCATAGTGGGCTTAAGTTTTTATGAACATCTTTTAAATACAGCAATTAAAAGGGAAATTCGATACTGCCATTTTATTGAAGTACGGAGTTTCGATGGACCACCCTTTGTTTGGTTACATTTTTAAATTTGCCCCCAGGATGAAACTTTAATAGGATCTGTTTGGTCGGACTAATAGTATTTATGTTATTAAGGTTAAAGTCATTTATCTTTGAAGTCGAGTTTTGTTTCTTTAAACATAAAGAAAAACAGAACAATTATGCATAACATACGGTATTGTGTCTCTTTACAAACCTGTCTGTTTCTCTATCACTGACATGGCTGATAGGCCTGTCAATATCCATCAATCATTTATACGGTATCTTGTCAATCACAAACATGAAATTGATTGAAATGTGCTTCAGACATGGACGAACTATCTGTATTGATGTCACAGAACTTCAAAGCGATTGCAAAAGTGAGGGTATTTTTTCGCGAAGGAAGAAAAATAAATTGGAAGAGAAAAGGAAAAATGTTCATTGAGGGGAGAACATTGATGGTAGTATCATTACAGATAAATCAATTACAATATTGACACACGGGAATAAATACACAATCAACATAATTAACTGTTCTACTTTATGTGGTAATTTGCAACTGCAAATAAACACCTAATAATGTATGTGCCAATACACTCAACTCGACGACATAATGAAAGATAAAATAATTGATGCTGTTTTATCCCGCAGCATTGTCATGAACATTGTCATGAACATTGTCTTGAACATTGTCATGAACATTGTCTTGAACATTGTCTTGAACATTGTCATGAACATTGTCTTGAACATTGTCTTGAACATTGTCTTGAACATTGTCTTGAACATTGTCTTGAACATTGTCTTGAACATTGTCTTGAACATTGTCTTGAACATTGTCTTGAACATTGTCTTGAACATTGTCTTGAACATTGTCTTGAACATTGTCTTGAACATTGTCATGAACATTGAACTTGTCTTGAACATTGTCTTGAACATTGTCTTGAACATTGTCTTGAACATTGTCTTGAACATTGTCTTGAACATTGTCTTGAACATTGTCTTGAACATTGTCTTGAACATTGTCTTGAACATTGTCTTGAACATTGTCTTGAACATTGTCTTTGAACATTGTCTTGAACATTGTCTTGAACATTGTCATGAACATTGTCATTGAACATTG
Source organism: Haliotis rubra (assembly GCF_003918875.1). NCBI lineage: Eukaryota > Metazoa > Mollusca > Gastropoda > Lepetellida > Haliotidae > Haliotis > Haliotis rubra. The sequence goes on along the minus strand of NW_025767468.1, from coordinate 2,560,154 downwards.
TCTTGAACATTGTCTTGAACATTGTCTTGAACATTGTCTTGAACATTGTCTTGAACATTTGTCTTGAACATTGTCTTGAACATTGTCTTGAACATTGTCTGAACATTGAACATTGTCATTGAACATTGTCTTGAACATTGTCATGAACATTGTCTTGAACATTGTCTTGAACATTGTCTTGAACATTGTCTTGAACATTGTCATGAACATTGAACATTGTCATGAACATTGTCATGAACATTGTCTTGAACATTGTCTTGAACATTGTCATGAACATTGTCTTGAACATTGTCTTGAACATTGTCTTGAACATTGTCTTGAACATTGTCTTGAACATTGTCTTGAACATTGTCTTGAACATTGTCATGAACATTGTCATGAACATTGTCTTGAACATTGTCATGAACATTGTCATGAACATTGTCATGAACATTGTCTTGAACATTGTCTTGAACATTGTCTTGAACATTGTCTTGAACATTGTCATGAACATTGTCATGAACATTGTCTTGAACATTGTCTTGAACATTGTCTTGGCATGTACACAAATGAGCCTAGAAAGGGTATTTTTATATAATAACAACAATTTAGTTTACAACTATAATGACGGGAATTTTTAAATGCTTGATAAACTCTACAAAGCATTTTTGATAAAAAATGTTATAGCGGTAAAACATAACATTGGTGCACAAGAAATACGTCATGACACTGTCTTATTGGTTTGTGTTTTTGTAACCTGGCATCAGACATGGTGCTCCTCGTTTTATGATTCGTTTTATCGTGTCCAGTCCGTGTTTTGTAAATAGAAGCTACAGTATATTTTGTCTAATCAGACCATATAGTCCACGGTAAGATTACTACATCGTGAACACGTGTATATGAATCAGTATGAAATTTTGATGCTAGAAAAGCTACTGATGAGGAGGGGGGTAGGAAAATATTGACTGATTAATTGATGTGCTGGTTGGTTGGCTGGTTGGTTGGTTGGCTCGATAGTCGGTTGGGTCAGTCGGTCTGTTGGTCGATCGATCGATCGATTGATTGATGGACAATTTTTTTGAACGGACTTCAATCATTGTACCGTACATTCGGCGTGACCAACGAATGCTTTACCATTTATGTCACTCCATCGTACATCCTCCCTGAGAAGATGTTGTGTCTATGAGTGAGTGATGTTTGATGGTGGTTACAAACGATACCAACAGGAAAAGTTTTAATTATTCGATGGTGATGCACTTGATACAGGCGTCTAAGTTGTGTTTTGCACCGTAGAAGTCTGAAATGTTTTGTCTAACGTCATCCAAACAACATTTTGATAAAGATAGTGTTGTATGTATGTATTTTGTCTAATTAATTTTTCCCCTGCACTGGATAGTATATTACCATTTATACAAGTTTCAGGGAAACGTTTCCGGCATTAATGAATGGTAATGGTCGGTCCACACGAATCGTTAATGCGGACATTTTTAAGCAGAAGGACTAGAACAGACGCTCTTACTAATAAAATAGAGATTAAAATAATTATGATTCGTCATGTATTTATAGGGAGTATATTTTAGCATTTGTTTGGATTAACGGGGTTTAACTGTTAAGTATAGGAATTAAGAAATTTCTGAGCAGAGGTATATTTCAGTATCGGCAGGATTAGCGGGGTTTCATTTTACGTGATCGTTCCGAAGAAATCTATTCCGCATTTTTCAATGTCACGTGCGGATTTCGGGACTGAGTGGGCCCCCATTATAACTTGTCACTGTATTGTTGCTCATATCGTCAACCATTGGTGTACACGGCTCAGAGTCCACACTTTATAATCACCATAAGATCGTTAGCATGTAAGGCATTAGGCATGCACTTAGTCTTCTCTCATTCACACCAAACCGCCTCCGTTGTGTAGTGGTTAGAGCGTCCGCCCGGAGAGCGGAAGGTCGCGGGTTCGATCCCCGACCGCGTCATACCAAAATACGTTAAAATATGGTACTTGTTGGTCCCTGCCTGGCGCTCGGCATTAATGGGTACAACAAGGACTGGTCAGTGTAATGTGTCTGAGTTGGGTAGCCTATTCATGCTTAACAGCGGCATGGTATCTCAGTGGGCTAGCACTATAACACCAGCTTAAGTCAGGGCTGGTACAAGCAGCCACACATACACACGCATGCACGTCGTCATATGAGCGAAATATTCTTAACTACGACGATAAACCCCATTTCACCTCACCTCACCTCACCTCACCTCACCTTACCTCACCTCATTCACATCAATTCTAACCCAGTCGCTGAAACAACCAGATATGGATTGGGATTGTGTTGTATTGTATTGATTGAAATCAAGCAGATAGATTGTATTTCTCATTAAACTCATCCATCCATCACTTTGTACTCACAGAGGTTAATATCCAAACATTACCATCCTTGCTTGAACGGTTGTATTGCGAATCATATGTCAGTGACGATACTGAAGGACAGACATTGATTAGATTTGTATTATGTCGATGAAATAGAACTGACATGTTGATGTCATTGAAATCAAACTGTTATTGACAAGTGTAATGAGGGTCATGCAGGTGTGTTAATTACTACCACGCAACATAGGTACATTGGAAGGTCGTCATCGATAGAGTGAGTGAGTGAGTGAGTTTAGTTTTATGCCGCTTTTAGCAATATTCCAGCAATATCACGGCGGAGGACACCAGAAATGGGCTTCACACATTGTACCCATATGGGGTATCAAACCCCGACGAGCGAACGCTTTAACCATTAGGCTACTCCACCGCCCCTCGTCGTTAGAGTCCGGGTGCATGGACACATTGGATGTCAGGATGACCTAGAGAAGACTGATCGTTTCAGTGTATAAGAGCTTATATGTGTATTTCACTGCGCAGGTTTTGATTGATCAGCAACGCACACGAGTTAGTAGTTCTCAGGAATCATAATAGGTTTGTACTTTGATTGTACTCTATTTTTCATCATCATCATCATCATCATCATCATCATCATCATCATCATCATCATCATCATCATCATTCTACTGCCTTTTGGGGTCTAGTGGTTAAAGCGTTCGTTCGTCACGCCGAAGAAGATCTGCGTTCGATTCCCCAAATGGGTGCAATGTGTGAAACCCATTCCTGGTGTCCCCCGCCGTGATATTGCTGGAATATTGCTAAAAGCAGAGTAATACCATACCCACTCTACTTCATTTTCGTGCGTTTAGCTTTATTAGCATCCGTCTATTATTGTTGGGTTTTTTTACTCGTCATCCTCAAGGAGGGATTCCGGGTTAGACTAAATCCCCTGCAACCTGTGCTGGTCGTGAGACGCGAATGAGTGAATTGGTTGGTCACTCTCGATGATTTTTTATAGCGCCTCGTCTTTGCCAGACGGAAAGTATAGTAACGGTAACAATACCAATCACTGGATCGTCTGGTCCAAACTCGATTATTTACAAGCCGCTATACAAACAAATACTTATCTTATCATCATCTTTTTAATAATCATTATATATTTTCCTCTTGTCATTAGTAACAGAGCGTCAACAGCCAAGTCAACTTTTGTTACAAGGTTCTGATTATGGTAATAAGAATAATCATGATCATTAAAAACATAAATTCACATTTTTGTATGGTTGTATTACATTTATCATCGTCATTATTGTTACTGATATAGCCACTATACTGATGACGATGGTCATTATTCTCCGTCACCCGAGGCAAGGCTCAAGAGCAGCTGGATTAGTTTCTGCTAAGCCTGAAGGGGATGGGACATCGGTTTCTTGCTGAGCGCCTGGCTGGAAAATGGATTATTCCTTCAAGAAAGTTTTTCTTTTCATGTGATTTGTGATTGTTGTCACGATGAAAAACTGATCCCTAACACTTTTTCTGTAAAGAAACCGTTTCTTGAATTCGACGCTGACAAACGAATCGGTGACAACCAATTCGTCAAGAAAGATTATAAAAATTACCTCCCCTGAGTCACCGAATTTCGGCACGCTATTTAGATATTTTACAAAACGGCTGCCAGTCATTAGCTGTTAGGATAGCGGTATCTCACGACCGAAAAGATGGGTCTTAGCCCAAACTAATATTTTGCGAGTTACGCCCCTTACCCGGATCAGGATGAGCTGCTCGTAGATTCTAAAGGCACATCAGTCCTGATGAGGATGATTGGTCTATCAGCGTTTTTGAGGGTTTCTCGCAAGTGGTAAATTTCTATGAGTACAGTAACTTTCAATTTTCTCTTCTGCTGATATTTTCGGCATCTTCACAAAAGAGGCGGGCGGTGGGGTAGCCTAGTGGTTAAAGCGTTCGCTCGTCACGCTGAAGACCAGGGTTCGATTCTCAACATGGGTACAATGTGTGAAGCCCATTTCTGGTGTCCCCTATCGCGATATAAGTGCTGGAAAATTGCTACATAAAAGCGGCGTAAACTCACTCACTCACTCACTCACTCACTCACAAAAGAGGCAATTAGACGCATAGGTGGTCAGTGGTTAAAGCGTTGGCGTTGGCACGTCGCCGAAGACCCGGGTTCGAATCCCCGCATGGGTACAATGTGTGAAGGCCATTTATGGTGTCCCCCGCCGTGATGTTGCTGAAATGTTGCTAAAAGCGGCGTAAGACCAAACTCAGTCAGTCAGTCAGTAGTTGTTCTATATCGCTCTGTGCAGCGTACCTTAGTCGAGTCAGGATCCGAAGGAAGTGGTTTCGCGTCACAGACCCGACCTTGTTATATTGAAAAAGCACTCAGTTTATGAGGACCAGCCCACTCGTGTAGTTTCTATGGAAATGGTACACATTGAGCACACAGTATAACATCGGTTTAGGTTAACCTCCCCCATGAAGATGGCCGGCCCGGATATAACTAAAATATTGTGTAACGCGAGGGTCAACTCCTTCACGGGGATCCGTGAAGATCCGGGTTAGAATTAGGAGGTAAACATTCTGTGTTGGAAAATCAGAGGTATATAACGTGATTTTATACCTCTGAATGACTTTGTTTAACCAATCAGAATCCAGTATTTAGTGAAGCCATGGTAGAATTAATTGGTCTTCAGCAACCCATGCTTGTCGTAAAAGGCGAATAACGGGATTGGGAGGTCAGGCTCGCTGACTTGGTTGGCACATGTCATCGTATCTCAATTGCGGTATCGATGCTCATGCTGTTGATCACTGGACTGTCTGGTCCAGACTCGATTATTTAAAGACCGCAGCCATACAGCTGGGAAATTGCTGACTGCATTAAACAACAAAACAACCAAAACGGGGTAGTCTTGTGGTTGAAGCGTTCGCTCATCACGCTGAAGACACGGGTTCGATTCCCCACATGTGTACAATGTGTGAAGCCCATTTCTGGTGTGCCCCCACCGTGATGTTACTGAAAGCGACGTATAACCATACTCACTCAGTCACTCACTCAAATCCTCCACCGCCCAGAGTGGCAGCTAAGCAAATCCATCATTCCATTTCTGTCAAATTCTCGGGGAAGTTGAGGGGGACCGCACAGTGTAGGTGTACCGGGGGTTGTCGTAACGGTACACAGCTGCCTCTGGGAGCCTCAGACATACATTTACCATGCATTAGGCTTAAAAAACCAACAATTGCTGTTCTTAGACAGGAACCTTGAGGAAATTGGTGCCCGTGGGAAATTAGAATTGATTTTTTTTACGTCAATAAAATGTGACATTTTGTTGACGCTAGATTTCATTTTTCCTGGTAACTGAAAAGGAAAATAAAATTAAAGTTTTGCCTTAGATTTTTTCGATCCAATCGCGGGTTTGGGGACGTGGGTCAGGGTAGATCCCTTTACGTTTTCATGCATTTTGAAATTTATGGGTTCGCCAGTTATTAGCATAGTTTTTCAGGTTGCAGGAAGTTGAAGTAGTATATAATTAATCGGGTTGCAAGAAGTTGAAGTAGTATATAATTAATCGGGTTGCAGGAAGTTGAAGTAGTATATAGTTAATCGGGTTGCAGGAAGTTAAGGTAGTATATAGTTAATCGGGTTGCAGGAAGTTGAAGTAGTATATAGTTAATCGGGTTGCAGGAAGTTGAAGTAGTATAGAGTTAATCGGGTTGCAAGAAGTTGAAGTAGTATAGAGTTAATCGAGTTGCAGTAATTGGAAGAAGTATATAGTTAATGGGGTTGCAGGAAGTTGAAGTAGTATATAGTTAATCGGGTTGCAGGAATTGAAGTTGAAGTAGTATATAGTTAATCGGGTTGCAGGAAGTTGAAGTAGTGTATAGTTAATCGGGTTGCAGGAAGTTAAAGTAGTATATAGTTAATCGGGTTGCAGAAAGTTGAAGTAGTATATAGTTAATCGGGTTGCAGGAAGTTGAAGTAGTATATAGTTAATCGGGTTGCAGGAAGTTGAAGTAGTATATAGTTAATTGGGTTGCAGGAAGTTAAAGTAGTATATAGTTAATGGGGTTGCAGGAAGTTGAAGTAGTATATAGTTAATCGGGTTGCAGGAAGTTGAAGTAGTATATAATTAATCGGGTTGCAAGAAGTTGAAGTAGTATATAGTTAATCGGGTTGCAGGAATTTGAAGTAGTATATAGTTAATCGGGTTGCAGGAAGTTAAGGTAGTATATAGTTAATCGGGTTGCAGGAAGTTGAGGTAGTATATAGTTAATCGGGTTGCAGGAAGTTGAAGTAGTATAGAGTTAATCGGGTTGCAAGAAGTTGAAGTAGTATAGAGTTAATCGAGTAGCAGTAATTGGAAGAAGTATATAGTTAATGGGGTTGCAGGAAGTTGAAGTAGTATATAGTTAATCGGGTTGCAGGAAGTTGAAGTAGTATATAGTTAATCGGGTTGCAGGAAGTTGAAGTAGTATATAGTTAATCGGGTTGCAGGAAGTTGAAGTAGTATATAGTTAATTGGGTAGTATATAGTTAGGGGTTGTTGCAGTTGAGTAGTTAATGGGGTTGCAGGAAGTTGAAGTAGTATATAGTTAATCGGGTTGCAGGAAGTTGAAGCAGTATATAGTTAATCGGGTTGCAGGAAGGAAGTTGAACGTATGAAAATTCAATCATAAACTGATATGGAGTAAGTTATTGTTTCAACAAAACTAAACGACCACTGAAAGCGAATTGCCAACTCTTAAGAGTCATTGCTCCTTTAACAAGCATCTGTATCCCTGTGAAAGAGAGAGTTCAAGTGATATCATTGTAGACGCTAGTCATCCTTCTTGGGTTAAGAAATAATACGATGGCAACTGCGACGCTCTTCAAAGACAGAGCAATAAATTCATCCAGTTAACCAGCTGGGTCATCTGACATCGATGTTGAGCTTGCTGGCGCTTTTGTCTCGCCTCCCTATCGCTGCACTCTGTCTTTACTACAACTTGTCCTTACCGCTCCGCCCCCTCTCTCTGTGTCTCTCTCTCCGTGTCTCTTCTCTCTTTCTCTTTCCTTATCTTTATCCATTCTCTCTTCCTTTTCTTTCTCTTTTGCGTTTCTCTTCTCTTCTCATCCTTTCTATCCTTTTCTGTCTCTCTCCCTCTCTCTTTCTCCCTCTGGATCACTTTCATACACTATTCCTGAACTGGATCACTTTCATACACTATTCTGAAACTGGATTACTTTCATACACTATTTCGGAACTAGATCACTTTCATACACTATTCTGAAACTGGATCACTTTCATACACTATTTCGGAACTGGATCACTTTCTTACAGTATTCTGAAACTGGATCACTTTCATACACTATTTCGGAACTGGATCACTTTCTTACAGTATTCTGAAACTGGATCACTTACACACACCATTCCGAAACTGGATCACTTTCATACACCATTCCGAAACTGGATCACTTTCATACACTATTTCGGAACTGGATCACTTTCATACACCATTCTGGAACTGGATCACTTTCACACACCATTCCGGAACTGGAATGCCACTGGGTCGTCAACCACGTGTTGCGTTACTATGGTTTTCGCAACCAAAACTCCACAGGCTGTCGTTTCCATGGTCATCTTGTTAGCTTTATTGTAAAAATTCCCACACGTGCTAGTCTAGTGGCAAATTGAGTCAGACTCTCTTGAAATAAACACAGCTTGGACAAATTGTGCCTTGGTCCACGAACCGAGTTGAAAGTCAATATTTTTCTATATGGAGTTTATTACCTACCCTCGCATACAGGAAATAACATGGGATGCAGCTGGCCTGAAATACACACTGATGATCAAGTCTAGACGCACTGATCGTGCTGACGAAATGGACATTTTGTTGTTACAAGGTTGAAATGTTCATGCAAGAAAGTAATGTACGTACATATGTTCTTTCGTGATTCATGTGCACGGTACTACAGCTAAACCGAATTACAGATCTTGGGAGAAAACCGAAAAACAGAGAAACACGTGTTATTAAGAGTTCGAGACATAAGAGTTACCAATAACTGAGGTTGGTGAATATGATTTTGCGCCCTGGCTTATGATGGAGATTTCCGATGCAGTTGATTTCGGACTCGATATTTCGCACTTTTCACATATAGGTTGCTGTGGAAAAAAGCATTCTTAGTAGAATTAAGAATTCTTAAGTCTTAAGAATATTCTAAGAAGTTTAGGGAATCCGGCACCTGGGAAATCGAACCCAGATCTTCGGCCTGCTGAGTAAACGCTTTAACCACTGACCTACCCAAAGGGCCTAGTTGAGAGCATAACAAGTGCTCTCTAATTAGACAAACGTACATTTCCATGCATAATACGTCATAAAGATTTTGTATAGCATCCGTATAAAGCCAACTTTATGGTACCCCAACACTCTGATATTTGTGTTAAGTAGAATAGCTGCATGTAGAACAAATATAATACTATATTCTGAGATTCTAAAACTTGAATTAATTCACAGTACGATGCACAATTCAGCCCTATATATAGGGTTAATGGTGAGTGTTTGGAAATTGTCTGACAACATATAATTATCTGATAATTACATTTCGTCGCCCGTGGATTTTGATATGAGAAATATCAACAGTCATAGTTAAGTGTGTTTGTCAAGCGCGTGGCAGCAGATATCAATTATCAGGTCGAGATTGATATCTCTTGTATTAAAAACACGACTGGCAAATTGTGTTTGTCAAATATAAACGTATTTAATGCGTTTTGAAGTGGCGGTATATAGACTGAAGAAATAGGTATGGAATCCTGGAAGGGACATTGTCGCGTTGTCGCATTGTCGCGTTGTCGCCCTCTCAAAAACAAGCAAAATGAGGCAAAATTAACCAAAGCGCGACAACGCGACATTTCGGCCATTTGTCTCATTGTCGCGATGTCGCATATATATTTTGACCTTGAAAATTGTCGCTATGTCGCATTGTCGACCTTTGGAGGAATAGAAAAAATATTATTCAAAACGCGACACATGTGACATCGCGACAATGCGACAAATGGCCGAAATGTCGCGTTGTCGCATTGTCGCGCTTTGGTTAATTCTGCCTCATTTTGCTCGTTTTTGAGAGGGCGACAACGCGACAATGTCCCTTCCAGGATTCCATAAATAGTTGAGTCAGTGTTGTTTTGTGACGCAGTCAGCAATATTCCACCAACATCGGGATGGCAGTCCCGTAAATAACCTGTGTTGTGGAAAGATGTGTTTTTTTATTAGACTTGTAGTTGCATATTACGTGCAATTGAATATACGTTTGTAGGAGCATACCACGTGTAGTGGGATATTGTGTGCAGCTGAATAGCATGTAATGTGAGAAAACATGCAACTGGACATATTGTTGGATATCACATACAGTAGAAAGTATAGCACAGTCGAATATTACGCAATACCGGATATCACGAACAGCTTGATAGCATGTACAGTCGGATATTCCGAACAGTTTGATAGCATGTACAAGCGGATATCACGACCAGCTTGATAGCATGTACAGTCGGATATTCCGAACAGCTTGATAGCATGTACAAGCGGATATCACGACCAGCTTGATAGCATGTACAGTCGAATATCCGTCCCAGCTTGATACCATGTACAGTCGGATATCACGAACAGCTTGATAGCATGTACAGTCGGTTATCCCGAACAGCTTGATAGCATGTACAGTTGGATATCAAGTTTGGTTGTATATTGCATACGGTCGAAAATCAATTTCAGTTGGTTATCACGTACTAGGATATCAGAGTGAGTGAGTGAGTGAGTATGGTTTTACTCCGCTTTTAGCAATATTCCAGCAACACCACGGCGGGGGATACCAGAAATGAACTTCATTATACCCATGTGGGGAATCGAACCCGAGGTTTTGGCGTGACGAGCGAACGCTTGCACCACTAGGCTACCACAGCACCCCACATGGTTTTATGGATGCAAGCGTGACATTTCGTAAGCGTGGTCCACATATTTGCCATGCTTTTCCTGAATCTTGTTAATCACATTTGTATGAAGGGGGAGAGAAAATTCAATTATATAGACAAAAATGTAATTATATAGATTATTGTTGGTTTTATAGAAAGGACAAGGTCAGGTTTGTGGGCTTTGATGCATCTGAAGCTGATACGAGCCTATTCCAAAGAAAGCTTTTTTCCATGACGCCTTTGACATCATCTGGCTGGTACAATTGACGGACTATGACGAAGACGGTAATAAATATGAGGAGCGACCGACGCCATCATGTCGCTGAAGACACTGTGTTTGTGCAAACGTTGAGCAACCACTGACACGGTGTTGGACAGTCTCGTTAAATTCATAACATTAATTTATTTCATATTCAAATTTTGACTGGTCATGAGCGGCAAATTGAAAACCTTTTGTTTCACTTTTGCGGGCAAGCCGACTCTATCAAGTGAAGAACTCAAGCTTGCTCTTCTTCTCAAGACACTGCACATACACTCGGTGTAGCGGTCGTTCAGAGATCCTTCTCTTGAAAGCCCGATTCTGTGCTGATTTGATATGACACTTTCCTTGGTTGACACTAATTTCTGTACCATCCTGCAGACCTGTCAACAAAATCAACATGAACGTTGAGATTGTGTCAAACGTCCTTGCCTAGTTTTCATCATGACTTCTGACATGCTTCAAAAGAGGAACATCAGACAAATAAACACAAGCACACAATAGAATTCTAGCATAAAGGGTGTAGAGAGTGATAGTGAATCGGATTGTGAAAGTAATTGACGTCTGTACTTTGTAAAGTTAGTAAACCAAACTATGACTGTATAAACGATTCAATTAAAACATGAAATGATTGTTTTTTTACGAATAACGAATGCATGTATGCATGCCTCGCACGAACGCAACATTAATAACATTCTCTGCTCACCTATTTAATGAAGTTAACTCGGCCTGCCGTTTGTGCCATTTGACCTACCGGGTCATGCATATGTAGAGTAGCTCAGGTCAAGCTGAACAAGCTGTAAGTAGGTATAGGCCTGACCTTCCACTAAATGGTTAATAACTCCTCCATTAAGTAAACTGTCACGGTTCACATTAAACTGCCACGTTTAAGAAATGTGTATTTGTCGAACCCAAAGGACATGTCAGTGTCATTGGGAAAGGACTCGAAAAAGAGAAGCGTAGATTCTGAATTGGCAAGTTGAAGGCCTTCCTTGTAGAGGAGGTGAGTAAAGATGTTTGGGGGTTGTTCTGAGGTGGTCGTGGATCATAACCTTCCTATTTGTTCAGCAAAAATCTTCATGGATTCCAGGATTGAGTATAAAAAAAAGCAAAGGACTTAAAGAATCCTCTTTTAATGGAAATGGGTTCTGAAGTGTTGAGCTTCTCAAGGAGGTCAATATATTCAAGTGGTTTTAAAAACCATTCCAGAGTTTCAAAATCTTAACCGTTTCTGTAGTCTATCCAATAGAAGAACATCTAGTTTCTGGAAGGAACATATATTGCAGAAAAAACGGTTCCTAAAGCATATTCATAAAATATGCTAAAAAGGAGTACAGAGCCTTTCTTCATTTTGAAACCGTGGTAATTTAGACTTGCAAGGGCTTTATTGGGTATATTTGTTTCAGCGTCTGACAGACTGTCTAACCAAAACACTTAGAGGTTACGGTGTTTTTTCCCCTCTTTTTAAACAAACAATTGATCCTTATAACCCTACCACCCCTTCCTGGCTCCTTCCCTGCTCCTTGTACATGATGCCATTGTATATATTTGTATAATCATAAAAAGTCTGCAACCAACAAATACATACAATTTACATTCACATAGCTTGCAGCGGTATGCACAGCAATTCTCCCAGCAAGTAGCTCTCATTAATCACGACCCGTTATTATCAACTCTCTTGCCACTGTAACATTAACAAAATATTCATGCTAACAACAATGAATGTTTGATGTATTTCCTTTTTTATGGGTTCCATATCGATGTTACAACAATAACTGAAGTATTTGTCTATTCAATATTGTACAAAAGCGATACAACTAATGTTTGTGTGTAAGTCATATTTATTAAGTTCACAGAGTTGCATCAATGTACATGTCACAGAAATTGATGAGGTTGAATGTCAGGATGAAATATATGTCATCTATTCACGGGTAATAACCGCATGATTATCGGTTATCAATAAGCTAACTTGTGCGAACAAATAATGCCAGACACTATAGCTTAAATAACACAAACACAACAATTAAGATGTGGTATCTAGATTTCACACAGCAGGGTGGGGGTGGGGGTGGGGGCGTACATGAAGACAGCTTGTTATAACATGGTATGCTCAAGTCATGGAAAAGGTCTATTGTTGTGAATAGTACACACTCAAGCCAGCTACATTGAATAGTTCCCACTTACTTGCCGAAGTCATCAAATAGTGAACTACTCAAATCATCGAATAGTTCTCTATCAAGTCACGGAACAGTACTTTCTAAAACCATGGAGTAATACTAACTGAAGCCATGGAATAGTACTAACTGAAGAAGTGGAATAGTATTCTCAAGTCTTTGAATAGTACTAACTGAAGCCAAGTCTTTGAATAGGAATTATAGTATTCTCAAGTCTTTTGAATAGTAATTAACTGAAACCAGGGAATTATAGTATTCTCAAGTCTTTGAATAGTACTAATTGAAGCCAAGGAATTATAGTATTCTCAAGTCATTGACTAGTTCTAACAGAAGCCAGAGATTCATAGTATACTCAAGTCTTTGAATAGTACTAACTGAAGCCAAGGAATTATAGTATTCTCAAGTCTTTGAATAGTACTAATTGAAGCCAGGGAATTAAAGTATTCTCAAGTATTTGAATAGTACTAATTGAAGCCAGGGAATTATAGTATTCTCAAGTCTTTGAATAGTACTAACTGAAGCCAAGGAATTATAGTATTCTCAAGTCTTTGAATAGTACTAACTGAAGCCAAGGAATTATAGTATTCTCAAGTCTTTGAATAGTACTAACTGAAGCCAAGGAAATATAGTATTCTCAAGTCTTTGAATAGTACTAACTGAAGCCAAGGAATCATAGTATTCTCAAGTCTTTGAATAGTACTAACTGAAGCCAAGGAATTATAGTATTCTCAAGTCTTTGAATAGTACTAACTGAAGCCAAGGAATCATAGTATTCTCAAGTCTTTGAATAGTACTAACTGAAGCCAAGGAATCATAGTATTCTCAAGTCTTTGAATGGTACTCACAAACCATGGAACAGTTACACATCTAATAATGCACACAAGGCCATGGAACAGTTCCACACAAGTCATCTAATAGTAATAGTGCTCACCAAGCCATACAACAGTACCATCACAAGTGATGGAAAAGTATTCTCTTAAGCCATGAGATAGTTTTCACTCGTGTCGTTGAATGATACCCACTCAGATCACGATCGCAGATATGGAACATTACTCTAAATGATCACTGGTTGGACCCATGGTTTAACCACACTGTAAACGATTACCTTCCGTAATTTGGATTATCCCTTCACAGTTCGCAGGTTTGTGAAATGACTGGAATCCTGTTTAACGCGGCGTAAACAAACCCACCTTCCTTTGGCATACACCACAATTAAACGCTGACGTCCTCCGGATATCGCCAAGATAACCTACCGGCCAAATCGCTATAGGATTGCCGTCTTATAACGCACCTGACGCGACAGGATTGCCGTCTTATAACGCACCTGACGTGATCAGATTGCCGTCTTATAACGCACCTGACGCGATAGGATTGCAATCTTATAACGTACCTGACGCAATAGGATTGCCGTCTTTTAATGCACCTGACGTGATCAGATTGTCGTCTTATAACGCACCTGACGCAATAGGATTGCAGTCTTATAACGTACCTGACGCGATAGGATTGCCGTCTTTTAATGCACCTGACGTGATCAGATTGCCGTCTTATAACGCACCTGATGCGATAGGATTGCAATCTTATAACGTACCTGACGCAATAGGATTGCCGTCTTTTAATGCACCTGACGTGATCAGATTGTCGTCTTATAACGCACCTGACGCAATAGGATTTCAGTCTTATAACGTACCTGACGCGATAGGATTGCCGTCTTTTAATGCACCTGACGTGATCAGATTGCCGTCTTATAACGCACCTGACGCAATAGGATTGCAGTCTTATAACGTACCTGACGCAATAGGATTGCCGTCTTTTAATGCACCTGACGTGATCAGATTGCCGTCTTATAACGCACCTGACGCGATAGGATTGCAATCTTATAACGTACCTGACGCAATAGGATTGCCGTCTTTTAATGCACCTGACGTGATCAGATTGCCGTCTTATAACGCACCTGACGCGATAGGATTGCAATCTTATAACGTACCTGACGCAATAGGATTGCCGTCTTTTAATGCACCTGACGTGATCAGATTGTCGTCTTATAACGCACCTGACGCAATAGGATTGCAGTCTTATAACGTACCTGACGCGATAGGATTGCCGTCTTTTAATGCACCTGACGTGATCAGATTGTCGTCTTATAACGCACCTGACGCGATAGGATTGCAATCTTATAACGTACCTGACGCAATAGGATTGCCGTCTTTTAATGCACCTGACGTGATCAGATTGTCGTCTTATAACGCACCTGACGCGATAGGATTGCAATCTTATAACGTACCTGACGCGATAGGATTGCCGTCTTTTAATGCACCTGACGTGATCAGATTGCCGTCTTATAACGCACCTGACGCGACAGGATTGCCGTCTGATGCACCTGATGCGAACGGCTCACGACGCGGACGCGACAGTTCATTTTACACGTGATATTAAAAGTTACTTCCAGGGGAGCTGCCGTTTACTAATATCGCCTCTTTCGAACAACCTACTCCATCCATTTCTGTTTCCGGGCGATCAGTAATGTTTGGATTGCTCTTTAGAAAATCCTTGTTTAATCTATGAATTACATCATTGTCAGAAACCTATCGGTAGGGTTGCCTTCCCAAACTGTCCCTAAGTGGTTGAACGAGGACTCAGTACCACATTAGGATTATATAATGCTTTGTTCAACTTACCATGAACATGAACCTGGCCATTTCCATTTAAAAAAACGATGACACTTTTTTAACTTAAATGGCCTCAGTCTGCCATGGATTCAATGTCAGTTATATTATTGAATACTCCCATGCGTTCCATTTACACAGTCCATTATGAGAGCAGAGGGCCACCCATACCAGCAGTAATTAGGCCAGGTCTACGCAGGGAGTGTGATATAATTCACTGTCAGAGGTCCCAATGATGCTGTGCTCGTGCTGTTTTGCCATAGTAACAACACTCGCTAATAATTGTCACGTTACTTCGAGGGTCTTCTAATGCGTTCTTGGCATGAAATATAATGCCAATTTCAAAGCCAGATATTGTCTATAGCCCATTATTTTGTCATAATTGTTTGATTGATCACCAAAACCGGGCATAACATATCGAGGTACGTTTAAATTGTGAGGTATGTTAATGATTGATTTGATACCCTTGACGGCATTACTTCTTTTCCTCCCACATCAAGGTGACTCGAGGTGGTATAACTGGAATACTCAAAGCGGGACAACTACCTCACTCACTAATCCAGTACGAATGCTCGAATGTTCACTGTATCGATTTCGTTTTATCCGAAGCAGCCTTTTTTCGAGTACTTGGTTCTATATTCGTAACATATAACAGGAATGTTCAAAGCAGGACAATGTCCTCACTCACCAAGACCCGAATGTTTACTACATCGGTTTATCCGAAGTTGGCTTATTTCGAATACTTGTTCCTATTTTCATTCCAGGCCTGCACATTTTCTTGACAGTAATTAACCCAGACACGATGTTGTAATCTAATTTGACACTCTTTTTTTACTGACATTAATTCTGCATGACGTCACCATTGGACTTCGTGAACACAGGTGGTTCTTTAAAAGTCAATTATCATTGACAGAACCTATTGAGACATATAGTATTAGTACACAGGCTTGACACTTACGAGACTGAACTTTGGCTTTCCTTCTTTAGATCTGAATGTCATTTCCAATAGTCTGGAAGACACTTAAAGCCGGTTCTTGCCTTCGATACAAACGACTCCCCAACAGTAACGGTATAGGATTGTGCCCTCGTGGCTAAATTCAGCATTCATTGTACAAATGGAAACCAGCGTATCTTGGCACCACGAAACTAATTTGAAATGAGGAGCTTGTTCTCCCCAGAGCCATATTGTCAATATGTTGTTGCAGCATTCTGTACGTGCTCTGTTTGACGATCACATAATACAAAACCTCGTTCCACTTAGCTACGCTACGACCGTCTAACCACCAGTGCTTTAAAATAGATTTGCGATAGTCGTAGCGCTGGACTTCTTTGTGGAACGATGCCTTGGTTGCAGTTTGTACCGAAATGCCTGGTTAATACTACATCGGATGTTCTCTAATGACGACGACTTCTATTGGCGCAACAATCATTCATCATCACGGGCGTTTGGAACTGATTTCAAAACAAGCCATTATGATGATGAATTACCATAATTTTGAATTCTAATTCCAAACTCCACACCGCCTATCATGACTACAATAATTCATGGTGACAACATCGGCGATGAAAGCGTCATTGACATTAGCGTCAGAATGCAGTCACAAATTCCAAGACAAAAGACTTGAGGTGGGGTTTTAAGGCCAGTTCTAAGGACCTGGTTCGATCAGTTTCCAAGGGTAAAACTCACCCGAACATTCAACTGTTAAGATCGTTTGCGTCTGTGCAGTAACGCGCAGCTCAAAGAGTGACCCCTACAATCAATGCAAGCTGGCCAATTCCTGCGTTGCTCGTGGGCTGTGCGTTATGAGGAGGGGTTAAAAGCCCCTTGAGCTTGAAGCGGTGGATTGGGAGGAAATTAGCTCAGTTCTGTTTGTCAACGTGCTCAATCAAAATAACCATTACTGCAAAAACGGTTTTATTGTCAACATTTATGATTTGGGGAAGATACTGGGAAGATTGGTGCCAGAATTGTCCCGGCCTACCTTGGAACTGATTTACGTTCCAATCAAGTTAAGTATTACCATGATTCCCGCTCAATTTAGATGAAATGTATTGTCACATGTCCCGGAAGCTGTTGTGCGATGCAAAGAATTATCTGTGGGTGGCTTGGGTTTGAAGTCCGATTTAGCCAACTCCTTGTGTTCAAGTGCTGCCATCTGGTTATATTGCAGTAAATGAACGTGCTCTCAGATCACGTGGTAAAGACTCGTTAAGACAGATCTGGAACAGTCACAATGGGCCAAACCGAGAACAGAGGAAAAAAGAGACAAGTAGTGGTAGTAGAAGTCGTAGTCATAGTAGTAGAAGTAATAGTAGCAGCAGCAATAGTAGTGGTAGTAGTAGATTATTTGTAGTAGTTGTTGTAGTAGAAGTAGAGTAGTGAGGTGAGGTGAGGTGAAATTGGGTTTAACGTCGTGCTTGAGAATATTTCGCTCATATGGCGACGTGCATGCGTGTGTATGTGTATGTGCGGCTGCTTGTACTAGCCCAGACTTAAGCTGGTTTTATAGTGCTAGCCCACTGAGATACCATGCCTCAGTGAAGCATATATGCCCCACTCAGACACATTATACTGACTCCGAGCCGACCAGTCCTTGTTGTACCTATTAATGCCGAGCGCCAGGCAGGGACCAACAAGTACCATATTTTAACGTCTTTTGGTATGACGCAGTCGGGAATCGAACCCGCAATTTTCCGCTCTCCGGGCGGACGCTCTAACCACTACACCACGGAGGCGGTCAAAAGTAGAGTAGTAGTAGCGGTAGTAGTAGAAGTAGAGTAGTGGTAGGTTAGTAGCATAGTAGTTGTAGCAGTAGTAGTAGTAATAGTAGTAGTAGTAGTAGTTGTAATAGAAGTAGTAGTAGTAGTAATAGTAGTAGTAGTAGTAGTAGTTGTAGTAGTAGTGGTAGATTAGTAGCATAGTAGTTGTAGCAGTAGTAGTAATAGTAGCCGTAGTGAGTGAGTGAGTTTAGTTTTACGCGGTACTCAGCAATATTCCAGCTATATGGCGGCGGTCTGCAAAAAATCGAATCTGGACCAGACAATCCAGTGATCAACAGCACGAGCATCCATCTACGCAATTGGGAACCGATAACAAGTATCAACCAAGTCAGCGAGCCTGACCACCCGATCCCGTTAGTCGCCTCTTACGACAAGCATGAGTTACTGAAGACCAATTCTAACCCGGATCTTCAGGGGTCAGTAGTATTAGTAGTATTAGTATTAGTATTAGTATTAGTATTAGTAGTAGTAGTAGTAGTAGTAGTAGTAGTAGTAGTAGTAGTAGTAGTAGTAAAACCACAGAGCAGTCACTGCCTTATATATATTTCCGTTACCTATATGAACATGAACTGCATTGAATACGCAAGGCCATTTCGAAAGGGACCAAATGCATCACGTTATGATACATTTGCGATTACACTTTCTCGGACAAGTACAGATTCTAGTACTTTTGTTAGGTTGGGTCCCATTCGGGATTCGAACCCACACCCTCAGAGTGAGGCACCTAATCGTCAGCACACAAAGTCAGCCATCTAACCCACTCAGCCAGCGCAGTAGGTGCGAACTCTGAGAATGTGGGTTCTACTCAACCTAACATATGTTCATTTCATAGACTATATGTTAGTCTACTGCTTTGAGTACTTGTACAGATGCTAAATCTCAAGCTACTTCCTCGGAAGCTCAAGTTTGTCTTAGCCATATCATTTTCCCTTCGGTGTAGCTCTTTGCTATGTCCAATTGCCCAAAATAAATCAAGTCTAGATTTCCTTCGGCCACTGGGACTCCTTTTCAATTTAAATGCAGTTGTTTGTTTCCTTCAATCTTATAGATGTTCAGAGGCTAGGTTTTAGTCTGCCGGTTAGTCTGCCACACAGATCATGATACAAATATACCCAATACAGCCCAAGCAAGTCTAGAATATGTGTCAAGTTCAGATTACCACATTTTCAGATCCGAAAATGGATAAAGTCTCTGGGCTTCTTTTTATCATATTTTATAAATATAAATTAGGAACCATATTTTCTGTAAAATATGTTCATGTCATACACCAGCTGTTAGTCTCTCTACAAGTGCGCCTTTAACAAAACCACAACATGTAGTCTGTCTCACAGTCCCTGAACCACATTATTTTCCCTACAGCCTAGCCCTCTCTGCAATGCTAAAGCTCTAAATGAAGCAAGTCTCTTGTCTCCCTGGGTCTCCTTTTCAATTTAAATGGGTTTGTTGTTACTATCAAAATCATATATATTCAGAGACAAAGCGTTAGTGTACACAACCTGGAATACAGTTGTGTTCGAGCTTAGATACAAAGAATTTAAATGTTTTAAACGAACATTCAAGTCTCTAACTTTCAGGGTTGAATATTGGATGAACATTGCCTAATATAGATCATAATGTTCTGGGAATAAAATGTTTCGGATATCAAATACATGCTCTGGGGTTTGAACGAGAGGCTGGTGATCCCACCGCAGGTAATACAACCGCCACTGCTGCTTCTAATACCCATCGCATAATATCGTTTGCTCCTATTTTTCATATTAAGAGCCGACTATTTGACATATTAAAAGGCCGGTTGTGTCTATTACGGGATATGTAAAATCAATTTCCATAAAAAATGGAAATATGGACTACATGAGTTGATTTTCAGCTTTTAACCACCCCAATCTTCCAAAATTTATTATTCGCTAGTTATCATGGGTGTTCTGCATAAGAATTTAGATTCAAACTCATGGTCTAGAGAGATAAACTGCACTTCGAATATTTTTGCCGCTGAACCAATGACCCACTTCCAATCCAAGCCTCCCTTCCCCCTCTTAATAAAGTGGGGTGGTGGGGTAGCCTGGTGGTTAAAGCGTTGGATCGTCACGCCGAAGACCCAGGTTCGATTCCCTACATGGGCACACTGTGTGCAGCCCATTTCTGGTGTCCCCCGCCGTGATATTGCTGGAATATTGCTAAAAGCGGTGTAAAACTAAACTCAGTAAGTCAGTCAGTAAGTCAGTGTAGTGAGTGAGTTTAATTTTACGCCGCACTCAGCAATATTCCAGCTATATGGCGGCGGTCTGTAAATAATCGAGTCTGGACCAGACAATCCAGTGATCAACAACATGAGCATCGATCTGCGCAATTGGGAACCGATGACATGTGTCAACCAAGCCAGCGAGCCTGACCACCCGATCCCATTAGTCGCCTCTTACGACAAGCATGTGTTACTGAAGATCAATATTCTGACACGTACCTTCACGGGTGTAAATAAAGTACATGCACGACCGTTTAGACACAACAATCACTTTAAACAAGAAGTACATTTATGACCGCTTTTTTCCACGAAAATAAACTTTAAGTGATAAAAAAGAGAACTTACATCCTACCGAGATATCAGTTTCAATGTCAGATAGATGACATATGACGTAACACATCTTCACATATCTATAAACAACAGAGATACTTAAAAGTGTCTCGAATTCCTCTGCATTTTAGAAAAAAATATCATCACGACTCTCTTTCACCCAAGGTCACGCTAAGAAATAAAGCCAGAAAATTGGAAACTGTTATCTTTCATAATGACATCATTTCCGATTAATTATTCAGCGAGATTTCATGAAGAAACTCTAATTTGTGTAAAAGTGTGTTCTCGAGGCTTGAGATTTTAATTAATCAATGGCCTGAGCGCTGGACCGGAGGACAGCGGAATCTTTACAAGTTTAACACGCTTGTGTCCCTCGCAACGGTTCCGAAGGAAATGCCGGCATGCCTAATCGGTGACTCCAACACATGAACAAAGGGGAACTCATGGATTTGGGCCCCTTGTCCGTTACTCAACGCCTTTGTTGCGAAAACTAGGTCGAATTTAAGTCTCACACTACCACTTTTTATAAAATTGTATTACAAAAATATCATATCGTAACTTTCATTTTTGCAATTTTAAATTTATTCTATAATCTATAGCTTAAATCTTTTGTCTTAAACATTGACTGCTGAGGATAACGCCACACATCACTGACTGTCATTTTTGCAAAGTTCCAATTTATTCTATAATCTATAACTTATTATCGTTTGTTACATATTGTAATGAATGTATTTGGGGGATAAAGCCTTTGTACTGAAGTAAACTCGCTCTAATCGTTCGTCTTAATGATTGGACCCGTGAAGGTGCGGGTTAGAATATTGATCTTCAGTAACCCATGCTTGTCGTAAGAGGCGACTAACGGGATCGGGGAGCCAGGCTCGCTGACTTGGTTGACACATGTCATCGGTTCCCAATTGCGGAGATCGATGCTGATGCTGTTGATCACTGGATTGTCTGGTCCAGACTCGATTATTTACAGACCGCCGCCATATAGCTGGAATATTGCTGCTTGCGGCGTAAAACTAAACTCACTCTTAATGATTGACTTTAACTCCTGAAACTTAACTATCACTATTTAGCATTTTACGCAAAATGAAATCAGGCTTCGGCAGATAATCGAAGCTAATTTTTCGAAATTACACTTCTATTTACAGCTGTGTGATGTCTAGTTTTAGCATCTAACAGGAAATCCGGGTCTGAATGAATTTCCATTGTGCTATCCTGTCTAAATATCTCCCACGTAGATACAATGAATGACATAGCTACTATGTCACCGTGACCTGACGACTTGGGTCTTTGCTCTTTCTGTCAACCTCTGAAAAGCATGTCTAATTATTTACAAGCCGTCACCTTCAACTGTGATGTTGAGGACTATGGCATAAAACAGCATTCACTCACAAGTTTCTATAGTCCATACACACGTTTACCCTTGTGGTCAGAGATCGGCGTTAATTGAAGTAAATCGACGCTCTCTATAACGGTGTATTAAAGAACTTTCCGATGACCTCCGTTGGAATTCCTTGTTGGAAAAGGTCACTATGTTTGTCGTCCGAGGCGCTACTGGACCAGATTAACAGTCTGGTTGTTTTCGTGCCACCGTACTCCCACCGTTGCGGACGGTGTGTATAATATCAAGCATTGGTTTGCCTGCTCACAATGTCACACATCGGTTTGTATGATCCAGATTCAATTATGTAGATCCCGCAGTCAATTAGCTTGAATTTCCAGAGTGTGGTAAACAATACAAAGGTGAGGTGAGGTGAAATTGGGTTTATCGTCGTGCTTGAGAATATTTCGTTCATATGACGACGTGCATGCGTGTGTATGTGTATATGCGGCTGCTTGTACTAGCCCAGACTTAATAGTGCTAGCCCACTGAGATACCATGCCGCAGTGAAGCATGAATAACCCCACTCAGACACATTATACTGACTCCGAGCCGACCAGTCCTTGTTGTACCCATTAATGCCGAGCGCCAGGCAGGGACCAACAAGTACCATATTTTAACGTCTTTTGGTATGACGCGGTCGGGGAACGAACCCGCGACCTTCCGCTCTCCGGGCGGACGCTCTAACCACTACACCACACAGGCGGTTAACAATACAAAGAAAGAAATATACAACGAAAATCTTAACGCCAGGAATACGGTTCACAAATTGCTAAGTTGCTCTTTATCGGAATCGAACATCGTCCTGTTTGTGTTATAAAGACACACTCACTACTGGACTACAACGGTGTCATAAATGGGTCAGTGAGTGGCCGTTGTTAACTCCGCAATCGGTAACACCCCGACCATGCTACAGCGCCTTGAAAATAAGCGAAAAATACACAAATCATATGAATGAGCATCGAACCTCGCCACTAAACCAGGATGACACGCACTCATCAGGGCCACCCGTCCCATTTAATCACCTCGCACGCTAAACACTAGTCTGTCTCACAGTCCCTGAACCATATTAATTTCCCTACTGCCAAGCCCTCTCTGCAGTGCTAAAGCCCTAAATAAAGCAAGTCAGATTTCCTCAGGTTCAGGTTCTGAATCTCTGGTCTCCCTAGGGCTCCTTTTCAATATAAATGGGCTTGTTTGTTACTTTCAAAATTATATATATTCAGAGACTAAGCCTTAGTCTAGCTAAACACGTGTTACTGGGAAAACACGAGCCCGGAACCCCACGGGAAAGTGGCGTCATTAGTGATAACGACGCCAACTGTGACAGTACATCACAAGGGAAACAATATTGGCATACTGATAATGTCATTTTCATAGCATGTAATTAGCATATAGAGCCACTGCCTATCTGATATAGAAAAAATAAAATATCAGTGACGTCCTTTTTCTTTGATCTTCCATATTAACATTGTAACTTAGTTTATTAAGCCATTGTTGATTTATATGGATTATGTAAAAAAATACTTGGTTTATTTCAATGAAACCATTCATTTGTATTACAGAGGTTATTTTGTTAATTTCAAGACATTAAAATGTCATTTTCATGTTTTGTCTAATGTAGCTGCATATACAGCGTTACATGTTCAAATTTATATTTCATTAAAATCAAAATAGTGCGTTAATATCGATGTTGTTATTGAATTACGATGCTGAATTGCATGTTGTGGATGAATGGCTACACGAGAGTGTATTCATTGTACTCGGAGACCTCAAACCTCTCATGCTTCGCTTGTTTGAACAGCAAATAAATTTAAAGCCATGTTAGACAGCCATGGACTCCAAAACCCGCGAGTGTGTGTGCAGTAAATATCACATCATTCATATCCAGATATCATATTGGATGTGCTTCACTCACGGCCAAGTCCTCTAATAAGCACGTGATGCACGTGCATTGTTTGATGCACGTGTTTTCATTGATGCCCTAATGACCGCGTTATGATGAGAAGATATTATTGAACTCAATAATTCAAACCCGGCGGAACACTGTAAACTAAGAGTCGGGATAAATCGCCTACCGCGCTGTGCCGGGGGGTGGGGATCAGAGCGTTGTGGACGGCGATGTGACTATTCGATAGAACGCTAGCCTACTGTCAGTCGCGCTGTATCGCTGGACGCATTCGCACGCATCACTCAGCTGCTCGCCCGTCAGTTAGATTCAGTCTCTTTACCGTGTATGTCCCGAGAAAGCGTGACCCAGGAGAAACTAGCCCCAGGGGAGGGGAGTACTTTGTTTCGAACTCACTGGGGGCGGGCACTACTTGGTTAATCTGTTTGTGACTTCGTTACCGGACTGTGTCAAACGCCTACCACCTGATCAGATGGGTACCGTTTTTGTGTGGGTGTAATTATTACATCATTTGGATTATCCCTGGATTATACAGACAGCATTCGCTCACAGCCGGTGCCACATATGGCCCCCGACGAAATCAGAGTGCTACCGAGCATGCGCATAGGGTAAGCACCGTACCCCTCGAGGCGAGGAGCTTTTGAAATTGGATCCGTAGAAGAAAGTTTAGGCGTCTAGCAGTGTGGATCTGGCATTGTGGAACATGCGAGCCTCTTGGATTAGTTTCGCTAGAGAATGAACAGCGAACATGATTTCCCTTGATTGGATTATACTCTGGATATTCTGCCTAGCTGTCTTACAAGTATGGATCGCCGAATCTAGTAAGTAAAAGTATAACACTACGTCTAGTTTGGGAAGTTTTCAAAGATGCCTGTTGCTAACTTTGAGGGTCGGACGCTCGAGTCTACACTCACAGGCATAGCTGAAGACCAAAATAGGTACATGGCATATGTTCTGAGTTCTTGGCGATGTGGAGGGGTATTATGATCCCCCTTTACGGGTTCACAGTCGCTGTTTCAAAGTGGGTTACTCTTGGGATAAATCCAGTGGGTCTGGAGATTTCTCTTTGAGTGACACATTGGGAGTCGTGGTAATAGGTGTTAGCGGAAGTAATAGATTTTGAACGTGAACATGATGAGAAACCCGTGGGTGATTCACTCTCAGTGCTTGGAGCTATGTTGTTTCCCCACATACCCTCTGTAGCCGTATAATTCGTATTTTCCAAGCCTTTACTTCGACCTCCGCTCAGGCGTCTCAACATCCATTCCGCCATGGATCACGTCAGCGAGTTTGTTCGCGTCACCGGACAAATCTCGCATAGTGGCCTCGACTTCTTGTGCCCAATCCTCGGGGATAAATCTCTTCTGTACCCACAACTAGATAAGCGGTCATAAAATAATTTTTACAGATGCTTGTTTTTTATGGCGTATTTTAACATATTCCTTTCTCAAACGCCCTTACATTTCTGGACACTAATGAACTTTCATGTCATACCGGCACCCATTCTCACGCCCCCATAGTTTGACAGAGTCCCAAGTAAAACATTTCACAATGTGTACTTGCGTCTCATGTGGGGGATCTATCACGTGGTGACGGTTTTGTTAGTTGGTTCCACAGCACTGTAGTCCTGTTATAGAACGATTGTGTTGTGTTGATGCCGAGCGATGAGTGGGACTCCTTGTATTCGCGAGTCACTTGTTGCGCGCTATATCGATAGTGCCCTGACTGGTGTTCTGAGTAACTGCGTTCGTTGATGTGCAGAACATAAGTTTTGAGTCATAAGCCACAAGTTGTGGATCCAATTTCCGTTCTTCCCCTCGACGTTTCCTATACATTGTACTCCTGTGTCCAGTTTTACCAGAAGTAATGCGATGCATGGTACAGAAATCACCCTAAAAGTATGACTGGAATATAAATATCATGGACCCAAACCCATCTAAATATACCTTTTATAAAAGCAAGCCTAGCAGGTCTGTTTCCATCGTTTTAGAATAACTCTGTTAAATGTCGAACGAGAAACGTTTGTATAAGGATCTAGATGTAATAAGGTCTGGAACAACACAAGAAAACACAAACAACGTCAAGTGATGGATGTCTACCGTAAGCATCATCACTTCACGTTTGTCAAATGAGAAATGTCTCGTTTTAAGCGGAGGCTGATCAGTTACTCGTGATGTCCTTTATGTGTAACACACAGTACTATAATTACACCTTGTTTCCATGTAGTATTTATCAGGCTCGTAAGAGGTGTGTCGACGATGATTGTTACCCTATAGCGCCTGTCCCATATGTGACCTTAAGAACCCCATCTCCAAGTTGAACATGGATGTGGAACATGATTTAGATTCAGGGACAAAGCTTCAGGTCGTCTCTGCTATTCCTGTCGTGTGTATTTAACATTAAGCATACTCCAATGATCCCGCTCAAAGGGTCGGGTTCCTTCGAATGGAATGTTGGAAGATCTTAATGCGAAAAACATGTTTCGTCATGTAGAACAATAGACTGTTTGTCCTATGAGTCTCTTCCGCATGAGCAGAGAGATAATTCATAGTTCTCAGATATATCACATAAATATCAATTTACTTTCTTCAGAATGAACTTGGGATCTAGCTTTGACCGACAACGCGTATTGAATATTACATATTTCAATCTGAAATAAAAACAAATAATCGTACACTGTATGGTATTTGTTTGATGAAATACGTTTGTATTTCTTGTAAAGTGACACACACATCGAAATAATGTAACCTGATCAATAGTCTGTTGTGTTTGTTACCGTTCGTGGCAACAGTTATCAGTTGTAAGATGAGTGCAGCTGGGTAACTGTGATGTGAACATTTAACTCACTCATTCAAAGGTTATTTGGAATACTGGTGGTATCTGAGGTACTTATAGTGAGTGAGTGAGTGAGTGAGTGAGTTTAGGTTTACGCCGCACTCAGCAATAGTCCAGCTATACGAAGGCTGTGGCTGTAAATAATCGAGTCTGGACCAGACAATCCAGTGATCAACGATCTGTGCATTTGGGAAGACATGTGTCAACCAAGTCAGTGAGTCTGACCACCCGATCCCGTTAGTCGCCTCTTACGACAAGCATGGGTTACTGAAGACCAATTCTCACGCGGATCTTCAAGTGAGAGTCAGACGTTTCCTACACATTCAAGTAAGATGGGGATATGTGGACTTGCTGAGGTATTTTTCCGGTGTTTATGAATGAATAATCTCATCTCGGAAGCAGTTTGACCTATCAAAGTCCATTTGGCCAATGAAGGGTTATTTTTACCCATGACAAACAGAAACATTTGTTTGGATTATACAAAAAGCGCTTTCTGTAGTCCCTCAGTTTTATCAGTCAGAGGCAGCCCAGTGATAGAAGCGTTTGCTCATCACGCCGACGACCTGGTTCGATTCCTCATGTGTTACGTAGATAAGCTGGAATATTGTTGATAGTTGTGTCAAACTCAGTTCCCTCACTCACTCTGGTGTTAACAATACTGCTTGAGGTAATACAGATTGTACTGTAGAACTGGTTAATCTCACTCTGAATACCGGTGGGGTAGCCTTGTGGTTAAAGCGTTCGCTCGTCACGCCGAAGACCCGGGTTCGATTCCCAGTAGGTACAATGTGTTGAACCAATTTCTGCTGTCCCCCGTCCTGTTATTACTGAATATTGCTAAAAGCGGCATAAAACCATTCTCACTATGGCGATGCCCGCACAATGGTACAAATCTATCTGTAGAAAAAGCTGCATTACGATAATATTCCATCCATAATCTCACTCTGAATACCGGTGGGGTAGCCTTGTGGTTAAAGCGTTCGCTCGTCACGCCGAAGACCCGGGTTCGATTCCCAGTAGGTACAATGTGTTGAACCCATTTCTGCTGTCCCCCGTCCTGTTATTACTGAATATTGCTAAAAGCGGCATAAAACCATTCTCACTATGGCGATGCCCGCACAATGGTACAAATCTATCTGTAGAAAAAGCTGCATTACGATAATATTCCATCCAATTTAACTCTCTCGTTGGCTGAAATGTTATCTCTACTTCGTGAGTTTACTACAGTTAATGGCAGACTTTTTATTATTTATAAAGTTATAATAGGAATTTGAAGTAATATAAAAACGTGTATACGACTCCAAGTTAAGAGGTCCATCGTTACTCGTCAAGCGAGTTCGATCAATAATGTTTGTTTCTGGTGCAGTTACATTAGTACATATTACATGCGAGATAATTCTATCATCACCGCTGTGTAATCTCGTATCATGGGAGGTTACGTGTGTAACATACGAGGTTACGTCATGTTACAGTGACCAGGCAGGTATCGAGTTACAGACAGCGGCAACATGATGCTTAGCAATGTCTTTGACGGCATAGTAGGTATCAGCTGTTCTGAAGGATGAACATCGACTCTTCATTCCTGACCTTCGTTACGCAAAGCAATCCTAGCCCAGCGACGGTCGTAAGCGTATTTTAAAATATTCCTGTTACGATCGCCTTAGCGCTACAATAGCTTTGTGCAACTGGGCCATTGTCGCGTGTTTGGAACTGTTGTAGCGGAGCGTGGAATTAAACTCAGCTCCATTTGACATTGTGTGACAGTTTTTTAATAATTCGGGTTTTTTCTTTTTTTCAAAATTTGATGGGTTGGTCTAGGGTGAAAGCTTTCGCGCGTCATGTCGACTCCCCGACCTGACGTGGCTTCTGTTGGAACGGTGGATGAAGGGATTTGGTCGTCATTGGAGTAACCACTAAGTACAACCTGTTCAAGAACTACACTGCACTTAGGTCGTTCGTAAGGGCTGTTCATGTCAGGGCGTCGGGGTAACCTAATGGTTAAAGCGTCCGCTCGTCACGCTGAAGACGTGGGTTCGATTCCCCACATGGGTACAATGTGTGCAGCCCATTTCTGGTGTTCCCCGTCGTGATATTGCTGGAACATTGGTAAAAGTGGCGTAAAACAATACTCACTCACTTTACATGTTCAATTTAACGATATTACGCAAGGTTTCATTGACATGGTGATATATTTCAACCAGATGTTGTTGTTTATTGTTTAACACCACACTCAGCAACATGTTAGCTATAAGCCGCCTGCCTATAATGTTCGGGTCTGAACCAGTCAACCCAATGATTGAAGTCATGAGCATCGATCTGTCAATATGTCAGCCAAACAGCAGGATGAACAACAATGATATTTACTAAGATTACAAGAATGTTTCTACATAAAGTGTATTTTTAAAGCAGTTTATCTTTACATTAAACGTTTCTATTTGAAGCGAACAGATTTCATTTGACAGGTTTGGATAACTTTCTTTCTCTCGTTAATCATCCATACCAACACGCAAACCGAAATTCAAATACTGACACCGAAGGCTGTTCTATTCTCTCTTTGTTGAAGAACGCATTTTAATTCATATTCTTGTGTATGTCAATGCTGGAAACACCGCACAGCCTGTGGTGTCGTACACAAACGAATACAAGCGTCTCCTGGGGATTTGTTTCATTATAAGAGTATCCAAGTAAAAAACATCATCATATTTATTGTAGATTGTATTTGCTGTGGTAAAACGACACCGAAAAGCTCTCCACTAAATTAGATCCATGTAGAACGTGTAGTGTTTTGGTCCAATTACGCAATGCATATAAAATCGATCACTTTCAGTTGTACATCCACTTGGACGATGGTTTGAACAAGTGGTCATTGATTAAATCCCTAACAATCAAATACGCGAAAGAACAGATCTACAGTTTCTGAAGAAGTGTAACAATGCCTTCAAACTAACAAGATTTCTATCGACAGAGGTGTAGCAACCTTGCAAAGGGAAAACACTCGACATATCATTAGGCAGATATGTTTGATGTGTCGATTTCTTGTGATTGAGAAAGTCTCGATCGTTGGGGATGAGAAAGACGGTGGGGAGCGTATTTGGCTGGGGGAGAGGGGTGAAGTCGAGAGGACTCGAGCCTTTGGTTTGTCATTACCGGGTCTTGATGCTTCTGAACGCGCTGCCGGTTTATCAGGGGAACCGAGTGTGTTTGAAAGCTCGTGATTAAAACTGATCAACACGCGCTAACAATCACAACACCTCTTCTGAGGGATGAGCCGCCATTAAAGTGGATTGCCTAACGACGGGGAGCAGTCATTTCGGCAAATTGCATTTTCTCAGTTCGGACAAGAGACCGCCCGCGTTTTGGTCAATCGGACAATAAAATCTGCGGTAGCGTGACAGCATTGGTCAGAATAACACACAATGGAGACAATAATTAGAAGTTGCGACAGGTCGAATTAAATATTTCACTGGCATTTGTTCGACAGATTCTATGAGGGAAGGGTGGTCCCGTATTTACAGATGATTAATTCATTCGATTGGCGTTTCGCTTCAAGCCAGAAGTTGTAAGGTTACAACAAGAGGGTTTTGTAAAATCTCATGCTGTCATTATCATGGTGTGTTAACACAGAGAATGCCGGACAAATGACAGCGTGATTTAAAATCTCTTCTCTAAAAATCTTGTAATTTCATTAGGATACGTCAATATTTGAGCAGTAGAGTATTAATAATCATTGGGTTTAATGGGATAGATATTTAAGTGGAATTTTTTTTCCAGAGCTCATAAATTTCTGTTAAAGTTGAACTTTATGAAGCTGAAATTGATGGGTTTAAACCTGATTTCAAAATTTAGGTATTTGTAGCAAAAATACAAACTGAAATTTCATGTGAAATACCAAATTGAAACAAGTGGACTCATTTCTGTTATACATACAAAATTTTAAAACTCGTAATAACTTCCTGAAATCCTGCTTGTATTTCAGCTTAAAATTTTCCCAGTATCATTTCCTCGATGTATTTGATGGAATAGGTCCATCCGTGTCCCATCGGTTAACGCCAAATTATGCTTTACATAACATTCACAATATACAATCTGACCTTACTTCTCCTCGATAGGGGCTAGGTTTTGTACTCACCATCCCCGAACAAGCATCCAAACGAAGCCACGCTCTTAAATCTATTACTCACAATAAAAGTGCAAATCAAAGATGACGTGCCTTGGAAAATATTTGCTTATGACTCGTAGGGAGTATTTGCACACGACATATACACGTCAAAGAATTAGGCTCTTTAAACGTTAGACCATTATCTAGATCAATATGGAGCATCCGAGTCCTATATGCCATGTTTGTCATCTCCTATAACCGAAGTTATCCTTGGTAATTGTCTCTTAAATCCGCCAAATGTGATGCGATAACACCGTCATGTATATTTCATTGGATGTGAAATCTACATCACCTTTTATGGATGCTTTTCCTCCCCACATGACACGGTTGTATTGACTTTCGCTTCGCTTTCCCATCTTGTTAAAGTAAAAGGGAATTGGATATAAAAGTTTAAGGGGAGTACATTAGAAGAAATTGTCTCCGACTATTTGGAAAGTGTAGGTAGCGTGATTAACAGAAATCGAACGCCATATGGCGCTTTCGGCTTGCATTGATCGACGTGAAATTGACACTACATATCAGCGCTCTTTGCATCGCTACTTCTCTCTTAAAGGTACTCGTCACACCGTGTAGGAGATTGCCTACTTTGATGATGCCTGATTGATATCGTGTAATTATTTCGATATATTTGGCCAACGGTCTTACCACGTGTCTGGTCTTGGAAAAAGTGGGTTGAGATCTTTACATTTGTTTGGGAATGTATTCATGTTTTCAAGGCAGATGGTGAGGCATCTTATCAGCCCACGTGGTCATATGTGACCAAAGGCCTCATTCAATCAGACCCAGCGCCTGAGGCAATAGAGCCAGTCCAACACCAAACAGGCAGGATTTGTTACAGACTGCCAATGTACAATATATGTATTCTGAACCATTGTGACTGACTCTTGCTATTGATCACTGTATTGTCTGGTCCGGACTCGATTATTTACAGACCGCCGCCATATAGCTGGAATATTGCCGAGTGTGGCGTAAAATTACACTCACTCACTCACTCATTGTGACTGAATATGTGAATGTTGCGTGACGCCTCCGCTGGGACTATTCCAGCCATTACAACGCCTCTTGTGAATGAATAATCGACCTGAACCAAACTAGTGACTGACGGCATAAGCAGTAAACCCGGCTTTTGGCGTGACGAGCAAGTGGGTGTGTGAGTTTAGTTTTACGCCGCATTTAGCATTATTCCAGTAATATCACGGCGGGGGACACCAGAAATTGGCCTCACATATTGAACCCATGTGGGGAATAGAACCCGGGTCTTTGGCGTGACGAGCGCCACAAGGCTACCCCATCGCCCACGACGAGCGAGTGGTTCACCCACTGAGCTAACTTCCCCTTCACCGTTGCTGACCACCCAATCAGTGTTACAAATAGATTCAAACTGTCACTAGCCAGTGGGGCAAATGACCTAAAAATGTCACTAGCCCTTCAGACACCTAACTGGCCCGAATAATTCATGATAATTTATAGACGGCGCATAGGAGAATAGTTAGAAATAATTGTTCAGACTAATAACTCTGAGTCTCTGACATTGATGGGACACACTCTAAGAATACCCATACATTTTCAAATTATCTTCATATTAAATCATCAATGGAAGAATCCTCCACATCATAATTGTCTGCATCTGAGATGCTGCCATCACGATCATAGCAGCTGCCACAGTCAGAATCTTGAGCTGTTTGGGCCTCGCCATCCTCTTCATGATCAGCTCTATAGTACCACTAGCTAGGCGGGCCAGCTTCAGTAACTTTTGACAGGCCCGAGCAAAGCTCAACCAGCATTTTGCTAGCGGGCAGGCAGTTATTTCGAACACTGCACCCAATCCCCAATTTTGTCAGTTTTCCCGACAAGTATTTGGAACAAGAGACTCATTTCTAACCAGAATCACCACTTGGAACTCGTTAAATTAATAGTTATCTGAGATAAACATATTGTCGTTGCAGTTGTTATAAGGTACAAAATGCATCCCAAGAAACAAAGCTCTGTCCAGGCTCAATACGAATCATGTTCCAGTAACGTCTTATTCTACCCAGGGAATTTGATTGAACGGCCAATTTAGTCCCGTGATATCCCAATCGGGCCGAAGACGAAGCTCCGGTGCCGAATGTGTCTCGGTCATATATGTACATCCATCCTCAAGTGTACTTATTTTATGTCTCAATTCTATTGTTATACTACTAAACATTTGCCAATGACCATTTGACTTTGAGGAACTATTTTTATCCGTATCAGATGTTGAGTAGCATGGTACTAGAATTGAGATATAATGCACTGGATGGTTGAGGATGGAGGTTTCCGAACTAACTGTAAGGTCTCTGTTCACATGGACGGGCGGTGGGGTAGCCTAGTGGTTAAGGTGTTCGTCGTCACGCCGAAGACCCGGGTTCGAATCCCCACACGGGCACAATGTGTGAAGCCCATTTCTGGTTTCCCCTGAAGTGATATTGCTGGAATATTGCTAAAAGCGGCGTAAAACTAAACTCACACACTCACTCACTCATTCATTCACTCTATTCACATAGTCCACGAGTGGAGTTTTCGGAGAACAAGATTGTGAATATGTATCCAAGAATAGTATAGACTTAAGCGTCGACAATAAATACAATCCTTGTGAAGGTCAACTGTGGCATACTAATTGTTGGTTATGCTCTCAACTAATAACTTATACACTGCACAAGGAGAAACCTGTCATTACTTAATGCCAAAGATCATTGGAATTCAATTAGCGTAGTAAAAACCCTGCTATTATTTTCATAATCACCCCGAGTCTAGACGTGTTTTTGGCCGTGATTCACGAAAATCTCCGTTTACAAATCTGGGTTTGGCGGTCCGATAACAACAGCTGAAATAATTAAATAAAATGGTATGACGTTCCTGTTGATTGGGGAATGTTTGTTTGTTGTTTAACGCCGCATCTGGAACAGACAATCCAGTGATCAACATCATGAGCATCGATCTACGTAATTGGGATACCATGACATGTGTCAACCAAGTCAGTGAGAATGACCCCCCGATCCCGTTTGTCGCCTCTTACGACAAGCATGGGTTACTGAAGATCAATTCTAACCTGGATCTTCACGGGTCGGGAGACGATGACATGTGTCAACCAAGTCAGCGAGCCTGACCACCCGATCCCGTTAGTCGCCTCTTACGACAAGCATGGGTTACTGAAGACCATTTGTAACCTGGAACTTCACGGGTCGGGAGACGATGACATGTGTCAACCAAGGCAGCGAGCCTGACCACCCGATCCCGTTAGTCGCCTCTTACGACAAGCATGGGTTGCTGAAGACCAATTCTAACCTGGAACTTCACGGGTACTTGTAAATGAACTACTGTAGCGGTGCAGTGGTGTTAGTAATTGCTTCAGGAAGTAAATTGATGGTTCGAATCCGACATTCGCTGTGTTAAATATCCTTATTAAAACCTACTCTCTTACTCCTATGAACTATACTGTTTTTCACATCTATATAATTCTAAGCCATGTTTAGTTCCAGTACCAGCATACTGCAACGACCTTCAGCTCTGGTGTCACTCGATCACTCAAATTACTGTACGCCTCCATCAAGCCAATTGTCTTTAACAAATGCCAATCATTTCAGCCAACATACGTTTTTACAAGTTTCAGATAAAGACATTCAACTACAATTCTTTTCCCCCGTTTTTTTTCAAACAGTGATAGATGACGAGCCATGGTTGTTTATCAATTATATGTGTTACTGTTACAAGATGCTGTAAACTGCTTGGTACTCAGCTCCTTACACTATAGACTGTTCGTATACTGTAAGAACTTCATCAATGTTAAGAGGTTAGACGATCTATCAATAACATCCAGCGAGAAAACAATTACAGATAGCAAATTAATCAGGTATCCCGTTACGCCATGCCACAGGACTGTCAAGCAAGCGTCGGACTGAGCAATGAAATACAGCACGCGAAAATGGCCATTGATTCCTACGAGTTATCACACCAACTTTGTAGGCCAAATTGATTTAGCGGACTGCCGATTGGGGTTTGTAGAAGCAATTGGAAAGGGATTTGTTTGGACGAGGACTAAAAAGGCAAGAACACGAGGCTAAGCTCATGGTAGTGGTGGTAATTGGAGCTATTTGGTTCTGTACCGCCAGGTGAAAGTGACTGGACATGAGGAGCTCCCTGTCTGTGTGGGTGGGTAGGATTATAATCAAGCGTCACGGTCCTTCAGTCTATCATAAAATGTGTTTTGGGTGTATCAGAAGTAGCGCACACACGCACGCGCACGCACATGTACGCATACATTCACAGAACAGCCATCCCCACACAGAGGACTGCTCAGTTTCTTTATCAATCGCCACCGTGTTCATCACCCCTGGTTTGCGTTTACTTCGCGGAGACCGGTATTGCCTTTTTGTTGGTATAAATATTACACAGTTTTCACAATTACAGCCGCCGTTCTTAGCAAACAGACCACGTGTTCCCAGTGTAAACAGTCTACATCCTGCGTGGAAGCAGCATACGGGTCACATCACGAATATTGCGTACACGATACTCTCAACGGGATCTTGACCTTCAGTGACCTTGAACAGAAGGTGCAATAACGTTTGTGAGCATATGGGCACCAGCTCGTGTTTGAAGATGACATCCATTTTAGCCTCGGTTTCATTCACCTTTTATTGCCCATTCCACTGTGTTCCGTTGTCTTAATGGGTATTGTGCTCAAGCTTAGTCCGGGATGTTTATGTCATTGTAACTGCTGGAAACTTTGTTTCATGTTTCGTCTTCTATTATTTTAGCCACTGATCTTTACCAGTAACCGAAGATCACAGTTCCATAATTGTAGCGTAAAAGATTTGCCCTCATGCGTTCAGCGTGTATATGTTATAATGGTTTCGTCAATATTTACTGGTACTTGGACCGTTCCGTTTTCCGAAATAATGAAAAAGAGCATGAGTTTTATATCATTGCTTTTGAAGTGCTTCAAATGGTAGTCGTTTCTTTGGCTGTGAAACTTCCATGTTTTGCAAAGACTGTTTGATTTCAAATCTGTGAAAAATACAACCTTTATGTCCATGTTTCCAAAGTGCATCAAATAATATGGGTAATTTCTTTTGTTTTTATGCAACCGTATGTAAGTTGAATATCATTATCGGAAAATGGTCATCCCATGAGTCGAGTTCGGTTTTGTTATAATATTTGATATATCATTTCAGTCTGTTGTACGTCTTTTGTACAATTGCCCCCAAAATGTGGCTATCCCAAATGCAAGAATGGACGCTCATTATATCGATCACTGGATTGACTAATCTAGATTCGATTATGTACTCCCATATATGCTGTGTGTAGCGTTAAAGAACAAAGCAAATTAAGACAGCGGCGCCTAGTTGAACAAAGTTCACGAAGGCTAGAGATGACTTGGTAAACCCATGTGACTAAACCATTGTCCAATACACCAAAGATGGACGATTCATCAACGGAAGGAACCCAGATATATATAAAGCAATGTTACTGTTGTCTGTAAAGCAATATGTCTGTTATCTGGAAGAACGCCAGGCCCAACACAACAGATGCAGCTCAACATCATTAGCCGAGATACACACACAGGCAGCTGAACCCCCATCCCTCCCTGGTATACCCACACCCTTCCCCCAAGGCAATCTTCCTACCCACGGGCAGCTACTCGTGTCCTCACCATCAGTACCTAAGTATCTGCGGTATCCTCAGGTCTGGACAATCCAGTGTACAAATATTGAATGTTGAGGATTGATTGATCACTGTTTACATTCTGTCTTTGGTATTGTTGGGAAGGATTGCCCTTAATACATCCATCATCTTGTCGAGGTTCTTTCTTTGAAGTTGATTCTGCATCAGTTTTAGGTTCCAATGCCAGTGCTTGTCTTATTTACGTCCACACCATCTTTGGATTCAGTCTTACATGTTGGTAAGAGGTGCACGTTTACTCTCTACAGATGACTTATGTGAATGTGATTTTGCACGGGTAAATATTACTCTGTATAAATGAAGAGGTTTGTTTGTTTGTTTGTTTAACGACTCAACATCGTTATATGATGGCGATCTGAAAATAATCGAACATCGATCGATTCTATTGGAATACGATGACAGGCATCAACCAAGACAGAAATACAGACCGTTCGATCCCGTTAGTCTACTCTCCCAGGCATTGGTTGCCGAAAACCATGTGGTTAAATGTAGAAGACTAGTATATATTTCGTTAGCTTAAAGCATGCGTTCTTTTTGTCTTGCGGTAAGTCAAAATCTTTTAGAAACTGAATTTAAAAGTTAATGAAAAGCTTATGTCTATTAATGTACGTATCACAAAGTATATACACTCATACACGTACTCATTATTACGTTTAGTCCAACATATTAAAAATATTTGCATATGACAAAAGTCTTCCAATAATCATAATATACATGTAGGTAATGCGTTACGACAACGAAACATGTTTCTTAACTTCGTTTGAGCAGTATATCTGGATAAGAAGAGTGAAGTGTTTTAAAAGTGGATATGAAGTTTCTAGAGTTTGTTTTAATGACACGTGATGATCTGTTCTTGCAGTTCAGTTTTCCGATCAAGTCGTTAGCATTTAGCGTCCTCAATGTCTTCCGAGTCCGTCAAAGCTCTGTTCCCTTCCATTAAACAACTCCTTATTCGGGGAGAGTTCAGTGCCGGAATTCATCAAACCTGTCGGAAATTACACAATCCAGTTCCACAAATTCTGAATCTACTTCATCTGAGATTATCAGTCCATAACAGCACCATCACTACTCCATCACCTTTGTCTGCGACTCCATCACCAGTCATATCGAACCATCAAACCTCATATATTTTCCTTCTTAATTCGTATTTTTCCTTTCTTTACACCCTCAAGGCTTCAGAGGCAGAATGTATGCATCATCAAAACGCTTGTCTCATCTGTTCGATTTTTCCACTTAACTTCATAAATTTCGTTTTATCGCACTAAGAACTCCCTGTTATTGTCATAACTGAAACTCGAAGACCTCCCTACCCACCCATGCACTTAGCGAGCACGTAGTGTTTGTCTTTCGGGGCTCCTCGCTGCTTATCTTCATAAAACCATTTTTCATTTTGTTCAGAGTCTATACGCTATCATCAGCACCAGTCTCATATTTTCCACCTCATCACCCTAAGCTGGCACCCCCTCCCCCCAAAACACCCCCTCCCCATTTCCCAGCAGTGTATTTCATCTCCCGGACCTATCAATAGTCCCTGATCTCCTCCACCTCGTCAACTTTCTTTATCAAAGAACAACGAGCTTCATCGATCTCGCCTCGTTTTCTGCACAAACGTCTCGATAAGTGAAACGTTTTGATTCTTGTAAGCAGTGAGGCAATCTCTTATATAATGACTAGACTTAATACATTGCCGATACTCGCTGTTCAGATCAAATAGATCACGACTTTGATTTGGTTAAGTAACCCAATCTTATCGATCGAATCTTTGGGCACTTCCAGTAACTATAATACGATCTGCCGTGGCTTACAAGGGACTTTGAGATGTAAGCCTCTCATCTATCTGAAGGTCCCACCATTGATTGTCTGTCTACCATGTAAACCTATTTCCCATCACCAGCGTCTAAAAGATTCAGAGGGTTTTTAACATATTAGCTTATTAGGACCATTCGGGAAAGCATTTTTTCGAACCAGTTGACATTCCCCGGCTATAGAAATCGCACACGTTAGCCCTGATTGGCTTAAAATTCTTGCTCTTGGTTGATAGACAGTGTAATTAGAGTGCTCTCGAACTTAATTCTAACAGACATCTGAAATTACCCAACCTCACAATCAAATATCATTATGCCTTAAATGAGCCTATTTAACTCTCCTGTGTTTTTTAGTTCATTATATATTTTCAAAAGTTTTGTGCAAATATTTTTCTTTTCGAGATTTGATAGAATGGCGTACACGCAAAGAAGCTTCTTTATATACTTCCCATCAAAAGTTTAGATTCACCTAAAGCACTCACTATATGTATGCATATATATATGGTTACATCGAAGATGACTTTCTCCACTTACTTGGGGGAACCAACTGCAAACCATATGAAGGTGAATTGCATAAGGATGATGCACCAAATTGCTGAAAAGCATGTGCAAAGATCGTGCATGTGAACAGCTGCGTTTTAGTGTAAAGCTTTGTCACTGACTTTCATTATTTATTGAACCTATGGCAATAACTTTTTCAATTTGTTTTACAATACATCAGTTCATGTGTAAACAGTACCTTTAAACAATATGGAGTATTTTGCAAATCTAGTTCAGAACAGTTGCCTGACGTAAGTGGCTACATTTACACTAGTGAGTCAAAACATTTGATGGGTAGTATATACTGTAGACCCACGTATAATTCTAAAAGACACACTTCCTTCCTTCGTTTGGTATAATTGAAATTGCTTATTATGTTCCTCAGTCAGATCCAGAAGTATATTACTACCCGGAAGTCCAACGGATGGACACCGTACAGTGTCAGCAACTGGATACATCGATGGTCAGGTTCGGGAACCTGGTTGGCAGCATGTCATCGCCTTCCATTGTTGTAGATTTATGCTCATGCTGTTAACCTCTGGATTATTTAGTACAGACTGAATTATTTATAGACCGCGTCCTTGTAGCTGGAATATTCCTGACTGTCTCTGAACGTCTTACCAGTGAGAGTGCAGTGGATACACTTCGTCCCCAGTAGCCCATGGTCATGGTATGTGTCAGGTGGTCAGGCTTTATTGATTTCGTGTCACAGTGACCCCATTTCGTGCTCATACCTTCAGTCACTGGTTCAGGATTCCCATAACCTAGCTACATACAAGCCATTGTGATATATTCTACTCAAAAGAATAGCATGGCAAATTATCTATAACCATATGAAAGAATTGTGGGGTCCTTAAGTTCTTTTGAGTAGTACTGGTGGAATGTTGCTCACTCACTCACTCACTCACCCTCTCACTACAGGGGCGATGGGGTAGCCTAGTGGTTAAAGCGTTCGCTCGTCATGCCGAATACCCGTGTTCGATTCCCACGAATGTGTGAAGCCAATTTCTGGTGTCCCCCGCTGGAATATTGCTATAAGCGGCATAAAAAACCAAATCACTTTCACTAGAGTTTAGTTTTACGCCGCTTTTAGCAATATTCGAGCAACATCACGGCGGGGACACCAGAAATGGGCTTCACATATTGTACCCATGGGGGGAATCGAACCCGGGTCTTCGGCGTGACGAGCGAACGCTTTAACCGCTAGGCTACCTCAACGCTCCCCACTCTCACTAGAAATCTCCATAACCAGAAACATTGTACAAATATCCCACTGAGA
This sequence comes from Haliotis rubra, assembly GCF_003918875.1. Taxonomy (NCBI): domain Eukaryota; kingdom Metazoa; phylum Mollusca; class Gastropoda; order Lepetellida; family Haliotidae; genus Haliotis; species Haliotis rubra. Next base: position 2,519,801 of record NW_025767468.1, on the reverse strand, counting down.
TTTCGACTGCTCGAACCACTTCCAACATCAAACATATGCAGTAATAACCTGCGTTAACACATTCTGCGAGACGTAACCATTTGTGTTAAATAATGCAAAACATGCAATATCTGACGCACCTCCTACATCCCATCTGATATTCACACATCGCACTGTGTCTGAAACACCAGGCTGGTCGTGGGACCTTAGCAGCAACACACAGGAAGCCCCTCGTTATGCCTTGCCACGTCTTGGGATGCAATGAAAGCAGCTCTGAGTCACCGACACCTCCGTTTCTCTGCGACCAGGAATCCTTCATCTGTCTCATCCCGACGAAAAACCACCGAGTCTCGCCTCGTCGACTTCAAGCTGTGAGGGCGCGTCGGAACAAACTCAACTAATTATCCATCCACTTCTTAATTGGCAGTCAGACCAGCATTTAGTCTCTGAGATGAACATACTAAGAACAAAAACCTGAATTATATTCATAAAATATAAAAAAAACATCGAGACCAGAGACTATCTTCATGTTCAGACACCCTGGTAACCTGGATGTGCAATATATTCAGGACTTGCATTAACTGTAACGGGTATATTTGTTTGTCTTTATGACAGACTAAATGGCTGGAAGACTCTTGTATCGTATTATTTTTTATATACATGCAGGCAGGCTTGCATGTATAATACTTTGGCAGACACGTCGATTCTACTGCGCCCAAAGAAGCTGACATTTTCTGAGTGACCTTTAGATCTGAAATTATTTTTCATATGAAGTCAGTTAAATTGAAAGGTTTCTTAATCTAACGAGACAACGATATCATTTCATGAAGTCATTATATTGTTATAATGCTTTTTAGGTCATGATCTTTCTCAGTTATTTGCCTAAAGAACGGTTTAGTGCTACTGACTCAAGTTAAGTAAAAATCTATTGCTGCTATGTTCCTATACTGGTTTTACTTGTCTTCAGTCTGTTATCTTTGTGCGCTCCGCTTGATGCTAATTTAATTGTGTTGCAGAAAAAGGTTTAACCTCTCCGCACACCAGCACTGCTAATTTTAACGCCTCGAACAATTCTTTCTGTCATCATAAATAGAACATGACACAATATTATCCCTCTGCTGACGTGAAGTGAGCCATCCATCACTGCTAAGAAGACGCGTTGAAAACTATGCAATCGTAGGCGCCACTTCCGGTTCTTTTAGGTCAACCCGATGGCTACAATCATGTCATTCTTGTCTCTATTCATCTCGGCTTAAACACGGCCAAGATCTTCCATCGTGCCGTCAATCTAATTTTTTGTGGATCTTTTAGACATCTGTTTCTGTAATGTGTTTGTTGTAGCTCTGGAGAAGGAAAGGGCATAGAGATGCATATTTATTTGTGATGACTGGTAGTTGTTTAAGTACAAACGGTCTAGAAGTAGTTTTTGTAGTGATTGAGAGGATTGGCTAGCGGTATATGTAGGTCGAGGGATGGCCTAGTGGATAAAGCGTTCGTTCGTCATGCTGAAGGCCCAGGTTTGATTCCCACATGGATATTATTTCTGAAACCTATCCCTTGTGTCTCCATCGCGGAGTAGCTTGAATATTGTTTAACAGGTATTACATGGCAGTAGCATTGGACAAGGTCGTGGCAGTCACGTTACCATTCACTGCAGTTGTAGACGTAGAACAGAATACACTGTAGGTGTAGCGGGCGCCGTTCCAAAGGAATACTGTTTTTGGTGTAGCATAAATGCTGTTTTTGGTATAGTATAAATGCGCATTTAGTTGACATAGCCATCAAACAGTTCTTTAAACCTTCATCCATATTAGATATTAAATACTTTAAATTCAGAATATAAACTCCCTTGAGCAATGATGCCAAATATTGGTAAACAGATTTCATTGTTCTATGCACGTTCTTAGCACAAAATGCCACCACATGCTTTTCGGTAAATGTTTTTTCTTGCTGTGCGCATGTCTCGCGTTCCTATTGTTTTGCTTAGGTGTGGAGCTCCTGCTTCCAAACAGGTGTTGTTGGGTGGAGTGTCGGCATATATCAAGCCCGTTGCTTTGTGGCTACACACTGAACCTCCTACTATATATAGCGCAGGCTAGAAACAGATGTAGATTCAACAAGCCTACATTAAAGAGGTCGACTTATTTTCATTCGCCCCTCTGCTTGCCATTATTTGAATGACTCATGTTTCTGAAGCGAACCCAGGTCGGTAGATTTGGTTTGTGGGCCACATACCGAAACCGTAAAATATGCACTTGAATCCAAATGTTTGAAACAACGTCAGAGGTCAAGGTCAGCTTCAAAGCGACGTGATCTTGAATACGTGTCCTTCACGTTGGAAACAGGCCGATTACATAATGTTCGTAACATGTGACTATGGTTTTATGGAGTTGACTGGGTTTTCGACTTGTTTACATAACCCTAGTTCGTAGTCTACCACCAGTGCAAATGCAATGAGCAAATTAAATCAGACCATTTCATTCGGAATACAATCGATATAATGTTTCCTGTAATTAACGTACACAGTAAACATCTATGTTGATTTGTGGAGTTTTTATACTGGGCCCTACTTACTTCTATTTAGGAGTGCCATTATTGCTTAGTTAATTGTTCTCCATTGTTCCAAAGACACGCTGGTGCATTTAAAGGCATCTGGAGAATTTTATTACAAGGTGAACGTGTGTATTTGATACTGTTACTCTGTATCTTGCATTCTACTAACGGTACTCATTCAGTCTCTTTAGATATGACAAATATTACTAATTACTGCATTACAAATATTATCCGGGTTAAGTAGTGTTACCGTAAATGTGTGAGTGAGTATGGTTTACTCCGCTTTTAGCAGTTTTCCAGCAATATCACGGCGGAATTCACGCATTGTACCCATGTGGGGAATCGAACCCGGGTCTTCGGCGTGACGAGCGAACGCTTTAACTACTAGCTACCCCTACGCCTTTTGTCGTAAACCTTGCATCGTGCAAAGCAAATGTTGATGAAACAAGTTAATTGTATTAAATAAAAAAATCTATTATATTTATAATATTTACTTTTTTACATGCAAATTACCTGTATAGTCTAATCAGAAATCATAAAATTGCAAGAATTGAATATATTTCCCCAAACACGTGTTTTGTTGTCAGAGCCTTCAACACCGCATTTCAAAGCGCAGATGGGTTAACACTCATCGTGTTATTCAAACCTTTGAAATCAGGAATTCTTTTGTGAACTCCGATCATGTCATTCAACGCATTGAAATCATCAACTATCAGTTGAATGCATCAGCAACAGGCCGCATTCTGGTTTGACTCATTGACCCGCTTGTGCTGCGCCAGTGCAGGACCCAGTTTGATAAAACAGCGACACCTGTCGACGGTTATCAACTTTTAAACACAAAGAAACTCATTTCGCCAGGTTTTTGTGAGGTGTTTGTTTCCAGCTATCAATTACCTGATGATGATCTGGGTTCAGGAATATGCATGGCAAATGTTCTGTCTAGTCGATCCAGCAAATACACCTTGTAACGAAGTTCAGGTTATAGCTTCAATGCAGGAGTCAAAAAAGGCCCTAGTCAAGTTAAAAAAATAGTTTGAACCACTGGAATGTCACATTTTAAAGATTTTTAAATTCGGAAAATTGGTTTGAAAATTGTCAGACATGAACAACGGGATCACCTGGTGCCGTTTTGTTTCAAATCTGGTAAATTTTGGACATGACGAACAGTAAGTAATGACTACAATTTCTGACAAAGATCGATCTGGTGAACTTCAAGTGAAACTCGAAGAACGAGCTAGTACATGACTCAACATGAGTTTATATTTAAGTATTGTGCTGTTTTATGTTCGAAAATTCTCCACCTAAGAAAATCAGCTTGGTCAAATACTCATGTTCGAAAATGAGAAACCTCTTCCCGAAAATCTGCAAAAGTCAGCACTATCACCTTCATGTATGTGTTTTGTAATGTCAAGCCTGCTATGTAGTTGCTGAAATGAACAAAGTATATTTCCCATTCTCACATGTGATAACCTACACACAAAGTAAGGGGCTTCACACGAACGAACCCTGGTCTTTGGTGTGACAATATAACGTTTAACCCATTGGCTACCCGCCCCGGTACATATGTAGCATTGTCACTGAAAACAGTTACCCTCATGCGACAATTATATATGTTCCTTCATTTTGTTTCTTAAGTATACTGACATTGGTTCTCAGGGATTAACGATATTCAAATAGTTTAATTAAGTGTATTTATTGTAAAAGGGCAATATCTCTTTGCCGATCGATGACAAAACACTGCGTGTGTATGCTATCCTCCGGAGGCAGAAGCATCTTTTTGTACAACCAATGCATTTACATCTTCCGTATCTTACGTTACTCAGGGCTTAATTAAAAAAAGTACCACGTGATAAATCTAAATGGATAACATATAACATCAGCATATCCATTGGGCGTGATATATTGTGGGTTTATGCCAACATTACAACAACTCAATGTCTTTTATATGTAAATGTGACCATTAGAATTCCAGTTTCTTTCTTTGAAGACACAAAAATAACAAAATGGTGCAATGGGAAGGCCTTATCAGATACGTTTCAATCCCACACGTGTAGTAAATCATTCTCGTAAACCCTGCGGGTTCGGACAGTTCTACGCATCCAGTTGAATGTCAGCGAGTTCGTATGATATCGAATTTGTCGATAGAAGTGTAATAAGTTCATCTCTTAATGTACATTGATGAATCAGTAGGTGTTGGTTGCGTAAAGTTACAAGCACGAAGAACTCGCTTTTCATCATCTGCGAACTTTACAGTTGAACAGGTTGAATTAGAGCTTGCACAATCATTAGTGTAGAGGGTGAAAAGAACAGGAGATATTACACAGCCTTGAGGTGCACCAGTGTTGGTGGTCTGTTTCCTCGATACAGCCCCGTTAACTTTCACGTACAGCTGTCTGTCCACAAGACGAAGCACGAAGAACTCGCTTTTCTCCACCATTCTATATTCTATATGTCATTATGCTGATACGTTCGAGGACAATTGTCTGATTTCAACTTATTGATCTGGTTGATGCAAACGTATATATGTGTTCGTTGTATACGTATCACCAAGTACTTATACGGATCACCCTCACGTGCCTTGATCCCGGCTGGACTGAATGCTATGTCCATTGATGTATACCAATTCTGTTCTGCGCACCGATCTACAAAGCGTTCGTAGCGCTAAGACATTCATACGTATAGAGTTACGACAGGTCGTAACGTTACGAAGGCTTTGTGGATCGGGAGCCTGGCCAGTATTCCATATATATACTGAATGATATGTCCATAGATGTTTGCTAATTTAGTCATAGTTAGTATTCTATGGACGACAGTCTTTTTGGAACATCTTTTGTATTTATAATCGAGAAATTATGATTTAAACCAATACTTAGTACCCTGTAGACTTGTGGTTGTCTAATTATAACATCAGTGAATGAGTATGGTTTTACGCCGCCTTCAGTAATATTTCAGCATCATCAGCTTGGACACTAGAAATGGGTTCATACATTGTACCCATTGGGAAATTGAACCAAGGTCTTCTTCGTCACGAAGGGACGCTTTACCCACTGTGCTACCCTACCTCCCACGGGTACTTCTAGTTAGTGTTTCAATGTATATATCATACATTAGGCCACTCTCAGAGTTCGAATGCATGTTGTTAATGATTAACCTACGGACGTACAATTTTGCTATGTATTTGGGGATATAATTATGACTATTTTTCGATGAAAGACAGGGTTAGGGTTATGATTAGGGTTAAGTGTATTCTTAATGAATATTAAGATTCCCTTTTAAACGATCTATGTAAATCATCTAGGCTGCGGCACGTTATAACGTATGAACGACGACCGCTTTTCTAACTGAAAACTGTTGACAGACGAATGTTGTCGTCGGCTCTCACCGCTGTTGCTGATGTTGGCCGGCGTCGCTGTAGCAGCTGTATCGAGCGTTCACCGTCGACGTCAACGATGATGGATGTTCAGGAGCATCGTGTATGACTCTTGGGTGATGGTAGTTGATAGAGCTGAGTTCTTATAGTTCGGTAAGGCACGAACCGTACTACACTCCGCGATACATCACATAGTACTGTCAGCGACTATCTGCTCACGACAATCAGATCTCGTTATAAAGGCGCGGCTTTTATGACCAGGCATGAGCGTTATAACGAGTGTAGATATAGTTTTGGACATTTGATGGATGAGGAGTTAAGGTCGATGACCATGTACAGCTTGACCACGCACTGACCACTATATCACGTTTCACTCAATGTGATTGTATGTGCACGGAAAATGAAGCTCAGCGTATGGCATGAAAGCTTATAGGGTTCTGATATTAATTAGGTGTTTGTCGCTTGAGTGAGTGATTATGCTTTTACGCAGCTTTTAAACAGCCAGTTACAACCTTTTAGCAGCCTAGTCATGTCCAAAACATTACATTCATCTGACAGGTAGATAAGGTACATGTTGCCGTCAGCCTAGACTAACAACTAGTCTCTGAAATGAACATATTTTACTGAAAAATAGTTCATAGTAAAAAAAACACAATATAATGAAAAAGAGCCCTGAGACTTTCTTCATTTTCCTGAAGCTGAGGAAATCTAGACTTGCCACATTTTCTAGACTTGCGTGGGCTTTCTTGGATATATTTGCTTCAGGGTCTGTACGACAGACTACCGTCAGCCTCTCAGCTGGTGACTGTGGACAACTCTAACGTCCAGATCAGTATGGCTTTATTAAATCTCCTAAATAATTTCTTTCTGTAAATGAGATTTTTTGCGTTGGCTGGAGCATGTGTAATGAATTTCTTGAGGGAAGGGTATATAACAATGTTGTTACTGACATTTACTGACATTTCCTGACAGTTACTGACATCATGTTTCTGACTACAGCAATACAATATCAGACAAGTGTTTGTGTTTAGTTTAGTTAGAGACAGTAATTGACCCCCACATGGGCAACTTCACGAATGGGACCCAGAACTTCACTTATTGTCTCCATATGGAAAAGCGTTGTCACCTGAAAAAAATGATTAGTCCCAGAAATGAAGACCTTTCAGTTAATATATTTAAAAATATATATCTACAAAATGAAAAACTAGAATCCTTATGGAGGCAAGGCAATGTTTAAATTTTTTGGAGATGAGGCAATTGATGATCATTCTACACTTCAGTTGGACTTGTTTTCTCTCTCTGGTGAGGGAGGCAGACATATTGCAATGTTGTCTGTTGACATAATACACCGTGGAATGAAAGATGCACCATTCCATACCTTGTCTGCGATGCCTTCTGTTATACGCAAACGTATATTGAAGTCAAGACAAATCATATAAAACGCCGTATTATACGCTCTAAAGCCAGTGTTCCTCAAATTTTCAAATGGATACCATCTGATAGCACTCTCACCGTGAATAGCAGCAAAACTGCTGATGCGGCATAAACCTACATTCACTCTCTCACTTAAGTATTAGAATCAGTCTGTGTTCTTATGATGACAAAATTTCCATTGCATAAACCCTGTTTAATGAACACTATGATATACAAGTCTCTGAAAGTATACATCAAGTATATGCAGATATACATCCAAAACGGAATCCTGTAATTGTTTACAAAGATATCATCCATACCGCATGATCAGTGTCATCACAAGAACGACATCTCCAAAGCCATCAATAAAACCATTATCCCTTCATCGCAATTTATCTCTATTCGAGAACACATAACTCCTCCTAATGAAAGAATCGTTGCACGTAAAGACGAACATATTCCGTGTAGTTGTCGTGCTCCGAGCGATATATTTGCGAATCTTTTGCCAAAGGTCACGTGTTATTTATTGTACTAAAATACCCACGAGTGCTCGGATCGGGGCTTGTCAGTGTGGCACTCCATCATCCATCTCGCTTAGAACTGGTGTTTCAAGCGCAAGACGACACCGACGCTCATGATAAATAGTGTTGGGTTACGTCTGTTATACGTGATGTTATCTCCATGATTTATACAGCGAGATGTAATGGCCTAATTGTAGATTCCGGGTAAATTTGATAGCGATGATGTACTTGTAGATTACAGTCGTGTGTCACGTTACATGGTTTTATTGGACGTGAACGATGTTGACGTTGGGCGGGTTCAAAGTAAACACGACAATAAATGACATTTTCTTCGTCAATAAAAATAGTCTTTGTAAAATAAATGGTTTGACCGTGTTTCGCTACAAACTATTCATCTTTAAGAGAAACATTGACATGTGATGCGAACTTTGTGCATGAATGTTGCAGCGAAACCCAAGTTTGTAATTGTGAGCGAATTAGAGCAGTGTCATAAACACTCGTGATGCATAGGAGCACACTATAATAATAACGATGGATATTTGTAATGCTCTTGTATCCACACATTTGTGCATTCTCAAGGCATTTTTATTATTTGTACATTATTATATTATTATCAAGATATGATTACCAAGTTAACCCAAGCTGCCCGTGAGGCGAAAGAAGGTTAATAGTCAGAGACTTCTCCCACAAGGTACCCATACACTGCTGGTTGAACTCACTTGCCTAAGGTGAGATCACATGTGTCACGTATTCTGCTTTGTGCTGCAGAAGTCCTGGAAATTCACAGGAATCAAACACCCATCCAAGGACACTCCACGGCCAGCGTTGCTTAACTTCAACTGAGTTGCGACCTGGCCACTTTCCATACCGCTTTTAGCAATATTCCAGCAATATCACCACGGGGACATCAGATACTGCCTTCCCTTGTGTGGGAACCAAACCCATTCATTCGTGACGAGCAAACAATTAACCACCAGGCTAAGCTACCGCTCCTGATATGGCCATGTAGGAACATGGAGATTATTGAAACATTAACCAATATTTTTTAATAATATTTTCAGTGGTACCAATATTGCTTCCAAAACACATTCCTGGAAATGAAAGCGTTCACGATTTAGAACCATGTCCGCAACTTCATTTCCCGACAAGTGTTTGCCTTTAGACTGTGACAAAGCAATTTTGTTGTTAATTTGACGGATGCATAATTACTGGTTCTCAAGTGTCCTGACTTGACCTCTGGAGTGACCTTTATTAATGGAGGACCTGCAACTAAGAGCAACCGCAACATGGAATTATCACGGAGCTGTACCGGAAATGAAAGCATTTGCTTAATGAACGTTGTTTGTAGGAAGCACCACAACCAGACTCAATTTCCTGATGAATTATACCGTTATCTACCAACCAGCCTCTCCTCCATCCCTGTCTCCATCATCACAACTCATCGTCATCCTCTTCACTCAAATCCCAAGGATCCAAGACCCCTCCATTTTGTTTGAAGTTTTCCAGAGTACTTTTGTCAAACGGGAAAATCATAAATTTCTCCGGCCGCCTGTGGAACTGGCTCGTCTCTAAGGGCATGCGCAAAAACAAGCAACGAATTTCACGTGATCAAATATTTTGTTAAGAGAGTCGCCGCGTGGCTGACAGGCCCTGTGTAAGAAGGTCGCCATTTTGTTTGGTTAAAGATGTCCAGTGAACATGTCTCCGTGCATGTGAAAATTATGAGTATTTGTGTAGAAAATATGGATAATTACAACGGGAAGTGATCCCGCCAAGCAAACCCACAAAGGGGTCGTGAGTTTCTTAATGGCAAGTGCTGGGTAAACACGGTTAAATTGATGACCGATGGTCAGCGGAGAATGGTCAAGGCGGTTTCATCTGTCTCCATCAAGAAGACGCTCCCAGTACGGCTGCTTGGGGTGTGCTCCCGTTGAGGTAGTCTGTCTCATAGTCCCTAAACTTCATTATTTTCCTCGTCTGGTCCAGACTCGATTATTTACAGACCGCCGCCATATAGCTGGAATATTGCCGAGTGCGGCGTAAAACTAAACTCACTCACTATTTTCCCTACAGCCAAGCCCTTCCTGCAATGCCTAAGCCCTAAATGAAGCAAGTCTAGATTTCCCCCCGGTTCTGAATCTCTGGTCTCCTTGGGGTTCTTTTTAAATTTAAACGGATTTATTTGCTACAATCAAAATTTATATATAGTCAGAGACTAAGCGTTAGTGTACCGTTGAGGGGACCGTCTCTTGTAGTTTAACGCCAATTTAAACAGGGCAGGGCCAGCGGGAGAGAACCGACGTCAGTCATAATTTGGTCCCAATTTGGCTAATCTGGAAGTGGTTGAGGGAAATTGCAAATACACCTCGACCCTGTAACTGGGGTTTGGCGCGTTCTGAAAGCAGGCTGGAAATAGATGTGTTTTTCACATTGTGTATCTTGAACGTGACAGTGATGGAGAGGCTGGACGTTTGTGTTTCAATTCCAATGTTAAGCGGAAGTATACCTCTCACTTCACACACGTTAACGCTAAGCGGAAGTTTACCTCTCACTTTACACACGTTAACGCTTTCCGTATCCAGGCACAAAACAAACGCGCATATATACTACTCAAAATATGTCAAGGAACACACGACTAGTGCCACGATAGATTAACGTTAGTAATTTGAAAGAATCGGGGATTCTTTAACCTCTTTTGAGTGACATATATTCTTATTTTGCATCAACGTGTATTCATTTGTGTTTAGGAGACCAAGAGAGATTATGGACTGTACTTTCTTTGGTATGAATCTCAAATTATGATCTAGCTTTGCCAGTATCGTTTTATAGGTTTCCCTACGATCTGTAAGTCTGTATCGCCCAAGCAGTCCACGACTCTCTTATTCAGATTATATCCTTAAAGTGCTTAAAATAAATTTCTAAAATTCCCGTTTTACCCAATAACCTCTTTTCGCAGAAAGTGGCGCTGTCAAATCTTCAAGTTAAAATGTCACGTACACTGAAATAAGTTGAACTGATTCTGCAGCGGAGGCAGATTGAGGTGGGAATTCAACCATAAGCCTTGGCATTTTTACCGTTTTATTCCACCGGAACAACCCGACGAAAGGTCTCAAGTTACTCCAAAAAACCAAGTCATTTCTGCTGAGGAATGCTATGGCAACTGGTCCAAGAGTCCTTCCATCTCCCGTCTGACTTTCCAGCAGGCTGATCTCAACCCCCTTATCTCATCTTTCCGTTCCGATAACTTAAACCAAACTCACTTCCTCGTTTTGAACAGATGGTTTGAGAACATTGCGACTCGCTACGCCTAATTATTCAGTTAATTACACACATACCAGGATAAATAGCTTACTGGGAGACAGACGCTCAATGCCATAACACAAAGACGTATTTACACATCAGTAATCAATTTAAAGAAATGGGAAAATGGTTTAGAGCTAAAAGCCTGTGAATACATGATCGGACCACATGGCGAGCACACGTGTGACATTTAACTGTGACTGCATGGTCTCAAAGTGAATGTCAAATCTAACTCTGGGACCTCAACCTTTCCATCTAAACGTAGACTGACATCTAGTCTCAGAAATAAAGTTTTGTTATTTAATAATGCACAAAGATATATTTATTTACAAAACAAATCCATATGGAGCACACATCCATCCTTAGCGTCCTGGAGATGAGGCAATTTTGCCAAATGCAATCTTAACAAATCAGTCTAGACTTGAGTAGGACTCCTATTACTTTTTTACTCATACTAATTCTTGACATACTAATCTCAACACTGCGTCTGTTCTTATCTGGACTGGGGTGGTGGGATAGCCTAGTGGTTAAAGCGTTCGCTCCTCACGCCGAATGCCCGGGTTCGATTCCCCACATGGCTACAATGTGTGAAGCCCATTTCTGGTGTCCCCTGTCGTGATGTTGCTGGAATATTGCTAAAAGCGGCGTAAAACCCACCTCACTCACTCACTCTTATCTGGACTAGGATTTGTCTATTATTAGTAATACTCTCTTGCATCTACCGTGTCCTCACCGTTCTCAGCTATTAAGAACCCTTGTAACATGGCCGACAAAGCTATCGCGCCACTATACCTAGCCCACAACGTAGATACAGTGGCGAGATAGTTCCCAAGTACCCATGTTTGTCTTAAAAACTAAGATGAGGATGAAATCAGTGTGTAGCGTGTGTGTAATCATACCCGACTGCGAAATTGTTGCTCGAGCTATCAACCACCTGTCTACCTATAAAAAAAATGGATTAATTACAGACCGAGATATATATTGGTGATGGTGCCGTAAAAACCTTCATTAGCTAATGGAACCGTTCTTTCAAAGGCAATCGTATTATGACTATAAGAACCTTTAGCGAGTTATGGCTTATGCCATAACCTAGCGTCAGTGAAGCATTCGAGAAGATACGTAAACGTATTCAGTACATGAGTGTTGAGCGTGGTCGCACGGGAGTCGCATAGTGTCTCTCACAGTCCCTGAACCGCATTATTTTTTTCAATGCTGAAGCCGTAAATGAAGCAAGCCTAGATTTTTTAAGGTTCAGAGTCTCTCTTATTAGGGATCTTTTTAGATTTAAAAGGAATTGTTTGCTGCTTTCAAAATTATATATATTCAGAGACTAAGCGTATGGAGTCGCAAAGCTAAGTTCTCTTTGTGGAGACGGCGCCCAAACTGTGTGGCCCAGATAACGGTCTGGAAGCCATAGCTGCCGAGCTCGGTATGTGGACAGGGGCTATGTTTGTGTGATAGAATGTCAGAGTTGATGTTGGTTTGTTTGTGTAGTCCTTCGACTGGTGTTGGGGGTACAGTGCCATTGTGTTGGGAGTGAGGGGGTGCCTTGGGGGCAGGGAGGTTGGCGAGGGAGGGTGGGTTAGTAAGTCAGGTGTCAGGAGGCTGTTGAAATTAGCTTTCATCTGCTTGCGTGGAATAGGTGTGCGTGTAATTTGGATCGACTATATTATATGGTTTCAAAGGCAGGAATCATGTGGATATAGGATAGGATGTATAGGTGTTTGAGGTGTGTGTGTGGAGGGGGTGGGGAGTGGCTCAGGGGATACCTTAGTCTGTCTCACAGTCCCAGAACCACATAGCTTTCCCAACTGCCTAACCCTCTCTGTACTGTTAAAGCTCTAAATGAAGTAAGTCTAGATTCCCCCAGGTTCATGTCCCATCTGACGGGGGCTCCTTTTCAGTTTGAATGGGTTTATTTGTTACTATCATAATTATATATATTTAGAGACTAAGCGTTAGTCTTGGGATACTTATCTGAACTAGTACCCTCCCTGGTGGTACACTTTGCTTGGCTCCATATCGCATGTATCTTCACACAACTAGGTCACGCTGGGTGATGCATTGTTCTGGGGGTTGGGAGAGAAAACATATATTCGCCCTGGGCTCTGTATACCATAGTTCATCCATGAATGTGCTCACGATGTCTTTTCCCAAAACGTTCGTCGTGATCCTTCTCTGCATTTATATAACTGACAATACCAATTCTTCAACCGACATTCTTTTAGACGTTCAGAAATAATATGAACATGTTAATCTTCTTATGTTTTTTCTCTCACCCCACAATAAACAAACATGGAGGTTATTTATGGGAAACAACATAACACGTGACGTCGATGACACACACAACGGAATACGTGACCTCATGACACATACAGGACAACACGTGACCACATGACACATACAACATAACACGTGACTCACGAGACATACAACGTAACACGTGACCTCATGACACATACAACATAACACGTGACCTCATGACACATACAACATAACACCTGACCTCATTAGACATGCCACATAACACGTGACCGCATGACACATACAACATAACACGTGACCTCATGACACATACAACATAACACGTGACCTCATTAGACATACAACATAACACGTGACCTCATGAGACATACAACATAACTCGTTACCAACGCGACACAAAACGGAAATTGCGACCTCCATCAAACATAACATAAGTCGTGACCTCCATGTCACTCACTCACTCACTCAGAGCCCACTTCAATCACTTTGCACAATCCCATTTTTCAATCACGGTACTCCACTCAACATTTGAACATCCGCCTGGCCACGTGGAAGATCTGCCCCCTAAATGCCAACCGCCCCACCCACCTCTTCCAACTGGACCCCCTCCCGGGCCAGAACCATGGAGAGAAAGGAGACATAAAATGTCTGTAATTAACTTTTGTACCAATGGGTCAATTTATCACCATGTGCCCATCAAAGGTCAAGATGGCACGACGCACGAGCTCTTATGTTGAAAAATGGAGATTAATTGGCAGATTAAATTATATTTTCAACGCATCCTGGATAATAACAGGTGTGAGGAAGTGAAAATCACGTGTTGGGATCACGTGTTAAAATGCCGGATAGTCCCCCTCCCCTCGCTTTTTAAACAATCACTCAACCCACCCCACCCCGCCTCCCTACGCCCTCAATATCAAAGCTTGCACCCCACGCTGTGAAACCACCTGACCCTCCCCGACACCAACAATTATCGTATTGTGGGTGGCAAATTGGCCATTAAACGCACGTGTGAATTAGCTGAGGTTTTAACTTGATTCTGTGCCTCCCGTGAACATGAATTATGTTTGGAGTTGAATTATGCCATTAATTATGCTTCGTTGATTCATCACGTAATGCATGCCTTTAGAGTATCAGTTCACCGAGCCATCATAATCGATCTCGGTTCAGAATTTTTGAGTACTCAGATCCAACTTTTTGAAAACACGGATATGGAATGCATATATATTGGCTGTAAAACACGCGATAGGAAGAGGGTGCCTCAAAGTCGGACCGGACCGGGCCGAAACGGGAAAGTATTTTAGCAGCACAAACAAAATTTTAAAGAATTCATGGTTAACATACCCAAATCAATGTTTGTCAAACCCCGCTTCTCATTCACATGCATAGAAAAAGCTATGCATGTGCAATTGCAAAAATGCGTATGCATGTGAAATGTGAGAAGTTGTATGCATCACATTGCGATAAAAGAAAAGAAACTCGCCCCTTTCTAAATGCGTTACGCTGACAAACTGTTCTCAAGCGTCTGACAGTATAGTTGGCACGTTATCGGCGCTTGTCAGTTCAACCCGCCTGTTTCTTTTCAATTAACATGATGGCCTGAAAGACAAACCACACCGTTTTGAGCTGCCATTACCTTCTGTTTTGAGGAAAGTGATAACATCTTTAATTGTGATAGAAAGTCAATATCTTGTCAAAATATTTAGACCCGGAGAAAACCTATCACGTGTCAATGCCCCCCTGCGGAGAAAGAAGCAGCCCCTTTCTTGAGATGAAATCTGATATCCACAAGGGCTCACTTCGCCTTTCTTCTTGATCACGTGACATGGATCACGTGACGTGATCGCCGCATCCATTGTGAATTAAGATCCCTTGTCGGCCGAGTGTCCAGAAAATTACAGTTGTGATTACATCACTGAGATGACCATCTGTTCAGATATTTCCCTATTTACAAATAAATAAAAATATACGGTAAAACTTGCGTGGTACTTTCTCTTACGCCATTGCTTTCATGTCGCTTACTGTTACGTCTGTTTAGTATTTGGTTTAGATAATGATCACATTGCAATGTAGCTTGTGTTCACTCGAATTACTTCTTCATATATTACCACTTACAGTCTGTCTCCCGGAGAATAATTTCCAAATAGGAGTCCAGCTCAAGTCAAGGGTTTGGTGGTTTTAGCCTAGTGGTTAGAGCTTTGGATCCTCACGCTGAAGACCCGGGTTCGATTCCCCACATGAATACATTATGTGAAGCTCATTTCTGGTGACCCCGCCGTGATATTGCGGAATATTGCAAAAAGCGGCGTAAAACCATATTAACTCACACACTCTAAGGGTTGGATATTGCATAGCCACTGAAATCAGTCTACTACCGTCATTTGGTACAACTGAATCGGAAGCTCGTTAAACTGCGCGTTGTTGTATTCTTCACAACTGACAATATGGACAGTTTTATTAGATACAGAATTATACTCTCCAACAATATAATCAGCAGCCTGTATCCATTTCAGTAGCCTTACACAAGTCTCTAAGATAGTAATTAATAGTTTAAATGATAATTTCTAAAAAATATATAATATACCTCTACCAGACCTTACTGCATGTCCCGTTATCTAGACTTGCCTCTTTAAAGGACAGAATTACTTTACATGCATGGGCTTAGCAATCAGTACAGCCTTGGAGCAAGGCTATCATTTCAGCTCCTGTAATAGTCTCTCATACTGACCTTGAAACAAATATGTTCAAAACGTCTCAAGGATGCCTGTAACAGCTGGTGAGCATGGATTTCTCGGGTTACTACTGAACGCGAAGAGACTCTTTGGGAGTATTTTGATTTTATTAGATACTTTACTTTAACTTTTTTTCAGTAAGATATTTGCATCTCAGAGAAACGATATTCGTCTACTCCTAGGGTGAAGAGATTTGGGGCTTCTTTAATCCTCGAGGGTTCCTTATTAAATTAATTGTATTTAATCTAATGAACTATTTGTTCTACGTTCGTTTACTTTCTGTTATTAAAGTGCACCATGTCCGTATCCGTCTATAGTAAGATTGAAGGGGTCGATTGTCGGCACGGGTACTACAGATCTGTACCCCAGGTACGTTTCTGTATACTGAAATCAGAATAGCCAAACTCAGAATACAGAAATGCTCCCAAGGACAATTCGTCCCGCACTGTGTCGTTTTCTTGATCGGAACTGCCATACTGTTGTATAAGATGTATTTGATTGCGTTATATAAGAAACGAGCATACACAGTAATGAATATTTCGCGATACACAGGACCACTCGCAATCAGTTGACCACATACGGTTTCTATTTGGTGTTGCGGAATATGGACTCGCCCCCCGTACAGGGTACCGGGTACGTTTCTGTATTTTGACTTTGTTTAGGATTACCGTACATTTCTGTATACAGAAACGTACCTGGGGTACATATCTGTAGTACCGACAACGACTCCTTCAGCGATAGTAAGTGGTTAATGTCAAGGACTTTATCATCCGGGTTCTCCATAAAACTGCCTCGTCTTGACACGAGGGTTCATTGCAGCGTTAAGTCCAACTTGCTCACTTATACATGTAAATTACCAATTGATAAGGAACCCATTGCACCAACGTTAAAGTTACACCTTAGACATGGCATTAACAACGCTGATGAACCAACCGTTAACGAAGTATGGGCTCTGGCTAAAACCTCTCTCAGGAAACATCTCCGGTCAAAAGGTGAAATGAATTTAGACTTGCCGGTAGCTCGTTAGTCGGGAGATACGTCAGCGGTAGGGATGAGGATGTTGTAGTTCCTGCGAGGGGCTAACATTCACAGACAGTTCCTGCAGGTGTTGATGGAGGCATTTCAGGGGACCGACTGGCAGTTTACAGGCCCATAGACTGGAATGTCAACACATGTATTGGGATCAAGTCGGGCCGTAATTTGAGTGTAACAAGAAAAATCTGTTGAACACAAAGACGTCACGTTGCGTTCGCGTCTCTCGCTGATAAGGATAAGTTTAGAACAGATAATATTTTGGGGTGTATCATAGAAGAAGTATTAGTGTAAGGCAGAATAAGAGTGAGTCAGTATTATTTTACACCGCTTTTAGCACTGTTCAAGCTGTGGGAAGGTTAGTCTGTCATACGTACCCTGAAACAAATATGTCCAAGAAGGTCCATGCAAGTCTAGGATATGTTACAAGTCTAGATTTCCACAGTTTCTGATAATGAAGAAAGTCTCTGGGTACCTTTTCATTATATTTTATTATTATTTTTATGAAAATATTTATGAATATGTTCATTTCAAAGACTAAATGTTAGTCTTGGGGGAGGTCACCAGAAAACGGCTTCACGCGTTTTACCCATATGAGGAATCGAACCCGGGTTATCGGCGTGGCTACCCTACCACCCCGATACTATAAGAAGAACGTTATACTTTTGTCGGGGTATGAAGGAAGCCTCGAGAATCTTTATGTCAGTATTTGAGGGGACTGATGGAGCTAAAGATGATGAGAACAGAATGTGGGCGATAGCTCTATTACTCAGTCAAAGACCGTTGTGTCGAAGTTGAAGGCACCCACTAAATACTTCGAGTTATCCAAGGCGCGACACAACCGTGATTCGCCGAAAAAAGACCAACCTTTTACTTCGAGACAAACGTATATTCGACACATCCGAGTTCGACACAAAGCTGTTTGATTGTATAGTGAGTGAGTTTAGTTTTACGCCGCACTCAGCAATATTCCGGCAAGATGGCGGTCTGTAAATAATCGTCTGGACCAGACAATCCAGTGATCAACAGCATGAGCATCGATCTGCGCAATTTGGAACCGATGACATGTGTCAACCAAGTCAGCGAGCCTGACAACCCGATCACGTTAGCCGCCTCTTACGGCATGGGTTACTGAAGGTTCATTCTAACCCGGACCTTCACGGGTGTTTGATTGTATACATGATATGGGGTCTGTTAGAGAGACTAACACAAACAATTCTGTGTGTTGGCAGAGCTCCGCACAGCATACCATTCCAGAGATGCAACACCTGCGTTCAATGATAAGTACTTACATAGGCGTGACCTTTTTAATAATCATGTATGATGAGCGACATATCACATGATTTATGTAGCAGATTGGTCAAACGGTCACCTTTATGATGTGACAGTTACACCGGAAAAGGACAACGGGCAATTATTGAGAACGGTCTCCTGTTTTGCTTTCAGTTGACCGTCAGTAGAAATCATTACTCTTTATACAGTGTTCTGTTCGTCCAGTTTCGTCGCGGGGCGATCGGGTAGCCAAGTGGTAAAAGCGTTCGCTCGTCACGCCGAAGACCCGGGTTCGATTCCTCACCTGGGTACAATGTGTGAAGCCCATTTCCAGTGTCCCATGCCGTGATATTGCTGGAATATTGCCAAAAGCGGCGTGAAATCAAACTCTCTCGCTCCCCTTTTTTTTAGTCTTCAGTATCAGCTGGATTGATGTACCCATTGGCGATTTCATATTGGTTAAATTAGAACACAAAAACCCATGTTTGGAGTTCTTGCTACTGGATACTTTCCTGTCATATTCTCAATGTCACTATGTGTTTTTGCCATTTGATCTGTTGACAGTATTGCGCAGAATTATCAAAACGTTTGATCATCAGATAGCCCTTTAATGTGAAAAGCGGCGTAAAACTCGAGACACACACTGCTCTCAGATTTACTGATTCAATGTCGACGACTCTTTAATATGGAAAAACTTTTTATCTGATGATGACAATAAGTGAAATATGGCATAATCACGTTCTAAAATAGTACTTGAAACCATGGATGGCTATTCAAGCGTTCTCTTTGAATGTTTTTTCCCAAAGAGTTAACATAGGCGTCTTCAAAGCAGGCTAGACGTTAGCCTGGGTTGTTGCAATTCACATAATGACAAACCTCGGTTTAAGGTAATACGGCGTACGTGAAGGGACTTAAAACTATTATTCTCTTTTTTTAAATGTCATGTATCAAACAGAGACGCCGAACTGAAATGCACATGCAATGAGCACCGACACAGGGGACATCACAAGCCATATCTTGTCCCAGGTCGGCCCTATTCAGTTACTGCCATTGTGATAGTATTTGATGAGAAAAACTGAAAATGTGTTTAAATCGTTTTGCACTTAATATAACCACTGTCTCTTATCAAATGACCATGCGGCTAAGGGACAAGCTTATAAGGGACATTACAATCGATGAGATGTAACAGTTATGGACACATTGAAATGAAACAGTCCCGAACCGTGAGCTTTTTCGTAAGCATCACTGCTTTTATAGGAGATGAAATTCAATTTCTCCTTTGGGCTTTTAACGTGCTTCGCGACACACGTTTCATTCCGTAACAGAAGTTTGTTTTTATGTTGAACTCTGGGGAGTTTGCAAGTGTCCTCATTTTGGAGATATGAAATTGTGTGATGAAAAAAAGGTAATGGGGATTGAATCTTGGTCTTCATTGGTGGAATGAATCTCACATTATCTGTAATTGCTTCACGTTTCAAACCAGTGATTGATCATATTTCGTTTTTGGTAAAATTTGGATACAACTAGATCCGTACGAAAACCCATTCTCAATCTTTTCCGAATCCGGAATAAAGCTAGCGCCTCGTTTGTCGATAACTGTTACAATACACTCCTTGCACGTTTCTTGCATGAACAGCACGAGGAAATTAACATAGCCCATATGCATAGTTTAACTGCACACGGCTGATTTCAGGAAGGCCGAGTACGTGCGTACAAAGATGTCAATCAAACAATTTTCGCATGGTAATTGCACGAAATCACATTATCCTTATATTAATCTGGAATATTTTATTGGATTCGGCCGTTTGATTTTCTAATTCTCTGTAGACCGGTTCTCCCTCACTAAGAACGAACTGAACAGCAATGCGGGTAAATTATCTTGACATGATGATTAAAGCCGCTGCTAGTCCCGGTAGACTGAAAAACGTTCCCAGCACTGAAACGGAAAACAGTATTTTTAGACTCGGAAAATATGAGACTTCATATCAAAAGATCAAAAGTAACCAAGGTACCATGTGCTCGCTCTTTGAACATACGAGTTGGCTTGTTGTGGGTAATGTCGGAGAAGTAACGTTTTTATCTGACGTTATACAGAAGAACTGCATTACATTATGTGTTTTAGAGAACCGATGGGAATAATAGTAATTTAAGACATCTCAGCAGACATCCATTGCCGTTTTGTCAGAAAGCATTAAGTCCATGCTTCTTTTCATAAACATAATACAAAAACATGTACGATGTAAAGAGCAACGAAATTACGTCTTTGAAATTTTATGACATCCAAATTAAACTGTCTTTTATCGGATAATGTAAACTATCTGTAATTTTAAGTTTATTTTAAAACACGAACCAAAACACATTGATATATGCGAAAATGCCATGGTTTAGTAGAACTATGTACTTCACGACTCTAAAGAGACATATTTAGAGAGGGGATCATTATTTGTGTGTCAAATTTCTTATTTGATGTCATGCAATGTCAAAACTAAAGACTATCAATACAATTATATATCTCAAAACGCCTGTGTATGTGAATTAGAAACACAAGGTTGACATTGACAGAAAGTATTCCAATAGCCAGCTCATGAAAAATACCATGTCATACATCGTGAGGCGACATTTTATGGGGTTTTAAATAAGCGTAATCGATGAAGTGGAATTTGTTAATAGATCGACTAATGCTGTTTGCATAAGAACAAAATGAGTTTAAGAGTGTGATTTGAAGGAATGTGAAGATGATTATCGAGACTGCTTGAACAGTGCTGTTGGTTATAGAAAACGACGAGCGTGAGCACGCCATTCTTGACAGCCTTCGAATCTGCTTACTGTAATTTCATTCCAATTAGACCCCTCTCCATAGAATGTCTTCCGAAATTCCCTGCTTTTCTGCAAGAAAAAGTTTGTAATGCAGGTTTTTAACCTCAGTTCGCCAGCAAGAATGATTTCTAAGGCTCGAGCCTACGTTCCTCGTAATGAGGAGATATCGCCTGAGAAAAAGTACGTCACGAGGTTTACAAGATGTAATCCCGATAGCGACAATAACATATAGGATAGGAATAGACGCCTGAACTTCAGTCTTAACTTTTTAAACCGATCTCATTTCGCCCTTGTGTTGTCTTTTGCATAAACCCCTGTGATCAGTATCCTACCATTAATAGACATTTTGACGCCATAGTAAAATTAAAATAGCTGACAGAATATTACGAGTAACGAAGCTTTACTATAAAGACATCATCCAATTTAGTATCTTAGAAGAATAAAAATTCAGATTAAGATTCCTTCTGTCACATTTTAGGTACCGCGCATCTCATCTTGTCCCGTGAAGTATTACTTTCAGCCTACACATCTAACTTAACCTACTTTTTCATTTGTCTGACTAATTTGTTTGTCACTCAGATCAGCTTGATTAATAGCCACGTGTCCGTCATTACCGGTTTTTCAAGAGCAACCATATGTTCAAGACATGGGATATTAAGTGGTCACGTGGATGTAATGGCCGCGTCACCAACCGTTAGTCAACGGCCGCCATCTTGTTTCTCAGGCATATACCGGAAGTCCGGATGTTGGAAAGTCGTAAAAGCGTGAAGAATCAATCAAATGGTGATTGAATCATGCTCGATCTGACATTGTGTTCAAGTAGAGGCTCCATATCTATCAGATTACAACGCAGTCTATACCAGGGACCCTTAATTGGATTCGCTTGGTCAGTACTTCCGATGGTATCTAACGACAATACGCTTGGCGTCGTCAAGCAAACTATTTTATCCACCGGCCAATGGCTATATTTCATGACGTAATACACAACTATGGCCCTTCCTGCTGTCGGAGATAAAGTGTAGATGTTCGTGTTCTACTGTCATTTATTTTGTGGTTATAATTGGTCATCTCCGATGTATTCTAAGAACGTATTTCTCATTCTATTGCCGTCCATATTGCTTTCTGAAATATAACCTCCATCTCATTACCGCTTATAGCGTGCCCAATGTCTTTAGTGGCATGAAAGTAAGACTCTTCATTTTCTACGTCAGTGTTATGAAACATCAAATCATGAAAGTCGTCGATTTCAATAAATGTCAATGTCAACCGGTTTTGCCTTATAATAGATTTGTGTAAACACAGCTACAACGAACGGCAAATAGAAACAACATCGGTACCCTTTGATCATAACAGGCATGTCAGTTCTATAAGAAACCACTATGGGTTCATTTGCACATGCAATCAATGGACGTATTTACCAATTTACCAATTTACCTCTAAATGGTTTCCTATCGGATTATGCTATATATGGACACATAACAAATTGCAAACATTTGCCAGCGCCACATACAGGCGATGTAAAGAATACTAAACAACTGTAGCTTATCTCCCCTGTTCGATTATTACTTCTTCAAACGTTATTTCCGACTGAATGGGCGTCTGATGAGAATTCTTAAGAGCTTGCAAATACGTTTTGCGTGTAATTGTTTAGCGATTCTGTTAAAATAAGAATGAGCCAGTACATCTTCGATTATCCAGTCTAATATATCTCCAGTCTATGATGATCATATACCCTCCACCTCTTTGACCCATTCGTTACAACAGCTTCGATTTAAACTGGATACGAAAGGTACGACACTTGTAAATATGCAAATACTTTCCTGGGTGCCGTTGTACTAAGCAACCTCAGTGCTACGACAGTCGTAAGTCTGTATTACGTTACGGTCACCTTAGCGCTAAGATCACTTGGTACAACGGCACCCTGAGCGACAGAAATTCTTTGCTGACTTCCGAATGCTACGACAGTGAATGGATCCGGGTTTTAATCATAATAAAATAAACATAAAGTAAGCTGATTAATGGAAGATGATAAATATCCTGTTTCAGAATCATAAAACATTTTATTTTCTGCTATCTGAGTTTTGTTGACGCTCTAAACATTGATGAGTGATTACAAAAGTCGAAACTGTCGTGTGATATTCCTCTTTTTACACCCACGGAAATCTTTTTCGGTGGAAAATCTTGACTGGTTCATCTCAGGCGTTGAAGTGTCATGTTCAGTTTCCTATAATCTTGTAATGGTATTGGAAAACATTACTGTAAGCAATCAAAAGGACGATGTCATTGTTTGAGAAAGACTGACTGACTGACTGAGTTTGGTTTTACGCCGCTTGTAGCAATATTCCAGCAACATCACGGCGGGGGACACCAGAAATGGGCTTCACACATTGTACCCATGTGGGGATTCGAACCCGGGTCCTCGGCGTGACGAGCGAACGCTTTAACCACTAGACTACCCGACCGCCCGTTTGAGAAAGAGGTGAGGTGAGGTTAAATTGTGTTTAACGTCGTGCTTGAGAATATTTCGCTTATATGACGACGAGCATGCGTGTGTATGTGTATGTGCGGCTGCTTGTACTAGCCCAGACTTAAGCTGGTTTTATAGTGCTACCCCACTGAGATACCATGCCGCAGTGAAGCATGAATATCCCACTCAGACACATTATACTGACTCCGAGCCAACCAGTCCTTGTTGTACCCATTAATGCCGAGCGCGAGGCAGGGACCAACAAGTACCATATTTTAACGTGTTTTGGTATGACGCGGCCGGGGATCGAACCCACAACCTTCCACTCTCTTTGAGAAAGAACACGATGGGTGTAATTGATATTGGAGGGGGTATTTTAAGTTGCATGACTTGTTGTCGAGGCCATTTCCCTTTAATGAAATATGATGAAACTAAATGACACTCTGAATATCACCAAGGACGTAATAGATTGAGTTTAGTTCAGAATTAATGCATTTTCATGTTTAAAATATTCGCGTTTTATCAATGGTTTTAAAAAGAAATGGTAAGTCTATAAAATAAACTGATATTTCTGTAATGAACTATCACCATCAAATGGGATAGGATCAATATGTTGTATGTGATGTATACTTTTAGCATCAGTGTTTCTGTAAATATAACTTTATGCAAGACAATTGTGCTTATCGTTAACAAGGAATAATTTACATTTGAACTTCGTGCTGTTTTATTGATAGTAAAGAAGACACACAAGACGTTTACTGTTTATCACACAAATGCTATTAGTCGATGATTGAAAAGCTGTCCTTCGACGTCGACGATCTGTTTCGAACATCAGTCTGACAAACATGGTTGGATGAATCTGGAAAATCAACCAATCAAAAATCAATAATTCTTTAACAACCCGTATCGCTTAAAAGGTGGTAATCAATGGGTATTTGTTTTCAATGCACCACATTCTTGTAAAAGTGCGGTTTCGTTTTCAATACGTCCTTATGGTAAAGGTGTGTCTTGAGGTCACGCCATTGTCACTCCGAGGACCCTTGACACTGGTTTGTATATCCAGAGAGGAGATGGAATCTCTTGACAACCCTGTTCAAGCCGGCACAACGGGACCAGGAGGATCGAGTCAGTGCTTGCCTTTCTACACAAATTGCTTCTCTGAGTAGCTTCATCTTTGACAGTGATTATCAATTTGTGTTAGGATGACCGTACCAGGCTATGTTTATTTTTGAACAAGACATGTTCAGTAGTGCCTGGTTTGACATTGACGAAGGTGAAGATGATGTGTAGCAAGTCATAATGGGTTTTTAAACGAGGCGCAATCTCAATACCGTATAAACAAAACCAAATAGGAGTGTTGTATAAGGCCGTTAATGGAGTAAATGTGAGGCATTTTAGTTTTAAGAGGAATAATAATGATAAAATGGCAGTTATATATTAGACACGGGTAAGATGAACTCGGAAATTGCAGTTATGAAAAATGTCGTTGTATGATATGTCGCATTCGTAAAAGATAACCATCGAGCGATACCCAAAGGCTGGATGACCTAAACTAACACGTGACCTGCACACCAAGAGTTAATACTTACGGTTGTAAACCCCATGTGTATGTGGTATAGTATTTGAGACAACAGAGGGAATGCCGTCGTACTGAAAAACAGAAAGTCTGTTTGCTGGGTGAGCCTAGTAATTATAGCGGTGACTAGTTACGCAAAAATTGTAGGTTCTTATTCCCCAAATGGTTACAGTGTGTGAAGTCCATTTCTGGTATCCGCCGCCGTCATATTGCTAGAATATTGCAAAAAGAGTCGTAAAACTATACCCACGTCCATTTGCATAATTAGAAGCAGTTCCATAGACGTTATGGTATAACCTCATTCCCCTGCACTATGAAGTCAAAATATATTTAATTTCTTCAAGACATGAACCCTGAGTTATGTGCGAGATTAACTTGATATAAATAGTATTCAGTGCCCACGAAAGCCGTATATATATATATCACTTTCTGTTGCTTATTATCTGTGTTCTAAAAGCACACTGTCTGATATACACTTTGGATTGTGTCGTGGGTTCAGATTGCAATATACAATCACGCCGTAGACAGATAGAAATCAAGTGTTTAACTAACCCTTCACAAACCCTATGAATAGTATTTGCAGAAGCTAAATTTAAACTCGTTTCCTATGCAGGGTAACGTTTCTATTACCTCCTGCTATGACTTAATCAGTCCTCTCGCCATCCATCATGTTTCTGTGTGTATTCATGCATAATTAATACGCTCCACAGACAGATTATGAATACTTTGGTCATCTGCAGCCTCCCTTGGGTGCAATGATATTAATGAGCGGTCACCTCGTCCTCTGGACAGTGTCCTCTGAAGGGTCCACACATGCTTGATGAGGACCAGGCATACCGGTTGTAGTCGGCTCCGATGAAAATAAGAATAGGGGTAATACGTCGCCCCTGGGTACTCCAGTTGCACTCTTTAATTACTGCTTTCTGGAAAGAGGGGTTATGAAAAGGGCACTTTCTGCAAGCTATTATATGGTATTTTGTGGTGTGACTTTCGGTCGACCTTCTGAGTAATCAGAATTCCATGAAATTATGCGGCTAATTATTTTACCAGAAATGTTTACCTTCAGGCATTGTGGGATATTTTTGAATGGGTTCACGGTCAGCATGGATCTGTGACCCTACGTTAAAGGCACCAGTCAAAATACCACCATAGCTCTGGAGATTGGCGTAATTCAAAAGTCTGATGACGTGTGTTAAAATAAGTCTCGTTTTTTTGTAAAGACATTGGACAGACAATTGTTAGACATTATTCCCATGATCAGAAAGAGTGGAAACATATTGTTACCTTTGAATTGTAAAGTTCTGTAATTCGCCATGAGAAACGGACTTCATCTATAGCACAGTTTGTGGTACTTGAACCTATCGGTGTTGAGTGAATGAGTTCGTTTGGACCCCTTTTCCAGCACTATGTCAACTGCAAGGCAACTTGTCCGGAAAAGTTTTATGAATGTCATAGTAGCATGGGGTGATCAGTTGTCTAAAGACCACAATTCTCTGTTCATACTTGTGTCCTCTGGGTATAACAGAACCCTATTATCCTGATTTTGAATCCCAGATTCGCCCTGAAGATGTCTCTTGCCTTGTTAGCACTATGTATGTTTCACAAAGAGATGAAGGTCTAAGACCACCATAACCTTTGGCTTGCCCCGAAAATCATTTTAGGTGTGTCCGCTCGGTGCTCGTGGGTTTCACAAAATATCAGGACGGTGGGGTAGTGTTCGCTTGTCACGCCGAAGCAGACACGGGTTCGATTCCCCACATAGGTACAATGTTTAAAGCCCATTTCTGGTGTCCCCGACGTAATATTGCTGGAATATTGCTAAAAGTAAAACCACTCACTCACTCACATATCTGCATCACCTCGGGTTTTCCACCCATCATGGCCAGACACATATTGATATAACTACAATGCTCTTCCAAGTGAAGTTACGCTAAATTCACCAAACCCACCCAGTCTCTCAATGGTACAAGTTGTACGCGTTTACGGTTTAAAATAGACCAACATGTATTTATGCAAAATGTGGCGAAAACAACCCTTACAAATATATTCCAATTTTGGGAATAAATTCCAGGAATATGACTGATAAGTATTTCATCACGGTTGCCTGATATATACCCTTATTGGTGTTTCTGCTACTACGAGCTTAGACCACCCTTTAAAAAGAAAAAAAATCAAATTTCTTCGGTAATGAAAATAACAACACTAACCTTCTTGAACGTACCGATCAATGATGAAATGTGCACTAATCATGATGAAATGTACAATGACCATGATGAAATGTGCACTAATCATGATGAAAAGTACAATGATCATGATGAAATGTACAATGACCATGATGAAATGTGCACTAATCATGATGAAAAGTACAATGATCATGATGAAATGTGCACTAATCATGATGAAATGTACAATGACCATGATAAAAATGTACAATGGTCATGATGAAAAGTACAATGATCATGATGAAATGTGCACTAATCATGATGAAAAGTACAATGATCATGATGAAAAGTACAATGATCATGATGAAATGTACAATGACCATGATGAAATGTGCACTAATCATGATGAAATGTACAATGACCATGATAAAAAATGTACAATGGTCATGATGAAAAGTACAATGATCATGATGAAATGTGCACTAATCATGATGAAAAGTACAATGATCATGATGAAAAGTACAATGATCATGATGAAATGTACAATGACCATGATGAAATGTACAATGATCATGATGAAAAGTACAATGATCATGATGAAATGTGCACTTATCATGACTGACTGACTGAGTTTAGTTTTACGCCGCTTTTAGCAATATTCCAGCAATATCACGGCGGGGGACACCAGAAATGGGCTTAACACATTGTGCCCATGTGGGGAATCGAACCCGGGCCTTCAGCGTGACGAGCCAACGCTTTAACCACTAGGCTACCCCACCGCCCCGCACTAATCATGATGAAATGTACAATGACCATGATGAAATGTACAATAATCATGATGAAATGTACAATGACCATGATGGAATGTACAATGATCATGATGAAAAGTACAATGATCATGATGAAATGTGCACTAATCATGATGAAATGTACAATAATCAGGAAGTAATCCGAGCTCTCCATCACTGCCAGCTGGAGTGTTCTCATTTTGTTACGTATCACGTAAGGATTCAATATGTTCCTTTAACACTCATAACTCATTCTAACTATCTTGCAATGGAAATATATGTGTCTTAACATGACATGGAATCCTCTCACCTTCAAGCTTGTGTCATATATTTCATTTTTAATTCAATCTCTGTCAGGTTCTCTGGTGTCCAGGGGCAACAGTTAGTTCCAGAAGGAATCGATCACTCAGATTTTCTAATTTGCCTGTTAATAGAGACATCGATCTTTTCAATAAGATTCTCAAAGGTTTACAAACATTGCCAGTCTTCTGACAGTCTAATAAATCAAGGATATCTCATTTTGCATTGATAAATATCTATGAGGCATGAAATCAACTTTCCTTAAAGGCGGTGTGAAATATGATAAGTTTGAAGTACATGTTAAAACCACTATTGAAATTCAATACTGGATATTACATATTAAATTTGATATTTTTTATCTAATAATATTTTTGGTATCTTCTTCAAGGATATTCCCTTCAAATGGTGAAACATGTTCCTCAGAAAGTGTAGCGTGTATTTGAGATACCTAATAAACCTGAAAAATACAGTGGTTGCTTTTTTCTTCCCCAAATGTTGTTTTTACATCTATTAAAATGGATATGATAAACTGGGTTTTTTCACATGACGGAGAACGCTTTGGGCGAAAGATCACGTGATATTTCTATCACTTTTTTATAATTTAACAGGTTGGATTTTTTCTGAGTAATGAGACCACAAGATAACAGGTGTTATATGACCGATCCGGATCGATCCATCACCCAAGAGAAGCAATTGCCATGATAATTTTATGCAAATATTTGTGTTCCATTTTCATCATTCCAAGCTTCCGGCTCCCTTAATCCTCAAGGGTTAATTTAGTGCCGCGTTTCCAATATCACCGTATGCATCGTGCCTCAGTAGTGAGTGAGTGAGTTTAGTTTTACGCCGCTTTTAGCAATTTTCCAGCAACATCAAGGCAGGGGACACCGTAAATAGGCTTCACGCACTGCACCCATGTTGGGAATCGAACCCGGGTCTTCGGCGTGACGAGCTAGCGCTTTAACCACGACGCTACCTCGGCGTCCCCCGACTCCATGAATCGCCTCTTTCGACAAATTGGGGTTGCTGAAGACAAAAGATATTTTCATGGTTTCCAAGTGGAAAATATTATCAGAGCCTCACCATTTGGGCTAAATATTTAATCTTAAATATGGAGAAGCAATTACGTGTTGTCTTTTATGATGATTCCAGGTGACTGGATACCATGGCAACGAGAATGGTGCTGGTGGTAGTTCTGCCAATCTATCTGATAAACGTTTTAATCTAATGAACAATTTACATGGCGTGTTCGTTTGATGTGGTACCATCCGTAATCAGAAAAATATATATGGGATATTACAACTCGGTGATATGACCGACTGGTATATTACTCATTGCTGTGTATGCATGGGTGAATTGGTAGCCAGGTGGAACGTGTGTTTTCTCTTCACGCTGAGAACAGGGTTCGAGTTCAATTAACAAAGTCGAAAGCATTAACCTCCTGATGGACAGAAGATACGCAACCACCAGCCCTGACACGCTCCCTCATAAAAAGACGTGTATGTAAATGGCTTTACAATAATTTACACCGACTTGGTATGAGTCACAGGTTCATTCTCCAGGCATATCTCTACTACCAGGAAACCATTGTCTGTATTCACGCCTGGTGCCCTGAGCGTAATTAAACCATTGAGCGGCTCCTGTTGTGTTGAAGGTAGCATTGACCGATTGGTTGCAACGCAAGCGTCATTTGCACAGTAATTGTACAGCTGCACAGAGAATGTACAGGCAAGCAATTCGCGTGTTAACTAAGCCAAATTAAGAGACGTGATGCTTCTGGAGATAGCTTTCTAATCAGGGCCTTCTCACTCGGATGAAGGTGTGGGGAGATGAACAAGCAAGCCATCAGCCTTGTCTCTTTAACATCTCTTTTTGCTCTTGGCTTCAGATGAACTGTTGATATGGGAAAACTTTCACCATCAATTCTGTTCTTCTATTGAAAAATGTTTGTTTGTGGCCATTATAGCTCTTTTCATTATCAAGTTCTTCTTAGCTCAAACAAAGACGTTATACATTTGCGTACGTCATTGGTTTAGGTAACCTTACGTATTTCCGTCTCGTCTCTAGATAGACTAAACGTTTCCTTAATACTCGAGGGTTCGTTTACAGAATCAATAATTATTGTTTTACCTCATTTAGAACTTTAATTTTCGTGGTCTATTTGTTAATGAAACAACAGATCTGCTATTCCAGACAGTTGTTCACACAGAAATGACAGCGGTAACGTATTCTGTCCAGGTATATTTTTTCAGGAGAGTACAAGTCTAACGCTGTGTGAAGGCTTGTTAAAACAGCTGAACGGCCTTTAGATGTAAATGTCATTTGTGTATACACATTTAGTGAAGTATATTATCTGTATATACCGCTGACAAGAACACATTATTTCTGGCTGTATATAACATGATGAATTCATATTCACCTTATACTGAAGATAATTATACGTCTGAAAACAACGAGGGGCACTAATTATTCCAATTATCATATGTCAAACATGAGTCATGCTGTTGAATATGTCGCACTTAATACCTAGAACGAAATAGCCTGACCCTTGAAACACTGTGAAACAGTGTGAAACAGTGTGAAACAGTGTGAGATGTTTTTATTTTGCAGCTGTCACAAATAACGAGGCAATCGTGTGTAAGGTCTTCATGCTTTTAAATTATCACTGATTACGATATGAACATGTTTATTTGTCTTTTCCAGTAAATTATGACAGTAAAAGATTCGGTAAGTACACTGCTAAGCTGGTGTCTGTTTTGCCAAAGCTGCTGTTCTTGTTCTCTCGGTTCTACATTGCCAAAATCTGTTTGTTTACATCTCATTGTTTCCTGTTATTTGACAACGGGACTTTGTCTTTATATTTCTTTCCTGTTTCAATTCATCTTCCTTATCGCTATCCATATGCTTTATATTTCACACTTCCTCTTCCTTCCTTACACGTCACTTCCGCTCATGCGCTGTATGATGGTGGTGGGGTCACATTTCAAGGACGACTGTATGAACTCTCTTATACACAATCACCTTTCATTGGTTTGTGGTATTTGTAACGTTGTATGCAAAACATTCTCATGATATCACCTGCATCTTACAATGGAATCTACTTTTAGCACAGATTTCTCCTTAATATGCAAAGGTTTTTGTTTTTATTGAACTTGCAAACATTCATACCGTTATTGCCCGATTGCTATATACATACGAGTATCTATATAGGTAACAATCTTTAACAACATGTACACGTTTTATTCCTTCTGTGAAACAACCCGCATTTTCCCCAATTGCCCTGTAAGCCAGATTGTGTTGCCATTTGTCATTGAGCACTGCATTCATGTCACTTCCTGTTGGTGTACAGTCCAGTATGTGAGTCTCATTCGGCGCGTTGTCAGTGTTCTGTGTGTTGTGTGGCAAGTCGGTGTTTTTGTTGTCCTATTGTGTAAAGAGTGCTGCACAAAGATCAATTTGTAAAATGCTGTGATTGTGATATCTAAGGTACTCTTTAAATATAATTGTACTCTCACACACTCCATAGCTTTATCTAACCCAACATCATTATCTGATGTGTAAACAATTCTTTTTATACAACATTTGGTATTATACCTTCTAATATTTTTAGTCGAACCACATATTATTATGATATGATTTCAGCCAATATTGTCGATGTGTGACATAAGGCAGAATCTACTTTCCTTGATGTTCTATTTTAGTTATAGGCAAAATCATAATAATATTAGACAGCGATATTATATTTTCTGTAATCAACATTTCAAAACAAATACCTTTCAATCCAACATGTAATTTTGAATAATGGTGAAGTATCAATTTTGTTCATCCAATCGATTACATAAGATCTATTATTAGAATAGACATTTCCACGTGATTTGAAGACCCACAGTGGCTTTGTAAATCGACACAGGATTCATTTAATTATAGGAACATCGCATTCGGCTGTCGTGCCAGAAATTCTATTTTCACAGACGGACAATATGTATCTACCAGCGTGAATATGGTTCTCTTGGGTTAAGCTCCATTAATGAAATAGATCGATGTGACACGAGATATTGATTGCAATAAGCAATTTACCACGACAGTGATGAGTAAATCTGATCATTGACAACGCCAAGGAGTGTTCATTACACCAACTTCGTTTTATTACTCATATTTAGCGTGTAATTAATCAATAATGCCATTCAGGAGTACATCCACTATGCGAAGTAATATTTGTACAAGGGGACTTTGGGTAATTCAAACTTGAATCAGAATAGAGTAAATATTTATGTTTCGCCACTCCAAGAAATGAATTCCTGTTTTGCAAATAAAGGATTTATGGTACAGTGTTTTCGCTTCAGTCTTGAGAAAGCATCAAGTTGTTCTTCGTGGAAATGTTTGTGTTTTTAAACAGCGTGAATATTAAATAGTTCAGCTCTGAAATATATTTATCTTGTGAGCTCTTTCTGATTCTGTTAAAAACCTTTGC
This sequence comes from Haliotis rubra, assembly GCF_003918875.1. Taxonomy (NCBI): domain Eukaryota; kingdom Metazoa; phylum Mollusca; class Gastropoda; order Lepetellida; family Haliotidae; genus Haliotis; species Haliotis rubra. Next base: position 2,486,783 of record NW_025767468.1, on the reverse strand, counting down.
TATTGATTAATACGTAATAAATGTATTGCTTGTTATTGCTACATGTAGTTTAGTTTGATATCCCACTCAGCTTATGATTCGACTTATCCCATCTTGGAAGTAATTAGTGAAGTATTAAATATTTTGATAAAAGTTTGATTTACTGAAAGGTCGATACATTAAAATAAAGTCGCGATGTCACTGCATAGCCGTGATAGATAAACCGTGTCCTCGCTCTCATAAACGTTCTTGTAATGTGTTTGTATAAATGTCAAATTAACCATAACGAAGATGTTTATGAGTAGAAAATTATATAAAGAGAAAGGTATGATTATAAATTAATCAAATGCCAGAGAATAGGTATCGATTATCTGCTAAAATAGGTTTAATTTCATTGGGCCTTAAAGGCAAAAGTAGAAATGACAGTTCTATGAATTTATCTAAAACTGACACCAGCTGTTCACGAAAAGTGAAAGCATGTCACATCCCCTCGGTGTATGTTCATGTATTCCTTGATCCCCATTACAATCACGAATTACATTCCACATTCTACCAGTATTAATCCCTGTTCAAAATCTGTAAATGATTCTGATCAAACGGACTAAAAAATAATAGAATCTGGTACTGGTCTCCTCTCTCACATATATCTCTGCACGTGTTGATCTGAAACTTTATCAGTGTAAAAACGGCCAGCTCATCAATCACTGTACCATCCTGGGCCTCCTTTCACAAAGCACTGAGGTGATCGTGTGTCACTAAGGTAACCTATGTTAAAGAATAGGAGTTAAGGTTAACCTTAGTAAAGGTTGCTTCGTGAAAGGAGCCCTGGTCTGTCCAATCGCGTGATAATCTCCGAACTTCCCTGTTTAAATTTAAAAGCTGTTTTTCTTTTTTATATACAGACACAAATGTCAAAGTGTAATTTCTTTCTGTCATAGACATCAAACCGTCACATCGGTTCCATTTACAATCAATGTCATAAAAAGAAATAACCCAGGATAAAATATCAAACAGACTTAGATGACTCGACGTCCTCATAACGTTGTGTTTTTTCCGACGTTATCTTTAAAAACAATGTACAATGTAATACTATGTAGACATATAACACACGTAGTCGTATATCATTATACGTCATGGAAATTACCCATTTCTGGTGTTCCCCGCCGTCATTTTGCTGGAATATTGCTAAAAGCGGCGTAAAACTAAACTCACTCAATCACTCTGGTAACTAAGCTCCTACTGTATGTATAGATATGTGTTGATGTATTCCCTTGTTTACCAGTCACATCAAGCCAATCCTTCCCTATGCACAGACAGTTCCTTGTATGTGATAGATGATAAAATGTTCGTTGAAGCAATGTTCCTGTATGAATATCTTCTGTTTTACATCCACATAGCGACCACAGCGCTAAAGGTGATAGTAGCTTCCATACTTCAACATAGGCTCATAATAAGTAGTTGTAGCGTTAAGATCGTTTTCTTGGAACCGGTCCCTGATTTGTAAACTACCGGGCAAAAGAAGTATACAGCAAGGTCTGATAGTGACAAAGAAACCAGAAATTATTATGTGGTTGATGGTTTTTTATCTTTAGTTTGCATCGTTACATTATTATTCAATATCAGTAAATGAAAATTTCATATTTTGGTCCAGTCCAAAGAATACTTTATTTTGCCCGTCAGTGTATGTATACCTCTATCATAAACAGAAACCTGGTCCTAATATAGAGCGGGCTATAAATAACGATGTTAGTGATACAGTGATAACACCAGGTGTTCAGGTGGTCAAACATGCGCTTTAAGTACCATCCTTTGTTACTGCAATAACGTATGGTGTTAAAGCTCCTCGACTTAAATTGGTTACTCGTGAACAACTGAAAAGACTTTGGTTTGAGGTATTGGATTCTGCAGCATTAGCTCTGTCTTTCGATTCGAATCAAGTACGTTTAACATGCATTGAAATACATTCGTTACTTGACATTTAGTACAATCGCAGACACTTGGCGTAAAATATAGTCTCGTGTTGAAATGGATCGGACTGATTACAATGGTATCTCAAGGAGGTCTTCTAACACATGAATGCCTTTGAGTGACGTTTCATTCCATGCAGAAAATCTCAACAGGTTTTGCTCTCATGCCGGGTCTTATCGCATGGAGACGCAGTTAAAGTATGGAATACGAAACTAAGGAAGCTGCTGAGTCACCGCGACCATTTTGAATCGCAGTAACAGCAGTTGCATCTTCTGATTGGTCAAAATGATATTCATAATCCTTACCTCATAGGGTCATTTAGTTTTATAGCTCATTAGACGGTCCTAGGGCTGGGTCACAACGAATAAACATCAATCTCCTTGTTATTACATCCTGCGTTCAAAGCTATTTACATTTTTACCGGGCTGTGGTACCACAAATGTCATCAGTCACGCTGATTAGACTTTCAGGCCGTTTTTTAATCTTTTTGTCGACCAACATTGGATTATATGTTTCTGTTTTTTCTTCCCCATGGTGTTCGACAGAGGTGATAGCGTGACGTTTTTTCGTGATATATAATATACAACAATATAATTTGTGAAAATTCTCCCATGTTTGTCAGCATGGGAATAGTAAATACGAATGAGGCGTCATTATTACATGTTCCCTAAGCGTGTACCGAACAAGCATAATTTGATTTCCCCATTAATCCATGCAGTGCATTTAAGCAGCTTACCCAGTCAAAGGCACTGACTTGGAAGGCCAAACATTCTTGGCATCTCAGGCTAATGTACATTTCTCGTTGAAAACGATAATGATAAAATTTGATATCCATTTACAATTTGAAAAAGCCGAAAAGGTCCTATAAAATTACAATGAAATTAGTTCAAAGTGTCTGTTACATCGTTTCCTTTTTGTGTTGAAGGACAAACCGTTAACATAAAACAAAGGTTGCGTCTTGCGTGAACAATTGAAAAGAATAACTCGGAAAAGTTGCGTTCGAAGTTCTTATTACATATGTTTTTATTCATATCTCACATATGAAGACATGCAAATATATAATAGATGTTATTCAACACTTTACTGTTATTTTTAAAGGGATTTCACGGTCTTTGTGTACAGATAACTAAGATTATAACTAACTCTAAAGTACCACTAATTTTAGGTCGTTACAACCACAGTTCGTTTAATGCATTATGACCAAAATATACAGCAAGTGTCGGGGGAGACATAGTTCGTTATATCCGTCAGTTCGTTATAAGCATGTTCGGTGTAAACTGTAGATTACTTTCAAACTGGAGCGTATTTTCAAAAAGTGGGTAACAAATAGTAACTTTTCGATGGATGAAGGTTCACTGGTATTAGACGTTACAGCTGCACTATTTATGAAATATGTACTCCTTTATATGCCCCGGCTCGCCGTGACGACCTGTGATAATGCTGTTGCGGTGTAAAGCAATAATTATTCATATCCTAATCGGGCACGGGTGGCCCAGCCGCAGTTCGATGTGCCGAGTTGCATCCCTTAGGTGTACAGGATATTGTTTGGTTTGGATTCCTGATTCCTGATGACGTTTCTTGCTATGTTATCTGCATCCTAGACTAACAACTAGTCTCTGAAATGAACATATTTTACTGAAAAAGTTCATAGTAAAATTTTTTTAAAATATACTGAATAGGAGCCCTGAGACTTTCTTCATTTTCAGAAGCTGAGGAAATCTAGACTTGCCACATTTTCTAGACTTGCGTGGGCTTTCTTGGATATATTTGCTTCAGGGTCTGTAAGACAGACTAACTGCATCCCTGCGCGCGTTAGGGTTCGCAAAAGAAAAAAATATATATATATCAACTGAATGAGTATGGTTTTACGCCGCTTTTAGAAATACTCCATCAATATCACGGCAGGTACAACAGAAATAGACTTCACACATTGTACCCATCTGGGGAATCGAACCCGGCCTTCTGCCAGACCAGCGAACACTTTGTCACTTAATATCAGACTGGCGCGCCGGGAAATGAAAACAAGGTCTATTGAAATTACATGTAATCCACATAGCAAACTCTATCCCCTCAACTCAAAACCCATGAAGATCCATGTTAGAATTGGTCTTCAGCAACCCATGCTTGTCGTAAGAAGCGACTAACGGGATCGGGTGGTCAGGCTCGTTGACTTGGTTGACACATGTCATCGGTTCCCAATTGCGCAGAACGATGCTCATGCTGTTGATCACTGGATTGTCTGGTCCAGACTCGATTATGTACAGACAGCATTCATGTAGCTGTAATATTGCTGAGTGCGGCGTAAAACTAAACTCACTCACTCACATTTTGGAGTAGTCTATTTGCATTTACAGTAACAAAACCAGTTAATCCTGCGGCTCCGTCCAAAGTGAACCCTTTTGATAAACGAGTCATTTCAACATATTATCTGGCCTTGGTTCTAAATCAATGTTCTAAACATCAACCATCGGGAAGCCTGGTTTCCGGGTTTCTGGGTTTCCTGGTTTCTTGACTGGTGGGGATCGAGTGTACTATTAGCAAATACCATTAGTAGCATTGGGGGTTTCTTTTCAGGAACCGCCATTAGTGATTTCTGCCAGAACAATTCCATAGACCAACTTGCCCACACATTGAACCAAAGACATAAAATCCCGTATGAGGGTTTACCGATAATGAGACGATTTGTAGTGTTAATTTGTAAATCTCTTCACGCGGGGTAGTCATCAACGCAACTTATTTAGGGAGCAACATCCATCTGTAGAGGCGGGTGTCAATGTACAGGAACCGTTTCATGTTATTCTGCTACGGTTGCAACCAAAGTTTCCAATGGCAAAGTGGCTACCGTGATGTCCCTGGCGTCGGGGAAGCAATTTCTTCGCCACTGATGCTGTCTTCACTACCCTAATCAATATGTGTCGACAGGCTTGACAAATATTATCGGTTTTCTCAAACTTCCATCGTTAGACTTTCGTAAAAAAGCCTTCTGATCGATCTTTTTAATACAGTAAATGGGCATTTTCAGACAGATTTATTTCATTGATCAATTCTGAAAGGAGAATTTGATGTCACAAGAAGGAATATGCACATAAGTGCCTTGCCCTTCAAGGGCAGATTTCCTTAAAAACAACTTCTTTTTATCATTTGTGACGGTAGAGTTGCGGTGAAACGTAAAACAATATTTAAACCCCTCTTCAAATGGTTCCAAACCAAAACTGCCCGTAATACTGAATTGCAAAACATTATTTATGGTTTTTCCAAGAAAGGGTACTTCCTAGAAGTTGGGAACCAAACGAGTCTGCTAAGGAGCTTAGTGGCCTGGAATTCTCAAGAGAACAGTAGAGCAAAATGAAGAAACCATGAAATATGAAGCTCCAGTTTTGATATAAGAAGCATACTGTCATATTAATAACAGTCACATGTTCTTAAAGAATAATTACTGACCCTCCTGAGAAATAAGAAATGCAGGTATTTAAAAAATCCGAAATCGTTGAGATGAAGAACATTGAGAGCATCAATAGGTTAAGAACATTGAGAGCATCAATAGGTTAAGAACATGGAGAGCATCAATATATCATGCACAGCACGCTAACCCACCTCATGGGGAATGTATTCAGCTACCACTTAGTTCAGTATATGTTCAACATAAACAATGTTTACTATATGAGCGAATACACCCTCGAGCTTGTATTTACACTCTAGCTCTCACATCGAGCATGGCGTCCCGCTGGACCTCATGTATACGAGCTTGGTGTTTCATATCATCACTAAAAGCAAAACCCAATCACATAAAATACAATAAAACACACATAAGGTTACAAGTGGTATCGATTGATGCATTACAGACAAAGGTACAGGATATTTGTCAGGATCACCAGGACCATGAACCAGTACGACAATGAATCGTTCCAATCATGATGCGTTCATGGTGGCCAATTGATTCCTATACTCCTACAACGAGCATCCCTTAACACATCTAGGTCCTTCCTGACAGCCCACCAACCATCTGTGGAAAAGCATTCTTAATATTTCATTGGAGGTGTCAAAATATGATTGATTGTCTGACGGCACAAAAGAGTAGGAGCAATGCCTGTAAGGGTTATTCAGCCTTGTTTGATATTCAATTATGTGACAGATACGGTTTTACTGCTCTGTTGCAATGACTGACGTGATGGCAGGGAGGTAAATGTTGTGTAAATGGAACCAGTTATAATGATGGCTGTATCAGTTGGTAATGTAGCGGGTCCTGTCGGAGAGTGGTATCGGTTACACTGAAACGTCATGAATCATTGATGTGGAATTTACGCAGATGTACTTACGTAGAAGCTCAGAATTGCATTGAACTATATCAATATGAACTATATGGACATGTGGGTCTTCTGGTGTACGTATGTTTGAAAAGTTTATGTGGTTGAATATAACGGTAAATATATTTATATTTGATTGTTAGTTTCTGAGGCAAACAAAACGGCAGTGCGATATCTAGTCTGTGATACAGACCTTGAAGCAAATATATCCCAGAAAGCCCATGCAAGTCTAGAATATGTGGCAAGTCTAGATTTCCACAGCATGAAGAAAGTCCCAGGGCTCCTTTTCATGATATTTGATGTTTTTAATTATGAGCTTTTTTCTGTAAAATATTTTCATTTCAGAGACTAGTCGTTAGTCTCGGTATAGGGTGTACCATGAGACTGGGTCCTGGTTTTCTTTAGGTTGCGACATCTTTTTAAAGGTACTCATGGATGCTTTTGTAGATTACTTCACACCATATATTCAAAAGTGAAATTTGTGTGACAATGGAAGGTTTTTGTCGTGTTTATTTCTACGTAAGTAATATCTATGATAAACAAATATGTCAAGTTTTGTCGTCTATGGATGGTATAGAATAACTAAACTTCAGTGTTGCAACCAAGTAGTTAACTCTCATGGGACTCTTGCGTTAAGCATGTTTGATCAGGGTCGCAATATTTAGGGTCTTGGTACATCTTTGAGGGAGTGTTTTGGTGGGCTTGTGGGACAGTTTCAACGGTGACGTCCGTGATGTCCATGTGTTGCTGCGTTATGTCAGAACAATTGCCTTGCCTTTGCATGTGTGTGACAGGTGCCGCCAATGAGGCAGAATGAGCTCACACTTTTGCAAATTTATTATACCATTTGACAGTTATTCATAAATTCGTGTTCACTTTACCGTATGATGGACCTTCCATTTAGCAGAGTGAGTGATGCAATGTCAAGGCAGGAGACGCCAGAAATAAGGATCACACCTCACAGCGTTGTAATTTGTTTGAATATTGAAAGGGCTAGCGGCTTTTTGTGTAAGGATCAGAGGTAAGGCTCTGGGATTTGAGATCTTGTCTGTACTATACACCATTGGTTTGTCTGGGACATGCTCGATTCAGTACCGAACGCTGGTATATTCATCACAACTTTAACAGTTCGAGTGACTGAATGTGAGTGAGTATGTTTTTACACTACCTTCAGAAATATTCAAGCATATCACGGCTGGGGACACCAGAAATACATCTTACACATTGTACCCATGTGGGGAAGCGAACCTCGGTGTCCGGTGAGACGGGCGAACGCTTTAACAACTAGATGGTACTACTAGATGGTACCACCATTCTCAACAGCTTAATCAAAGAGCACAAAATGTCAACAAAGTCTTCAAAATCATCCAGAAACTATAAAGTCGGTTTTTCCAAAACTTGATGGCCAATCCTACCCCCGGGCACCTCCTCAAAAGTTAAAACGTATTTAATCCTCCAGTGTATCGTTTCGGTGCTTGAGCGATAATCCTTCCAATTGATTTCCATGTTCTTCGTTGTCCTAGTGAGACTGAAGCTTAGGCCCTCTGAGGAAGACCCACTCAGTTGGTCCTTCTTGTAATGAGGTATCAAGATATTGTCCCTTATGTCTCAATGGTACTGGTTGAGAACGTCAGCATCTTAGCCAGAAGCCATGGCGCTATCAAAGTAGGAATGACTGTTTGATGATGGGGGATCTACATCTAGATTGTTGCGGATGGTGGCGGTCATTAGCCCAAGGGGGGAACTACCTTGAGGAAACTAACTAAATCAAAGTGTCTGGACTATCTTGTTGACACTTTCGTTTTGAAGTAGGATTTCGTTGACCTTATTCGTAAATGACGCCCCAACATTACTTGTCTGCCCATCTTGAGTTGATCTTGGGGTGACTCTCCTTGCTACTGCCTTTGGTTAGGTTTGATGAAGGTGAAGGTTGTGTTGGTCTCTAATAATGAAGACGTAATCCTCACTTCAGGGGACCCTCTGTTGTCTAGTGGATAGAGCGTTTGCCGGAGAGCGGACGGTCGTGGTTCGAACCCTGGTTGCGTTATACCAAAAGACGTTGCCATGTTGTTACTCTGTCTGTCTCGAAGTCAATAAACAGCGTCTGAATGGGGTGATCATTTTAACAATCAGGCACTGAATCTCAGCGGGGTTACACAAAACGGGCTAATACAAGACACATATGCACGCACGCACGCACGCACACACACACATACACACGCACAAACATGCGTGCATATTGCTAACACCTTCAACACAACGTTAAACTCCATTTCATCTCACCTAATAAGCCTTTTATCCTTTCCTCCAATATAGGATCCGCATCCATGCTATAACTTAGATGCTCTCCTACCCGTGAATATCAGGTGGTCTTCAGTAATCCATGCTTACGTAAGAGCGACTAACGGGATCGGGTGGTCAGGCCCGCTGACTTGGTTGACACATGTCATCGTATCCCAAATGCGTAGATCGATGCTCATGCTGTTGATCACTGGATTGTCTGGTCCAGACGATTATTTACAGACCGCATCCATATAGCTGGATATTGCTGTGCGGCGTAAACCCAAACTCACTCACTCACTCACTTGATGCTGTTCAACAAGGTGTTTAAGTCTCTCACTCTTTACATTTTATTCTAGTAGTGTCTGGCATTGCTTGAAATTCTGTCTCATTGTAGTTTTTCAAAACGTTCCTTTGTAAAACATGTTCAAGAAGAGGAACGTCAATAGGATCTTAATGGATGTCCAGTTAGTTCAAGACAAGTGGGGTATATGTGCAAAATTAATGTTTATAACGGTTGTCACCCGTGTGGCAGAATAAGCTCACCTTTTCGCGAACACCTGGTGTCATCACTATTTGATAGTGATTCATAAGTACATGCTCAGTCATCATATCTCGCAGGCAATCATTGGATTGTCTGGTCCAGGCTCGATTGTTTGCAGACTGCGTCTTCCAGCTGTGATACTTCTGAATGCGGAGAGATTTCCTACGGGAGAGGAAAGGGTTTGTCGTCTCTGTTCCAAATATCTTGACAGCTTAGGTAGGTTTCTTTCGGGCTAATGAGACACAAGTGTCCAATGTCAGGTTTTCGATTATATTCGCTGTACTTTAAAGTTAAATTTAAATGTAAATTACAATCATACATTTGATGTTAAGTTTGAAAAAGCACTGAAATGCCTTCACTGTTCAGAAACCCAACTGAAAATAGCGAAAACTGATACAGGATCTTAGTGAGTTAGTGAGTATGGTTTTACGCCGCTTTTAGCAATATTCCAGCAATAACACGGCGAGGGACACCAGAAATGGGTTTCACACATTGCACCATGTGGGGAATCGAACCCGGGTCTTCGGCGTGACGAGCGAACGCTTTAACCACTAGGCCATCCCATTGCCCTACAAGATCTGAAGCTAAGCTGACACTGATGAGCTTTTCAAAGGAATTCATCAAAGGTTTTAAGAGTAATGATCCCTAAAGGTAATATATGTGCAAGCGTCATAGGACTGCAGTTACTCCCTTCTCTTTATCAAAGAGGGGAATAGGCCCTATAAATTGTATTAAACCAGCATTATTCCCAACACCGTTTTCGGCAGCGTCAATTACCAGTAGCAGTAACTGTATAAAAAGTCAACTGGAAATTATGTAGACAGCCAGAGCTGTTGGAGAGAGTTATCGATGGTCACAATCGACCGTTGATCTCCCTATCACCGAAAAACGTCTAAATTCATGACCCGACTGAACGAAAAAATTGTTTTACAATTAGCACAGGGGCTTTAGAGGTGAAAATCAGGCATTGAAATCGATGATGCACGGGATGACGACTTCTGCCATTAACGCATGCGTCAGAGAAGGCAAAGCGTCGTGTTGCTTGCATTGTTTAGAATTCGAAACTCAATACCAGAGCTAAGAGCCGTGTCTTGTTTCTTGGCTACACAGATGACGATATGTTTATTGGGGGATAAAACCATTTATAAGTGAGCTCTTGTGAAGATGGAACTTGAATGGAAGCTCTTTCTATTCCCATTACCAAGTTGACTTTTTGCCACTGCTTACAGCAGTTCGTCTTTCGTGGTTTCATTGAGCTCAGAACGTCAAGGATCTTTAAGACTAGTGTCACTCCAGCCGCTGCTATTACACTAAACAGAGTATCGTAACAGCGAAATAAAAATAGGTTTTTTTTATCTAAATATCAAAACAGTTTCCAATTTTGTCATCTGTTGTTTTGCCAAAGGTCAAATGTTCATACCTTGAAGAAAGTAGTTATAGATTTTTTTAATAAAAAGTCCAGATGCTTGTGTTCGTATGACTAACATTCATCTATTTTTATTTTTCACTCTTTGATATTTCGGTGTGTAAGGTTACAACACATCAACTAGGTGCTTCAGACCTGTTATGGCGTAGTGGAATTTATGCAGTTTTGATAATCTCCTTGTGAATGAATGTGTGAAAAACGGCATCCAATCCAAGGCACACGTCCCTTAAAAAGCTTTGACACATAAAATAAGCCTGGTAACGAGCAATTAAGCCCCCGATACACGCTGTTTTTGACCCATAACTCATTGATATTCATAAGGTTGCACAGGGACAACAAAGAAAACTGCCAAGTAAAAAACTCGAAGGGGGTCATTAGATTGATTTAGTCAACGCTGGAGGGGTTTACTGACTTTAACAAGATGGCCACTTTCCAGAGAAAGGCTATTGTTTGATATGCCCAATCAAATAGCATCTAATTGGGGGGACTTTACAGCATGTCAATTCTTTAGACATTATCCGTTTTATGCATTCAGATTGAAAAATTATACATCTTTAATGAGCCTCTTTCAATGTTGAATAGCTCCCAAATTTTAGAATACGGAGACACTCTGAAACACTCTGCTTTGTCCCTGAAGAACAAAGCATGTTGGAGTCAAATTTAATTACCAGTTTACAAATGTCCGACCTCTTGCGGACGTTCTTTTTCTGAATCGAAAGGAAAAATGAGAAAATTGATTTATTAAGGACAAAAAAATGCGATGATCTTTGACAGATTGGGAGGCTCATGATGCTGCTCCATTAAGATAATCCTTGTCAGGGAATAGTATTATTCTCATCCTGTTGTGAAAAATGGAAAGCTACACGATTCTATAATTTGGCCATCTTTTTCCGTATCGATCACGAACTGCGTGTCTTCTGTTTCATATGTTACCACAAAGGGCCAGTTAGGAGGGTAATTAAGAGATGTAGTTGGTTAAATTATACCATTGCTCACCCGGAGATTACCCGTGTATAACAATACAGCATTATTGTACATTGTTTAATTCATCACATACGGACGGGAATGTTTTCGGCATCAGGGTCTAGATTTTCGAAGCTCTCTTAGCACTAAGATAGTCGTAAGTTAATGTTAATGTATGGCACTTACGACTATCTTAGCGCTAAGAGAGCTTCGAAAATCTAGGACCAGATGGTCAGGCGATGAGTATGGCGTCTGCAACGTGCACTCTAGAAATTGGTATTTTTGTAATTCATGCATTCATCTCACAACAGTTTTGTTCACATATTTCACAAGTGCAAGCATCGTGGCTTTATAGAAGTTCTGAGAATTACTAATGAACAAACTATTAAGTCAAAGGCATTCACCGACACGTTTACATGCGACCTTGAACTTGTGTTGTAAACGAGAGTGGCGTCCCTTGGATAAATGACCAGACGTTAGAAATGATTCCTCGTGTCAACCAATGCACTCTCTTGTCGTTAATTTCCCCTGCTCATTCGTGTAACTTATCAATAATTACAAGCGATTTCACAATATGTTTTCCAAGTGAATATCCGGGTTAGATTTTGTTTTCAGCAACCCATGCATGTTGTTAGAGGCGACATTTGGGATTGGGTTTCAGGCTCGTTGGCTTGGTTGTCACCGTATGCCAGTTGCGTAGAAGGATGTTCATGGTGTGAATTACTGGACTGTCTGGTCCAGACTCGATTATTTACAGACCACCGCCATATAGCTGCAATTTGCTGAGTGTGGAGTTAAACAACAAACAAACAAACAATATGATTTCTGGGCGGCCTACTGTTGGGAGACATGGCGCCCTCAGCTGTACCCTGTGTTTACAAACTGCAGTCATACAGCTGGGACATTGCCGAGTGCGGCGTTAGAGAACAAACAATCTCCTCAACATTAAGACATATCATTGCATCTATTGGTTACAGGTTCGACCGCACCCATGAGACCCAACCCCATTCGATTGCCCCAGGCCCAGTTCAACACCTTTTAGGCCATCCGACTACCTTCACACACAAACTGTCCACTTATATTTTTAGAAACCTACCAACCTTCAAACAAAGAAACCAAATATCATGCACTCCCAGAACCGACTGCCACAAAGTGTCACTACACTATTGGCCATGAAACCCACCAAATTGAGAACAGAATCACTATCAGACCCACATACCCCACCAAATAGAGACCAGAATCAATATCAGACCCTCAGACCCCACCAAATTGAGACCAGAATCAATATCAGACCCACAGACCCCACCAAATTGAGACCAAAATCAATATCAGACCCACAGATCCAGCCGCATCACCCTTCAATTCCAGTCCCACAGTTTAAACCCGCCCTAATGCTTCAGATTCAACCCCACTTCAATCCCAAACCCTTCCCACACCCACACCCACACCCACACCCACACCCACACCCACATCCACACCCACACCTACCCATGCAAGCCCCTTCTTGGATCCACAAAACATATCACCGCATCTTGCCCAACAGCTGGCTCTGGCTCTACCCAGTCTATACTCATCCATCACGAGATTTGTTGAACAGTTCCGGCCATATAATTTCCGCTAACTTCATGTCAAATGCTATTGCCCTTCTCAATTATGTCACCATGGGAAACGATGACGAAGACTCGGCCTCCCTGGTTTGCCAATGCATTGTTTCCATGTGTCATTTGCTGTTCATCACTGTTCAAATTAAAGTAATTTGAAATGACAAAACACTGATTTGGCTCTCTAATAGGGAATGATGCAGTCGGGTGATTTTGAAGGAGTGTGATAAAAAGCCAGGAGGGCCACGCTTCCCGACTGCTCTTCATCAGCATTGTACCCCATCCAGAACTAATGCATACAATTTGTTGCGAAGGAAGTGGAGCATCCCTCTCATTCGGTCATATTTCATTCGTGTCAAATCCCCTTAATGCATGTTTATTTGAAATCATTTTAATGGTGGCCCATTTTTCTTAATTACGACCAGGGGTAATCATAGACACCCGCCGATTTTAATGCCGCCATTTCAAAATGTCCAATGATCAAATACATTATGAAAGATTAGAAAAAGGTTATCTTTGGCAGACATGGTCAAAGCAGTCATTATAGTTTTGTTGGGTCAATGCTCAGACGGTCCTTGGCCGGGGTTAAATTTACGAAACCGCTAGACGCAACCAGTCATCAATGTCTTTCACAATCACACTCCTAGACTCGAAGTCGGGAACTATCACAGGAAAATTGTCCTGTAATGAGAAGCGATATGCCCCAAGACAGCTGCAAATTGACATGGAATCCCTGCAACTCCTAAAAGTCTAGAGAGGATATCCTTTCCATACATAAGCTTCGACTGTATCTATACTCCTCTCTCAGTGAATACCATGACCATACACTATCCATTTCCTAGATTAGAGCACTTAGGTGTGTCCAATCTAATTTCTTCTCTTTAAAGAACTTCCTTCAGTCCCCCATGAAGCACTTGTTCCATACACCAAGGAAAGTCAAGTTGAAGAGAACTCAGGCTTTTCCTCAGCCGGTTTATTTCATTAAGTTGCTATCGAACCATTTACAGAAAGGTGGCTTTCTCTGGAATGACATGCGTGCTTTTATTGGCACTTGAAAGTACCCCGTGGTGGCTCGTGTAAGTATTGGAAGTCGATGTAGTACGGCATTTATCAACACAAGTCTCTGGTCGTGAAAGAAAGATCACGTAAAACTGGTAGGGCATCCAATATTGCCCTACCACTGAATTTTGTGAGGAATGTAGTTGAGGTTTACACGGCAAACAAGTTTCTATAAATCAGTGAAGGTTATGTGAATAAACAAATTACACTTGAAAATATCGATGAAAGGTGTCTTGATGACCGATTTTTCTAGGGGATTCTGAAGAAACTGTTGACTTTTCATTTGCGCTATTTTATGGATGTGAAGTGTAAGTTGTTGACAGTTCTAAAGGCTTGTAGCAGATATGGCCATGTTTAGGCGTTTGGAATTCTGTCAGAGATATTTGCAATGTCACTGGCAAAAATTGCAATGATCGCACTAATAGCATTGATATATGTTGTAATTATTGCAACAATAACATTGGTTTGTGTAGTAATGTTTGAATAATAACAATGGTTTCAATGGTATGTATAGTAATGTTTGCAATAATAACAATGGTTGCAATGGTATGTATAGTAATGTTTGAAAATAACAATGATTGCAATGGTATGTATAGTAATGTTTGCAATAATAACAATGTAATGGTTTGTATAGTAACGTCTGAAAAATAACAATGGTTGCAATGGTATGTATAGTCATGTTTGAATAATATCAATGGTTGCAATGGTATGTATAGTAATGTTTGCAATAATAACAATGGTTTCAATGGTATGTATAGTAACGTTTGAATAATAACAATGGTTTCAATGGTATGTATAGTAACGTTTGAATAATAACAATGGTTGCAATGGTTTGTATAATAACGTTTGAATAATAACAATGGTTACGATGGTATGTATAATAACGTTTGAATAATAACAATGGTTACGATGGTATGTATAATAACGTTTGAATAATAACAATGGTTACGATGGTATGTATAATAATGTTTGCAATAATATCAATGTTTGCAATGATATGTGTAGCAATTATTGCAATAAAAGCTATGGTTGCAAAGTTGTAACGTGTTGATAGTGGTGGCAACATATCCCTGAAGTAGTTCTTATGGTTGTAACATATAGACTTTAGTGTATAGACTTTGGTATTACACATTATTCTCTGTTTTCTCAATATCTTTCCTGACATACATAGAACTGTTACGACGGTCTTTTCATAATCTACATTGTATATTCTACCATTTTACAGGACTAAGTGAGGGTGATAAGAAACAGATCCTCTGTAGAACAATACAAGATAAACTGTCATATGTATGGTAATATATGCAAGTACATGCCTGCTTCAGTTACCGGTTCAAATTACAAGCCATGGGTAAGGTAATTGTGAGTACACGCGCTTGCTTCTCCCGGGCACCTGCACTGTTCATTAGCCCTCGTTCCACCCTCTGGTCACATAGACCCCCTGCAGCATGTTCTCTCTGTCTCTCAACACTGGGTTGAAACACTAGACAGCTAGAGGAATAAGTGTGCTTATACGGTGCAGGCTGTTAAACAACTTCATGACAATAGTAGGACTTGCAGGAACGAGTCTGTGAATAAATGGTGTTCGTAGAACACTTCGTACATTTCGTCGACCTCCGATTGACCTTAGTGTTTCGGGGAAATGTGTTCTTTCAATTTCATGGTAGGTTTGGAAGGTCGGGTTCTCGTGTTTGTGCTCCCAGTTTGCAGCTCTACATGAAGAGCAAAGCAGGATAATTAATAGGGATGTAGGTGTAGTATGTATTAGGACTTACGATGTTTCTGGAATAGGTGGTATTGACTATGGAGACTCACGTAGTAACGAACCGAAGTTACAAAGCTATATAGGGCAACATGGACCATCGAAATAACCGTAACGGCGAACCGGACGTGTCCGTTGTAGGCATTTGCGACTTACGAGCTAGCCGGAGTGACGTAGGCATTCCAGGTGTCCGTATCACGGGTCTGGACTACTGAGATAGCCGTCGTAACGGACTAGGCCTTCCAGGGTCCATATCACGGAGTTTGGACTATCGAGATAGCCGGAGCAACTTAGACCTTCCAGGTGTCCGTATCACGGGGCCTGGTCTATCGAGACAGCCGTAGTAGCGTAGACCTTCCAGGTGTCCGTATCACGAGGGCTGGACTATCGAGATAGCTGTAGTAACGTAGGACCTCCAGGTGTCCGTATCACGAGGGCTGGACTATCGAGATAGCCGTAGTAACGTAGGCCCTCCAGGTGTCCGTATCACGAGGGCTGGACTATCGAGATAGCCGTAGTAACGTAGGCCCTCCAGGTGTCCGTATCGCGGGGACTAAAGCCGTAGTACGGAACCGCAAAGTGTCCGTAGTGAGTTTGTAAGAACTGTTGAAACTTCCATATTATTTAATTTAGATGTCCGAACAACGGACATACGGACGGTCTAGATGGTTGTAATGGTGAGTACGGAATGTCGGGGTGTTCGTAGTAACATATCTAAGTACCATGCCACCTCTGACCTCTCACGTATGTACTATAGTAATACTAGTATTGTTATCAACAGAAAGTGTACGATTCTAAGTACACAGTCACTCTGTAAAGCATGTACTCGTACGGAAATATACTTGCTTTCAAACCAGGTGCCTGAAAACGCTCCCCCGAATAAGCAATATGCAGGATTAAGATGCGCGCATTTGTCTATGAAAGGAGAGAGTCTGGAGTGTGTGTTGGAGGGCGGTGGGGGAGTTGGGGATGGATCTAGGGAGAATGTTAAAAGTCTGTTGCCGGAGCATCTGGTGAAGATCTCTCTCTGCACAAGGAACCTCCTCTGAACAATGGTAAAACCAGAAAACCAGCATCTCTGGCATGCACGGTCTGGTTGTCGGAATGTTCTTTGTTGCTCCTAAAGGAGTTCATGTATGTGTTAACAGGACCGGCTGCATGTTTTGACTTCCTGAAAACGAAGCCTTCTCTCAAGAGTCCACGCATCACAGTCTGTTGTAGACTCCTGATTCCACGCATCACATTCTCTAAAATAGTTCTGGTAGAAACAAGCAGCTACATCTATATTGAATAGGAATCCAGTTGAGTCAGTACCAGTGTAAAATGTAGACTTGCTTCAGGTAGAAGTGTGGCATTATGGTACAGGCTAGGTGGAAGGAATACCGGTATGGTTCAAGGACCGTGAGACAGAGGAGGTCGAATCAGATTTTTCTTAAAGGGCAACCACAAGGTTTCCACAATCGGTACTTTAGGCATTGTCGGTATGGATGTCCATCCCCGGTAACAACCAACCTATCCCTACCTATTCATCAGTATTGTTAACAGCAAGGTATTGTCAACAGTATTGTCAACAGCATAGGTATTTTCAACAGCATAGGTATTGTCAACAGCACAGGTGTTGTCATCGGCATAGGTATTGTCAACAGCATAGGTATTTGTCAACAGCAAAGGTATTGTGAACAGCATAGCAATTGTCAACAGCAAAGATGTTGTCAACAACATAGGCATTGTCAGCAGCCTATCTATTGCCATCAGCATAGGCATTGTCATCATCGTAGGTACTGTCAACAGCGTAGGTTTTGTCAACAGCAAGGACCTTGGCTCTCCTCCAACATTAATCTGAAATGCCACGATATAACTGGATTCGTATCCAAAGTTCTATTCAATAATGTTCCCTCACTAACACATTAAAGCCTCAGAGCATGTTTCATATGCTTAGAGGAGTGAATCGGGTGGGGTTGGGGATTGTGTAGGGTCTGAATGTGGGCGTGGTCGGTGATGCAAACCCTCTCCAAAAAAATCCATCTGTCAAAGAACAATCCCATGGGCATTAACCATACATTTCAATACTCGGTTCCGAGGTGTGGAGCTGATATATGGAACTGTACGTACTGTTATCCGTCGTCCTTACACACACAGACTTTGCCACACAGCATATACCATCTAAGAAGATGTTACTATAGATCAGTATTCTCGTTGATAAAAGATCGGTACGTCTGAAGAAGTGTGCAACGCGTTTTTTCAATATTCCGGCGACATCACAGCGGGGTTCACTAGAAATGAGCTACATGCTTCGTACTCGTATGGAGAATCGAAACCGATCCATCGACATTACGAGCGGACGCTTTCACCACACGGCCAAACCACATCGGGTGTTTTTCATTAACATACAATAGAGCTGACTGAGAATACAGGGAGGCGATCCGGATTATCGGGGTCCGGACTAACGGGGCTTCACTGTACATGTTTTGACGTAATGCCACCTGGAAGTCATTTGGCATACGTAAAACTCATTTGAAAATCGTTATTGTCTAATTAACTTAATTAAACCACATGATGTCACTGGTAGGTCACCCACAAAACGAAGAGCACTTTTTCTAATAATACTCATAATAATCAGAAACGATTAGATGTGGATCGACCACAAATATATATTTACAGGGGACGACTACACTTACGTCATCGTTATCAAATAAACAAAAGAAGACAAATATTTTTACCAACGCCAAATGAAGATATGAACATACCCACTTTCTTTTAGTGCTGAGTATATCCTTATGACCAGCAGTCAAACGATGAACTTGTGCAACCGCAAACCACATGATTTAGTTACACGCAAACGTGCAGTTTCAACCACGACCACGAGTAACGTGTGCCCCTCCCATACCACGTGTCTCTGGCTATGTTAAAACGAAGAATTTCCCGGAATAAAATATATTAGAAAGGCAATTTCCAAATCCATTCCCCTCATCTACATTCCCAGACTCCCAGTAGTTCTGAGTCACCGCTCTGCTATTTACATTTCTATCATTACAGCCTTAAAAAAAGTTTTGCTTACATTGGCGAAGACATTAATTTCAAAGTGCAGCCCGGGTCTTCAATTCTCACATTACTGTCAGCAGAAAAGTCATAACATGTACAATGACACCACTATCGCTGACTAAATGCCACAAGTTTACTGTATAAATGTCACAGTATTTGTACGCCGTCGTGGGTATCCATCACTCCGCGTATCTCTGGGCAACTGCATCCGGAGATGCAAGAGCCCTGTCTCTGTCCGCTGCATCTACATGAGCTATTATCTAATTGCAAGGAAATTGTTGAATGTTTATCGACCAGGCTAGGGTAAATAGTGCTGAGTCAAACTATGTTGGAAAGGTTTTGTAGACACCGATATCATGATCTGATGGGGCTATGACTCTCTCTGAAAATAATTAACTTCCTCTTATGATGGTCGGCTTGATGTGAACACGTGTTCCGTTGAAACTGATTGCCGTTCTTCGTGTTTGAAACCAATTCGTGAAGAAATAGATTTTAGCATTCGTAATTGGGTATCACTTTGTGTCGGGATGCATAATGCTGCCTCTGAAATAACAGGCGGGTGGTGGAGTGGTTATATTCGTATTCGAATCCATACATTGGTCTAGTGGTTGGCGTGTTCCCCTGTCATTTGACATGCATGGTTCGAATCTAAGCATACATGCAGCGAGTCATGCACGGTCACTCTTCTTGATATCATAAAGAAGAGGGGCGGTGGGGTAGCCTAGTGGTTAAAGCGTTGGCTCGTCACGCCGAAGACCCGGGTTCGAATCCCCACAAGGGTACAATGTGTGAAGCCCATTTCTGGTCTTCCCCGCCGTGATGTTGCTGGAATATTGCTAAAAGCGGCGTAAAACCAAACTCAGTCAGTCAGTCAGTCATAAAGAAGACACCGGGTGTTGTGAAGCGGTACGCGAACATTTCAACGACTGAAGACCATTAATAACACTGTAAACATATTCTTATTTGTAACACATTTCTGTGAAAACAAATAGAATTACTCAAAATACATGCAGCCATTTCTACAGAATACCTTAGCCATGGAACAACTAGTGTGCAATATGGCTGCCGTCAGGGACCACACTTCAATTTGCTGTGAACAGTTGCGTCCCTTGGGTGTGGATTGTGGGTTCGAATCCCGGATTCCATCTGATTGTTTTGACTTTGATTTCACTAAACGCATTTAACGCAAAGGACTTGAATCTATTCGGTTTTCCTCCCATTTTAAGTTGATACGACGTGAAACAACTGAAATACTTTTAAGACGCGTAAAATAAAAGTCTCGCTCACCTATAAAAGCAATGAGGGCATTGTAACAAAACTCTTTCGCTGGTACCATTTCACACAACAATCCAGCTGTATAGGAGTGGTACCACGTTATTTATCCCCCGGTAAGAATGACAGAAGAGATCAAGCTTATTACATTGAAGCTAGATACCTGAAGCGTTAAGAACGAGAAACCCAACCCTATGCAGATCAAGCACTAGCAGTAGCTAAAATGTATTCAGTCTGGGTATGCTTGTGCTGGCGTTGCAATGGCCCGTCAACTTCTCAGACAGTCTTAGACCACTTGACAAAGTGATATTCGATAAGCCATGGATATCGATGATTCTAGCCCAGGAATTTAATTACTTCAGCTCGACAGTCGTCATTGCCAGGAAATTGCCTACTTTTGAATAGGATTAAATTCCCGTTGAACGATATCGATGTGAGGGCACGGGACGTTAAGAATTTGAATCTGGATTTAAACCCTTTAGGAAACGGAGCGGGCGAACGCTACATCCACTGTACCACCTTCTCAATATAGAAACGACATCAATTCCAAGCAATTGTAAAGGAATATTTATTCTATTTTGACATATGAGCTGTCATTGAATATTATATTACTTTTATGATTATGATAATGATTAAGATGACTGTTCAGACTAACCTGTTATATCAAATTGGCTGAGAATAAAGGAATATTTCAATAAAACATGAAAAACTGCTCACTCGGTGTAAATGAGATAAAGTGCTGTGGTGTCCCTCGGGATTGTAAGATTGTATACTTTCATTGAACAAGTGCATTAAGGCGCGTCATGTGCAAAAGAGACTTCACCGTATTATCGTCCACAAACGCCGCCACTAAACTCTTGAGAAATCCATTAAATGGCAATGATTTGGCTAGATACCATGCTATGATATGCAATTTCCCCTGAGTCGAACTACCGGCGAGAGTGTGTGTTTCCATTTACAGAATTGCATCACTTGCTCCATGTCATCACGCCGGGGATATATTTGTACATGGCAAGGCGTCGTGGTACATGCGGCCTTTTGCATACAGGAGTGTATTACTTCATTAAGGACGAAAGTGGAATACGAGAGATATTGGGCGTCTGCTTTCTCTCTCTCTCTCTCTCTCTCTCTCTCTCTCTCTCTCTCTCTCTCTCTCTCTCTCTCTCTCTCTCTCTCTCTCTCTCTCTCTCTCTCTCTCTCTCTCTCTCTCTCTCTCTCTCTCTCTCTCTCTCTCTCTCTCTCTCTCTCTCTCTCTCTCTCTCTGTTAGAACAATGTTCATCAATGTTCATTATTCTGGATCAATGCTGATTTCCCCCTTCACGTCCAGCCACTGTTCACATCGGTCAAACCTCGCCCTCTAACCATATGCCTAACGTATTTAGATCGAGAGCAAGAACTCATGAAGAGCAGGGAAACGTTATTGCTGCGTGCTTTGTACCCACAATTTGAGAATTATTCAACAATTCGGTCGTGGATGTGACTTTTATGCCTATTCAATACAAACAACACATTGTGTTTCTATCTTTTCTGTTTCCATTTCATTATTGAGTGTGCCCTCAAAGCGCCAGAGGCCTTAAAGAAAATTAGAACCAACATCCCATTCGACCTATGGTGTTCAAGCTAATGATGTAGGTTGTGGCAAGCAGGTCCTGAAAAATGCATCAGCCCCACGCTAACGTCTAGTGGGACAAAATGCAGTCAGTAAAAACAGACGGTAATTCTGTGTCTGAAATATGCATGGCTTGTTTGTTGTAGGAAACAGGTCGGTACTCTTTGATCATTGTTCAATATGACGTAAGTCACGAGTGAGGGTCAATTATCTATTTTCTAACGTTGAGTTCAACCCCGATCCATATTGAACACGTGTGGCAGGGCTGGGCCGTTCCGACATGGTTAATATTTATTTAGACAGTGTTCTACAGATGTTGGCCGACTCTAGATCGTCGATGAGTCTAGACCGTCTAGACGGATGAGCTTTGATGAGGTTTTGTCATGTAGATTCGTCTCAGGTTGAGTATCAGTGTACGGCTAGAGCAGTTCTTATATTTGACAGTGCCTAATAACGTATGTTTCCATCAGAGTTTATTAAATTTCTAGAACGATGCAATGTCCTATGTCAATTTGTACAACAATGAAACTCTACTATTACATTTATACCGTTACAGCCTGTAACTCGAACAGGTACAGAATAAACCTGGTGTAGAAAGTGAATAGCAATTTACGCCGCTTACTTTTTAAGTCCTTTAAAGCAATGCCCCAGTGAGTGAGTATGGTTTTACTTTTAAATAGCAGTATTCCAGCAATATCACGGCGGGGGACACCAGAAATGGACTTCGCACATTGCAACCCATGTGGGGAATCAAACCCGGGTCTTCGGCGTGACGAGCGAACGCTTTAACCACTAGGCGTGACGCCAGCGAACGCTTTAACTAAGCCACTTCAGGCTCTGTTTGGAATGAGATCGGCTACCCCACCGCCCCTTTATCCACTAAGCCACTTCAGGCCATCTGTTTGGAATGAGATCGGCTACCCCACTGCCCCAAATGTCCCAAATGAAAGCAATAGGATATCATGTATGTAAGAAGCAACGTCCGGTCGGGTAACAAAGAGACACATATATTCTATGCAAATTGTGAATTGTCGGAGCTACCAGTAGGCAATGACATGCTCATCTTTTCTGCGAATATCTGTTCTCATCAATGGGTTTTAGTAATTCATTTATATAATTTTGACCGCTGTTTTGTCTTTTACGCCCAATAGAATCTGTTTCGTCCGAAAATCGAGACTGGTTAATGTCTGGCGTTGACGTTTTATATTATACCATATAACATTCATGCTTTATACCATTGCAATGAACGAGACGCCATGGGTAGTTGTCTTCACGAACGTCATAAGCATTCGCCCTCCTACAGCCAGATATCTGCTATCTTAACTCTCCAGAGCCATAAAACGGGTTGGAACTCCGTAAAAGGAGTAACGCCATTGTCTATAAGAACAGCTTTGATAAACAAGGCTCATTGGAGACGTAATTTCGTCCCTAAGAGGTGGGCAAGAAACAGTTTGCTGGAATGGTTTTACTTAGTGTGAAGCTACACTTCTTTGATGTCTCTTTCGTGATCAATTTGGATTGCACATTTTCTGTCTCACGTTTCCCAATGCAGAATAATCTTGCACATTTAATCCATAATTGTTTAAAGAACCCGGTCGTTTCCCCAGCAAAGTAAGGTAATAGATCGCTTAGCTTCTTCCGGGGCTATGCTTCGCTTATAAACATCAATTTTGCAATTCCCAGGGCAGGTATCAAGGCCCCTTATGGCCGTGATCTCTTTTGGCGCGTGGAAGACTCAATTTTCTGATGATGATTTAGGATGTCGTATTAACGCGCATGTCGACGCTGATGTTGCTACTGACTAAGGTTTCTTGTTTGAAAGACATAAGAAAAGTGGAAGCAGTTCAATGTAGCGTCTGAGCAATATTTTTTCAAGAGTTATACAAAGCAACGTTTTTCTTTAAGCAAACGATACAATTGTTGTGAGAAGTAGCGCCGTATGACTCTCGGTCTCCTGAGACAGCAGCATCCAAGTCCTAACACCTCAGTTAGATTTAATGTTCTCCCAGTTTGTAGTGATCTAGTGGCATGGAAAATATACATTCACTTCTGCTGGATATATAGAAACATTTGGACCCCTAAACTCAATCGTGTCCGCATTAATGAACATTGTTCTTGAAAGGAGGTCTCGGAAGGTCTAGTGTGATGAACTTTTTACATTTAGAATATCCCAATTCCCAAGACGGTTACAGTTACACGTTACTGTTCTTCAACCGAAGGTCCCTAAACTGCACGTAGGTATGGTTGAGCCATTATACGATCTCTGTCGGGAGAGGGAGCAATCTTGGGGTTCTTTCTGATTGGCTGAAGTCCCCTGAGACGTCCCCTGATTGACCGTCACAATCTCTTCTCATTACACTGGCCATGAAGGACATTACTGTAAGTAATTGTGAGTGAATGGATGGCGAAGGGAGGCCAATTCACAGGAAATGCAATCTGAAGGTCACGCTGGCATTGACCTTGATTGAATGGTTCCGAAGGAATTTGTGTTTGTTAAGCGTGCCAAGCGACTACGAGGTGATCAAAGACCATTGTTGCAATGTACTTGTATGTGTGCTATTCGCACTTGTGGATTGGGCAGTGTTGGGTGTTTCTGTATATACACAGTGAATGCAGTTTTGAATGATTCTGTAAAATTACGTCGCGAACGTTACCATAGGTAATGAAATAGATGATTGTGTAAATGACAGATACAATGCATTGAACGTGGAATAGTAGATGGTTCTGTCAGGCCGCTTAAGACGACACTGTGACAGAGGACTTGGACATTGTTTCTGCAATGATGCCATGCCAGTTCTTGCTTTGTCCAGTTTTTAGAGTTGAAAAGGGTATAAATCATACAACGGGATTTGTTTTGGTCGCTAAGTAAGACTTCAGTGTTCTTGTCAATATGTAAGAAATTGTCGACAAATTTAAACATTATGCGCTGAGAAAATATATTGATAGAATAATAATGATTTTTACCCGAATATTGTGATTGCAAAATCACCATATTGTTGAAACTGAACACTATTTTCTTTGAAATGAACACGCAAAATGACAAAAATGTTAATATATCATTACGATTCTTTAGGTACGTGAAACATGCCAGTTTCTATACGTTTATGATAAACATCCATTGATGTTTACCAAAACAATGTACCTACTCGCGTGTTCTAAATGCTTGCAAATATTTATTCTGTGACAAAGTCTTGTCTGTTTTGACACGAACATCTGTGTCATCGTCGATAGTTAGTTGTGTGGAATGGTGCTTGTCTGTTTTGTTCAACTTCAATTAGGAGTTTGTTTAACGATACCGCGCTGTGCACAATCTATTGATATCAATTCTCTGATCTTATATCAAAATGGCCTTTAATTATATATTCTGGGGGAAATGTCAATAATTAGTCACACCTGAGGCACAATGGATATTTAACCATCAGAAACAGCTCGTGTAGCGGCAAAACATACATCAAAGGAAATGTGAATAACGCATGACAAAGTGTCTGTCCACTACAGAGATGAAACGATAGAATATGGATACTTCGCAGTAGTCCATGGCAGTGCCATTGTCGTGGTACAATTGCCCCAGAAACCCATTCCGGTAAAAATAACAGTGATTTTTAGATCCGTGAATATCCGGGGTTAGAATTGGTCTTCTGCAACCTATGCTTGTCGAAAGAGGCGACTAACGGGATCGGGTGGTCAGGTTCGCTGACTTGGTTGACACATGTCATCATATCCCAGTTGCGTAGATGGATGTTCATGCTATTGATCTGGATTGTTTGGTCCAGACTCGATGATTTACAGACCGCCTCCATATAGCTGGAATATGGCTGAGTGCAGCGTTAAACAACAAACCAACATGGCTTTTTTAATCAAATGCAGTAGATGATGTTAGCTAATACATGTAAGGTATCGTGTAAAATGTATTGGTGTAGGTTACATACGTGTAAATCTGGTAACTAAGGAATCAGATTAGGAGACAGGTGTTCATATCAATAACACGACAACAGGTGTTGGAAGAAGCATGCTGTATGAGTCATGCTTATCAGTGAGTGAGTGAGTTTAGTTTTACGCCGCACTCAGCAATATTCCAGCTATATGGCGGCGGTCTGTAAATAATCGAGTCTGGACCAGACCATCCGGTGATCAACAGCATGAGCATCGATCTGCGCATTGGGGAACCGATGACATGGGTCAACCAAGCCAGCGAGTCTGACCACCCGATCCCGTTAGTCGCCTCTTACGAAAAGCATGGGTCACTAAAGATCAATATTCTAACCCAGATCTTCACGGGTCATGCTTATCAGGGTCTACATTAAATGAATGTGATGTTATAGCCTTATAACACAGGAGTTGGACATGGTCATATTCATTAGCAGGATATTAATGGCAACTTGTGAAGATGGTACCATACTTTGGGGAATCGTTGAGACAAAAGAACTCGTCATGTCATTAAAATGGTGGAATTGTAGTCCCTGAAATATAGAATATGGTTGATTATTTTCATCATGTGGCAGATTTATAATGAAACAGCGTTAACACGACTTTCATTTGCTCGATATATCTTTGTTGCCGATGTAAACATTGTAGTCCTCTATGAATCACGTATTGATTCTGTCTAATTTGAATTCCGATGTGTAACATTAGCCGATTTTGTTGTCTTGTCCGCGCCCTCATTTTGCATTTTTTATAAATGAAAAAATACATGAAAAACTGTCCTCGACACACACTCATGCATTTAAAACATTTATTCCTCTGAAAGGGAAAAACAAATATTGATGAATATACTTGTTTCGAACGATATCTCTCTCCATCGGTCGTTAGGTACAGTGACTGAGGGCAACCACATTCGCCGTGACATACAGAGCTGTGCCCCCTCTTCTTCATCAGTCTGAAGTCATCAGCATCGATCGCGAGACGTGCCCATACGCTCTTTCTGCCCCAGCCTCCCAACTGGCTCCAACATTCTTATTATTTACTCCTTCAATAAATTTTGATTTCATGGGCTAGCTGGGTCCAGGAGACATCAATATTGTGATCTCTGGTCAATCGGCCAGGATACTGGCAGACGCTGTCTTATTATAAGATCGGAACACGGGGCTCTGGGTCACCAATTATCATTGTATAGGCATTAAAGCTTAATTCACCCAGATAGACGTATATCTCAGCATTAAGTCTTGGTTTCTTTATACGGAAATAATTAGATTCTCTTATGGTATTGGATCGAGTTATATATATTCCTGACAAAGCAGGGAAAATAGCAGACTGGTTAATATCTCTCGTGGTGCAATTACTTGTTCGGCGGACTAGAGGGTTGTCTGTGGGCTTTGTTTATTGGCCGCGATACATAGTGTATTAATTTGTAGTGCAAATTGCGATACGGCGGAGACTCGGAGATAAAGCTTGCAAATTGGGATATTACTCTTTCTAGGGAGATTTGATTTGTTTCGCGCCAAGCTTTGGGTGACTTAAGTGTTGGAACAACAGATTGCTTAGCGGTAAATGTGCTCTGTGTGAAATAGTAGAGTTAATAAATATATCCCCGAGTTTCTTCATGAAGGGAATCTTGAAAAGTGATCGGCAAGTTCAATGCATCATCATCATCATCATCATCATCATCATCATCATCATCATCATCATCATCATCATCATCATCATCATCATCATCATCACCACCACCACCATCATCATCATCATCATCGACATTATCATCACCACCACCACCACCATCATCATCATCATCATCATCATCATCATCATCATCGACATACTCATCACCACCACCACCACCACCTCAGCCATCGTCAGTATCATTACTACTACTACCATCACCACCACCACCACCACCACCACCACCACCACCATCACCACCATCATCATCATCATCATCATCATCGACATAATCATCACCACCACCACCACCTCAACCATCATCAGTATCATTACTACTACTACCATCGCCACCACCACCACCATCATCATCATCATCACCACCACCACAGCCATCGTCATTATCATTACAACTATTACCATCACCACCACAACCACCACCATCATCATCATCATCATCACCACCACCACCACAGCCATCGTCATTATCATTACCATTAGTATCACAGTTTTGATTACTAGTGTTTAAGGGTTTTGTTATTGATATTTTTGTTGTAATTTTCTTATTTAGAGATAATGGGGTTTCTAAACATTACTAATGCGTGTTATGGTTAGTTACCTTTATTCAGGTTTTAAACACAAGGCTGCTTTCAGAATAAACCTCGATGACTGTAGGTCATTATCTGAATCATACCTGGTGCACCAGTGCCCATTAACGACTGATATATGACTTCATGCAAATACATGGAACCACCTGTGTCACTTTATAGCCAGCGCACATTTATCGAGTGGTATGCACCAACTCGACCTGTGACTATCTGCAAATCAATGGCCAGGTGAATTCGTTTCTCTTGAGTGGACATAATAGCCATTGACGCGAATCATATGACTAATAGCTGTGTCTTTTTAGTATATGGCTACACAGGAAAGGTTTTAGCAAATAAAGGATTGATGAGCTTACAGCTTTCTCCTCGTTTGGGCCCCATTGTCGGATTTGGTCCATAGGGAAAAGCTCAAGAATCTGAATTCCAATAATTGCCATGCTTGACTGAGACTAACCTCTGACCCGGATTACTCATAGAGATCGGACCTGAAGATGACTGACAGAAACGAACAAGATTCCGGACATATTCCCACATCAAAGAGTCGTCGAGATGCAATCTTTAAAGGGAGATAACCCTTTGGCCTCTTGTGAAATTTCGATACAGGGCATCACGAATCAGATCATTACCTGCCGATGATGGTGAAACTTATTGATATCCCATGAGATGAAAATCGATTATGTCGGCTGTTGTAACTTCTGAAGCATTACAAAAGGAAAAAAAGCGTTCTCGTAATCTGGGCTTTGGAACATTTTAACGACTGGAGTGTATGGGATCAGAAGCGTAAGGACTGTTGCATTTTACAATGAGTGCACTCAACTTTTGATATCACGTAATTTGATATTGTGAAACCCAGCTTAACCGGAACTACTTATATTAGTATTTTTTGTGATGAGGCTAGATTTATGGAAAATTAATTTCGATATCACATGTCACAAAAGCCTTGACTACAAGATTTCAGTTGTTATGCAATTGATTCCATCCCGTGTACTTCACACTTGAAAACAATAGCAAATGAGTCTGACCACCATATAATCATTTTAGGGGGAACCCACCAGAGAAACTTAGAACCGTATCTGATCCCACAGGTTAAACGTGAAGGCCCAATTGCAGTGTTTGCCCTTAACCCTGAAAAGCTGCAGGCACTAAGGACCCAGAACCATAAAATGTTGTGGGTTCTGATCAGAATGTGTAGGCCCTATATTTTAATATTTGGGATGAAACAACTGTCAGCCGTAAGGACCTGCAGAAAACAAATGCTGTGGGACCGACGTTAATTTCGAACGCTGCCCATTTGATCTGTATACGTTTTCTTCGGATATCATGATAACACTTGATAATATTTAAAAGAAACGTGAAATATTATATTTTGGTTTTATCGTATGGGACTATTCATGTTGCATGAGAATGGCGGGTTAAGATTAGCTGACTACTGAACATGGCTCTGGAAAATGTTTTGGAGAGGCACATACTTTGTTAGACCTTCGATTATTGAGAAATCTTCCCACTCCATGCAAGAAAGCTTGCCCCTTAACATGTTTTGTATGTTTTTGTTTTGTTCTCTCAGAAATATTCTAAATATATGGCGGTGGCCTGTAAATATTCCATGTAGTGCTCCACGGTGCCGGAATGCGTTCACACTCGTTCAATTGAATAAATCAATCAATAAATCAATCAATCTACCGAAGTCCCATTTTGTCGCTTCATACAATAACCATAGGTTTCTTGGACCCTATTCTGTCCAGACATTTGTAAAGGAATTTTTACCATATGATTACCCGGTTAACACAAACTTACCCACCTATAAACATTGCAATTACCGCAATATGTTTGGTAGTTTCATTTTGTGAAACATATTTTTATCCTCCTCCCTGATCTGCTCGGTCCAGAAGTACATCAGAAAAACTGACCACCGGAAATCGTCTTCAGATTTGAAGGACCGACATACAATGATTTTCCAATTGTCCGCATCAGTTCAATTAGCGGGAGACCTGATCTGCGTAATGACGAAGTCGTCAAGGACCACGTGTCCACGCACTGGACGTCTTCCTGTTCTGTTTATCATTCCGAGGACATCATGTGTTGGCGGCCATATTAATTTGTCCGAGTGGTCGAAGTCACTGATTAATTCCACTTGACCACCTTCAGTATTGGTCATAAAAGATGCTTCAAAGGAAGCTGTCCTGCACGCACCACTCGTGCCAGGACATGCCCTGTCACTCGATACAAGGGGGCACCTTCATGGGGCGACGTTTGGGTGCTCAAACTGATTTGAGCCTTTGGTCGGAAGTAATTGCAAATTGTGCCTCAAAAAGTCCTTTTCCGAAAATGTGACGTCATATAACATGACAACAGACATTGATTAGGTCAAGTTGTATGATTCTGTTGGAGGTTTACGTTTCAACATATACTACTCAACTATAGACAGGGTCAAACCTAATTCCATATGAAATGTACATGTACGGTATATATGTATTCAGTATGTACCTAGTTTATAGTCTCTGATACAAGTTGGGCCTTCCTTCTTGGATCTTGGTTCGGTAGTGGAGTAGCCTAGTGCTTATAGCGTTCGCTCGTCACGCCAAGACCCGGGTTCGATTCCCCACATGGGTACAATATGTGAATTCCATTTCTGGTGTTACCCGTCGTGATATTGCTGGAATATTGCTAAAAGCGGTGTAAAGCTAAACTCACTCACTCTCTTGCATCTGGGTGATATATAGCAAATATCATTAAAAGCGACGCTAAATCAATGTTAATCTTTCATTATCACACCTTGAGTTGTGAGGCCACATTCATTTCATACTTTAGAAATCTCTGATACTTTGTGAAATGACGTTGACAGTAAATACTTGCAGGTCGTGTTCTTTCAAATGGAAGAACTGTGCCCTTTGCGAAAAAGAACTAGTTTAGTACATAATGTGAAATTATTGACACGTTAGAAGGTCATGAGAAAACTCGGATTGAAATTTAGTTCCCAGTGAATTTGGTTTCAAATGCGTGAAGCCTAACACTAGCATCCCCTCCGGTCGCACCTCAACAGTATTTCTTAAAGTAGGGTAACACTTTTCACGTACTAATTATATAAAAACAGGAACTAATCTCTTGCAAATGTTACGAAAAACGTAACACACATTCATTCTGCTTCAATTGCTTTGTTCGTGGTAATCAATCATTCTTTCAAGCAGAAAAAGAGAGATTCATTCGATTGAGCATTCCATGAAAATGGTCGAAAACATTGGAAACAAAATTAGATAAATTCGGTTTATTGAATTGTTTCCTCACACATTATCCAAATTTCACTTACAGTTGCTTCCAAGAATTCGTTAACATTCTTTTCCTGTATCCCAAGAGGCTAAAACAAGCTTAGAATGTTTTCAGGTAGATCGATTAGTCTTGGCCTAAGCGAGACCGTTGCTTTTTTATGCCGTCTTCGATGCCATTAAGCAGTCGCTAAAATGTAGCAAGCCCTAACATGTTGAAATATTCATTTAAACCGTCTATGATGGTGCTAATCCATCGCCCCTTGGTTTTCCGTCAATTACATAGACTCATAGAAATGAGAACCCGGCCGTCGTTCCCTAAACGTGCAACTTTAGCCTAATTCAAGGTCCGGACCAAACACTATCGAGGCGAGATGAAGGAGTGCAAGTGACTGAGTCTGGACAATGGTAAATTCTTTAAGATTTGGACTTGAGGCATTTTAATCAATACATGTGACTCGACTCAATGGAAATCCAATCCTGGCGCAAGGGGACATAATCGGATTTCGTTTGAGCGTCGAAAAATTGCATCCGTTTCGAATCATAATTTGCTGATGATTGGAAAATTATTCGGAAAATTCGCTACGCATGGTTCTTTGCGGAATGTCTTTTCAAAACTTTGGGGTTTTTTGACAGAATTTGGGTGGAAAATCGTATTAGCTTTCAATCTTAATTTCCGCAGTGTTTCTAACTTCTGTCATTAGTATGGGGGGCTGGATGTCTCAACGGATTTCGTTTAATAACAGAATTAATTCAGTATCTCATTAGATTAAGTGGAATGGTAATTATAAATAACTTTGATATTTGTTCACAACATTTGCAGGTGTTCGGGCTTGCTTCTTTCA
Organism: Haliotis rubra; assembly: GCF_003918875.1. Lineage (NCBI taxonomy): Eukaryota > Metazoa > Mollusca > Gastropoda > Lepetellida > Haliotidae > Haliotis > Haliotis rubra. The sequence continues at coordinate 2,454,671 of NW_025767468.1, read as the reverse complement.
TCGTGATATTGACCAGGCTTCTACTTGACTGACGTATTTGATACGTTTTTGAAGTTGGAAAAAGTGACAGCTGTCAGTTCAGACTTAACATCTTTGAATATCGGATTGGATTTTCTTCCGCTTTCATTTGTAGTTCTAAAACATATTCGGGAATATCATAGAAATATTGGCGAAACAAAAACATCTTCCCATGGAATGAGATCAGAAAAGTCTAGAAATTTATGGAATGAAATAAGCAAACTGGCGTTTCAGTTGCCAGTTTGGAAAAGGCTAAACCGGAGTTGTTATCTCTCTGGTTGATTACACTGTAGGGTAAGACGTATCCATGTTGGATGAGGATGTGTGGCGTATCGCCGCATGTATAGACATGGCCATCGCATATCTCTGTCTGCCTCCTCAATGTATTGAACAACTGCACCATTGATTCCTGAAATTACGTTACAGGATTGCCCGCTTCCTCAATCAAATCAGTACTACTATAATGAAGTGACGACCCCATGTTCCTCCGCGTAGGCCATGAAGCGATAGCCATCTTGCGGGCAACCGCACGTTTCCATTAAATCGCAATTTCTCTGGCTATTACCCTAGGGTCTGGATAATTTTCCGTAACTTTTCTGCATATCCAGCTCTTCACTATTCATCACGGATGTCCTCCATTAGGTCATGCCAGCAGTCAGCTGGAATTGATCACTTACATCAATCCCTTTGATAGCAGGAACCAGTGTCAGAAGGCTTGTCCTACCGATAGCTGGAACCTCTGAACCATCATGGGTAGTTAGGCGGTAATCGGGAACATTCTGTGCATGTGATTGCGTGTCATCGCCTCGGTCAACGAGTCTTTCTGACATTCCAATCAAAGGTCAGTTGGACAAACTAATCCAAGTGCTGAAGACTTCTAATTATTCCTGTACCTCATGCGGTAACTGCTCGACTTTCTCAGTCTCAGAAGCATCCTGTTATTTTACCTTCACTTGGACGTAAATCAGTCTGACTCTCCGCGCGATAGAAACAAATAGTTATTGATCGAAGATAGCTCAACGAGGAAGAGACCTATGTAGACAGTGTAATTACGAGCAGTCACAGTTATATTTATATGTCTCATTTCTAATTGACACGTGTAGTCTTCTGTGTAAAAATACACATATTGTTAGTGAACTTCAATGATTTTGTCACAGTGGGTCCAATTGTTACAAATCGTATTAAGGCATTTTGGTGGATTAAAATACTCTACCTGAAATATTGACAAGTGTACTGTTTAGTTGATCAATTCTATGAGGGACTCTGGAGTAGTTCCGAGTGAGAGAGGTAATATGTCTTTTACAATATCACAGCGGAGGTCACTCACATTGAATGAGTGAGTATGGTTTTACGCCGGTTTTAGCCGTAATGTTCCTGTAACATCACGGCCTAACGGGATCGGGTGGTCAGGCTCGCTGACTTGGTTGACACATGTCATCGGTTCCCAATAGCGCAGATCGATGCTCAAGCTGTTGATCACTAGATTGTCTGGTTCAGACTCGATTATTTACAGACCGCCGCCATATAGCTGGAATATTGCTGAGTGCGGCGTAAAACTAAACTCACTCAATCACTGTAACATCACGTCAATGACTCCAGGAATTCGTTTTCACATTGTAGCCATTCAGGAAATCACATCGGTCCTTGGGCAAGAGGCATTTTATCAACTAAGTGAATGAGTGAGTATGGTTTTACGCCGTTTTTAGCAATATTTTAGCAATATCACGGCGGTGGACACCAGAAATGGGCTTCACTCATTGTACCCATGTTAGGGCTCGAACCCAGGTCTTCCCCGTGACGATTGAACACTTTAACCACTAGGCTACACCACCGCCCCTTTATCCACTAAGCCACTTCAGGCCATCTATTTTGAATGAGATCGTTGTATAAACTATTTTAGATGTGATAGAGAAAATATCATATATATTGTTTGTTTGAATCTCATGGGACCAAATTTTGAATCGTTTGTGAATTGCTGCTGCACTTAAGGATGTTTACCATAGCGATCTTTTCGATCAACTCGATGCTAATATGAAAAACAATATAACTTTATGAAATGCATACACAGTTTGGAAAAAATCATTATTTAGCCATACACGTATCACATGCTTCATCTAAATATAAATTCTGACAATGCAGATTTTGGACGAAATATATACTGTATTACTTGTTTTTGTGTCACAGGATCCTAGGGTAAGACAAAGCATGCATTTATTTTGTATGTTGTAAAACCTGTGGCTTCAATGGTTCATCAGATATCACCATCTAGCGAATAGATCTAGTCAGGTCATCAGCGATCTTCAACTGGGATCTTCAACAAGCAGATCGGTTTTGGAAAACAATCAGATTGATCTCTGAACCTGCTTGGACTTGCTCTTTTGATGCAACCATGGGTCGTTTAGGTCCCATGTATAGATCGACCAGCTATCCCTGGGTGAGTCACAGGCATAACCTCGTTTGCCCATACCGGTCCCCCCAGCCCCGGACTCCGCTCCCTCCCGGGCCCACTGATCGATGGGGGGGTTTTACAAGAGGAAAAACATGATTGAGAATGTGCGCAACAGGCGGTTGATACGGATGCCTTTGAGTTTAAGGTTGTTTGCGAATATAAATTTGATTTAGACTGATTCAGGTTATGGTGTTACGAGGGCAAACTCTGGAAAATGTAAATTTGAATGATTTTGTTGAGTAGTTAAGATGCAAAAGGTAATTTGTCATGACTGCAATATAAAATACATCACAAATTATGCATGTTTCTTTGTTGACCTAAGGGAAAAAATAAAATATATGTCCATTTTGTTGGTTTCAGCTGCTTATTTCATTAACTTTATTTTTTAATTATATGCATCATGTTCTTGTAATATATTTGTCCAGAGATCGATTTTCACTTAGATGGCATTTTTGACTGATTGAAATGAATGTATTTTTTACATAAAACGTCTACTGGGACTATTTGACTGAATGGCATTAAGTGCGCGAGGGTACTGACCGTGACGTTCTTGGAGAATGGAATCATTGAACATGAAACTCGGCAAATGGCTTATGATAGAGGAATTATTGGCAAAGGCTGAATCTTTTATGTGTGTACCGGTTTTCCAGTCAGTTTATCAGATTATCAGTCTATTTGAAATGTTATCATTATCGTCAAAATCCAAATGGAGCTTCTAGGTTTCTTTGAGAACGAGAGACCTGTTGTCCACAGCCAAATCTTGATATATAGTAATGGCTATGTAATTATTTTGGGCAGACATTATGGTCAATAATCCCACTTTGGTGGAACCATTTATTGATTTATGACGAAGTTAACATGTATTTCTCTTACATAACATTCAGTATATTTAATTTATTGGAAATATTTTTATGTCCGTTCTATTTCACAATTTGAGAAACATGAAACTGATAACTTGAATATAGTGTGGAAAAACTTAAGTATTTGTGGTAAACATTACTTCGAGTTGAATGAAGAGTCATATGTTCTGCCTGTTCATGCTGTCCATGGTGTTGTCTCCGAGAGACCGCTCGGACTCAATTTTAGTTGAAAGTGGAAACAATATAGTGGCGTAAGTCGTAACTGTCTATGGAGCAACCAGTTGTGTGAACCATCAGTGTTGACCATTAAATACACCCTCTTTTTCGAAAAAGGAAATTAACCCTTGAAGATCCGGGTTGGAATTGATCTTCAGCAACCCATAAGAGGCAACTAACTGGATCGGGTGATCAGGCTCGCTGACTTGGTTGACACATGTCATAGTATCCCAATTGCGTAGATCGATGCTCATGATGTTGATCACTGGATTATCTCGTCCAGACTCGATTATTTACAGACCGCCGCCACTCAGCTGGAATATTGCTGACAGAGGCGTTAAACAAAATACAAACAAACACACGAATTAGGACAATGATTCACATTAGGCAGTACACGCGGGCATGGCTGTATTTATGTATACTTCGAAAAGCGTAAACATTGATAAAACGAATGTTTGCATTTGAGGGAGTAATTGGAATATGTATGTCTCAAGGTGTCCTTGTGAATTCGAGCCAAGTGCACCTAAAGTCTTAATAACTGTCTTCCTTTTTCTCTCTCCTCCAATTCTTCTACTGATTGTTAAGATAACACAATTTACTTCTGTGTTAGAACACAGTGCAATAGAGAACGACAAACATGTTATTTGGCGCCAACTGTTAAGGCAGTACATTGCCTCTTGAGGTCGTTCCAATTTCCAACATCATCCACAAGACACGAGTTTCATGCCGTTAAAAACCACAGCTCGAGGTTAATTCGACTAAGACATATGGCTTCGTTGTGAACATCAAACAACGTTCGTTGCACAACGATATTAATGAACGTCTTCAAGGCTTGTTTTACTCTGTTCTCTCATAATAAAACCAATTGTGTTTCTTCTAGAGGATGACAAAAACACCCGCAGTCAATTATTAGGTATTGGAATGGGGTGAAAAAAGACAATTGGAATATACAGAAACTGGCTGTACAAGCCAGCACGTTTATAAGCCATGGTGACAAGAACCTTCACTTATCTGACACAACATGTGAGGGAAACTGTCTCGTAGCTGTTTCGTATATCCCAGCTGTAGGGCAGAGTAGTCGTTTCACGGGGAATGGGAATGGTTCCTGGATCACCACTGTCATCCCTTTCTTGTTGATAACCTTTTGATAGTAATTACGTCGGGCAGGGGAATTGGTGACGAGGACATCTGCTTGAACCAATTGTAGGTCTGGAATGTGAGATTGATGAGTACTGCTTTGTCTTGAATCATATTGGTGACCAGGATTAGTTCCCAGTGTCGGGGTGTCAGTTGGCATCGTGGACTGAACCATTCTGGTCCACTCGGAATATTCCGTTAGGTAAATGGGACCTTAATGGGTTGAAGCTTTGATATTGACTTATACCATCCACCGAATACAAGAATACAATGTAATCTGTACATCCGTGTACAAATCCGTGATCCACAGAGTATCAAGCAGTGTAGGCTTTATAAGACATGCGGAGGGTACTGGATCCACATGGAAGGAGTGGGTGTGGGTGTGTGTGGAGGGGGGGAGCTAGCGTTTTTCCGTTCTCAAAGCATTCCTAGGGTGCTGGATCAGTAGGAGGGATACCATCTGTGTGTATTCTCAAAACATACGAATACGAACGGTACTGAATCCCGTTCCACAGAGCGTTCGTAAAGTTACGAGCAATCGTAGCTAGATAGTTTATCAAAGGCTTACGAATGACCAACACATATGTACTGGATCCGTATGGGGATACCATCTGTGTCTGTTCTCATGACATACACAGGGTACTGGATCCACACGGGGTACCATCTGTGTCTGTTCTCAAGGCATACACAGGGTACTGGATCCAGACAGGGTACCATCTGTATCTGTTCTCAAGACATACCTAGGATTCTCGATCCACACAGAGGATACTATCTTTGCCCGTCCTCAAGAAAAGGTTCATGGGCCCTGCACTGACCTACCTGCAATTTCCAAATGTTCAGTAACAGTATCTTCCATCCATCTTCTTAATAGACCTTTTCCTCTCCAGCATAAAAGTTAAGCAGATAAAAGATCACCGAACGTAGTATCGATGTCTCACAACATAAACTTTACTTCAGTTTGCTTTAACTTTTAATGCATTTTAAGGAATCGTGTTTAATGTGTATGAACGTTTGCGGAATTTGTCCTCGTTCCCCTCGCAGGGGTATAAATGGCGTTAGCTGACGACTGGTAGAGTAAATGCGTGGCCAGTTGAACCACATGATGCAGGATGATCATAAAACCACGGTAAAAGTTGATTCCAGGAAACAATCTCAGCTGAGACATCTTTTCACACCGATTTTCTGTTTTCATTCCTCTCCATAGTGGCATGAAAGAACGTCGTAAAACTCCCAATCCATAAGATGGCCAGCACGCGAGCTGTCAAGTAGGCAGGAATAGATCATCCTGGTTGATTGATTACATCAAGTGTAGCTCGCCTGGACATGTCAATTTGTCAACAGGTGTAGCTGGCCTGGACATGTCAATTTGTCAACAGGTGTAGCTCTCCTGGACATGTCAGTTTGTCAACAAGTGTAGCTGGCCTGGACATGTCAATTTGTCAACAGGTGTAGCTCTCCTGGAAATGTCAGATAGTCAACAGGTGTAGCTGGCCTGGACATGTCAATTTGTCAACAGGTGTAGCTCTCCTGGACATGTCAGTTTGTCAACAGGTGTAGCTGGCCTGGACATGTCAATTTGTCAACACGTGTAGCTCGCCTGGATATGTCAATTTGTCAACAGGTGTAGCTCGCCTGGACATGTCATTCTGTCAACAGCTGTAGCTCGCCTGGACATGTCAGTTTCACAACACGTGTAGCTCTCCTGGACATGTCAGTTTGTCAACAAGTGTAGCTGGCCTGGGCATGTCAATTTGTCAACAGGTGTAGCTCTCCTGGACATGTCAGTTTGTCAACAACTGTAGCTCTCCTGGACATGTCAATTTGTCAACAGGTGTAGCTCGCCTGGATATGTCAACAGTGTAGCTGTAGCTCGCCTGGACATGTCAGTTTCACAACACGTGTAGCTCGCCTGGACATGTTGTCAATTTGTCAACACGTGTAGCTCACCTGGACATAGCAATTTGTCAACAGGTGTAGCTCTTTTATACATATCCAACTGATAGTACATATAGCTCGCATAACATGAAATGGTTCTTTTGAAAAAAGACGAATTAAATCACTATTCCTAATAAATATTTTCTACAGATGAATAAGGATTTGGGGGCGCCTGCATTATACTGTTAAAGTAGCACAGATTTTATTACTTAATTATTCCGGACATGCAATAACTACGTATTTGCATGGCAGTGACGTAATTATGGTAATAGTCATCGTCCATATTTCGTCTTTACATCCGACAGTACCGCATTAATAGCCGTACACTATATATCACAAATAGCAATTTGGTCTTAAATGGTCGTGGATTGCCATTGTGAAATGCGACCATCCATGTTGGTTTACGAACTAAATGATTCATGCAAACACGCATGTTAATTGTTCCATGGAAAGGTTGCCAGTTCTTCCGTACAAGCTTCCCTCTTGCAACCCTGTCACGCACTTATTTGCATAGCTCGGGTTTCTGGCAATGGTTCCATTCGAAATAGCAGCAGTCTTTTTTGCAGAGAAATAAAATGGGTCTCCTGTTGTAAACCGTTCGATGAATTCCAAGTTTATTCCCATGGCGGTATTGATTAACGTGTGTCAACCTGGCTTATGTTCTCTGTTTGGAAAACAAATTCATTTCATAGCATGATCTACAATTCACAAAGGTTGTGGTAACACGGATTTTCCGCCCTCATGGTTTCGCTGGAATGATTGGTCAAAGAGTTTTGATGCCGGTGCTTAAAAGCACGCTCTAAACCCCAGGGTTCGGTGCTTAAGTTAAACATTAGGTCATATGGGGCTCGACTCAATTACTTGAAATACAATACATGAAATTGACGGAATTGTAAATCAAACGGAATCAATGTTTGGACATTTTACGACCGTTGTCGTTTACCCAGCAGCCTTAAACACCGCGCAGCTCCTCTCCAACTGGCCGTTAATGGACTTACGTTGAATAGAGACCTGTGCTATAAGCTGACTTGGAAAGAATAAATAGTCGGTTTCATATTCAGAAGAAAATAAACCCGAGAGGTCAGGTATTAAGCTGCTGAATTCTTAATTCCTAATGTCGTCTATTTCAATGAAAATATCAGCTCGAGATAAACGATTTGGTGATTTACGTTTTGCGTAATCGCGAACATGTTCGGTCATTACTGTCACGTTTGCTTAGCGGGAACAGTTTGCGTTGTCAGATTTCCTTATCGACCGCCTGAGATATAGGCCTTTTTTTAACGTCAAAATGAAGCTATGTATGGGCAGCTCAGTTAGGCGTTCGTGCTTCGAAATCCCAGAGTGAGGAATAAGTAGTGAATAAATTGAGGTAGTAAAGTGCAAACATTCACTAAATGCACTCTCAGTTGTAAAATTTCTCATTCTTTCCTCAAGACGTGAAAGTGTATTACTAAGGCGTTTCCATATCGACGGCTACATGGTACTCCGATGCAATCATTTTCTACTAAACTTCATGATCGACAACGAACTTCGCTATCAACGACGGTTTCACGGCAGTTTTATTATGTGCCATTCAGAAGAGATGATTATCCAAGAGTCATGGCGAATACCAAATTCCAAACTCTTCTGAATCATATCGAATTATTTGCAGGGACAGTGAAATAAACTGCACTATTTCTAACTTTTATTTGCTCGAAATGGCCAACATTTTTTTATCTTTATTCAATAATAAAATATTTACGGTTAAACAGATAAAGTGTTGGCTTCCTACGGATTTAAGAAGGAGGGTGTCATTAAATCGAATTTCATTAAATGATTTTTTTGTTTCTGTATTTAACGAAGCTCCTTCAAAGAAATGGGATTCGGTGATTTCGTTGCTTTGAACTAAAGTTTGGTTTGTTAACAGTGTGGCAACTTGAAGGAGAGTTCAAACTGACGTACATTGAGAAAGGTTTCCTCATGTGTTGAAGTACACAAACTCGGGTGTGTGGGCGTGTGTGCGCGTGCTCGCGTGTGTGTGTGTGGGGGGATACGTGTGGATGAGTTGTGTGTGGATATAGATGTGTTTGCGTGTGTCGGTGTGTGTAGGAGCCATAGTGTCAGCTCACTGTGAAGCAATGAAGTCATTTACCATGCAACCATCACTTTGACGCGTCTCCCTGACTTTCACTTGTTTATTACAGTAGCAACTGGTTACTTTCTACAGTTACAACTGTCTATTTTCTATTACTACAGTTACTACTGTTATTACTACAGTTGCTACTGTTATTACTACAGTTGCTACTTGTATTACTACAGTTACTACTGTTATTACTACAGTTGCTACTGTTATTACTACAGTTACTACTGTTATTACTACAGTTACTACTGTTATTACTACAGTTACTACTACTACATTACTACTGCTATTGCTAAAGTTGCTACTGCTATTGCTACAGTTGCTACTTGTATTACTACAGTTACTACTGTTATTACTACAGTTACTACTGTTATTACTACAGTTGCTACTGTTATTACTACAGTTGCTACTTGTATTAATACAGTTACTACTTTAATTACTACAGTTGCTACTGTTATTACCACAGTTACTACTGTTATAACTACAGTTGCTACTGTTATTACCACAGTTACTACTGTTATTACTACAGTTACTACTGTTATTACCACAGTTACTACTGTTATTACTACAGTTACTACTGTTATTACTACAGTTACTACTGCTATTGCTACAGTTGCTACTGCTATTGCTACAGTTGCTACTTGTATTACTACAGTTACTACTGTTATTCCCACAGTAACTACTGTTTATTACTACAGTTGCTACTGCTATTACTAGAGTTACTATTGTTATTACTACAGTTGCTACCTTTTTTTACTACAATTACTACTGTTATTACTACAGTTACTACGTTATTACTACAGTTGCTACTGGTATTACTACTGCTATTACTACAATCACTACTGCTATTACTACAGTTACTACTGCTTTTACTACAGTTACTACTGCTATTACTACAGTTACTACTGCTATTACTACAGTTACTACTGCTATTACTACAGTTACTACTGCTATTACTACAGTAAAAACTCGTCGCTTTCTACAGTTATTACTGTTAATTGCAACAGCTACAACTGGTAACTCACAACAGTTACTGCAGGTTTCTTTCAGCAGTTACTACTGGCAACGCTTGACATTAGTTTAAATTCAGGATAAACGGTTTTCGACAAACCTAACGTTTTACATGCGTATCAGTATCAGAAATATACATGCCCGAAATAGGAGAATTTCTCAAACAGTGAACGAAGACTGTAACAGTAAACAAACTTGTCTGACAGTAAACAAAGATTTAACTTGTAGGGAAACTAATATTTTCAAATCATACCACCCATTGAGCCATTAGACATGCATGGTTCAAGGTGTAAAATGTTTTTTGAAAATATTGATGAACCAATTTGCAAAATACACATTTATCCGTCGGTGAAATATTTGCCCTTTAATGTAAACAATCCATCTTAAATTCTGTTGTACAATTTAAACATGTCCCTCTTTCAATTTCCAGACGGCCTGCAGGATCTTCACAGCCGGTGTCAAGATGGCTACTTTGGTTACAAGTGTCGCTTCCGGTGTCGATGCAGACGAAGTGAGGTCTGTGACAAGGTGCATGGCAACTGCGTAGGAGGATGCCGGGAAGGCTTCTGGGGACCCGGATGTCAGCTCAGTAAGTTGATTTCAGTTTATTTACTCACCAATTCCCTTTCCTAACCTCCAGGACTGGATAAAGGCCAAATGCGATTTTATGTCTGGGAAAAAACGCCTGCTACAGCCGATACAGGAAATTCAGTGCGTCTCGTTTTGGACACAAAATCAAATCTAAAAAGTTGGCTGGAGTTGTCCGAAAGACGAAAGGTCATCGTCTATTTAGGATTGCAAAGGTGGGGCTAATTTGCCATCAATATGCATCTGATCGTTCTGGAGAGATTTGGTAGGCATCTATTGTGAAATGACTTCCACCCCCCACCGACCTGTTCAAGAACTATAGACGTTTCGACAACTGTCTGGCTTGAAATCATTGGATTGTCCTTCAACTCAGTTAATTGCTAGTGAGAAGGGACACACGTGATTAGAGAAAGTTTGCTTGCGGGTTCACAGTATATATGTTGAAACTAACTTCAGGGATCAAATAATGTCAGTATTCATGTCGGAGGTGGTGTTCATTCTTCTTATAACCTACGAGTAGATGGTTACATGAGGACGATGTCAGTCAGCAGCAGCAGAAACATCAATTTAGACCTACATCAATATCTTCGTTTTGAGGGAAACGTCATGGAATCAGAGTCTACATCTCACCTGTTGACCATAATGACAGGTTTGTCGTCCAAACACTAATTCATGCATTAGAATGTATGTAAATAATCGAGTCTGGACTTATAATCCAGTGGCATTAAGCATTATCAGCGAGCCTGATAACCGATCCCGCTATCTCGTTTGACAAGCATGGGTTGCTGAAGACCAATGCTACCCTGGATCTTCACGGGTCTTGACTGATAGATGGAATAGTCGCGAGTAGTTATCCGTTGAAGGTGACGTTTTATATTTACTTTGAAAAGGTTTAATCAAAGCTGCTGGAACTATCAGTTGGTCAGTGCATACCCACTTTAAAAAAGTCCCAGCCCATTAATACAATTCTCTTATCCTTCAAGAAACAAATACAAGGTAGTGATGTTATAAAGTCAGCCGAAACCCATCCGACAACTATTCTGGTCGTCGTAAATTTTAGAATTAAGCTGATTTATGCGGTCTGGCTAGGATAGGGCCATAAATGTAACTGATTAATCCAGCATGGCCATACAAATAAAAGTTTAATTCAATAAGCTCATGTCAAACTTTCAAATCCTGGGAAATTAGTTTAAACGAAGAACGCCTTTTTAACATTACCCTTGAAACGCCAGACTGACCTAGAACCTGGCAAGGGAAAACAATCCCCATCAACTTCCCAAGCAGATCCCAAAGTCATATGTCCTCAACTCAACACGCTCAACAGCAGAGATCATGAATGACAGTTCTTGGTCAGATACTGGATAAGTTACGCAAGAAGCTCTCGGGAGAATCATCGTATTTAACATTCTACTTGTAACCAGGCCCCCAACCCAGACGCGATTCTTTCAACATTACTCAAGGTAAATAAATTGTTTGTAACACATTGGTGTTTCGTCCAGAGTAACGTGGAACAGGATCTTTCCCTGAGGTAGACCTTGGTGGGAAGTTGCATGATGTGCAGAGAATGGAAGCGCGTTGTTAACTTGTGTTTCATGTGTGTGGCTCGAGCAATCGTCTTGTTCCGCACCTTGGAGTAGACAAATCCCTTGTGTCGGATCGAAATCCCTGTCTGAGCTCGTCAATATTTCTGGATGAATCTTACAGTCATAGTATAAATCCTTGCTTCTGTGATAAGTGGGTTTTATGACCACAATAAGCAAGTAATTATAGTCTTCCGCGTGACTGCTCTAAAACAAGATGCAATGAGAATCTTAACGGTCATTGTCTGTGCAGTATGTGATGTATTGTGTCCAATATCGAAAAAGATAAATCTGACATGTGTGTGTTTTAGCTTAACGTCTAGAAACGCTGTAGAGGTTATGTCAAGGCGACTTGAGTCTGTAAACTTTCCAGAAAAGTTTAATGATGGATTGAGCGGAATGATTTATATATACTTCTGAACATACATAGCTCACCTGTTTTTAGGACGTCAATTTGTAAAAGCAAATTCAATTTGAAAATCGTTAAGAGTTTGTAATATGTTTTCACTCCGAGACCACAAGGCCTAGAAGGTTTAGGTTTGTACGAATGGTACTGATTATAAGAAGATTCTGGTTTGTTCAATGCATCATAGTCGAGAGTTCAACTTTTACTCCAGAACCTTTTGATCGATTGATTCGGGTTTTTTTGAAGAATTTCCTGATCATGAAAATGGCTTACGTTTTTCGAAACGAAAAAGGGAAATCCTGTAAATATTGCAAAATGATTCAAAGTTGAGTAAATTATTTGAAGTATAACACCCAGAAAGATGACGTTTTGTTCCTGTGGAAATGATCGTACGATGTTTGGACTTTCTTCACTGCATTCTGAACGTAATCCAACTTTAGCGGAAACGGTATTTTGTATTTGATGGATGAAGCTAAAACGGTTTGGGGATGGTCAAAACCGGTAAAGATTATTGAAGGTGTCAACATAGAAAATGTCAGATTTTTTGTGCTAATTTTTCTTTTAAATCATCTTCATCGTTCAGTGTTTAAGTGGTTCTTTTAGAATGTGTAGAAAGGAAGTTTTTTGCAAGTATTTATGACGAAACGCAGTTTCAATCAGTTTTAAGTGTGGGTACTCTACGTTTGTTGTAATAGATGATACAAAATATTGTAATAATATATTTAGAAAGGGGAGTACGCTGTTGTCGATTTTAACTACATCAAAGTTATTAGATTTTTTAACGGGATGGTATACACCTGTCTCAAATAGACAATACACAAGAAGTTAATCGAGATAAAGCATTTGTAACTACGTGCAAGTCGCTAGCGTCAGGATTTCGAACTGTTTCGGTTGCTGCAGGACTTATCGAACTGTGTCACTAGTGTCGGGATTTGCTGCTACTAGTGTCTCCTTTGCTCGCTTCAGGATTTACGTCTCTGTTGCTCGCTTTAGGATTTACGTCTCTGTTGCTTGCTTCAGGATTTTCACTTTAGGATTTATGTCTGTGTTGCACGTTTCAGGGTTTACGTCTCTGTTGCTCCCTTTTGGATTTACGTCTCTGTTGTTCACTTTAGGATTTACGCCTCTGTTGCTCGTTTCAGGGTTTACGTCTCTGTTGCTCGTTTCAGGGTATACGTCTCTGTTGCTCTCTTTAGGATTTACGTCTCTGTTGCTCGTTTCAGGGTTTACGTCTCTGTTGCTCTCTTTAGGATTTACGTCTCTGTTGCTCGTTTCAGGGTTTACGTCTCTGTTGCTCTCTTTAGGATTTACGTCTCTGTTGCTCGTTTCAGGGTTTACGTCTCTGTTGCTCTCTTTAGGATTTACGTCTCTGTTGCTCGTTTCAGGGTTTACGTCTCTGTTGCTCGCTTTAGGATTTACGTCTCTGTTGCTCGTTTCAGGGTTTACGTCTCTGTTGTTCGCTTTAGGATTTACGTCTCTGTTGCTCGTTTCAGGGTTTACGTCTCTGTTGTTCGCTTTAGGATTTACGTCTCTGTTGCTCGTTTCAGGGTTTACGCCTCTGTTGCTCGTTTCAGGGTATACGTCTCTGTTGCTCTCTTTAGGATTTACGTCTCTGTTGCTCGTTTCAGGGTTTACGTCTCTGTTGCTCGTTTCAGGGTTTACGTCTCTGTTGCTCTCTTTAGGATTTACGCCTCTGTTGCTCGTTTCAGGGTTTACGTCTCTGTTGCTCGCTTTAGGATTTACGTCTCTGTTGCTCGTTTCAGGATTTACGTCTCTTTGCGTCTCTGTTGCTCGCCTTTTGCTCGTTTCCAGGGTTTACGTCTCTGTTGCTCGCTTTAGGATTTACGTCTCTGTTGCTCGCTCGTTTCAGGGTTTACGTCTCTGTTGCTCTGCTTCCCAGGGTTTACGTCTCTGTTGCCGCTTTCAGGATTTACGTCTCTGTTGCTCGCTTTAGGTTTACGCCTCTGCTGCTCGTTTCAGGGTATACGTCTCTGTTGCTCTCTTTAGGATTTACGCCTCTGTTGCTCGCTTTTACGTCTCTGTTGCTTGCTCTTTAGGATTTACGTCTCTGTTGCTCGTTTCAGGGTTTACGTCTCTGTTGTTCGCTTTAGGATTTACGTCTCTGTTGCTCGTTTCAGGGTTTACGTCTCTGTTGCTCTCTTTAGGATTTACGTCTCTGTTGCTCGTTTCAGGGTTTACGTCTCTGTTGCTCTCTTTAGGATTTACGCCTCTGTTGCTCGTTTCAGGGTATACGTCTCTGTTGCTCTCTTTTAGGATTTACGTCTCTGCTTGCTCGTTTCAGGGTTTACGTCTCTGTTGCCTCTTTAGGATTTACGCCTCTGTTGCCTGTTTCAGGGTTTACGTCTCTGTTGCTCTCTTTAGGATTTACGTCTCTGTTGCCTCGCTCCCAGGGCATACGTCTCTGTTGCTCGCTTTAGGATTTACGCCTCTGTTGCTTGCTTTAGGATTTACGTCTCTGTTGCTCGTTTCCAGGATTTACGTCTCTGTTGCCTGCTTTAGGATTTTACGTCCTGTTGCTCTGCTTTGGATTTACGTCTCTGTTGCTCGCTCTGGGTTTACGTCTCTGTTGCTCGTTTCAGGGTTTACGTCTCTGTTGCTCTCTTTAGGATTTACGCCTCTGTTGCTCGTTTCAGGGTTTACGTCTCTGTTGCTCTCTTTAGGATTTACGTCTCTGTTGCTCGTTTCAGGGTATACGTCTCTGTTGCTCGTTTCAGGGTTTACGTCTCTGTTGCTCTCTTTAGGATTTACGTCTCTGTTGCTCATTTCAGGGTTTACGTCTCTGTTGCTCTCTTTAGGATTTACGCCTCTGTTGCTCATTTCAGGGTATACGTCTCTGTTGCTCTCTTTAGGATTTACGAGTCTCTGCTTGCTCGTTTCAGGGTTTACGTCTCTGTTGCTCGCTACAGGGTTATTGCGTCTCTGTTGCTCATTTCAGGGTTTACGTCTCTGTTGCTCTCTTTAGGATTTACGAGTCTTTTGCTCGTTTCAGGGTTTACGTCTCTGTTGCTCTCTTTGGGATTTACGTCTCTGTTGCTCGTTTCAGGGTTTACGTCTCTGTTGCTCTTTTTAGGATTTACGCCTCTGTTGCTCGCTTCAGGGTATACGTCTCTGTTGCTTGCTTTAGGATTTACGTCTCTGTTGCTCGTTTCAGGGTTTACGTCTCTGTTGCTCGTTTCAGGGTTTACGTCTCTGTTGCTTGCTTTAGGATTTACGTCTCAGTTGCTCTCTTTAGGATTTACGCCTCTGTTGCTCGTTTCAGGGTTTACGTCTCTGTTGCTCGTTTCAGGGTTTACGTCTCTCTTTCAAACCCAATAACTAAGAGTATTGTTTCCATATTAAAATATAGGGCCTACACATTCTGATCAGGGCCCACAACTTTTTTATGGCTCTGGGTCCCCAAGAACTGCATCTTTTCAGGGTTTACGGCAAACACTGTTTCGAACTGTGTAGCTTGCTTCGGTATTTTGGAACTGTGTATCTGGGCTCAGGATTTCGAACCGAGTCTATAGTGTTAGGATTTCGAACTATATTGCTAGCTTCAGGTTTTTTAACTTGTATCGCCAGCTTCAGAATATGGAACTGTGTTGTATGTTCAAAATTTGGAACTGTGTCGTGTGTTCAAAATTTGGAACTGGGTCGTGTGTTCAACATTTGGAACTGTCGTGTGTTCAAAATTTGGAACTGTGTCGTGTGTTCAAACTTTGGAACTGTGTCACTATCTTCAGGATTTAGAACTATGTCTTTCAATTACATATCGAACGTTGTGACTAGCTTTGGACTTTATACTGACGGTAGCTGCACTGTGTCGAACTGTTTTGGAATCCGCTGAATTTCGAATTTTGGAGCTGCACACAGGTTAACAAATAGTAAAATAGACATTATAGATTCTTAACAGCGCCATTACGTTAATTTTTTAGACAACCCTAATAGATTCAGTTGCTTCTTGTTTCTTAATTGAAACCTTGAGCCCTGTGACCTACATTAAATGAGGGTTTAAACTGTTCGAGTAGATGCTAAATATTAATGCAATTGTTAAGGTGTTAGTGAAAAGTGGCCTTTGTTCCGTGTGAGTTATTCTCGGTGACGTGAAAATTCGAATATTGATCACATCGTCTGAGTTATTGATCCCCGGGTTGCGAATGTTACATGACTTGTATTCATTTCTGTCTAAATACACTCAAGTGAGTTCCATTTTGGATTTAACTTCGTTTCGGCTTCCTAGATTAGGTAGCATTCAAACGTCAGACTTGAATAGATAATGTGAAGTCGCACGTTGTACGCCATGGAATAGGTTTTCATCACCTGCCGTGAACTTGTCATAACACATTACTTCACGGTGCGTATTGAAATATCTTGGTGGGGTTTCTTTAAGTGGAAGAGGTGAAAAGAGTGATAAGAATTAGATTACTCTGACTGGCGTCTTTATTTTTGGCACACAAGGGATTGTGGGAATTGTGTTAAAACGGAACAGTATAAAAAGTACTGTTCTGGGTTGACTGTTGAGATCGTCGTGTTTAAAAATAGTTTCTACACAAAGCCCTTTAAAAGTGCATATTGTGATGAGGTATATTGTATTGGATATTATTAAAACATTGAGGTTATGAGGTGTGATATATAACCCCGTCGTCAGAAGATACCCAGATTCTGTTATCCAACGAAACACATTCCTATATAGGTTAAAGGTAATTTTGGGATGCAAATCATACGACTGGATGATTGAAAATCAGTGATGAAATCAGATGTAGAGATGGTGAACCCTGTACATGTAAACCTTATGTCGTGTTGTATCATACACTTACGCTTTGAAGTTATATCATATTTATATGCTCAAGTGTTTATTTCAGTTCATGTGTGTAAAATCTGTATCTGTAAGTTAAGTAGTTAATATCTAGCAATGATTAGGCCGGTGTTCGCCCCAAAGGTAGGGATACTCTGCCCCACTGGTATCCCCCACCACTCAGATTATTACATCATTGTAATTCCCCATAACAGTACTTGAAAATGCCAAAGCCAGAAAAAAACGAAAGTGAAACGTTAAAAACCCAGTAAACTACGTTTATATCGAACTGACAAGCACGAAATGCTTCTAGTGCCTGGTCACTTGAGATATATGTTAATAGAAATGCGTTAATCGAAGTACGGTTATAACGAACTAAAATAAATGGTCCTTTTGAGTTCGTTTTAACCATAGTTCATTTACAAAAATTAACGTTTTACTTTCGGTTGTTGTAGTTTTTGTTGCAGTTTTTGTTGCTTTGGCATTTTCATTTGTTCACGAGAAACAGACATTTATGGATCATTAACATAAATTTCCATCCATAATTCTGCGATCGCCAACCGATTCCAAAATGTCAATGTTGAACTGCTATTTACATGGCTCCATGTGTTCTTCACAGCCAACAATTGCTACTATAATGGACAGAAGAGAAACTACATGGGGACAAAGGCTGTGACCACCAACCTCTACACGTGCCAGAGATGGGACCAACAGGTTCCCCAGAAACACAGCTACACACAGAGGGACTTCCCGGACAGGGTGTTCCCCAACAACTACTGCCGCACCACTGCCGACTCCTCCCAACCGTGGTGCTACACGACGGAGCCGCGGGCCAGGTGGCAATACTGCAGCATCAACAACTGTAGTAAGTTTCTACAACCTCCTGCAATGTTAACAAGCTAATTATTAACACCAGTGCCTGGCGGGTATTCAGAGGCTATGCTGGTCACGCAAAACGTCCTAATCTGCAGTGTAAATAAGGGTAACATCAATCTTTGTTGTATGGTAACGGGGTCAGCGAGTTCGATCGTCTCGCCAGTGTTGATCATGAGGGAGGCTTCGGGTAGCCATGTGGTTGAAGTGTTTGCTCATTACGCTGGATCTGGGTTCGATTCCAAATGTTGGTACAATACCACCGTTGTTGGCGTCCCTCACGGTGATGTTGCTGGGATGATACTGTGACGCTCAGGATCCCAGAATTTCAAATCGTATATGCATCATGAAAGCAACTAGTCATGAGGGACGCCAAAGTAAGGGCAGAGCATGGTTTAGGGACATTGATAAATGTAATTGTTGTTTTTGAAATACGGTGTTTTGGAAAGACAATGCAGTTTCGAAACTTAAGAAGTCTAGATTTCCCAGACTATTGTAGACTTGCTTTGGGGCTTTGGGATATTGTTTTTTTAAAAACTGTGTGGAATTTAGAGCAGTTTTTCGGTAACATCATAACATCTGAGCTTGATGTCGAATAGCGATACAGCTCTCTTTATCTCTTGGTGACATCCACGAGCGAGACTGTGGGACGAACAAACCTTGAAATAGGGACTCGAACCCACAATCTCAGGAGTCTGGCTTCCCGACTGAACCCATAGTTGTGTGAGATACTCTGACACAAAATGATGTTCAGATTTTTCGTTTTAGTTCGCCACTGAAATCTGGATCTTTCATGACTTTTTGGCATTTGCTATAGGTCAGCTGACAATGCATCGGAAAACGTTACATTGACTCTGTATGACCGTGGTGTGTCACGATACCAAAACAAAATTACTAGTCTCTGAGTATATATGTATTTAATTTTGATAGTAACACATAAACCTATTTTAAATTAAAAAGGAGCCCCTGGGAGACCAGAGATTCAGAACCTGAGGAAATCTAGACTTGCTTCATTTAGCGCTTTAGCATTGCAGGGAGGGCTAGGCAGTATGGAAAATAATGTGGTTCAGGGACTGTGAGACAGACTAGGAAAATGGCGTACAGACGTCCAAGCGTTTATCCAGACTTTCTGACTCTCACCATTGACAGTCTTACCTGTACGATCTGTACGCGATATGTGACTGGGCACTGACATCCGCAGAGTGATCTTAGCCCTGCGTTGATCGTATGCTGTGCTAAAGTATGGGACTTACAATTGTCTAAACTAGTCTGTCATACAAACCCTGAAACAAATATACCCAATGCAGCCCATGCAAGTCTAGAATGTGTTTCTGTGACGGTTTCTGGAAGAAAGTCTGTGGGCTCCTTTTTATTGTATTATATTTTAATCTAAAACTCGTTTTCTGTAACATATGTTTATTTCAGAGACTAAATGTTAGTCTAGGTCTTAACAAAACGATCGCCTTGTTGAATGGTCTGGCTGGTAAATGTTATCGTAGACTGGTCGTTGACTGGGCAATTAACACTGCGTTATCTGGTTCAGACACTCTTATGTACATGGAAGATAACGAGTGAGAAGCCGGGTTTGGATGTCTCCCTAGTAACTGATGCTGGTCCTATGATAGGGCTTAATGGATCGGGCCGTGAAGATCCGTATTAGAATTGATCTTCAGTAACCCATGCTAGTCGTAAGAGGCCACTAACTGGATCAGTGGTCAGGCTCGCTGACTTGGTTGACACATGTCATTATATCCCAGTTGCGTAGATCGACGCTCATGCTGTTGACCACTGGATTGTCTGGTCCAGACTCATTTTTACAGACCGCCGCCATATAGCTGGATGATTGCTGAGTGCGACGTAAATTTAAACTCGCTCACTCACTCACGTAATGGGTCGTGTGGTCAGGCTCGATGACTTGGTTCATAGCATGTGATCGTACCCCAGCGGTGTGGACTTTTGTTCACAATATCGATCATTGGATTGTCTGGTCCTGACACGATGATTTACAGGTCGCCGTCATACAGCTGAAACATTATTGTAGTGTTAGCAGCATTTAACATGACAACCAAGGTTGGAAAACCATCTCTCGTTCCCGTCATCTGATCAGAGATGACACTTGATATTCATGGTAAGAGCCAAATTAATGTGTGTCACTATGGATTGGTGTTACTTCCATGAACCACTGGTCTACAGAGGTTGTGCCTTGGAGTGAGTGAGTGAGTTGGGTTTTACGCCGCTTTTAGCAATATTCCAGCAATAACACGGCGGGGGACACCAGAAATGGACTTCACCAGAAATGGGCTTCACACATTGTACCCATGTGGTACCCTAATTGGTACTCACACTGTCAACCACTGGTTGTCTCAATCCAGCCTCCAAACCACTCAACAGCGCAGGACCGCCTCCGTGGTGTAGTGGTTAGATCGTCCGCCCGGAGAGCGGAAGGTCGCGGGTTCGATCCGCGACCGCGTCATACCAAAAGATACCGTACTTGTTGGTCCCTGCCTGGCGCTCGGCATTAATGGGTACAACAAGGACTGGTCGTCTCGGAGTCAGTATAATGTGTCTGAGTGGGGTATTCATGCTTCACTGCAGCATGGTATCTCAGTGGGCTAGCACTATAAAACCAGCTTAAGTCTGGGCTAGTACAAGCAGGCGCACATACACATACACACGCATGCACTTCGTCATATGAGCGAAATATTCTCAAGCACGACGTTAAACCAAATTTCACCTCACCTCACCTCACCTCACCTCAAGTCACCTCAACAGCGCAACGTTGTGTAGTACCATACTACTACAAAGACGTCATAAAGTGTACTACTCTCTGGGCGACCTTAGGCAGTATTATACTACTCAGTGCAGCCACGCTACTCAGTATTATACTACTGAGTGCAGCCACGTTACATAGTATTATACATGTACTACTCAGTGCAGCGTAATATCAGTTTGCTTCCGCTCCTTCAGATTGCCCCCCTGCCCGATTTGGCATCAACTGCGGAAAGGAATGCCACTGTAAGGAGTACACCGAGAACTGCGATAGCATCCTGGGAATGTGCAAGAGCGGCTGCGCTGCTGGATGGACTGGTTACGACTGTCAAACACGTAAGTTACCATACGCACTGCCTGCGTCTTCTTGCAAAGGGATTTGTGAAACCCGACTCTGCATTATAATTATTCTACGCTACCTTCTCAAAGGTTACGACGAGAGATTGATTCACATCTGAAACAGATTCCTGTGGTTTTAATATGACAAAATCCTTTGAAATAAACCAATATGTTAATTCTGTCGATTACCTTAACTAACTAGTTCATAATTATATAAAATATATCTCTAACATTTTAATTATCTTTAATTAAGAAGAAAATAAGTTGTCGGACACTTCTGGTTCTTAAAGGTGTGCGTGTATTCTTAAGGGAATTGGTACATCTGGGCCTTATGAACACATCAGAGAATGTGTCGCTTATATCGCGTGGCGTTCGTTATTTGACAAAATGGAACTCGAGTATCATAATTGAGTCGCTTCCTGCAAACCTTAAAAAACACTTGTCCTTGTTAAGTTTTCATGCACACATCTCATTCTAATACAACAACTTTGGAATCAATGTGAGAGCCGGTTCTCAACATCTGTAAAGAATTTACGAAAATCTTAACAGGATTACCAAAAATACCAGCGCCTTGGAACAGTTAATTTAAGCCCACGGAGAGACATTGAAAATCGATTGATTTAGTTTGACTTAAATGTCAGAAAAATTACTCGAAAAAGTGTCTTCTT
The DNA here is from genome assembly GCF_003918875.1 of Haliotis rubra. Classification (NCBI taxonomy): domain Eukaryota; kingdom Metazoa; phylum Mollusca; class Gastropoda; order Lepetellida; family Haliotidae; genus Haliotis; species Haliotis rubra. The sequence continues at coordinate 2,432,905 of NW_025767468.1, read as the reverse complement.
TACGGGATATTCGCGGAACAATGATGAAAAAGGACAACAGCTTGACTCTAAATCATCGAAGATTACAGAAGTCTCGAGAAAATTTCAAGCAAAAAATCGCAATTTGTAGCGTGTTTCCTAGAAATGATAGGAGAGATTTAAATCAAAGAACAAATAGCAGTACCACTTGTGCCACTGGTCCTGATTTGAACATCATTTGCAAAATTAAATCTGAATATTTTCAGAGGACAAAACGAATGGTTTACTTTGACCGCTGCAGGCGAGGAGACTCGCCAGTTATATTGGGCAGTGCAATAAAACACTGGTTGATTACAAGGCGTCTTGACACGGTGCCACAGATAAGACTAAATTATGAGATAGTCCTTCTGATTGGAGCCAACTCATGCTGTAGCATAGTATTAGCGACCAAAACGTGTGAGAATCGGCTACTTCATTCTAACTCACCCCCGACGTAAGCTCGTAAAGATACAAATCACTCCTTGTAATGTTATTATTACTACGATTCTCTCCACTTCTATTGAGTCATAATTAGGATAATTCCCAAGGCTGTTCAATGTGATTGAAAATGATCGTCTTTGATTAAATATAACCAGCGCTGGACAGAATCCTGGCTTACATAAATCTGGTTTCGGGAAATTCTGTGTTAATTTCTGCAAATGCCAGGCCACAGTAAAAATTTCCCTTCAAGACAAATCAAATTTTCTTCGATTTTCAAGCCAATAGTTGACCTTTAATTATCAAAATTATTGTTTTTAATACAAGGATATTCTGGATCAATATTTAGTAAAGGCTATCAATGTATTTATGAAATATAATCAGCGATACAAAACAATCGATCTACAGTGCGAAATCCCCAGCCATTCCAAAACAGACCTTTCGCGAATATACAGTTCCACAGTGCGAGCCATCCAACAGCTACCACATTGTAAAGACTGTATTGTGCCACTGTTTAGATTTACCGAACAAGAATAATTCTATTTACTCAGCCGTGATACCAAAAGTAAAATTGTCCTTTCACAAAAGCAACCTTTTCAGGATTTGAATTTACAGAAATTGAATCCTTCCAGTCCCGTTCGGCAATAATTGAACTGTCGAGACCTTGTGAAGGCTGATAAAGAGTAGTCAATCAGTTTAGTCTACGCAAGAGTGACACCAGTAATGAATCCTCGAAGAGACTTTCCTTACAGGATGCTTCCGCGAGTCGCAGTCTCTGAGATGGTAAAGAAAGCAAGTTTCTGATTAAGCCATGTTCTCCGAATCACGATCTATCTCTCTGGTCAGAGATACACACTATTAAGCGAGGGACGCTAATGCCACCCGTAGGAAATTACAGCTTGCGTGGCAGTAGTGGAACCGAGGCGGATTAGGAGCTCGTGATTGCCTTCTTGAACCATTTATGCTTTAATCTATCTTTGAGGGTTGGTCAATAGCGAAGATCGTTCTTGAGGAGATAGGGTCCTGCCAGTCTATAAAGAGTATACAAACCTGTCGCAATTGTTCCTATATGTTAAAGGGGTCGTTATGGTATAATCGCCTATCGATACTTATATTTGTGTAACTCTTTGGGGTCTTTGTATACGATGAAGGGATATGTAGTCACACCTTTATCTTTGGACCAGTGACATTGTAATGCTGGTTGTAATGATTTTGTCGTGTTCATCTGTTGCCGATTCACCTTCTATGCCATGTGCATGTATGGAACACTGCAATTTTGCACACGGAAGTGCATTATGATTAATATACTGAGAGAAACACTTAAGGATCACAGGAAAATTCAAGCAGTCCTTTAATATTTTCATCACCACAGAGCTATTCAGAGCTGGTGATGAAAACTGGAAAATATTAAACGAACGCGTGTATTTTCCTGTGATCCTTTATTTGTTTCTCTCAGTATATTTTGAGTTTTTACTTTGTATTTTTTTGCGTTAATGATTTTTTTTGCAAATCTCTCTCCTTCCCTCTCTGTCTTTCTTCTCACTCTCTCACTGTTTCTTTTCCCTCATTGTTTCACTTTCTTTCTTTGGTGTATCTATTGTTCATTCAAATCTATTTTGGCTACTTGTCTATATTTTCTGCCTTTTTTTTTCTTTCTACAAACTAACACAAACAAGCCCCAAAGAACTTTTAGCGATTATTATCACCCGAATGGGCATCTAAAACTGGACACACAAGCATATTCTGACAGGCCTGATATCATTGCCAATTGACAATCCGTATTCCATAATTGGATATAGACCCCTGGGGAGTGTCAGTCTCAATATCCATATAACCCTGTTTATCTCGCTCATCACCGCATATGAAATATTGTGGATTCTAACGTCATAATGCATCAATTATAGTCGTTATCTCGTTTATGGTGATATTTTTCTGGAACGTTTTGGAAGAGCACGTATCCTCATCCCATCTTACAAAGATGTCTACAGTAGATTATACACTTTCATGTGATGAATTATATCGGTATTCAGATAGAAATACGCCGACACCGATAACCTTATGCCGTGAATATTTTTCCAAAATCGTTGCACCCATCTACTACAACGCCGTAATATAGCAAGCGTGGCGTCAGGTTATAACCGATGCGTCCTATACAATATATAATGCTTAGTCCATTGATTTCAGGATAGGTGTGGATGGGTTACTGAAACACTTCGCCCCTGACAGTTATTGAAGCTTTTCTCTGACCTTCCTCAAACTAAAACAGACGGGTACCCGGTAGTAATGAGCATATACGTCGAAGTTACATCGCGTAGAGTGACTTTAATGACCAAAGAGAGAGAGAGAGAGAGAGAGAGAGAGAGAGAGAGCAATGGTGAGGATGATTGGCCCCGTGCACCGCCCCTCCTTCGTAGGGGTGGCTGGTGGGGCAGCCTAGTGGTCAAAGCGTTCTCTCGTCACGACGAAGACCCAGGTATGAATCCCCTCATGTTAGAAGGCCATTTCTGGTGTCCCCGCCTGGGATATTGCTGGAATAATGCTGTAGGCGACATAAAACGACTCACTCCATCACTCTTCGTGTGCATCATGAATACATTGCGTAAATACATGCGTGACTCAGCCCTTATCACCGCATGATGTGTACAAGGATCGGCTTTACCAGCGAACGCCGTCGGTTCACCGAACTATACAACGCCACAGTCAAGTACGATCAAACAACTAATAGAAGAAAACAGCCGTGAATCAATTCTCACGAACCACTTACTAAATAATCTTTAATTAAGAACCCACGGTTCCATGACTATGTATACATGATTACAGTAGCACACAAAAATATCAATCACTAGATATGACATAGCTACTTTTGGTCTATAGACCTCACTCGCTTGAATTGCGCAGGTGATTTGATGTGATTATCGAAGATCGATCTCCACCTGCAAGTATAAGGACTCGCGGATTGATTTCTTAGTATGTGATACCTGTTTTTGGTATGCACGTACACAAACTGTATTAATGATGAACGCACTTGACTGAGTTTTCAATAAGCTAAAGAACAATATGATTGATAGGTAAAGATTTTGATTGCTGAATGAAGACCATCTATTAGTTGCATACCCTCCCCGTAGAGCACAGCCTGATATCCCTGCTATCTGAGACACCTGAATATACACGAGTAAATTCCAAGAATAGTTGGCTTTACCTAGAATGGTCTTCATTCAAGGAATAGTATTAAAACTATATGTTTAGCCATGAAATAAATTTTAATTAAACTATTTTCACTTCTGATTTGCGTTTAAATGACCTAGGGTTAGAAGAAGTGTTTGAATATCCACAAGATAATTATGTTGTACATTATCAACTGTACGTTTACGCTCTGGTTAATGCATTTCATCAAAAAAGTTTGGGTGGGTGCTGCTTTGGTTCCATTCAGTAGAACTGGGGATTCGGTGGTCAAAATAGTTGCTGGAAGTTGACACATCCTGGATGGGTTACCATCGTGGAATTCAACGCCAGTATAACACATCGTTCCCGAAGGTATGGTTCGGTGTTCATGCCATCGACACCTAGTTTGTTTTCAAACAACCGACGTCGTAAGCAGGCTGACGAAATGAAGCTGAAATAGTGCTGAATATACAAAAACAGTTGTATTGATTGTTTTGGGGTTGAAACCTTTATCAAACATCAAAGCATTATTGTTGCAATGTTTTCGGGTTGGTTATTTTACAACTTAACATACATGTGGGCATGCCTAGTGTTTTACATCAGTAACGGTTGACAGTAATGGTTATAGGGAGGCGAACTTGGTCCATGCCGGAAACGGGTATGACACTTTAGAGTTATCTCCCCTTGGCACAGCATGACAATGCATGACTAGTTTGACGTGGCGTGTTGATTGACTGAGTTTGATATTTCAGCTACTCCTTGCCCCGCCAACAGGTATGGGTGGGCCTGCGCCAAGGAATGCCAGTGTAAAAATAAAAAGGACTGTGATCGCTTCACTGGACCTAAGTCCAGTTGCAAATGCAAGAAGGGATATTTTAACCCTCCGCTTTGCGAACCAGGTAATATCTGAACATGTCATTCTAACATTTCGTTGTTGTGGCTAAAAATCGCCGGCTTATAGCTATTGGGTTATTTTTAGTTTTTGTTCCGTTAGACTTTTGGAATGTCATTTGATTTTACTAAACCAAATTCAACATTTTGTATATTATTTTTCACAAAATTTCTGGAAAAATCTATTTTGTGTAATGTCTTTTTAACTTTTTAATCGTAAAAAAGGTAAGATCTAAAAATATTTTTTAAAGAAATCTTAACAAATTAAGAAAATTTCAATAGAGAAATGTGTGACATAATGGTAACTTGTTGCAACTTTCATCACCCGGAATTGGTATCTTGAAACGATTGTGGTGGAACTGCATGCGTTTGGTTTCTACTAGTGCACCTAATTGCACCATGCTTTGTTTATAGTAGACGCATTTGTTTCAGCAATATGGCGGCTGCTGACATCTTCAACCATGTTTCGTTTTAAGTCACGGAATGTTGAATAACAATAACGCATGATAGCTAGTATCCGCACACTAACTCTTAAATCTAACTCACATCTGGCTTGCACATGTTCGTGAAGAAACTGATTTGGACCGAAGTTTCGTCAATGAAACTATTTATAAAATATTCAAGTTAAAACAAACTTTTTTAATTACATGTTTTTGAGATATATCGATTTCATCCTCGAACACTGATAATTTTCAAGCCAGATTTGAACCGTTTTGTGCATTTGGACAAATTCTAACATTGTATTCGTTGAACCAAATTCACACTGTGTTTGACATCCAAAACCCAATTTAACTTCCAGTAACCGCTCCCCGTATTGTCGCCTTCGAGAACACGGTCGTGAATCCAGGACAGCCCTCGGTCTTTAACTGCACCGTGGCTGCCTTCCCCACCCCATTCGAGAGTGAAATTCAGCTGAGGGGCCCCTCCAGTAAGAGAATCACCCTCTTGGAGTCCAAAACCCTGGATCAGTATCTCTACACCAGGATCAACCTCTTCAAGGTCAATTACGTCATGACCGGTGAACGCTATACGTGTTTTGTCCAAGCAACAGCGGGGTCTACGTCGATGACCATCTTGGCTGAAGTCTTCGGTAAGCTCCTTTTGATTTCGTTTGGATAGGTGGATTGGAATTAATAATTGCTTTTAACGATTGAAGCTGACCTGTAGAATTCAGGTGGTCGTGACTGCCCAGTATGAGCGGACAGGGTCGTGGGAACCGAAAACCTGATGAATCGAAATTTTGTTTGACTTGATGACCTTTACCTTGGATGTGTTTAACATCAGTCACAATTGTAGCGGGTTGTCTCCCGGCCTTATTCTAACGAATTTATTCTGGAAAAATATTTCTCCGAGACAGATTTATTACTCGTCATGATGTGAGGCTTCTCGTAAATCCCACTGATCTGAGTGACACATTTGATAATAGAAAACTACAAATCGTTCTTTGAAGTAATCTCGTAGATACCTGTTCCCATAGCAACGGGGCTTAGCAAGCGAATGACCGTTTTGGCCATCCTCTGAAATAATCCTACCTGATGGTCATTTATTAAGAGATTGGTGAAACATTTCTGGTGCAAAGTCCCCGACGTGTTGCCATAAAGCTGGGGTTTCCTTGATACTTGATTTGCGTGGGACAGGCCATGCTTAAGGAACGGCCGTCAGATCAAAGAACGTCGTTGTAGATTTCTCTGAGAAACATTTGTCCAAGACGATCCTGTAATCCAGATATACCCTTAATCTTATCGATTCCTGTGACATAGAATAAATAATGGCAATAAAGAAACACATGACACTAGGCTGTAGCTAGTTGGGTATAGAAGCACAGTCGACGTCATATTGATGTTTGTGTTGATGAAGATCTTCTCGGTAGATTTGTTTCTGTCCATGATTGATTTTTAAAATAACGACACGAATAGAATTAATTTGATTAAAATGGAATATTTTTGCTCAATGAAAATGCCTTAAGTGCGATAAGGAATTAAATCTCTTTTCACGTCAGGTTCTAAATTTGAAGCGTAAACTTTCAGCGAAGTCTGATTAAATATCGGAAATGTGATATGGTTTTGTATGATAACGGCACCATTTGCCTGGCGGATAATATTTACTGATGTCATAGGCATCTAAACTTTACAGCCAGGTATTAGAAATAGTCCACAAGCTAGTGTTGTAAGACAAAGGTTAACGATCCCGTCAAGTTTATACAAGGACATCAGGTGAGCGTTTAGATTCTAAATTTATCAAGATGGTGTTAGTTTTATGCAATAATTGGCAACAGATATTTTTCTTGAAAAGATTAAGCAAAATCCTACAGCACTATTCAGGAAAAAATATTTACAGAGCGCTCCGGGATTTATTGATTCATATCTAATTGAAAGATTTGTGTAAATATCACGTCTCCATTATTCGATATCTTGGAAAATATAAACAGGACGTATTGAGAACTGGATAATGTGGGGAAAGGTTATATATTTCTGAATATTCATTACGTCAAACTGTGCCGGGTTGAAAGGAAAGAAGACATTTGAAAACCGGAATGTAATAAATCCTCTTAGAGGTCCTAATTGATGTACACACATTGGCAGCAGTTGCTGAATTGATCCCGTGATCGTCATCTTCTCATGTCCAGCACATCCTCATTGATCTTGCCCAAATGAAGGTCGTGTGCAATTTTGTGTCAATTGATTTCTTTCATTAGTTGTCGATTTCTCTTTGACGGTGTTAATTGATAAAAGATCATTTCAAACGAGACTGACCTTTGCGTCTTGGTGTCACAGATCATGCCTGTGTCTTCACTATCAACGTCAGGATAAATGTCATGGTTTTGTCCGGTTTTTGTCAACAACACTTCCCGGGTTGCATAAAAATAGAAGACTGTCTGTATAAAACGAAACGGGGCATTGCCAGGTTATGAAAACATCATGGTTTTGCCCGGCTTCTGTAAACAATAAACATGTAGTGGTTACTAAAAACAGAATGGTGTTTTAGTGCAGAACGAGCTCTCGTCAGGTTGTAAGATTCTCAGGCGACATGTAAGTCCTCGTGGGTTAAGCTTGTAATGGGCATTCCATGTAGCTCCTGCTGACTGAGAATGTTTTTGTATTGAAATCAACGGTTTGTGGGATAGAAACACCTCCTCAGCACACTGTCTGAGCCGCGACGGGGTCCAGACACACGACTCGACCCTTCAGTCAATATGTCCTCATAGATTAATTAGCTGGTGTGTGTCGGCGCCCTCTGCGGTGCTTCCGAACAAGTGTTGAGAAAATGGCGAATTAATAACAGCCTCCTTTCCGGGAGTAAATTATTCCGAACGTTTTATGGCTATGTCGAAAATATTATAAATATCCATTTTCAGACCTTTTTTGTAATGAAAATGAAATTCTCGTTGTAGTTCAGAAGTTTCTTTGAAAGTATCGGTCTATCGACCATAGATATGCGTTAGTGATCAACTTGTGTATATGTTGTTGACGACAGTGTTAAACACCTTTCCCTAATTTACGTATATTGGATATTTATTATTAGCTGTAGTACATGTCATATCCAAAAGAAATACATGTTCACGTAGAGTTGCTTCCCTTAGTCCTACCAGGATCAGGAGCGGTGGGGTAGTCAAGTGGTTAAAGCGTTCGCTCGTCACGCCGAAGACCTGGGTTCGATTCCCCACATGGGTACAATGTGTGAAGCCATTTTCTGGTGTCCCCCGCCGTGATATTGCTGGAATATTGCTAAAAGCGGTGTAAAACTAAATTCACTCACTCACTCACTCCTACCAGGATCAGCTGAACGGGATTTTTGGAGTCATCGTCATACCCGTTACTTTCAAAGTTGTAGAAACACACTTAACCTGTGTCACCTTGGGTTTAGGTTATACGCCACGAGAACCTGTTTAAACAAGAGTCATAAGAAGATGACATATCCCCCGGCCCCCACATTTTTGAAAGAACAAATCATCTGACAGTTACTTAAAGTCCAGCTTGACTTTTTTTCAAACTATGTCCAAATCGTTTCCATGGAAATCATGAGAAATATAAATGCCAAAAATTTGTAAATAGCAAAAGGCACCATTTCAAAATTTGCCTAATATATCTATCTGCCAAGTTCTGTTAAAAAATACTGAACGCTTTTCGAGTTGTGCACCAGAAACGAAGCCCACCCCTCCCTTGTGGGACTAAGTCCGAATCGTTTCCATGGAAACCCTAGAAAATAATAAATCACAAAAATCTGCAAATAGCAAAAGGCACCACTTTGGCATCTGCCTCACATATCTGCAAAGTTTTGCTGAAAGATATTAAGAAGTTTTCCAGTTGTGCTCCGGAAACGAAACCCACCCCTCCCTTTTGGGACTAAGGAAAAATGAAAATGCCAAAAATCTGTAAATAGCAAAAGGCACCACTTAAGGTTCTGTTTGATATATCTACCAAGTCTTTTTTTATGCTCCGGAAACGAAGCCCACCCCCCTTTAAGACTAAGTCCAAAACGTTTCCATGAAAACCGAGAAAAATAAAAATGACTAAAGTGTGTAAATAGCAAAAGGCACCACCTTAGGTTCTGTTTGATATATCTACCAATTTTTGCTGGAAAATATTGAACGGTTTTGGAGTTATGCCCTGGAAACAAAATGATTACGGACGGACGGACAGACGGACGAGGCGTCGACTATATCCCCCCGCATTACATGCCGGGGGGATAGAAAGTAATTTTTAATAAATGCTTGGTTTGACAGAACCTCCACGTCTGAGTCGAGCTCCGCAGGTGAGGGATGGGTCAGTGACGGCCACCAACATCACCATCCAGTGGCACAAGTGGAACGACAAGACAGGGGATACAGGGGACGGACCCATCTTGTGGTACAGCATCAACGTCAAGGCCAAGGCGGAGAAGATGTACAGGATGACCGGGCTGGTCTACCATACATTCTGTGAGAAGATGTGTGCCTTCACGATCACCGAGCTCACCCCCAACACCAAGTACGCCATCTACGTGGTCACGAGGAACAAAGAGGAGGGTGGAGAAGGACCCCCCGGGCCGATAATACACGTCACCACAAAATGTGCAGGTGGGTGCGGTCAGCGAGTCGTACAGTCATATTGGTTGTGTTGCTGGGCGGGGTAAGTCACAGAATCCTACATAGACTTAATCTCTGAATATAATCTTGATCAAAACAAATAATTCCGTTTCAATTGAAAAGGAACCCCAATGAGAAGGAAGAGTCAGCTCTGAACCTGAGGAAATCCAGATTTGCTTCATTTGCTAGATCTGCTTCAAGGTTCAGTTTGAATTTGAAAGCCTCTGAAAAATTTCAAACTGGGAAAGGGTGAAATAGGTACATATATTTCCCCACGCTCTTCTTTTGTGCTAAAATACTTTTGACGTCATCCATTGACCACTTTCCAGTCATTAATGTCAGTTCAATAGATTACTGGGGTAGGTAGCCAGTCTTCCAATGTACCGTAAGAGGTTTGGGTTGGCCGTAGACATGCCGGGAATCTGTGATCTGTGTTCAAATCACAGGTCACCTTTATGATGTTTCTAGATCCATCAGCACCATATCCCTCCTTGGTCGTGGCTTTTGCCAAAGTGGCCAGCACCCAGCGACCATGAGTTCCTATTCTCAAATCTTCCCACACCGTGGTGTGACGTCCAGGATATTTCCAATAGTCATTACCCATGGAGATCCGGGATAGAATTGGTCTTCAGCAACCGATGCTTGTCGTAAGAGGCGATTAACGGAATCGGGTGGTTAGGATCGCTGACTTGGTTGACCTTCGTATACCAATTGCGTAGATCGATGCTCATGATGTTGATCACTGGATTGTCTTGTCGGTTATTTACAGACCGGGCCCATATAACTGGAATATTGCTGAGTGTGGCGTTAAACAACCAACCAACCAATACAATGGCCATTAAGAGGGATGTCATCAAGTTACTGTCTCTGAAATATACATATATTCTGTCAAAACTGATGATGATAATTGTGACATTGATGTTCTCTCAACTTTCCAGCGCCCCGCCTTGGGCCAACGCTGCAGGAAGTGAAGACACTCGTTCAGGTGAACGACACAGTTCCTAAAACCGTCATCACAGTCAAATGGATTGTAAGTATACAGAAATCTATACGAATGTACATCACCTCAGTAATGAGGTATTGATATTTCATCAACGAGATGACGTAGAGATTTCATGTCTTGTCAATTAGGAGTCAGGGAAGGGTCGTCAATATGAAACATAGTCTTGGGTGGGTCTTGTAAATCATTGATTTTTGTGAACATGTATAATATGGATCATCAGGGAAGGAGAATTGGGAGGGCTGTGACGAGGAGTAATGTTACATTCATTTATACTTATCAACATTTGGTAGGGATAGAAACAAATTTCATAATGTATTAGGCTCAGGCAACTTGTGTATTAAAGTTTATATTAGTTTTGAAAAACCTTTAAATATTCTTCTATTTTCATGACCATTGGTCAAGCACAGTCACATTAAGACCTCACCTGGACTGTCCCTATCTGTTGTGTGTGTATTCAGTTATAGTGTACATAACATACTGGTAGATCCTAATTATCTCTCCCACATCCCCCACACAGGCTACTAGTGGTTAAGGTGCAGACTCCTCATCAATAGGCGTGGGTTCTTTTCCCCACACATGGGTACATAATGTGGAGCCCATATCTTGTGACCATTCGTATTTCTTTGTTTGTTTAACGCCGCACTCAGCAATATTCCTGCTATATGACGGAGGTCTGTAAATAATCGAGCATGGACCAGACAATCCAGTGATTGACATCATGAGCATCGATCGATGCAATTGGGATACAGTCACGAGTCAGCGAGCCTGTCGCTACTTACGACAAGCATGCATTGATGAACACAAATTCTAACCCGGTTCTTCACGGGTGCACACCCGAACGGCTATAAGATAGCTTAGTGGTTAAGGTGCGGGTTCGTCATCCCAAGGCATGGGTTCGTTTCCCTTGATGGGTACGTAATGTGGAGCCCACATCCGGCGCCCCTTCGCAGTGATGTAGCTGGAATATTGCCAAAAGAAGCCTAGACTAAACTCACAAACTCCATCACTTAGCGCATCACTACATGTTGGAACCTGTAACACGTTTCTCCAGTACATTAACTCCTAGTCTAGCTTTTTACTGCAATCAACCGTATCCTGGTTTCACATGAAGACGTGATTCAACTGAAATAATTATAAAAAATAATTAAAATGATGTATACGTAGCCCTGTGGCTACATCCGCGTCCTGCTATTGAAGACAGTAACGATTTCATCACATTAACTAATTGCCATGTTTAGATTTGATAAACGTTGTCTCCCAGCATGCACAATTGATCTGCAGGTGGCATTCTGAGCCTTCGCACAGTACCAGATGGGTTCCATTCCATTTCCATTCTCTCAGAGTGGCAATGATTTAATTTCGTTGTTTGACTGACGGTGAGCATGGAAGTATCAATAATAAATTCATTAAGGGGAGCATTTCAGTTACAACTCAATAAATTACTCACCGTTTCAGCTAACAAAGGGAGGTAATTTTTAAGTCAACAAAGTTAACAGCCACTATCAGAAATGCAAAATGTTTGCGTTAATGCTTCTTTAGATGGCTTTGATTTTTCGGAAAATCTTTTGTTGGTGTTACCAGCTTTTTGTAAATGAATAGCCTGGTTTGGTAAAAAATCATTTTTCATCAGCGTGCTTCACGCAAATGGTTTGCCACAAATGAAAAAATAGTTTTTGAATGTTAAAACCCAAATGTATTCACCAGGGTCTCGCAGAAGGGCATCTAACAGCATGGTGCTAAAATGAGCAGTCCTCGTGGGTATATTTTGCGTGAAGGAAGCACCATACAATAACAGCAGTCAATCTGTCACCTTTCACCTTAAGCATGACTAACATAGAAAAGTGTTCAAATAATAATATAGTGCTTCCACGACCGTGTCGAACACGGAAAGGCAATTGTCCTAATTATTAAAAATGCACTTTATTTATAATATCTTTTATACGACACAGGACCCACTCCCAGAGGACCTCAATTGTGATTTTGTGAAGGAGTACAAAGTACGTGTCACAAGCCCTCAGGGAGACGGGACGACCAAGACGTGGACTACCCCGGGGGTGACGGAAGAATGATGGTTATCCGGGACCTCAGTCCATTCACTCAGTACTGCATTCAAGTCCGTTATGTTACCAACAAAGGGTTTCTAAGTCCGGATTCGGAAAGACAATGCCTGACAACACCCGAGACATGTAAGTGCGCTGGCCAGCTGTGGATCTTAACATGTGGGCCTCACGCATGAAATATTCAAAACAGTGATTGTGTTAGATGGGTTGTTTAGATAGGATTAAAAGCCTTGAATTTGTATTTACATTGCCCAAAGTGAGTGCGAGGTGTTTTATTTATGAGTCATTTACGGCGACATCAAAGGCAGTGATGATGAAAATTATGATGATGATGATGATGATGATGCGTTTTCATAATACACATCCATTTGTCCTAACCGTGAATTGTATATGATTCGAGATTGATGTTACTAATCTCAAGGAAGCGTTCATTTACAACACAATTCATCCTTTCCAAAAGCAAAGTCTTCCAAACCAGTGTCTATTACCTTTTTTTCAGTATGTACGGTAACAAATATAATTTGTGTCCTGATCACTTATTAAATGGAAAACTGTGATGTTGAAAATGGTTTCTATGAAGTTGATCGTTAGCTAACAATGCCAATTTAGGATCATTATTGTATAATTGATGACAAAGTTTCACTACGAACCATTAATATCATAGGCGTGTCGCCATTACGTCAAATTAGAGGAACATAAAATGATGATATGATGAATATCAGTCACACCTTGTATTTTGGTCCGGGGATCGATTTTGTAGAATAAAAGTACTTTTTCATAACAGATATTGAATCGTTGACGTTAATTTGGAGTTTCTCCATAGACCATTAAATGCAACTAAATTGCTTATAGGCATTGTAAAATAACGAGTACATCTTTAACAGGAATTAATAATTATACTAATGTTCTAATACTATTTCCTACTTAACTGCTTTATATTGATTTCTCTTGCACCGACGTTACCCCGTGAGACCAAAAAATCCCATTGAACTTTTTAAAAAAATCATATTTTCATGATTGCATTTTGTGTTCCGAACTGGCTCATACGGCTGACTGAAACCATTTTCGAACCATCGCAATCATACAAGAGTGTTAATATCAGATGGTTCAATCACGAACTCTGTTTTCTATTTTAAAAATTGAAATTAATCAAAGTTCACAAATGAAACAAATGTTTATCTTAAAGATGTGCACTGTCGAGTCACCGATCACGTGGTACTGGCCACGCGGTGTGTCTTCAAAGGATCACACCTGATGTGCAGTATAATCCTGCCTTGTCAATGTCAATACTTCCAGTCATTCATTATGGAAATGTGCTGCGTGTATGCACTGAAAGCCTTGTCAATTTCGTCTCGTGGCAGGTAGATTACACACGTGCGAGTGCATGATAGTATTTCGTACGCATCGATAGTCAAACTGAGAACAAAAGCTGTTTTTTGTCAAGGGTTTGAACTTTGCTTTGTTTGGTGTGCGAATTATGAAAAGATTCATCAGAATCGTTTATGATGCCTACGCACCGAGCCATGCTTTTATTTAAGCTTTTATGATCTGTGCGTAGTGGCCTGTGACAGAACCAGAGCTTTGGAAGAGTCCCCAGGAAATGTATTTTTTTGCTCTCGCTATGATCTACGGAGGCCATTACCTTTTACTAATTGTCACAAGACTGTATCACAATACCCCTCGACATCGATTTGATAAAGACAAGGAAATTATTTATATTTATCATTCCGTGGAGACGTATTTTACACTACTGACTGAGTATTTTTTTCAACATGCTGTTGTTTTATTCAAGCCCTCCTATATGTAGAGCTATCAAATTGATGAATAACGAATGTATGTTAAGAGTGGAAGTGTGTTATTTCCACGTATTTGGGGGTAAATGAATAGACGTACGAATGCTAATGTGTCATCAGTCTAACGGAATGTACAATGCTTCACAAGATACACTTACCGCCCCCTCCCCCCCAAATACGTCGAAATACGTACGTTTAGGCCTCGCCACGTGGATGTTATTAGTTCAGAAACCATGTGACCAGTACCGATTTATCTCCGATAATACGAACGATTAATTTCGTTTCTTGAAAAAACACCCGCATATTTGTTTCGATTATTAGCCGAGGATGTTTTGAGAGCTCGGGTGACCCATTCGTCAAAGGCACTACAGTTAGCTGTGCGGAGTTGTGACCCTTGAGCGTGCCAGAAGCCTGTTTTCATGTGTTTGAGTCCCAGATGCACCATGATTTATATTTCACAATGACCATGCTCGAGTGTTTCACCAAAGTGGGAAACATCTGAGACTTGCGTCATAGTGGGCTTCCCTTTCATACAGAATATCACAATACTGGTCAAAGCGGCATAAAAGGCCCTTTTTTTACCTTTTTTAACGCGTAAAAGGCCTTACTATTTAATTAATTCTTTCGGGTAATTAGTGAGTGAGTGAGTTTAGTTTTACGCCGCTTTTAGCAATATTCCAGCTATATCATGGCGGAGGACACCAGAAATGGACTTTACACATTGTGTCCCTATGGGGAATCGAACCCGGGTCTTCGGCGTGACGAGCGAACGCCTTAACCACCAGGCTACCCCACCACCCCTCGGCTTATTAGTGACTGACGGTTTGCTGTGGCCTCTGGTTTTCCTTTTAACATGTTGCGTGAGTGGGGTAGCCTAGTGGTTAAAGCGTTCGCTCGTCACACCGAAGACCTGGGTTCGATTCCCCACATGGGTACGATGTGTGAAGCCTCGCTCTGATATTGCTGGAATGTCGCTAACACGGCGTAATAGCATACACGCTCACTCACACACTCCCTAGCAAGCTGACTTGTTTGAAATTATGTTCAAGGCGGCGCTGATTCAAACTAACTAACACTATATATTATCTTTGCAGTGCCTGGTCCACCAACCCACCTGTCAGTACGAAAGCGAGACATTCGAAGTATTACTTTGTCGTGGAACCGGCCCAAACCGGCTAACGGCAACGTGACGTCATACAGGATCATGTACTGGGAGGCGGGTTCGGCTAACGCTAACGGCATTGAGCACTTCTCGGCTACCCAGTTCGTTGAGTTTGTGCTGACAGGGCTCAAACCGTTCACTGAATACCAAGTGCAGGTAAATAGTTCTGTTTTGTTCCTTGATGCCCCTAAGGTTGTTTCTTGTGATGTTATGCTTTTTTGCAGGTAGCAAACTCACTCACAAACGCACGCACGCACACACACACAGACGCGCGCACAGAAAACGTATATTGGAACATTACAATGAAAGTAAATATACAATTTTTTCTCATTATCACCGGATAGCAAGGATGACCTAGTCATCTAAAGCCACACCTTTCGCTTTACACAGTTGCGTCCCTTAGTCATGCCAGGTACCTATGATTATGAGTTCGGTTTTCAAATTCGACTTGATTATGAGGATAAAACAAACTGTTGAGCAAGAAGTGTCTGAGCAGGGTAGCCATGTTTAACTTAAGTTTGGTATCTCAGCTGGCTTGCCACATAAAATCGGCTTTTGGCGACCTAGAAAAGACCGTGACACATACGCACGTGTATGCACGTCACTAAGTAACTGCAGCAATCGTGACCCCTACGTTTAACTCCATTCTACCTAAATCACCTCGACAAATAAATTAAAGAGCTGACAGAAGTAACAGACAAAGCAGGAGTGATATTTTTAGTTTCGTATTATTAGTTTCGTATCATATTTTTAGTTTCGTATCACTGGGCTGTGCTTATAACTACTGATTAACGGGGTCCATATTAACGAGGGTCCGCTGTATTGGACAAACATGCACGTAAACACACATCGTTATAGTGGTGTTTTTTTGTTGCGACATTTATGCTCTTTCTACCCAATAACATCTGTCTGCGAACAAGATGTGATAATGTACAATCAATACAAAAAATATGTTGTTTATCAGTTACCTAGCAACAACGGTATGACCATGAAATGATGTCCTAACTTTAATAATAGCACTGCAATTGATGATGTGTCTACACGAAATATTTACATTTCAAACAGACAGACACCACAGAAAGCGATGAGATGAGACAACCCAGCAATAGACATAACAGTTAATTTACAATCATGCAACGAAGTATACATTAACATCAATACAATACGATGTTGATTACAAGCTATAAGCATGATGTTATCCTTCCGGATGCCAAGCCAATTAACTTCAATGGATAGATATGAGAGCTATCTCAGCATCAGGACCCACAAAATTGTCTGGGTCTCTGGCGCGTCAACAGACATTCGAACGATGCAGGGAGGATCAAGATGAATTCTTGCATCACAGAACACGGATAACATCTGAGAGAATAATCAGATTTCAACTGTATTAGTTTAGCTTCGTTGCCGGCTTCTGATCGTGCTTACATCCATAGGAAATCTGCTTGTTTGAAATGACTTGGGCTGGTTAGTTGGTTGTTGTTTAACGCGGGGCGGTGGGGTAGCCTAGTGGTTAAAGCGTTGGCTCGTCACGCCGAAGACCCGTGTTCGAATCCCCACATGGGTACAATGTGTGAAGCCCATTTCTGGTGTCCCCCGCCGTGATGTTGCTGGAATATTGCTGGCATATTGCTAAAAGCGGCCTCAGTCAGTCAGTCAGTTGTTTAACGCCACACCCAGCAGTATTATCAGTTAACCGTTACATACTCACAAAGGAGTGAGTGAGTATATTTTTTACGCCGCACTCAGCAATATTCCAGCCTCACGGCGGCTGTCTGTAAATAATCGAGTCTGGACCAGATAATCCAGTGATCAACAGCATGAACATCGATCTCCCCAACTGGGATACGATGACATGTGTCAACCAAGTCAGCGAGCCTGACCACAGAATCCCGTTAGTCGCCTCTTACGACAAGCATGAGTTTCTGAAGACCAATTTTAACCCGGAAATGACTTGGGGATGAAAAAGACTTGTTGTGTGAGTGTATGGTTTTATGCCGCTTTTAGAAATATTCCAGCAATATCACGGCGGGGGGACACCATAAATGGACTTCACACATTGTACCCGTGCGCGGAATCGAACCCTTGCCTTCAGCGTAGGGAGCGGACGCTTTAACCATGAGGCTACCCCACTGCCCTACTTGTTGTGTGATAATGTGATACCGAGAAGTGAGTGAGTGTGGTTTTACGCCGTTTGAACAGTGTTTTAAGTGGTACAGACATATCTTCATGATCAGATTGGACGCCACAATCAGCGGATCCTGCTCAGGGACGCAATGTCGAAATACTTCATTATTGCAGCCGTAGAATTATGTGACAGTGTTAACACATAGGAAACAACGTGACGTGTTTATTAACACATTTGAAAGAGCGGTAATGTTAAAGTTTATGAAGGAAAGCAGTCCTGGATTGGCTTCCTCTGTGTAACTGACGAATTGACGACAAATACCATTTACCTTGATAAATGATAACCATACCACATGCTGTAAACTCTTTAAACTCTTTTAACATAAATAGAAAAATATTTAGCATATACAATATCTGTCTCAAAGTTATGAATCCGGACATATATAAGTATTTCTTTGAAACATGATTGTTATGTACCATATGGATACATATTGTGTGTGCGCGTGTGTGTGTACGTGCGTGTGCGTGTGTGTGTGGATGTGAAGACGTGTTTTCTTGCGTATTTGTGTCTGTGTGCATGAGTGTTTTTGTATGTTCACGTGTGGTGTTTTTATATGTTCGTGCGTGCGTGCGTGCGTGCGTGCGTGCGTGCGTGCGTACGTACACGTTCTCTGTGTACGTGCCAGTGGCCAGTAGAAGCTCTGACTTGATTCCCTATGATTTTAGAAAGGCTTTTGTAGCTTTCACAGTTCATTTCCATAGTTCGAGAATACCGATTTACCAATCCTAAAACCATACTGGAACTGTACCGGAACGTAAACGTCTCATCGACTTAAAGGAGTTCGACTTCAACAACGTTTATCTTAACTTAATAGAGGATTAATCCAAGACGAATATATGGCCATATATAACCAAGGATGGTTTGGCCTCTAATCTTTAAGTCGTTAATCCTTTGAAATATTTAAATTCCGCATCCCATTCAACCATCGATGATCAAAGTCTGCATCAAGCCGAACACAATCTTCAAAGAAAAAGACACGTCTTCCCGATTCATAATGCTTAATCTTGTAAAATTTAATTATTTTCAATGGAGTTAGATTCCCAGTAAAATGGCATAACTCTTGTCTAACGCTTGTTGCAGTGAACGCTCAAATTAATCAGTCTATATAAAAATCCTATTAGCAAGGTGATTAAGGTGAAATGCACCTCCCAATTCGATGCACGTGTCGGACAGAAGGTTGAGTCACTGCCAGGTTCGCTTTGGCTCTGTTAGACAGACCTTGGTGCCGTTAGCCTGAATGAATTCAATAAACTTTACTAAAATCGATCAGCAGAAAACGCAGTCTTGAGGCACGGTTAAATACAACAAGTAAACGCACCCCCAGGCGTTGCAATTATTTTGTAATACATCTGATTTCCCGTACAGTTGATTGCGCATCACCATGCAAACCCCAGTCTGAGTCACTTGCGGTCATTTTTCAATTTAGGCCCTAGTTGCTTTTTTGAGCACGTGCTGTTGTCCGTCTTGATTTTGTTGACGTATTTCATAAGTTTTGTTTAATTTAAAGTTTGATCTCATTGACCATGTAATTTTGCTTGATGTTCTTTTTGGAGGATTTTCTTAAAAATTCTCATCCAATACGATCGTGCAAACGTATATTATATTTAGGGATACTTCTTAAGGAAAAGTTCCGATCAAACACTTCCAAGGAGACTTTTAAACGTTTTTGTCAACACGCCGTTTTGAAGATCTTTCTACAATATGTGCCTCTGACGTTCCTACTTATATAAAATTATCAATTCCGAATTTGCGAAGAATTACTCCCATCTATATCTACAATAACGGTGCAAATTCCGTTTGGGGGTCGGGAGTATTTCATGAAACGGACGAACATCTAACAGAACACTTTCTATGCCCAAAACGTTATAGCGACTCTTGGACTGTCAAATGGAATATTTTAAAAATATCTTTAAAAAAACTCTTTTCCACGCAACAATATAAAAATCAAAATAATACTTTTAACAACAAAAAATATCATATCATCGCATCTCCTACATATATTTTCACTTCTGTTTGATGCAAATAAGTACATATTTTGCAGATAATTTTAGCCTAAATACATCTTGCTCCGATTCATATCAAAAGAAACGATGCATTTTTCTGTCGTCGAACATGTTCAACTCTAAGCCAGATCGTTAGTGGGCCAGCTTTCCCTTTGATGTGGGACACACAGGATATAATTATGTCCCCGGGTGTAGCTTTGCTGATGCCTGGGCACCTGAATAACAGGGAAATGGGGAGATAGGTACTAATTGTCCCCTTCCTATGCCTCCTGACGCTGAATCAGTTGTATTTACACCACTGCACGGCATACGGGGATTCTGGAGGGTTTCAGAAGAGATGATGACGTATCTTAAGTGATACCAGTGGCATGTGATTGAATTAATGATACCAGACCATTTTTTATGGTGAAAGATGAAAGTTGTAATATTTTGCAGTAAGAATTTCTTTCTAATTTTAAATATATGTCTCTTTTGGATGTATGTGTGTGCGCACTGAAGAACATTATTAAATGGCGGGTTTATACTTTTGCATTCGGAACAACCCGATTGTGTTCGTTTACAGATACAGATGTCAGATGTACTTTTCTGAATGCTGATTAAAACGTTCACCTGAGACGTTCTCCAATGGAGATTACCACGTATCATGACGGAGTGAGCTATACGATTTTAACGAGATTTAATAATGCATGTGTGGTAATTCATTTTGTAACAAACTTCCAAACATTTTATATTTATGTTCATGTTTTTGGAATTTGACAGATTGTTTAGGGACGACTTTTGAGCGGTTTTTATTATACTGTTTCCCTACATATTTTTGAATGCTTTGACAGAGACTCGATCCAATTTCATTTTTAGGAAGTGATGTTTCACATATAGTATACGCCTCGATGTTACGGGGGTAATCTGATATTTGATGGATGGGAGGTTTACATGTAATGGTTTCTATAAAACAAAGTTTATCATGTACATTTAGCATCAGTAACTGAATTCGAAGAATCTGAAGTTGGAGATTTTCCCCTTTAACGTAAAGAACATCTTATGTTGTCACAACTTAAATTCTAACGCAAATGTTTGAATCGAAGTTTTTTTTAAATAAAACAGACAACTCCATTCTGATAAATAGATACAATAGACGTGCTTGTAAGCCCCAATAGTTATTCATCCACGTTCATTATACATCCGGCAACTTTAAAAACATCTCATCTCACATCTAATACGGTTAATACTGCATGAAGTCGTTTTTTAAAGCACCTTTCATCCTCAAAATATATTACGTGAGTAGATAGACAGTTTTATAGGCTTCCAAGATAAATAACAGATTACTATTCGATGGAGGTTCGATGAAACCGTCTACCTGGTACGAAAATGATCACTCGCGAGACGTTGGGGGCATTTAATTAACTCAGCCTCATTGCAAGGGAGAAAAAATTCACTAGCTCCTTACACCGATCCAGGGAGGTAACAGAGTCTCCGAGTTCTGAACAGACTGAGACATAATTTGATTACGACTGCTTACGAAGAAAAGATTCGAAATCGGGATGAAGCTCTTTGGACAGTCAGAAAGTCGCGATGTAGGAATGGTTCCTGATTCTAAGAATTAGCTCTGCGATTTATTTCTAACCTTCACTACTCCATCTCAATGTTTTAGTCTTGTGTGTAAGCCTTGAGGAATTAGTGAGACGATTGGCGCCAGGGAGCGCAATTTAAAAAGGTTTGGTAACCGTTAACATGACAAACAACGCGTTTTTGTCCTTTTATGGAAACTGTTATGAATTCAAACATTTAAGAGACTCTCACTGGACCTTATAGGTTGTAGGATTTGTAACTGTGGTACATTGGTTTTTGGAATATTGCATAAAGGGGAGATATGATGTGGTCCAATTTTTCAATAAAGAAAGGGATTTAACGCTGAGGATTTAGTTGGGTAGTGTGTTTAGATTTGCGGAATAAATGTAGGGTCCTTTTTGTATGAAACAATTTTGTTTTTGAATTTGTGAAGCTAAAACACGTGACTAGTGAAATGTTTTCAATTATCTCAGAAGACACTGTTATTAGCCATCGACACCAGGATTTACATCAACAGTTGGCGACAGAAATCAATTCCAGGCTTTATTGGCTTGGTGCAATATGTTCAGTGCTCTTGGGCAGAAACGATTGTCAATGGACGGCAAAAACAATGATTGGCGAGGAGATCCAATAGCGTTAGATGGTGTAAACAAATTGTAGTTGGAAAATACAACACGAAATAGAATCCAATACAGTCGTAAAATGTAAAATACAATTCCGGTGCCCTGCAAGGAGAAAAAGGTGTCCAGAACATCATGTTTATGTGAGTTGTTTTCAGAGATTCGTCATAACGCACGAAGGAATATATTTAAACAACCGGTGCAACTCGATAACTGAAGTGCAAAGACGATTGTACCAGAGCACCTTTCAAAGCAATCTTAGAACTGCGTCGATCGCACGTTAACGTGAAGGAGTTACGATTGATTGTCTTCGGGCTGACATCGCGTGGAGGAACCGCAGAGCGATCTCAGAACTACGATTATCATGTACAGTAAACTATGCTTATAACGGACACGCTTAAAACGAACTGACGTACATTATGAACAGTTCTTGAATCTGTCACATGGTACATATTTTAGTCAAAACGCGTACAACAAACTCCGGTTATAACGAACTCAAGTTATTGGTCCCTTTGAGTGCGTTCGCTTTAACCGTAGTATACTAAATCTTAACGTTTACGACGTTCTTCGAGCTACGATGGCTTTGCGAAAAGGATCCAGGGGAGGGTTTAATGTGAATCCGTAATCTTGACGCCATCTTGAATTCACGACTTCACTTGTGTATGCCGGTCACCGGTGGGGACGAGTCTTTAGTTAGTTTCCAAAGACCCCATACAGTCAAACACCGTTGTGTCGAAGTTGAAGGGAGCTTCGGAAAGGCGTCGAATTATCCGAAGTTCGACACAATCGAAACATGAATAAGGAAGAATACGCATTCTCTTCCCACAGGGGTTACTTGTCATATCTTCCTACGAACCTCTGTTCTAATACGGCCATATGTCCCGGTTCTCGTAAAATCCCCTAACGGCCAAAAATCGCAACACAAATTATCTCCCTTCTTTCTATCCAATCAGAACACGTGTTACATCGACTTAGATCCAACTTGACTAATGCAAGCAAATGTGGGGCCACAAATATTCCTCCTCTGCCGGAGACTTGTGTTGATGTGACACACAAGACATTTAATGGCTAGCTTGTCCGTTTTCAACGAGGGCGATGGAGACGCCATTGATCCGCTATTACATAACTGAGTTCTGTCTAGAAGAAACGTTTGCGGGGAAGAGATTCTAGTTTTCCCGAAACATACGGAAATTACCGAGACCTTGCGAATGATCACTTTTGAAACAACGCTGCTGATTGCACAACTAAATCTGATTGCAACCAATCACGAATCCTGAACACTCGCACCATGAAAGGGTCGTATTAGAACAGAGGTTCGTAGGAAGATATAACAAGTAACCTCTGTGGGAAGAGAATGTCGTACGTTCGACAGATGAAAGTTCCACACAATAGTGTTAGACTGTACTTGTAATAGAACTACTCATTGAGGATTGGTTGGGTGTGGTGTGTGACTTTCCTTAACGCCATCAACCTCTTGTTTGTATCTGGTTTAACCCTGTCAATGTTATCAGTTTTAACAGCATCTCTGTACACGTCTAACACCTATTATAGAGCCAGGGTTATGTATCAATGCAGACGGATGGTGGTACGTTAACTTTTACAATTTGATATATTTACCCGTTGCATTTGTTATTGTAATCAAAGTAAAGTCTGTTATTATTTATTTTACAGGTTCGTGCAGTTAATAGCGCCGGGGCAGGGAAGGCAAGCCCAATCATTACTGAGAGAACAGAGGAAAGTGGTAAGTCTCTTTTAAGACCCAAACTCGGTCTGCATAGTTGCCTCCCTTAGTCACGCGCATGAAACCTACAGTTCGATCTTTCCTTCCACATCCTGCTGATATACATGTATAGGAAATACTGTTCAAAGCTGCGTTGAACCATACTTGGCTTATTTAAACAGTATTGAAATCGTTAATAATATTTTAATCGACTTAAGAACCTGATGCTGTATATGTGTTTGAGCAGTATACTGCTCAACTCTTGATAAGGATTGTCACAAACCGAAACATGAGTCTCATTAACCTATTCAGACAATGACCTACTTTTCAGCCGATCCGAATTTTCTCGTGTTAAAGTGAAAATAGTCATCGCAAACAATTATGGTTACACTGAATTCCAATTCCTTGTTTCATAAGAAAATGGTATTTACAAATGAATTCTAATTTTAAACTTTAATAACATCGTATTTCTTATTTTATGGCGAGGTGTAGGCAGCATGACCTTAACTAAGACGTCACAGACTGCCCCTGTTTGATGAGGTCCTAAAATGATTCACAATGCATCTGGCACACTGGTTACACCTGTTATGTGTTTTGTGCGCTTATTCAGTGTAGTTCTGTAACACACAATGTAATTGATATAATACCAAGTCCGTACCAGACCGCCAAACATTTCCAGCGGGAGAGCCTCGTTTTGAGTTTTCCACGGTTTCCAGGTTTCCGTTTGTCAGAGTTGCTGTACGACAGAGCACGCCGCACGACATGTTTGCAAGGATTAGGAGGAGCGTAGTGTTGCAATATACAAGTGCTTAGATGTATCAAATAATACTGATTAATAATTATGTGTCCAGTTAAATGAATTGGTCCCAAAATTCTGGACTGGTTATTGTAAAATAAGTTGCGCAATAAGACGGGACCCAGTCAACAAGAACGAGACTGTTGTGTAAACAATGTTTTGACTTGATAACACCATTCGACATCACTTGACATATTAAGTGTTAACAGTTTTAGGTATAGTGGAACGATCAAACATATGCTTATCGAAAGCGGAATACTACACAGTAAACCCCGTTGTGTCGACGTTGAGGGGACCTACTTAAGTACTTCCAAAGTTCGACACAAACACTAAATGATGACTCAAAAGGAATACGATGGCACAAAGCAGGGGCGGATTCAGGGTGTGTGTGTGTGTGCGGAGGTTCGACCTCCCGTCCTCCGAAAAAATGTTCCCTGAGGAGCATTTATCCCTTACCTTTGGACTGGTAACCTCCCAAAACCCCTACAGCTTATAACACAAAGTTCATGGACCACTGCACTTATGACTTCATGATTTATGTGCACCCCCTCTCCAAAATCGTCCATCCGCCCCTGTCAGACTTTGTCTTCGAGACAACCGAAGTTGTAGTTATCAAAGTTCGACACAACGGGGTTTGGCTGTATTTCAGTAACGACGTTCCATTCGCAAATGGTAACTGTTACCAATACCGGAGTCTCAGGTGTCTCTCGGGGCAAACTACGACTGTTTCGACACACATACACTCTCATTGTGGTTGCCTGAAGCCTTTTTAAAAACACTTCGAGCACTATTATTTAATCTCATCTATCTTAAATAGGATTTAATCTGACTTTATTTTAAGCCAATCGCATTTGATTTATATCTTCATTACTCCAATATAACGATTCATTGAGAAATGGCGTGCATTGCCTCACGTTCTTAAAGACCGATCTCTGCCAAGCTTCGATTCAAATTTCACGTGTTTCCGGATTTTGTCCAACTCGTTTTAGAGATAGAAGAAAATCTGAAAAACATTAAAAACCATTTAAGTGATATTGTTATGAGGTAGCGTTGGATTTCATGGACATTGGGACTATTTATTACTAGAAGAAGCAAACCACGAAGTAATGATAGACTATTTAATATCATAAATGTCAATCTAAATCAGTTGCAGTGTAATAAGAACGAAACCATAACGGCACCCAGTTCTTCACATTGGCAGTAAAACTGGTTAAATAACGTAACTGCGCTAACGCAGAGATACGTGAATTTATATGAAGAGAAATATCCTGATTGTGATTCAGTAACGATTACAATCAAAACACATTTCACTGGCGATTAGGTTTCTTATACTCAAAGAAGAGTAATTCTTCAGTGTGAAAAGAAGCACTGACGTGTGTTATTCGTCTTCCAGTACAGACTGAGCCCGTCGGGAAATCGGCCTTGCAACATTTGATGATGGTTAGTTATGCTTCTGGCAGGGAGGCTGCAGGGGGATGGTTACAGTGTGGCAACAATACTAGCCATTGGGAATACGCCATCGGGATGAACTCGGCCACGATGGTTCTCATCAATTACTTGTCTTCTCAGTTAGATTAATGCGCAAAACGGGTAATAATATGGTCCAATCGCAGCGATTATCTGAAGAGTTGCTTCCCTTGGTCGTACCAAGATCCGAAGATCGAATCGCATATATCGCCGTGATAATGATGTTTGGATTGGCAGCACCATGGCAGTGATCGTGAGGTTCGATAAAGTTCAAAGACTTGCGCCGGTTGTGCAGCATAAACTGATATGACTCGCGCACTCACTCACTCACCGTATGATTCTATCACAGTCACTCGCTACAGTGCGAAACAATGTCACGTGATTGAATGAGTGAGTGAGTGAATGTGGTTTTACTCCGCTTTTGGCAATATTCCAGCAATATCACGGCGGGGGACACCAGAAATAGGCTTCACACATTGTGTCCTTGTGGGGAATCGAACCCGGGCCTTCGGCGTGACGAGCGACCGCTTTAACCACTAGGCTACCCAAACGCCCCTCACGTGATTGAATCAGTGTCGGTTTACTTTGCAGTCAGGGTGTTTGTAAGAGTACGTACGGTAACACACAATCTTCCAGATCATGGGTCACGATCCATTTCAATTATATCTAAGATAAGGGTTAATGAAAACCAATTCAGCCTGGGAATTCACCCAATGTAAAGTAATCATAAACTTGCTGAACTTCCTAGCAAGAATGTTTGCAAACTTATCGTATGACAAACGTTCGTTAATCTACAACGATGAGATATTTGCGTGGGTCAAAAAATGCGACACTGTTGGAATCGACTGTTTTAATCTCGAAGTAATTTATGTGACTACAGCAGATATAAAGGGACAATGTTACGTGCTAAAAATATGTAAACGTGAATGCAAACAAATATTGGTGTTTACTTCTTTGTTTTGTTGTCGTTAAAAGTGTTCTTAATTCCTACTTAAGCGTGACTTTTTTTAGTCAAATCAGAAATATGCCAATTTTATAGATGCCAACTCCTGGCTTTATGTTTTACCGGCCTTTGATGTAGGTATATACCGTGCTCAGCGAAGAGAGTGTTGTATTCATCCTTTTTTATAATTAGACTTCAAGGCACTGAAATGCAAGTCTCTCCTGCGAGTGTCGAGTCAGCATATATTGAAATACATGTATGCTGTTTTTTCAGTAAGACGACAGCAGGTATTCCGTTACTTGAGGCACATAACGGCACGAACTATTTCTTTGGTTCAATTTTCTCTAATACACACGCAATAGAGGACAGTAAAATAGAAAGTAATGTCCCTTAAGGGGATAGTATAGTGATGAAATCGTATTTGATTCCTTACAGTGCGTACAGCCAATTTCATATGAATGCAAAATTGCTAAAAGCGGCGTAAATCCTTCTACTCACTCACTCACTCACATTGAAATTACGTGTGTGTTCAATACGGTTCAATATGGAAAGGATTATAAAACTTTTGTAAAAACTTTAGGCGTCTATCTGATTAACGTGAACATGCAGAGTTGCGTCCGTTTGGGGTTCCAGGAACCTGGTCATGGATTCAAATCCCAGGTTCACTCTCAGATGTTTTATAAGATTTGTCAGCACCGGACGATACTAGAGCGTTTCACCAAAGCTGCAAACCTCTAAGGCCGGTAACTCTACATGGAATTGACACGCGTCTTACATCTGAAATGTTATTGCTTAAAACCATAGTTATTTCTCACTCATTATGCTACTCAGCAATACTCAACTGAATGGCTACGGCCTCTAAATAATGAAAGTTAACGGTATATTTCACAAGTCATACAACGTCTGCACAATGTCCCCGTGTAGGCCAGAATTACATTTCTTCAGAAAATCATGCATGTAGACTAACGCTTAGTCTCTGAAAATATACTGAAAGCCATTAAAAATGCAATTTGACATTCATACTTTCTTTACTCACACTAATTTCAACATATATAAACCTAACTGGCAGATATGTTTTAAGTGAACATCTGTGAATAATTTCATCTGAAAATGTCCAGTCAACAACAACACCAGTGACGCAACAACGACATCACACAAAGGAGGGGTCACTTGCAGTCAATATCGTGTGTGTCCACCGTGCGCTGCAAGACATGCTCGCAGTCTTTGGGGCATTGAAAGACACACATTTCTCAGGAACAGCTGTTGGATGGTCTGCAGCCTCTGATGGTCTGTGGTCTGATCATGACACCACCCCCTCCAAAACGATCATGTTCAAGGACACAGTTTGGCGCAAGTCTTTCTCCTTTACGTCGATAAATCTGTTGACGTCCATCTGCAAAGGATAAGTTTAACCTGGATTCATCTGAAAAAATGACATCTGGCCATGTCCTGTTGCCAAGATTGGCCCCATTTGCTGCCCATCGCTGTCTGGCAAGTCTGTGGCGATGCAATAAGGTTGGACCACGGTACGGGTGACGACACCGGATGTTGAAGGCAGCAAGGCGTCCTTGCACCTTTTCCGCGCTGAAATGACGTTGACTTGTCCTAATTGTCCTCCTTGCCTAATCATCAGCTGTTTGGAACCGATTTCGCAAGTGTGAAACTCGGATATTGCGGTTTTGTCGAGCTGTTATCACAGGTAGTGCACCAGGTCGCGGACGATCAGCAACACTTCCGGTAGCCCGAAAACGTTGTCTGAGTCGACTTACAGTGGATGGATGCACATGAAAGTGCCTGGCAATCATCACATCTGAAGCACCTTGGCTGACCATACCGATAACCTGATTCCTTTCGTCTTGTGTCAAGTGTGGCATTTTCTCAAAGTGATTGAGTTCCACAATTCCTTGTGCTTTTACAGGGCCTGGGTGCAGGTAATGCATGTGCACAACGTGTTTCATGAATGTGGTTGTGTTTACGAGAAATGGCAAAGGTTCAGTTTTAAGTATCACAGTTCATGTGAGAGGAATGCTCCGGCACTCGAACTCGAAATGGGCCAGAATAACAGCCTTTTATCCCTACATCCTGTGTATCGCAGGAAAAAATCTTCAATAGAACTCTTGTAAGTTTCAGGACAACAAATACCAATTGCGTTTTTAATGGCTTTCAGTATATATAATTTTGATTGAAACAAATGAAAAGTAGTCTTGTTGAGAAGGGACATTCGTGAACCTGCGGAAAAAACAAGACCTGCTTCAGTTATGAGTTTTGCATTATAGATAGGGCTAAGCGGAAGGGAAAATAGTATGATATAGGACTGCCACACTGTAAAGATGTTACTAACGGGATCAGGTGGTCAGACTGACTGATTGTTAAATGCAAGTGACATTATCCCTATTGCGTAAATCGATGCTCATCATGTCAATCACTGGCTGGCTGGTCCAGACTCGATCCCTGACAGACCGTTGTCATTTTGAATTTCGGAATATTTCCGAGTGCGGCTTAAAACAACAACCAACCACATCTTGCCCATTCTTTATGGAAATTCATGGACGCCGAGCAAGTCTTACGTAGCCTCTTACAATGTAACATTATAAAGGCGAGTCGCGTCTCTATGTAATCCAGGAATAATCAACAGTCTGGCGTGACGAGATGTAAGACACTACTAAACGCTCTTGTCTAATGCCAGATTGCGATTTGATCACCTGTAGGACATATGTATATCCTGGGGAAATGGACCGCAGACAGTTCGCCTCATTGGTCTGAGTGTTACTGGCGGCGTATATGCGCCCAGTGGTTTATGGCCGTACCATAAGTGCGACAGAGAACTCGTTACTGTGCATTATCAGGACATAACGAGGCAGACACATGAAAACAATGCTTCGTCAGCCTTGTGTTCCTTTAATGTACAGTCAAACACACCGTTGTGTCCACCGGTTATTACACCCGTGATGATCCCGGTTAGAATTGGTCTTCACAACCCATGCTTGTAAGCGGCGACTAACGGGATCGGGTGGTTATGCTCACCGACTTGGTTGACACGTGTCATCGTATCCCAATTATCACATCTCTGCTATTCTATATGTCTGTAATTCTCCATATACCCTAACTTTCATTCGTCTGCAATGTAAATTTGACTCTTAAATAACCGAAGAAAGTCTATATTCTACATAGCCATACCATAGGTGTTCATCCTTTTAACGGGGCAGTGGGGTAGCCAAGTGGTTAAAGCGTTTGCTCGTCACGCCGAAGACCCGGGTTCGATTTCCCACATTGGTACAATGTGTAAAGCCCATTTGTGTAGTCTCCCGCCGCGAAATTTCTGGAATATTGCTAAAAGCGGCGAAAATCCAAACTCACTCACTCATCCTTTTTACTGGTTACTGGGGCAAGAGCAAACCAGAGTTACATCCCTTAGTCCAGTCAGCATACGCAGCTGTGCCACCTGTGGACTTCATCTCACTTAGCGTGCACCAGAGTAGGCCTATAAGTCCCCAGCAATTAGACTTAAGGTACGAGGTGATTGGAAGGACAGAACGGTCAGGGTTACCTGGTTGATGCCGGTCATCGTATTCCAGCTGCGTAGATGAGTGCTCATGATGTCACTCACTAGGTTGTGTACATTCTGCGTTATCTAGCTAAAAGAAAGCGACGTCAAACAACAAATTCCTGAGAGTTTATCAACTCAAGTTACCCGCTCTGTTTTATATAAACCATACAACCAAACAAGACAGTGCTGTATCGAATCACCAGACAGCGATACCCAACATCACCTTAAAAAAAATTAAATTTAAATTTAAATTTAAATAAGACAAGCAAGAAGTTTCCAGTGCGAGTTCAATGAACTAGGGAAAAAGCTGAACGATAGTATTGCTGCATGAACAGGATGTCATCACACAGCCAATGCTTATATAATTATGTAGTTAATACGGCCTGATGGAGGTTGGAAAGGCATTCCTGGGATTACAATGGTTTGTTACCGCAATAATAGCCTGTCATGACACTTGAAAGGTTCGGTTGATGAAGATAAAGACGTTACCTTAAAATGTGTTTGAAGTGTAATTGCACAAGGAAAGCGTTGCTGACACGAATACATTGCACACTGGAGTGAAACACAAGAAAGGCTGTGTTTTAGGATCAAGAAGTTTTAATACTGTGTCAATAAAACCTGAAATTAGTAATCATTTCGCCAAACGATGTACCGGATGTGATTCAATCCCGTTTGGGTATTTCTTTCCGGTTCTATTTATTCCTATTTGATAACGCTAATAGTAATTTAGGAAATTGAAGTTGTTCACATTTACACAGCGAGGAATTGAAATTTGATCACTATCGCATGAATTTTTGTAAACAGTGCCACTGTCAACGTGGATTTTATCTCTTTCATTATAATCATTGTCTTATTATTTCATATGACACAAATCCAATAGTCTCAATAGTAGCACTTTAAGGAACCTATTTCACCATTTTCGCGGATATTCAATCATTTTCCAGAAAAACGACATTTTCGTGTTGACTGAATCCCTCCTTCATCCGTCGACCAATTTGAACAATCCAGTTCAATTTGAAATTGAATTTTCTCCTCGTTATTTTCTTCTAAAACAAGGCAGATGCAGATGGCTTTCCCTAAAGTTGAGTCTCCCAAGGCGGCGTACATGCCTTCTCCCCATCACCGGGATCTCAATCCTCATCAGGACACACACGCATGCGCAAAATGTCCAGTAGCTAATGCACCTAATTCTAGTTCAATAAATATGGCAGGTTAATCTCAAATTGAAATTTCGTGTTTCAATTTTTGCAATATGTCTTTTTCCGTAAACGATTAAACGTATATTTTTTCGCTTGCAAACCCTGGCTTTCAACTCAGTTTGATCATTGCGCAATTTTTATCAAAAATTTTAAGAAATACTTTTCAGTTTTTAATTGCCAGGATTTTAGTTATTCGGTCAGTGGAACATATGTAACATTTAAAAGATAGCCTTCAACAAGTTGCACCTTATTAGAAAAGTAAATAAATAACTCATCTGAAATCAGTTGTGGTGATTTATGTTTTTTCTTTATTCATTTGTCAATCAAAATGTCTGAAACACAAAAAGCAAAATATCATCATTGTATACTATTCAAATTAATGCAGGATCGGCTGATCTTCATTAATTATTATTTTCATAAATAAGCAGGGCCCATTCGCTACCAAGGCTTAATAGACGATGGAAGTGTTGTGATCATTCAGTAGCGTAGACAATGGCTTTCTCGTCACTTTACCGTTACATACTCTCAAGGAGTGAGTGAGTGAGTTTATTTTTACGCCGCACTCAGCAATATTCCATCCTTACGGCGGCTGTCTGTAAATAACCGAGTCTGGACTAGACAATCCAGAGACCAACAGCATGAACATCGATCTCCCCAACTGGGATACGATGACATGTGTCAACCAAGTCAGCGAGACTGACCACCCGATCCCGTTAGTTTCCTCTTACGACAAGCATGGGTTACTGAAGATCAATTCTAACCCGGATCTTCACGGGTTTGTCTTAAAGAATACATGTTAGTGCATACATGTTATGAAAAATACATTATCGGAGTGGCATCGCGGATTGGACCCCAACCTTGAGATCCACGAACATGCGGTGATGTAACTAATTCAAATGAAACAACAGATGAGGCTCAGATCGTGACTGAGATAATACAATAACAGACATGAGAAACGTGATTACCTCTCTGTGTAGTAAATAGAACAAAACTATGCAGATCTATGTGATAGTCATTCAAGGACAAGATGGCCATGTGTCATCTCGATGAAATCAACATTTATGTAAGTAAAGTAAGTGAAACCGACTGAGAAGATGACACGCAGACTGGAAGATGTTAACTTTTGTTGCTTAAGTTAAGGACGAATACTCCTTGGAGTCAATTATAAGTATTTTCTGAGGACAGCCTGCGTAAGTAATTTATAGGGGCAAGAGAGAGGGGGTGACTGCCCCGAAACTTGGTCAGCGCTGTATGCCTACGGTGGGCTGGCCTAGTGGGGAAAAGGTTCAGTATGCCTGCGGTACTGTGGCCTAGTGGGGAAAAGGTTCAGTATGCCTGCGGTAGGGTGGCCTAGTGGGGAAAAGGTTCAGTATGCCTGCGGTGGGCTGGCCTAGTGGAAAAGGTTCAGTATGCCTGCGGTGGGCTGGCCTAGTGGGGAAAAGGTTCAGTATGCCTGCGGTGGGCTGGCCTAGTGGGGAAAAGGTTCAAGTGGGCCTGCGGTCCAGTATGCCTGCGGTACCGTGGCCTAGTGGGGAAAAGGTTCAGTATGCCTGCGGTGGGCTGGCCTAGTGGGGAAAAGGTTCAGTATGCCTACTGCGGGGGAAAAAAGGTTCAGGCCCGCTGGCCTAGTGGGGAAAAGGTTGTCAGTATGCCTGCGGTACTGTGGCCTAGTGGGGAAAAGGTTCAGGTATGCCTGCGGTGGGCTGGCCTAGTGGGGAAAAGGTTCAGTATGCCTGCGGTGGGCTGGCCTAGTGGCCTAGTGGTGAAAAGGTTCAGTATGCCTGCGGTAGGCTGGCCCAGTGGGGAAAAGGTTCAGTATGCCTAGGTGGGCTGGCCTAGTGGTGAAAGGTTCAGTATATGCCTGCGGTGGGCTGGCCTAGTGGTGGAAAAGGTTCAGTATGCCCGCGGTGGGCTGGCCTAGTGGGGAAAAGGTTCAGTATGCCTGCGGTACTGTGGCCTAGTGGGGAAAAGGTTCAGTATGCCTGCGGTGGGCTGGCCTAGTGGGGAAAAGGTTCAGTATGCCTGCGGTGGGCTGGCCCAGTGGGGAAAAAGGTTCAGTATGCCTGCGGTAAGGCTGGCCTAGTGGTGAAAAGGTTCAGTATGCCTGCGGTAGGCTGGCCCAGTGGGGAAAAGGTTCAGTATGCCTGCGGTGGGCTGGCCTAGTGGGGAAAAAGGTTCAGTATGCCTGCGGTGGGCTGGCCTAGTGGGGAAAAGGTTCAGTATGCCTGCGGTGGGCTGGCCTAGTGGTGAAAAGGTTCAGTATGCCTGCGGTAGCCCCAGTGGGGGGAAAAGGTTCAGTATGCCTGCGGTGTGGCTGGGGGAAAAGGTTCAGTGGGGGGCTGGCCTAAGGTTCAGTATGCCCGCGGTAGGGTGGCCTAGTGGGGAAAAGGTTCAGTATGCCTGCGGTACTGTGGCCCAGTGGGGAAAAAGGTTCAGTATGCCTGCGGTACCGGGCTGTGGCCCAGTGGGGAAAAGGTTCAGTATGCCTGCGGTAGGGTGGCCCAGTGGGGAAAAGGTTCAGTATGCCTGCGGTAGGCTGGCCCAGTGGGGAAAAGGTTCAGTATGCCTGCGGTGGGGTGGCCCAGTGGGGAAAAGGTTCAGTATGCCTGCGGTACTGTGGCCTAGTGGTGAAAAGGTTCAGTATGCCTGCGGTACTGTGGCCTAGTGGTGAAAAGGTTCAGTATGCCTGCGGTGGGCTGGCCTAGTGGGGAAAAGGTTCAGTATGCCTGCGGTGGGCTGGCCTAGTGGGGAAAAGGTTCAGTATGCCTGCGGTGGGCTGGCCTAGTGGGGAAAAGGTTCAGTATGCCTGCGGTACTGTGGCCCAGTGGGGAAAAGGTTCAGTATGCCTGCGGTAGGGTGGCCCAGTGGGGAAAAGGTTCAGTATGCCTGCGGTACTGTGGCCTAGTGGTGAAAAGGTTCAGTATGCCTGCGGTGGGCTGTCCTAGTGGTGAAAAGGTTCAGTATGCCTGCG
Organism: Haliotis rubra; assembly: GCF_003918875.1. Classification (NCBI taxonomy): domain Eukaryota; kingdom Metazoa; phylum Mollusca; class Gastropoda; order Lepetellida; family Haliotidae; genus Haliotis; species Haliotis rubra. Next base: position 2,398,317 of record NW_025767468.1, on the reverse strand, counting down.
GTAGGCTGGCCCAGTGGGGAAAAGGTTCAGTATGCCTGCGGTACTGTGGCCTAGTGGGGAAAAGGTTCAGTATGCCTGCGGTGGGCTGGCCTAGTGGGGAAAAGGTTCAGTATGCCTGCGGTACTGTGGCCTAGTGGGGAAAAGGTTCAGTATGCCTGCGGTAGGCTGGCCTAGTGGGGAAAGGTTCAGTATGCCTGCGGTACTGTGGCCTAGTGGGGAAAAGGTTCAGTATGCCTGCGGTGGGCTGGCCTAGTGGGGAAAAGGTTCAGTATGCCTGCGGTACTGTGGCCCTTAGTGGTGAAAAGGTTCAGTATGCCTGCGGTGGGCTGTCCTAGTGGTGAAAAGGTTCAGTATGCCTGCGGTGGGCTGTCCTAGTGGTGAAAAGGTTCAGTATGCCTGCGGTGGGCTGTCCTAGTGGTGAAAAGGTTCAGTATGCCTGCGGTAGGCTGGCCCAGTGGGGAAAAGGTTCAGTATGCCTGCGGTACTGTGGCCTAGTGGTGAAAAGGTTCAGTATGCCTGCGGTGGGCTGTCCTAGTGGTGAAAAGGTTCAGTATGCCTGCGGTGGGCTGGTCCTAGTGGTGAAAAGGTTCAGTATGCCTGCGGTGGGCTGGCCCAGTGGGGAAAAGGTTCAGTATGCCTGCGGTACTGTGGCCTAGTGGTGAAAAGGTTCAGTATGCCTGCGGTACTGTGGCCTAGTGGTGAAAAGGTTCAGTATGCCTGCGGTGGGCTGTCCTAGTGGTGAAAAGGTTCAGTATGCCTGCGGTAGGCTGGCCCAGTGGGGAAACAGTTCAGTTGTCTTGCCGAAGGTACAGGTATGAATTTTGATTCCCGTTGGGTAAGATATGTGAATCCAATTTCGGGTGTCCGCCTCCGTGATATTGCAAGACAATTGCTAAAAGCGGCGTAAAATCATTCTCACCCAGTTCATGCTTGTTGTTGAAGCCGTAATTTAAAAACAATTAAAAAAAAATTATTTGTTGAAGCCGTAAATTGGTGATACGACGGTCATGTTGTGTAAGCTGATTGTGTTTCAGCGTAAACTGACGTGGTCCAGTAAACTCCGTTTATAACGAACTGGTTATTTTTGTCCCAACCACTTGCATATATAGTCAAAGCGTATAACGTACTACGGGTATAACGAACTAAAGTCGTTTGAACCCTTGTATACTGGAGATGGTTCGAGCTACCAAAGCCTATTTTGCCTGGCGCAGATATCACTTCCTTGTTTGTCAGAGACAGCAAAAGTGTGTGAAAGTTTCTACTACGAAAAGCAGCACGCAAAAAAACATTATGTAGAGGTGCAACCGGTGAAAATAATGTTCTTTCGGATGTAGATTACTTTATCGATAATGAATTATCTTTCTTATCCTTTTACGATTTGCACATGATACACGTGCAAGCAGGCAATCGTGACATTTACTAAATGCGTACACATATTGGGCAATAAATATGCTCGACTTAAGCAAGTCTCTTGATCTTTCACTGGACAAGAAAATTCAACTGAGCTTAAACTTGTACGACCCTGTTGGGTGGTCGTTTTTCTATCAAATTCAAAGCCTGTCTCAAAGCATCTATGTCGAATCATCCCCTCTGTCGACTTGACGGTGCTGCAGAATCGCTTAGAGATTTACATTTTTATATGTGATCGTACACGGACGTTCACACCCTAATCAGATCGGTCTGATATTTATTCCAGCATTGTGTTTATTGTACCGGTTTTGAGCAAGCATGCAAATATTCAGCCGTCAACTGCATCACCATGTTGATTAAACCTACAGCTCAACTGCCAACTGCGGTGTCAGTAATCTGTGTTTTGATATACACCATGTACAAATTTCCTCCCGTAATTTTCAGACTAGGCTGCCAAGCAAAAACGACCAAAGTGATTAGCTGTCGGTTTGGGGTAATACTTAGGGCCAGTCTACCAGTTAATTACTTGATGTTTTCACCATACATGCTTTGATACAATAATGATAACTGACAAAGTCCTGCGGGTTTATTTTGTCAGCGCCTCCAAGAAGAATTTCCACCTCCGAGTCTGAGATCTGTAGTGAGCGTGGCACTAAAGGCTGATAGGTGTTAAGAAAATTGACACGGCAATACTCCTCACCTTTCTCGAGAGATTGGTAATGGAAAAACGATATGTGTCTCGCAGGTGTTAGTAAAAACATCCATGGCGCCTGTGGTATTGGCACCAGTGGTATTGGCACCAGTCTGGTCTGCATAATATCTCTCTGCTTTGTTACAGAGGCGATGTCCCTATCATTGCACGATCGGTAAAAACAGTGGTACATGTGGCTCTGTCTGTTCGTAGTGTCAATTTCAGGTGTATATAAAACAACAGTTTTATGAAACTTTTAAATATAATGTGGCGTTATTCGGGAGATATAAACATGCTTCTTTGCCTTAAAGGTTTTTTCTGGTATGTTTGTAATTAAAAACTCAATATCGGATCCGTCACAAGAAGGAGTGAGTGAGTATGGTTTTCCGCCGCTTTTAGCAATATTCCAGCAATATCACGATGGGGGATACCAGAGATGGGCTTCACACGTTGTATCCATGTGGGGAATCGAACCCGGGTCTTCGGCGTGGCGAGCGAACGCTTTAACCACTAGGCTACCCCACCGCCCCTCATCTAAATATATACCATGACATTTGGCCTGGTTATTCCTTCTTGAGGGGGCGGTGGAATAGCCTAGTGGTTAAAGCGTTCGCTCGCCACGCCGAAGACCCGGGTTCGATTCTCCACATGGGTACAATGTGTGAAGTCCAGGCCATTTCTGGTGTCCCCCGACGTAATATTGCTTGAATATTGCTAAAAGCGGCGTAAAACTAAACTCACTCACATTTCGATGAAGACGATGTTCAAAGTACGGCAGTCATGAGGTTAAGTTCAACGACTGTTCAGACATTCATTAGCTCATGCAAAAAAGAGGTTTGTAAATCAAATTCGGAATTATTGCTTTTCTGCCATACATATTAAAGGAATTCATTTATAAGTTTTGACATTTCTCCGATTGAAAATTTTGAATTGTGTAGGATAATATCTTTGCAATCAGAGAAAGTATCAACGGGGATTTCGGAACTGATGGAGACTGGAATACATATACCCTATTGCGGTAAAATGTTCAGAGACTTCAGACTGTTTGTAAGGGTTTGGTGGCCTTGTGGAGAATGCTGCTGTCCCTTGTCACACCAAAGACTCAGGTTCGATTCCCCACATGGATGTAAAGTTTATTTCTGGTGTCCCCGTGGCATTGTGGATATATTGCTAAAACACAGTAAAACATCGTTAACAAAGCTTATATGTTTTACCATTTTATAAAAACTTAATCTAATCATTGCTAAACATCTGTACACTTTCGCTCATGATGTTGATCACTGGATTGTCTGGTCCAGACTCGATTATTTACAGACCGCCGCCATATAGCTGGAGTATTGCTGAGTGCGGCGTAAAACTAAACGTCTAGAGGGATGGGGGATTCGTTCCTGCTGAGGTTCAGCTGTTAACACGAGACGTCGTGAAATGCCATTTTGAAATGGAATCACGTAACGGACATCAGTCGGGACTTAAAGTAGATGCAATATCAAAGCCTTCGCACGGTCAAGTTCACAAGCTACAGACTATTTGAAAAGGTCTTTAAAAGTTTCTCTTGAAGCAGAACGCCACTTCACTCAGTCTTCCCGCTTCCAGTTCCAGGTCCTGTCCGAGTATTGAGGAACGTGTCACGTACCACGACGTCAATACACCTCAGGTGGGACCGGCCTCTTGACTTTAATGGCGAGCTGCGCTACTTCACGGTAAGTGTGTTAAAACGTCAATGCTTTTAGGACGCTGACTTTGATGTCCTGTTGGTGTGTGTCCTAGAGTAGGAAATTGGTTTATTTACTGGTTCCATGGAGATGTTAGAAGCTACGTCATTATGCTGTTTTTCGATTAACGTTCACAACGCTGCAGGCGGTTTTCCTCGCCATCTACTTAAGCTTTCGATGCCTGTGTAAGATCTCGGTCAAAGGTCAAGTTTGATCTTTTATAAATCGGTTCGTGTAGAATAAGATTTTTGTTTGAACCTTAATGTTGTAATGTCCGCTGTTATGGTAGCTGAAGTATGATAAAATAACTTTGTTTAATTATTATTTGAAGATGCATGTTTAAAGGTTAATGATAATGTTATCAATGATAATACATTTGCGATGCTATCCATCGAAAGGTCCCTATTTAGTGTGCCCTTTAAGAACATCACACCTAAACATGTAGGGACTCTATTAGAACAGAGATTCACGGCATCCTCGTTTGTAGCAAGAGCGTCTGAATACATCTGGTAATATGGATTAGTGACAAGGTTGATACTCATACTCATACTATCAACCACTGGATTTTCTCGTCCAGATTCCATTATTTACAGATATCCGTCATGAAGATAGTATATACTTTATGCAGCGTTAAACATCATGCAGAACCAAGTATCAATATCCCCAGTTGAGAATGAGACTTGCGTGTCACGTGATTGGAGGCTGACTGAGAATTGTCTTGGAACATCCTGTAAATATCCTTATGTCATCTCACGAGTTCTCTCCCGCAGGTGTCGTGCAAGCCAATTACATCCCTCTTGAAGAGAAGTTACAATGACGACAAAAGAGCAATTACACTGCCGGTGGACACTTATGAATACAAGATGGAAAGGTTACGTCCTGCTACTCAGTACGCATGCGCAGTTAACGCCAGCACGGTGAAGGGACCAGGAGCTGAAGCTCGAGTAACTGTCTGGACAGATGCGCCGGGTAAGCTATCATTAAAACACGAGGGCGGTGGGGTAACCTGGTGGTTAAAGCGTTCGCTCGTCACGCCAAAGTCCCGGGTTCGATTTCCCACATGGGTACAATGTGTGAAGCCCATTTCTGGTGTTCCCGCCATGATATTGCTGGAATATTGCTAAAAGCGGCGTAAAACTAAGCACATTCACTTACTAATTAAGACACGATATGATGCTTTGCGTCATAAAGAGGAAAGCGCTGAAGTCGGTGACACCACTGATTGTGAATTTGAGATACAATGGAATTTGTAATGTGTGATATTTGTGGGACAAATTTTTTTTCCACAACTGTAAAAAAATACAGTGTACAAAACATTGTTGACTGCAACGAGTGATCAGGGTTTAAAAAAAAAAAAGACATGGATTTGTATGACAGTTTAGTAATGTACCCATGATGCATTGTAGATCCCATGAAACCCTTGGAGCCAATCATCGTGGAGGTCTCCGACCACACCGTGACCCTTGACCTCCGTGACGCAGGGGACCAAACTGTCAGGTGATTCTCTCAAACTTTAACAATATTTATCGAACTTACCATTGTATTTTCCAAATCTACTGTTATGTAGAATTTGGCTTCCGCTCATATTATTAAACCAACAGCAGTACCGATGGATTGAAATGAACCCGAATATTCCTTACTGATATTTAGTTCTACGCAGTCGTTGTTCTAAGGCAAAGAGGGGGCGGTGGGGTAGCCTAATGGTTAAAGCGTTCGCTCGTCACGCCAACAACCCGGGTTTGATGCTCAACAATGGTACAATGTGTGAAGCCCCGCTGTGATATTGCTGGAATATTGCTAAAAGCGGCGTAAAACTAAACTCACTCACATTGTTCAAAGTACGGCAGTCATGAGGTTAAGTTCATACGTTCATTAGCTCATGCAAAAAGACTAAACTCATTCACTCACTTCTAAGGTAAAGGGGCGGTGGGGTAGCCTAATGGTTAAAGCGTTGGCTCGTCACGCCGAAGACCCGGGTTCGATTCCCCACATGGGTACAATGTATGAAGCCCATTTCTGGTGTCCCCCGCCGTGATGTTGCTGGAATATTGCTATTGCTAAAACCAAACTCAGTCAGTCAGTCTAAGGTAAAGAAATTTTTACCAAAAGTACTAGTAGTAGTACTAGTAGTATTAGTAGTAGTAGTAGTAGTAGTAGTAGTAGTAACGTTATTGATTGCACGTATACACCAACAGCCTATTAGCCAACAGTAGACAGTGGCCACTTGACAGTATGACCCATTATTGCCCATTACACAAATATGGTTAAATTGGTATGGCACCATTTACTATCCAGTACACCAACTCTTTTGATCTAACGGCACCCTGTCCATTTCAGTTTCTATCGGCTAATAGTGGAGCTGTTGTATGAGAAGCTTCGTCATGAACGCTCGACGCCCCAACATCTTAACATCAAAGACGACTACCAACGGGCCAGCCGCCACGGAACGCGTGTGTATGTCGCCGCCCAGCTCGACAGAGATGTCGTTAACGGGAAGTTCGTCGTCGGCGACAACAGCACGTACGGGGGCTATTACAATGCCCCTTACAGCGGGACCAGACTTATAATATATGGTTCGGAGCCTTCTCTGTTGTTGATGGCGTGAGTACACATTGTTTCTGTTATAATATTTATAATTTTGTAATAAAAGAAAAGTATTCAGGATATTTGAAAAATGAATTCAATTTGTTTGGTTGGAGCCAAATTTAGAATAATCACATGCCCTTTACGCAATATCCTTTTTTCAGCAGTGCACCACACGAAACTAAAACTTTTTGCATTTTAACTTATTGTTAAACAGTGTGGACATTTTATTGGCTTTAATGTTTTGCTTTTCACACAAGTGATTTTTTGATTTTTTCAGACCGAAAGACAAACATTCTCAAGGATTGAGAGACCAGTCTTAGGTAAGCTACAAAAAATGAAAGGACATTGAAATGTTTATATTAATTCAAAAATACTAAATATTCAGGCGTGCACCAGCATTCCACCTGTATGACTATGACCTGTGAAGAATCGAGTCTGAACCAAACAAACCCGTGATTAATATTGTGAGCAACGATCGTACGTCGTGTTGGTACAATGATGCGCAATCAACCAAATCACCCAGTTTTACACCTGATCTATTTTGTCTCATCGTATGACCAGCGTGGGTTGCTGGGAACCTGTTCTGATCCTGAATACTCACAGGGACATATTCAAACATGATATGGACCCTGTGGATCCCGGGTCCACTACGTCTTGGATTGGGTCAGTCGCCACTGTGACTGGTAGATTGTGTTTCAATGTCACCCGACGTCGGGAATTGTGATCATAATATCAGAAACATTGTTTATTGGACGTCCTAGCCACGTTGCCAGGTAACAGTGCCAACAACATAGATGTGTGCAAAACATACATAACACTCCAGGCTAGCTATTCTCGAAGCGTTCGTAGCCCTACGAACTTCTTAAGCCCATTCTTAACACATTGGGTACGATCAAAATTAAGAATTCTTAGGGGTACGAACGTTTCGAGAATAAGGGCCCAGGCTTACATGAGTGAGTGAGTGAGTATGGTTGTAGAACGCTTTTAGCAATATCACAGCATTGATTACTGTGTAGGATTCACACGTTGTACCCATGAAAAGAAATATCGTGACTTGGAATCACTTCACTATGGTTTGTGTTGGAGTAATCATGAAACATTCCCATGATCCCAATGACCGAGTGATCATAGTCATTTGATGTCAATAGTCACCATGTACTAGTGGAGGTGGTAGTTGCCCTTGCATGCTGCCAATGATTTTTCTAGTCGAAGTTTTATTCTTTTCAAACCGGATTGATTTAGCTGTGATATTACTGTATGTTGTAAAAAGAGTAATCACTCATTCACACCTCAAATTAAGGCACCCAGTTGCCCAGTATTCAATTGGCTTTGCAGTGTTAAGTCCCTTGGGCACGCCAGGAACCAATTATTGTTTTTTGAAATTCCGATCTCCCGATAAAGCTTCTAGGTTTGTGAACACCATGTCTGTGCTCGATGGTTTCAAAGTGGTCAACACAAAAACATTTATCACTTCGGGTTTTCTTCCCACATTTAGCAGACAACCGTGATTTAACTTTAATACTGTTCAAAGCAAACCCAACTGAATTACCGACACTTCAAAATTTGTTGTAAAATATCAAAGTCGAAGCCAATATCATGAGACATCGTTCATGTGATTATCAAATTTGGAATTTTACAACCTGATTATTATCGAGATCTTTCTCAACTTGAGTACAGCGAATATCAACTCGGAAACTTGACTCCATGACCTTATTGGACCCAATTCACGGCATGCCTAAAAAACAGGTACACTGCAATCCAAATCGCATATCACTTTGGTTGACTGTACCCGCAGGACCTCATCACGTTTTTCATGCTTAAGCTCTCTGGTGATTGTGTCGAAGACATATATAGCCAAGCAACGACGTCGTTCGGTGTTGGAAGTCGTTCCTCACGGCAGCGAGGCGGACGCAAGACAAACCCGTCAGATTGTTGTGCTCAGCGGAGGGAAGGGTCGGAAGACGAAATTTGACAAACCGTGATTACTGTCTCCATGGAAGCAAGCTCTCCTACATATGAGCGGTGTTTGGTTGGGCTGTGTTGCGTGAACTGCTATCTCAGATTGACGTAATCTGGGTTTCATTTCACTATGTACATTGCGCGTGGTAGTGGTTATCCGTAGGGTATATTAAGGCTATTTTTGGTGTACATTTCAGTCTTGCGAGCTCTACTAAAAGTTGATATCGTAGTGCGTATACTTATAGGCGTCATTACAAAAAAGTAGGTCGTATATTTACTAGTTGATCAGCAGGTGGTACAGGTTGGTCAGCCGATGGTACATCAATTTGCAGTATTAAGACTGCACATTTCTGAAGTTTAGCTCACCTTATATTTACTTGTGACAATAATTCTATCGCAGCGTCAACAATTGTTTATTTCATATACGGTGTTTACCCTGTTGTTGTTGCTCTCTTTGGTGAATATATATTTCTCCGAGGGACAATCAGAAATATATACTGTTTACTTGTATTGCACAACTGCTGACTCTGATAAATCAGAAAATATATTCCTGCAACTGACACATGTAAGCTATGGGAACGGGTATTTGCTGTGTCGATTGGCATAAATCCATGAAATGGGTTCGAATCCCGATTGGCACTAATAATGTTTCTAGATTCGTTAACCCTCATACCTCTGGGTTTAACCCTAAGCGGCAAAACTCCAGCACCAACCTCGCGGGTTTTCTTCCAACTTTAGGGGCGGGGCGGTAGCCAAGTGGTTAAAGCGTTCGCTCGTCACGCTGAAGACCCGGGTTCGTTTCCCCACAAGGGCACAATGTGTGAAGCCCATGTCTGGTGTCCGCCCGCCGTAATATTGCTTGATTATTGCTAAAAGCGGCGTAAAACTAAACTCACTCAAGCTGAAACGTGAATACTGTTCAAAGGGGCGATAACTCAACAGCTACTATCACCAGATCATCATTTTTACCACAAGGAAGAGGACTCTCAGGATCCAATAATTATTGGGTATTAAAATGGATTCCGTCCGTGTGTGCGTGCGTGCGTGCGTGCGTCCGTCCGTCCGTACTCCGTGCACATTTGTCTTTTCCGGAGCAGAACTCTAAAACCGCTCAACATTTCTTCACCAAACTTGGCACATAGATAGATCTGGTGGTGTACTGGTGCCTTTTGGTAGTTTTGGAATTCTGAATAAAATATTTTTGGCATTTCCATGGCAACAAGTTTGACATAGACTGAAATTAGTGGTAGTGCTCTTTTCCGGAGCAGAACTCTAAAACCGTTCAATGTTTCTTCACCAAACTTGGCACATAGATAGATCTGGTGGTGTACTGGTGCCTTTTAGTAGTTTGGAATTCTGAATAAAATATTTTTGGCGTTTCCATGGCAACAAATTCGACTAAGACTGAAATTGGTGGTAGTGCCATTTTCCGGAGCAGAACTCAAAAAACCGTTCAATGTTTCTTCACCAAACTTGGCACATAGATAGATCTGGTGGTGTACTGGTGCCTTTTGGTAGTTTTGGATTTCTGAATAAAATATTTTTGGCATTTCCATGGCAACAAGTTTGACATAGACTGAAATTGGTGATAGTGCTCCTTTCTGGAGCAAAACTTTAAAAACCTTTCAATACTCTCCTTCCACTTGTCTATATACACACCTAAATATTTGACATAATCATAAACCGTAGACATAATCATGAAGAGTATTTTGCCATTGCGGTGGATATTGATGACTTTGTCTTCTTGTTTTCGTTTTTAAGTTTTGCGTTATAAATGGAACCTGATGACGGAGTTTCTGTTTCAGTTCGACCTGTAAAGGCGGCACCCCAGACCAGCCATGTCCCCGTCATCATCGGCGTCCTCGTCGTCTTCATCCTCCTCATCATAACCTTCGCTGTCTTGTTGATGGTGTGGAGGTACGTTTTTACACAACAATATAGTTTCGTATCAATACTTGTCATTCACATTTTAGTTTCGTATTTTATTTTTTGTCGTTTTGTATGTTTATCTCTCATACGATTTGTTATAATAATAATTATGATATTATGATACATGACAGGGCGATATGGTACCTTTCGTCTCCACTTCAATCAGATATTGCACTTGTATCAATGTAGTCATGAACCGGAGCCATTTGCTACTTAGTTGTTTCGGATCTTTTTATTGTCGGTTTTCATGACAACCAACTACAGTCAATGAACCTTTGATGACCTAGCTGTAATTCCTCACAAATCAATCAAGTGGTCTCTTGTTGTCTTTTTCGTGTATTTTTTCTTCTTTTTTTATTTGATATTTTTTGTCATTTTACCACTGCTCGCAATGATTTTCTCAAAGTAACACCGTTCTTCTGTGATGGTTGAAGGCCGCTGTCAGCTGACAGCGTGTTAATCAATTTTTGATTAAGTGCCATTGACACTTCGGAACAAGTCCCAGACAGCGATATTAGTCAGGTGCTTGAATCAAGCAGACAAAAGACCATTCCATTGGCAGGGGACATGAGCGTTTCATTCCTGTTTGATTTGGATAATCTAATAATGTTTTATTGGTCTAATCATTATTTCAAACCTCTGAGTCTGTAAAACGGCATATATCTATCGGCGTTAGCGACTGCAGTATATATTTGCTGCTTTTAACACTTATATAAAATGAACTACGCATACAACGAACGCGCTTATAACAAACTGACGGATATAACGAACTGACGGATATAACGAACTGATGGATATAACGAACTGACGGATATAACGAACTGACGGATAGATATAACGAACTGACGGATATAACGAACTAACGGATATAACGAACTGCTTGTTGGACCCATGATCGCTGCAGTTTCAGTCCAAATGCCCACAACGAACTATGGTTACAGGGAACTAAAATTAATGGTTCATTCAGCGTTAGAAATAGGTACTGGCCCGCTAGCCAAATGCTTGCTGATTGTGAATCGGGCCTGTAATATATTGTTAAAGCTATCCCGAGTGGCTAGCTGAAAATCTCAGATAATTTGTTCTGTATTTGATGCACGTGAATGTGATGAAGTCAATTATTAAGGTGTTAAAAGTCCGTCCGCAAAAGTTTCGTGATATTTAGATCTCTTAGATGGCTATATAAACATGTTAATAGCGTTGCGCAAAAGAGGTTATGGAACCATTACAATACAAATGTAACGTTTTAACATCTTCAATTACCAAACATCACATCAATTCTGACCGATGTGCATCTCGATAGCGATATTTATCAGGGCCAGTGAAGTGTGATGTGGGCTAGTAACATTCTTACTTAACTAATCATCCTGGCCAGTGACTTTTCAAAGTTAATTCATGCACTGGGTCCATTTGTTTCCAGAAAACGTCATCTGTCAGCGGAGAGAGAGAAGTCAGATCTGCCATCATTTGGCCCAACTATATTACCGGAACCGGATACGTCTCCTCCGCCCACTCCCATTGGTCAGTACAATCACGTGACTCTCTTACTATTTATAGTAACTAACAACCCTAACACTGTATAATAAAATATCATCAAACAGTTCCATTAACACGAAACCAGTAATTCGTTTATTGACAACAACCAGCGCCATCTTGTAACGATTCTTGTTATTTTCATGCGTCTAGGAGGTTTCTACACTAAGTTTAGTTTGGGTGAGTCTTTCCTTTTCGAAATATCTTCATGTTTCGGTGCCGATTCGAGGCGCTAATCACCTTCAGTTGCACAAGTCTGCAATTTTGTTTACGCAAACAATTCAACCTTCGTTTGCAATATTGCGCATGTGCATCAACCACATTTGATGAAATAAAGCCTTAATCAGACAATAAGACAGTATTTATTATAAGGCTATGAAACAATTAGTTTGTTGATATAATGATTTTAAACCGTTTGGGTGATGTTCGCTGTGTATTCAAAATATATTTAGGTAATAGTAATCATATTATTTACAGTAATAGTCGGAAGTAACTATCCTTTCAACATTTTTCAATCCGAATAAGTAATGATTATATAAATTGGATGTTTTGCACGTTAAGTTACGTTCGTGCGTAATTACTATATAAGTTACGATTAAGTGAGTGAGTTAAGTTTTTACGTCGTATCAGCATTTTTAAGTTACGATTGGAGTTACGAATATGTTACGAACCCAAACCGTTTTGGTTGTAATTTAATTCTGTTTCTCTCATATGTCCTCTATTCAATGTATTCCTCATGTGAACTCACTGTAAGCTGCTAACAAAGTAAGGAAGTCATTGAACGGTTTTTATTAAATCAGTTTTTAACAAGGATTTCCTCTATGCTGCGCATCACAAGCTTTTAATGATTCCTCTTTAACACTTTTTGGCACACTTTGGCTTCACCTTGCTTTTGTGACCAGTGCATATGTTGCCTTTCTTAATATAAGACCGTCTCCCAGTTTTCATCGTACAGTGCATTGATGTGGATATTTAACACTGTTCCCTTCATCCGGTATCAATCTTAACATCTTAACACTGAGTTTGTTAACATGATGTTGTATGTCTGTGGTGTATCCGTACTTCTGTTTTTACTGAACATTAAAGCACATTTTTCATTGACTTCCGCATCCCGAGACACCGACGCATGTTTATGTCTAGGTAAGTGTCGGTGTGGTTTTATGTGTTGTGTGCTCTGAAGTGTTGTGCGCCCTGGAGCGTTGCGTTAAGTCTTCTTTGGTTAGGAATGAGGGGGGTTGCCCAGTCAGTTATATGCAAGAGTTGACATTATTGAGCTTCTGTCAAAAGTTAGAAATACGTTTACTTATTGTAACTGAGGGAATTACCCAACGGTATGAAGATCTGTGAAGAGTTACGACCCTTCGCCGTGTCGGGATCCGGTCGTGGTTTAGGAGTTTGTCAAGGTGGCATCTCCATCAGACAGAGTTGGAGCAATTTGTCTCTGTATCAAACAATTAAATTAAAGATATTCTCCTTTTTCAGAACGCTGTACTGTCTCCTTTCACATGTTATGGTAGTTAGCAGAAGCAGCTTTATACACTGATTTCTGTGACGTCATGTATGATGTCATGCATACGTCATCCTCGCACCATTCTCGCATACCTTTATGTTTGGCGTTGTTTTAAACTTCTACTTGTGTGTTCCTTTGGTGGCCATGAGCATCACTTGAAGCACTTCCTCTTTTTCTTCTCGCGATGAAGCATGCATTCTTCAGTCTTCCTATCTAATCGATCGATTATATTTCTTAAATTCATGACATTTTATGTCTTCGATTTCATGCGATACTGGTAACTGTTTGACAAACACCCATTGACGTGTTATTACGTTTTTATTCATAAACGAATACGGCTTATTAGAATGGGTTGGGTTTCTTCAAAACATATTTTCAGCCTGGTCTTTTTTTTGCCACTCAATATTGTGATAACGCATATGTTTTTGTTTACTTTCAGGTACAATTAACATTGAGGCAGAACCTCTCATTCTTCCATCTATAGATAACGATCTCGAGTCTGAGCCCATTTATGGAAATGTCGGAAATATCACGATTCCACCCATCAAAGTAGAAGATTTATGGGACTACATCCGGGGGAAGCAAGGAGAACGATTATGATGGCTTAAAAAGAGAATATAAGGTAAAGACTACTTGGAGATGCCGACCAATGTACGGAAACTTACAACAGACAAGTATTTAAAACTTACAGCATGTCCTAGTCTGCCATACAGACCCTGAAGCAAATATATCCAAGAAAGTCCACGCAAGTCTAGAAAATGTGGCAACCTAGATTTCCACAGCTTCAGTCTCTGAAAATGAACAAAGTCTCAGGGCTCCTTTTCATTACATTTATATTTATTTTTTTTCACTGTGAACTTTTTTTCTGTAAAAAATGTTCATTTCAGAGACTAGTTGTTGTCTACGCATGTCCATTCGATTGTCCACATGCATTTTCTCGTGTAGTGCTTGTGGTCAGTCGGAAAGCCTGTATTTTAGACATGATGTGGAAGCTTATCTCTGAACGAGGCATTACATTCTGTTATGTTAAAGATCTGCCAAACCTATAAATCTATAATTCACAAACATATATAATCCAAATGACAGTGGTTTATAGAACGCGGATAGCCGCTTTTAGAATAAAAATGACCATGAAATGACCATGTTCAATATGAGGAATGCTAAACATATTCCTTAAACGTCAAGTTCAGTGCCTCACTGATGATGAAACCAACTTCTGAAGCTTCGGGTACCACCCCAGAAATGATGACTTTGTTAAACCCATTTTTGAAGCTTCAGATTCAACTTCCCGATAAGTAGAGTTTGTGAGGCCCATTCCTGAAGTTTCAGATTTAACTTTCCTATACGTAGAGCTTGTGAAGCCCATTTTTGAAGCTTCAGATTCAACTTGATAAGTAGAGCTTGTGAGGTCGATTTCTGAAGTTTCAGATTCAGTGTTCCCGTACGTAGAGCTTGTCAAGCCCATTTTTGAAGCTTCAGATTCATCTTCCCAATAAGTAGAGCTTGTGAGGGCCCCCATTTCTGAAGTTTCAGATTCATCCATTTCCCATCTTGATAAGTAGAGCTTGTGGGGCTTCAGTAGAGCTTGTGAGGTCCATTTCTGAAGCTTCAGATTTCATCTTCTTGATAAGTAGAGCTTGTGAGGCCCATTTTGAACCTTCAGATTCATCTTCTTGATAAGTAGAGCTTGTGAGGTCCATTTCTGAAGCTTCAGATTCAACTTCCCAATAAGTAGAGCTTGTGAGGCCCATTTCTGAACCTTCAGATTCATCTTCCCAATAAGTAGAGCTTGTGGGGCCATTTCTGAAGTTTCAGATTCATCTTCCCAATAAGTAGAGCTTGTGAGGTCCATTTCTGAAGTTTCAGATTCAACTTCTTAATAAGTAGAGCTTGTGAGGCCCATTTCTGAAGGTTCAGATTCATCTTCTTGATAAGTAGAGCTTGTCAGTCCATTTTGAAGCTTCAGATTCATCTCTTGATAAGTAGAGCTTGTGAGGTCCATTTTTGAAGCTTCAGATTCATCTTCTTAATAAGTAGAGCTTGTGGGGCCCATTTCTGAAGTTTCAGATTCAACTTCTTAATAAGTAGAGCTTGTGGGGCCCATTTCCGAGGTTCAGATTCAACTTGATAAGTAGAGCTTGTGAGGTCCATTTTTGAAGCTTCAGATTCATCTTGATAAGTAGAGCTTGTGGGGCCCATTTCTGAAGTTTCAGATTCAACTTCTTAATAAGTAGAGCTTGTGAAGTTTCCCATTTCTGTAATAAGAAGTTTCAGATTCATTCAACTTAATAAGTAGAGCTTGTGAGGTCCATTTTTGAAGCTTCAGATTCATCTTGATAAGTAGAACTTGTGGGGCCCATTTCTGAAGTTTCAGATTCAACTTCTTAATAAGTAGAGCTTGTGAGGCCCATTTCTGAAGTTTCAGATTCAACTTCTCAATAAGTAGAGCTTGTGAGGCCCATTTCTGAAGCTTCAGATTCATCTTCCCAATAAATAGAATTTGTGAGGCCCATTTCTGAACCTTTAGATTCAACTGTCCTATACGTAGAGCTTGTGAGGCCCATTTCTGAACCTTCAGATTCAACTTCTTAATAAGTAGAGCTTGTGAGGCCCATTTCCGAAGGTTCAGATTCAACTTGATAAGTAGAGCTTGTGAGGTCCATTTTTGAAGCTTCAGATTCATCTTGATAAGTAGAGCTTGTGGGGCCCATTTCTGAAGTTTCAGATTCATCTTGATAAGTAGAGCTTGTGGGGCCCATTTCTGAAGTTTCAGATTCAAATTCTTAATAAGTAGAGCTTGTGAGGCCCATTTCCGAAGGTTCAGATTCAACTTGATAAGTAGAGCTTGTGAGGTCCATTTTTGAAGCTTCAGATTCATCTTGATAAGTAGAGCTTGTGAGGTCCGAGACTTCAGATTCATCTTCCCAATAAGTAGAGCTTGTGAGGCCCATTTCCGAAGGTTCAGATTCACCTTCCTGATACATAAAGGTTTTGAGGCCCATTTCCGAAGCTTCAGTTGACGTTGATTAAACCAGCCCTAAAGCATGTGATGATCTGTAAGACGTCTTAATCAGATGTTGAACCTGATCACTGTAACAGCTGGTCCTGTAATATCAGTGAAATAGTGGGGAGACTAATCCAGATTGGTCCCCAGCAGCCTATGATTGTCGAACTAATGGATCAGGTGGTGAGACACGATGTCTTAGAAGATTACTTGCCTTTCCACCCGTCGGCGTAGTCTCGTAGCTGAAATATTGCTGACTGTGACGTTTAACATGAAACAAAAAAAAACATGTAATTACTATGAATTTGAGATAAAAGTTTTTCAAAACATACAAATTAATCAAATTGGTTTTAGCTTAAAACAGATTTTGTAAAGTAAACTACTGTGTTTAATATTGGAATTAAAAAAGTGTTCTTATTGGAGACCGCCTCCGTGGTGTAGTTTTTAGAGCGTCCGCCTGGAGAGCGGAAGGTCGCGGGTTCGATCCCCGACCTCGTCAGTATAATGTGTCTGAGTGGGGTATTCATGCTTCACTGCGGCATGGTATCTCAGTGGGCTAGCACTATAAAGCCAGCTTAAGTCTGGGCTAGTACAAGCAGCCGTACATACACATACACACGCACGCACTTCGTCATATTCTCAAGCACGACGTTAAACCCAATTTCACCTCACCTCTTATTTGTGATTTATTTTCTCTTCAGCTTATACCACCGGGTCTGACTGCGGGCTGCGAGGTTGCAAAAAGAACGGAAAATAAGCCCAAAAATAGATATGGAAACATCATAGCCTGTAAGTGCAGTGTTGTCATCCCTCTGTTGAGGATGCTGAATGTGAGACCAGTTTCCGGGTAGACGTCGCAGGGTCACATTAACAATGGTCTTAACGTCATGGGGATGTATACCATACGGAGTAGAGGATTTCAGTTTCTGAGGTCTCAAATTGACTATTTAATGTTGTATTACCGTAGCATTTCTGTTAGACTTGCAGGACTTGAAGGCGAAGGAAACGGATCAGTTTTCTTGTTGTTGACACTGTGTTCTTTAAAACATCATAACTCGTTCGACTGAACTGGTTATGGCAATAATTTGTAAATCTTTGTGCATCTTTTAATTTCAACTTGTTCAAATATGTCTAACCGTCTCTGTGTTCTTTGGACAAATTAATGGAGAATTGTTTGCTCTCAATAATGCCCTGTTTTTATACACAGTTTCCATGGGATTGAAAGTTAGATATTTTTTGTTTACCCCAATGCCGATAAAGAGACGTCGTGACGCCACCAATCTTTGTATGGCTAAACAAGAGGGATTTGTCCAACGTTATAAGCTGATCAAGTAGTCAGTCTCTCAGTCCCTGAACCGTATTATCTGCCCTTCCGCTCAGTCCTTTCTGCAATGCTGAAGCCCTAAATGAAGCAATCTAGATTTCATCACGTTCAAAATCTTCCATTTCACTGGAGCTCCTTTTCACTATTTGTTTCTATCAAAATAATATATATTCAGGCACTAAACCTTAAGGGGAAAACTAAGTTCTATGGATAGTTTTCCTTCATCTTCACAACTTCTAAAATGCCTCTCCAAGGGACTAAACCTTAGCCTACATGGGTTTCTGAGGAACTGTAATTCGGACCTATACAGACATTATTATTCAGCTATAGTTGTTGTGAGTTGGATTTTAACGTTGTATGATTTACATTGTATGCCATGGGGTCGAGATTGTAGGGATGTGACTGTAAGTTAAGAGAGATTTCCATTAGGGGAGTTCCGTTTTGTAGAGGGTATCATATTATAGACTGTCTGTTTAACGTCAGTTCCATAATAGAAGGATGGTTTTGATAGGGTATCAGATTAACTGATAAGGGTGTTTTGACGCATCATTAATGTCAGATCTGGTACTAAATTATGAGGCTAAATCATGGACTGAATGGATTTTATCACTGTTACGTGGAACTCATGTGTCATTGGTTATAGCCAATCCTAAATGATTGCAGTAAAGACTTTTATTATAATAGCATATCCATGGTATTGCTTACAGCATAATTCTGACATTGATGTATATGACTAGGTAACTTGAGAAGGGCACGGGGTGGCTACAATTGGCTGTGCAGAGTTGCGCCCCTTGGGCAAGCGAGAAACGTGTCATCGAGGATTTGTTTCCGGTTTCGCCCCGATTATCGTTCTTGGTTTGTCAGGACCGCACACGTGGGCTGCAATAATGCTTAATTTATTAACTGACCAGATGTCCAACTTGGGAATTTCCTCCCATAGTTAAAGGAGGTAGCCCAGTGGTTAAAGCGTTCGCTCGCCATGTCGAAGGCCCGGTTCAGTTTCCACATGGGTACAATATGTGAAGCCCATTTCTGATGTCCCTCGCCGTGATATTGCTGGAATATTGCTAGAAGCGGCGTAAAACTAAACTCACTCACTCACTCCTCCCATACACGCTGTGATATAAATGGAATACTGCCTAAAACGGGATTAAATTCACTCACTCACTCACTAACTCACATGATTCAAGACACCGTGAAGATAAAGGTCAGAATAGGGCTCCAGCAACACCGATGATTGTCGCATGATGTGACTAACGGGATCGGGTGGTCATCTACATTGTGTTCCCAATTACATAGATGGATGTTCGTGATGTCAATTATTTCATTCTCTCGTCTAGACTCGATTATTTACCTGACGACATGATAAAGCTGGAATATCGCCTAGGGCGGCGATAAACAACAGACGAACAACACAACGACAGCTGAAATCCAAAACTTTACTGTTATGATGTTATCTCTGACCGGATAAGCGACTTATTTGCTGCGCTTCATGAAACAATGCCCATTATAAGAATCAGGCTTATAATGGTACAGACACCCAGTCTGCATGTATCCCTATGAGTACGCGTGACTTTCGTCATTAGGATCATATCACTCATATTACTAAAAATACCTTACTAAAAATACAAAAGATCAATAGTGTTGTACAAGGTTTGTTTTAGACAGTGGACATGATTTGTTTTGTGTTTAACGCCGCACTCGGCAATATAGCAGCGGTCTGTAAATAATCGAGTCTGGACCAGACAATTCAGTGATCAACAGCATGGGCATCGAGAGCAATAGGGATACGATGACTTGTGTCAACCAAGTCACCGAGTCTGATCACCCGATCCACATAGTCCAGTGGAACCAGATAATCACTGATTGGTATGGTTGCGAGGTGTTGTCTTCGCTCGTTTTACAACATCTAGCTGATTGGACATAATTGTGGTAGATTTTTGGACAGTTAGACTTTTACCAATAATTCATGATGGGGGTTCTAGTCTTAGCATAATCGAAACAATTTTGGATTCACGAAGGACCTTTTCTGTCGTCAACGGGTGACTTGGTCGTGAATCATGTCTGAGACAAATTTGTCCCCGCCAAAATATTCCGTTTGATTGATGTGTCAGTCGAATATGTCTAGACTCAATACGTTATTAAAACACCAGGCGAGTATACATTGTTGAATCATCCGTACAGCTTTATCTCATGTGTATTTCCAGATGATCACTCTCGCGTGGTGCTGGAGTTGGAAGGAGACGACCCCACAGATGATTATATTAATGCCAATTATATAGATGTAAGTATATAGGTATATACAGGATTACATACAAAATATTTCCAGTTTTTTAATACTGGAGCTCGACAATAGTCTGTTCAGAGTTCCCTCCCTTTGCTATGTAGAATAGGTTCGAATGTAAGATTCTTACCAATCCAGTTCCTTCATGTGATGGCATTAAACGTGTGATGGGCGGCATAAAAATGGTACGACCTGTAAGTTCACATTTTTTATTTCTTCAGCCATATAACCGAAATACCGTTATGCACTGTTGAGGTGGCCCAAGCCCCACAGCAAAAGATTTTCCCCAATATAAACATTCCAACTGAGTACAAAACTCGCTAATCTGGACGATCATATTATCGGGGTTTCACTTTATTTGGCTCAGTGTTTGTTTTTAGGAATCCCAAGGAGTGAGACAGATAAAGTTTCAAGATGTTAATAAACTGATTATAATGTTGATCCCGTCATCATCAATATCACCTTTAAAAACCATGACTTGAGATGCCCTTCGAGTCGTATTCAGAGTTGGTTTGGGAAATAGCACCTGTGCCACATTTTGCTTTGTTTTGCAGGGATATCATAAACCTAGAGCATACATAGCAGCACAAGGTAGGTGTACAGTTTCTTCATATCTTATAACAGATGTCTTATCGGAGATTAATGAATTTAACGGACGTACTAACGGACAGTGAAACGTTTGCCTAAAGGTTTCGCTACACCGCGTTCACAGCAAGAGAACATAATCAAAAGAATCTCTCGTTCAATCACGGTTGTATCATAAGCATGTGTGTGTGAATAACTATCAATTCGTGGTGGCACCGGGTGTTCGCGAAAAGGTAATTATATCCTGTCTCGCCGATGGTACTTGTCACAAACACATGTCAAGGCAAGGCAATATTTTAACTGAATAAAAACACGCCATGCGAACTTAAGTGTTACGTCAAAAAGTTTGGTTATTCATCTGAGAAAAGATTATGAATCCGTTCCAGAAAGGTTATCCTGTATCTCATGCTTTTCCTGTGAGACCATTACAGTTGAGGCTCTGCGTCATGTCTGATTGTGAATTCATCGTGCCCCGTTGTTCCTACTTTCAATCACCGGTTTCGGTCCAGTTTCGATTATTAACACGCGAGCGTAATATCGCTAACTGTAGCATAGAGCAGCAGTGTTTCAACTTCCTCATCTGATATAGCCATAACATTGTCATAAGACTGTCATATAATGCAACTTTCGCTCAGTTGCTTTCGTGATAAAGGGGGCGGTGGGGTAGCCTAGTGGTTAAAGCGTTGGCTCGTCACGCCGAAGACCCGGGTTCGAATCCCCACATGGGTACAATGTGTGAAGCCCATTTCTGGTGTCCCCCGCCGTGATGTTGCTGGAATATTGCTAAAAGCGGCGTAAAACCATACTCAGTCAGTCAGTCAGTCGTGATAAAGATGTCATATTGCCGACTGCGGCTTAAAACAACATGTTCTCACAAACTGTCTTTATCCCACAGGACCAATAAAACCAACCATTAATGATATATGGCGGATGGTGTGGCAGGAAAATTCCAAAACACTGATTATGTTGACCAACGCTACAGAGACTGGGAAGGTAAGACGATTATCATGATGGTAGTGTTGATCATTATTACGTTCGTGATATACACATCTTGACCAGCTGTTGAACAGCTGCATGCATGTGAGTGTTATTATTTTTGTCAACCAATGATGGTCGTAAGAGGCGACTAACGGGATCGGGTGGTCAGACTCGCTGACTTGGTTGAAACAGATCATCTGAGTTGCATAGATTGTTTTGCTGTGGTTCTCTGGATTGTGAACAAACACATGTAATCTGTGTCCGTGAACCATGAATGATAGTGAATAGGCTTCACGTTTCTACCTGAGAACATGTCGGCTCAGGTCTGTCCATGTCAACGCTTAGTTGGTAAAGCGAAGCTCGTCGTGCCTAAGACACGGGCTTGATTCCCCACAGGTTTACTTCCTGTCTTGAAGTCTTGATGTGTTCCCATTCAACCTGTAGACTTATATAAGTACCTAGAACCTACTGGTGGTCAAACGCTACGACTTAAGTAATATCTGTTAATTGGTCCGGCTCGGTGACCTGACCGACTGCGTGTCATCATAACCCGACTTAAGGGAGCGTTGTTCAGAATATCAGTCAATGGTTTGTCTAGCCTAACACATGAACTTGAAGCTAGGGCCGGGACTGGTCCAAATTTCTTCCCGGGTACCCCATCTTCTATCACCCGACCCTACCCAGATACCCGTTATGTTATTTCCTGATATCAAATTTGTAAGAAATGGCAATATATTCTTCAGTTCGGAGGCTAAAATTTTTCAATATTTTAACCATGTATTATATTCAAAACAGGTAAATCATGTCTATATCTTCAAAGACAATACAACATTTTAATCATGAAAGAATGACATAATTACGTTATTTAATCATTTGGGGAAAAAGTCATAACGGGTCCGGGTATTGAGACGGTTACCCGGGTCCAACTCATTACCCACCCGGCCTGGGTATCCGGGTTACCGTCCCAGCCCTACTTGAAGCACACGAGCCATAAAATAAGGTTAAAATAGAAAATTAACATTAGTTTTGCACTTTTTAATTGTGATGTGTAAATTTTATTAATATTCAGTTAAGAATTCATATTGTATTTTCAGAAAAAATGTGAGCAATATTGGCCTGACGATGGATGCGAGCAATATGGATGTATATCGGTACAACTCCTCGGCACCGATATACTGCCTGATTTCATCGTCAGGACGTTCCTGCTGTCCAAGGTAAGCGTTGCTTCTTTCGTCGTAGTAACTATTCGTTGAATAACTTCACACCAATATTTCCATAAAGTGTAACAAAATTTGATGCGCTTCTGACAAATCAAAAACAAATATTTTTGACGCTTGATTACATGACTACAAAAATAAAAATTGAGAAAAATTAATAAAAATTGAAGTTTTGAACAACAACTCTATTTTCTAAGATAATTATATAATCAGTTTTATTTTGTCATTTCACCATGTGGCAATTTTACTACGTATGGTCTTTTAAAGTCACTTGGGCATCAGTAGATGTTGGTTCGTGTCAAGAATAGCCAAATGCGAGTACAATTGGTACTTTCTTGTATTAATAACATGTCAAAATGATCACATACTAGTTTTGTACGGAAAGAGTATTTTGGTCATACATACCTCAACTGGCAGCACTCAAAAATAACGAATATCAAGTTTAGTAATTAGGATACCGGTACATTTCCACATGAGAATTTGTTTTAGAGTAAATCTAATAACACCCTTCGAGTTATGACTTTTATGGAAACAGGATGTGTATTTTATGGAATTACTGTTGTTTCTTTCAACTTGGGTCGTAGACATGTTTCTCTAGGTTGACATACTGAATAATAAGTGGTAGTCCCCAGGGGCTGCTGGGATATATTGTTGTATAGTGTCTTTGTGTTTTGTGAGTTCATTCTACGATACTCGCAGGTGTGTAGAACTGACGCTTAGTGGGTAACTCGACAGTAATCAAAAATATGTTTTTACCAGAAAGGTTATTGTCGCCTCTGGGTGAGTGAGTGAGTTGGATTTAATGCCGCTTTGAAAATCATTCCCGTTACATCATGGCGGGAGCGGTGGAGTAGCCCAGTGGGTAAAGCGTTGGCTCCTCGCGCCGAAGATCCGGGTTCGATTCCCAACATGGGTACAATGTCAGAAGCTCATTCTTCGTGTCCCCACCGTGATATTACTGGAATATTGGTAAAAGCTGCTTAAAACTAAATTCACTCACTCACTCTTTATATCTGATGCAGTCACTCAGAGTTTTGGCCTGCACCACGAACTGCGGTGCCTGAATTACCTCAGGTTTTAAAATCTCTGAAGAGCCTTTCATTTAAGATCCCTTGTGAGACTGAAAACTCTCTGCTAAATGTGTATGACTAACTTCATCAATTATCTCCTAAAATTATTTATAACAATATAATTTAGATGAAATTTTATGTTACTCCATACTCGATGTTAACCTCGAATCATATGCAGCGAATGATGAATGGAGATCGGTGCGCATAGTGGTTCGGCGTGTGATTACAGGAATTAAGGATTGGACTGTACAAGCAAGTAGAACGGGTCAAGGGGGCATCCAGATTTAACCTAGAATAAAATTTAGTGTGACTCACTATTTTAAATTGTTTAATGTCAGACAATACTGTTATTATCCCTAGTCATTATTCTGCATAACCTGACATTTCAGCCATTTTATGTCGAATATGGCTGATATGGTGCTGGGAAGCGCGAGAGCAAAGATATGCTTGTTGAACCCCCGAATGTTTCATTGTACTGTCGTTTCTAAAACTCCACATGCGGAGAAAATACTTTTGAAATCTAAATGGGTTTTGTAATTAACTTGATCACCATGCGCATTATTTGAGGGTTTTAGAATTAAGTCAGGAAAAAAGTTGCATTGCGTTATGACAAGTTAATTGAGTTTTCATCTTTAGAGGTATTGTTAGAGTTCCTCTTTGTGGTATCGTGAGCCAATACAACTTCAGTGAGGGTGGTATTAGCCCTTAGGGACCGTTCATAATTTATGGCTAGGGGGAGATGATGATGATTTTTATGGAGAAGCATGTACAATGGGAATGACCCCACCCCCCTAAATTTATGTACAACACAGTGGGACCCCCCTCTTGCATGTCATATGCAAAATCAATTATCCCCTTCCCCTTTCCCATAATTTTTAAGCATAATATTGTAATATTTTTATGTACAAAATTGCTGTGGGTGCAAGCTCTGGCCCATGTATCACCCGAGGCTTCTCCCGACATGTATTCGTAGACAAGGGAGTAATCATTGTGTTATAAGTGAATTCCTGGCGTTCAATCTACGATATTCTTAGTTTGTAACGACTGTTATAAGTTTACCATCTACATAGTCTAGACTCACAACGTCATTGTGCTAAATCAGACAGGAATAATTAAGGAGGTGGAGACATGGTGGATTTTGGAGATTTTAGCCTTATTCCTCGAAGCTGCCTTTGTAGAAGTATCCCTGGGTGGTTCATCGCTGTAGGCGCTGTATCTAGCCATGAAGATTTGCGTCCTTTAGTCCCTGAAAATTCCTTCGTCTGTTACTTTCGCATCAATCTGCGTCACTGAATGTCGTTAAGTTCTGCATACTCTGAACCTGCATAATCTTGGTCTTCCTCGCAGACTAAATTGGTGCCTTGGAAACATCTAACTGGAGCTAAGACTATGCGCACTATTGTTCCATTAAAACACCCAAGACAATGAGAAGTAGGTTCTGACTTCAGTGACTCATATGATGTTGACAGCTGGGTTTTCTAAAGAATGGTGACTCTATTTAAAACATTTGTTTTCAGGAGAGCCAGTCCAAATACGTCAAACAGTTCCACTATACCACGTGGCCAGACCACGGAGTACCAAAGTTTGGCAATTCCTTGCTGTTGTTCCGCCAGAAGATCCGGGCATACGACAGTCTTGACAACGGAACAGTCATTGTGCACTGCAGGTAAAACAACAATAAATCGCACATTGGCATTGTTTATTATACCTCCAGGTAATATGGTCAATGCAAAGAATATCTAAATGATTTATTGCCGGAGGTGAGTCTTATGCGTCCGCTAAAATACACATTATGGGATCATAACGTAATATTTGTGTCTTTCAATTCCCCACATGGGTTCAATGTGTAAAGCACATTTCTAGTGTCCCCCGTCGTGATATTGTTGGAATATTGTTGGAATCAGGATAAAACCATGCTCACTACAATTACATTGAAGACCTAAATGTTTGTAACCCGTGAAGATCCGGATTAGAATTGGCCTTCAGCAACCCATGTTTGTCGTAAGAGGCGACTAAGGGGATCTGGTCGTCAGGCTCCCTGACTTGGTTGACACATGTCATCATATCCCAATTGCGTAGATCAATAAGCATCGATCTATGCAATTGGAATACGATGACATGCATGGACTAAGTCTTTGAGTCTGACCACCCGATCCCGTTAGTCCCTCTTACGACAAACATGGGTTGGCGAAAACCAATTCTATCTACGATCTTCACGGGGTAAAGAGATGTGGGCGCACCAACTATTATATTTCCACGTGTGCAGATGAAGATGTTTGCGCACACACACGAGCACACATGCACACACACAGAAAACATTTCCTGTTTAATTCCGACAGTTGATTTCACGGCGTGCAAAGAATGCTTATAGCTAAGTGGTTCGCTCCTATACAAAACAAGCGGTAGCGAAGTAATTACTGCCACTTTAGAGAAAAAGCGTGTGTTTTTACAATTCGAATTCTCATGTCAAACAAACCGTTTACACCCCACCTGAGTAAACACGTATATGTCGGCTGGAATCATTGCAGTTATACTTAAACTTTCTGGACGATATATTTCCTTTAACAAAAACACCAATTGTTAGTAAGCCGGCGTTCAGTGGAATATACATCTACCTGCAAACATTGTTTCAGAGACAAATGTCAAACCAATTAGTACCAGTTAATATCACTAACATGACTTGTTTGTATGAAACGTGTGTATAGAGTAAACGGCAGGGAGCACTATATACGTGAGCATGAAAACCTTCACATCTTATGCAGCCTTGCACAATAAATTCTGTTTAGCTTAACAAGCACTACGAGTTAATCTATATTGGTTTAAAGAAGAACACCCGGTTATTTCATAGTACTATAGTTAAACCGTCAGGATGTGAGGTGCGGGACATAGCAAAGCAGCTGAGGGTCACGGCCAAAACTAAAACTCTGTCCATCCATTGTCTGTGTGTATGTAAGGTTACCGTCATGGCCACAACTGTGTCCATCCACTGCTTATGTCGAAGTAAAGTCACCGTCAGGACTGCAACTGTGTCCGTCCACTGCTTATGTCGAAGTAAAGTCACCGTCATGGCCACAACTGTGCCCATCCACTGCTTATGTCGAAGTAAAGTTACCGTCATGGCCACAACTGTGTCCATCCACTGCTTATGTCGAAGTAAAAGTACCTTCAACTGCAACTGTGGTACAGTCATCATCGCCACAACTGTGCCCATCCACTGTTTATGTCGAAGTAAATTCACCGTCAAGGCCACAACTGTGCCAATCCACAGTTTATGTCGAAGTAAAGTTACCGTCACGGCAACAACTGTGTCCATCCACTGTTTATGTCGAAGTAAATTCACCGTCAAGGCTACAACTGTGCCCATCCACTGCTTATGTCGAAGTAAAGTTACCGTCAGGACTGCAACTGTGCCTATCCACTACTTACGTCGAAGTAAAGTTACCGTCACGGCAACAACTGTGCCCATCCACTGCTTATGTCGAAGTAAAGTTACCGTCAGGACTGCAACTGTGCCTATCCACTACTTACGTCGAAGTAAAGTTACCGTCACGGCAACAACTGTGCCCATCTACTGCTTATGTCGAAGTAAAGTCACCGTCAGGACTGCAACTGTGCCCATCTACTGCTTATGTCGAAGTAAAGTCACCGTCAATCACGCTTTTTCTGCAGCTATGTCCTTCTCTGAAATAAAGATCAGACTATGGTTGGTCCCCTCTTTGTTTATGTCGAAGTAAACCTACTTTCCATATCGCTTTATATTTCTGTTTATCTTTCAAGAGATATGGAGGTAATAATTTCAAGTCTGGATATAACAAGTATCGGTTAAGCGTGACTGCCATGTATTAAGGACCTAATTTCAAGGCAATACACAATGCACAATAGAAAGTGGTCAAATGTAACGTTGTATTATCCTTACACTTTCCCAGTAAAGTACAGATTCTAGTACTTTTGTAAGATCGAGTCCTTTCCGGGATTCGAACCCACACTCTCAGAGTGAGTCACTATCAGCAAGTCAGCAATTTAACCCATTCAGCCACCGCGACTTCCTCGAGTTCCAAACGGTAAAGTAAGGTAATAGAATCTGTAAAGTGTAATCCCAAATATAACGCATGTTACTTTCAAGACATCCCCAACTGTTCCCTGTACTTTCAAACTTCTCGGTTGTTTTTCTAGCGCGTAATGTGTAACTGCTTGTGAGGAAAACGTTAACGGTTTTTTTTACAGTCAATAACACCAGCTCCAACATTGATCCGCTAGCATTACCAGAAAAGAAGCCCGACTCAAACAGTATCCCTTTAATGGTTGCCAAGGGGCAGTAGTTGATGCTTGTGCATCTCTTAGATCAGTGCCAAATGCTCTAAATTGTTTCAGTGAGACAACGGGTGTCTTGTGGTCCATGTTTTATTGGTCATAATGCTCTGACCAATGATTGACAGGAAAGTAGACGTAACACAATTATCTGGTGGTCCCATCTGCAACAACATTGCAGAGTCCAGTTCTGACCAGGGGTCACTTGACCTCATGAGATCAGCGCCAGACTGGCCAGAGAGGTATTAAGAGGAGAGCACACTTGTATTACTAATGAAAATGGTATTCCCTTTTCTTTGTCTGGAGACACTGATGTCACTGACAGAACTTGATAGAGAGGCTCATTTGCATATTTGCCGGAAACCGTTATTAACGACAACCGTAAATTATCCGGACCAGTGATATGAACTGTCAGGTTAATATCGTTTTGCATATCATTTCAGAATATTTAGTGTGGGGGCTGAATTATTGTAATTGGATTTGTGTCATACTATGTTGTTTGCATTCCTTCGCTGTTAATGGCCTTTCACTTGTGTGTCCTCATGCTTTTGAACTTCGATAATGGGACCATCTAATCATAATCATTTTGTCATAAAGTCTAAGCGTTATGTGACATCCATTCCTATCTATGATGTCATCGTGCTGCTTGAGAATTCTTATTTACACGTTGATGTACAGAGAAGCGAGTTTGCTGTACAGAATGTCGAGTTCTGTTAGATTTAGAACAGCCACCGTATTCATCACATGAAATAGTGGATCAGGTGGCCACAATGACTGTTTGATATGAATATTTTTCTATCTATAAGTTTTACCCTGCCAAGTGCTTGAATAATTTCCACAATGGCAGCGTTAGACCTAGATGTCCAGTTCATACTTCAACACTACAGACATAGAGGTACTAACGTTGGCCTAAAAGTATATCTGCTTCCTCACTCAATCACAAAATCAGCTTTGTCTATGCGTAAGTGATAAACTTCAACGGGAGAGAATAACCAGTCTCGGTTGTCCGCTAAGGATTCCTTAGGGAAGGTAGCGGTGTATGTGAACGGCAGTTTTAGCACTGTTTTTGTACAACAGCACCCAGAACACCTAATCCGGATCTGTTGCCACCAACAACTCGCTCATTGGCGTAATTTGATTTGTTGACTATTTTTATGTCACACGAATCTTTTTTAAAACAACGTTTTGGTAATGAATGGGTTAAGTGAGTGAGGGAGTTTGGTTTTACGCCGCTTTTAGCAATATTCCAGCGATATCCAGCAAATGGGTTAAGATATATTATACTAGGTAAGGGGACTCAGTTGACCCCACCGACGAAGGCGCTGCTATTCAGAGTGCAAAGGGCGGTCTCATGATCATGGGCTTGAGTCCTGGGTTGCCCCGATAACGTGTCTACGTTTGTCAGCACCATACCCATGCTCTTGCGTTTCACGAAAGTGATACGTCCTTGACCTTTATAATTTAGTGTTTTTCTCCACGCTGCCATGTAACTGGAATACTGTTCAAAGCGGTCTTAACTAGAACGCTGAATTATCGAATCATGGAAACGTTGTATTGAACAGCACGGTCGAATGAAGATAACGCAACTGTATTTTCTGTCAGATGAAGCGTCCAGATTCATTAACACACCGAACACGACACATCAAATAGCAAAAACCCAGGATGCATAAAATGATGACTTTGATAACGCCAACGAGCAAGCAAAAGATATACTGGGTCGTTAATGCCAATTATCGCCATACGTTCTGAGAGTTAATTCCTGTTCTCTTAACAAGCATCATATCAGCCGACTTCTTCAGCAGAATGGCCATGGAACCGTGTCAACACCCCCAAAATGGCGCAGCGTCCTGCTTGATCCTGTAATCTCTTTTCGGCTTGGAAATTCGGTTATGTTTCTGGTAAAATGAACACTCAGGCTCTTCACAAGATTATATGGAGTCTTAATCTAATTGGGTTAAACTCCCGCCCGAGCCGTCATTATAAGGGACTGTGGCCAGACTGACCGGACGCTGATATTCCAATATCTTAGCTGTGTGTAGGGTCACTCGATGACTGAACAACGCTGGCAATTGTCATTGATCGGAGGTTTTAGTTGCATTCGTCATCCAAATTATTAGCCTGTTATACGATTTCCACACATTATAAATCCCCAGCATTGTCAAGAACTTGTTTTTAGGTGGCTTGGTGTCAAATTTGTTAACTATTTGAATAACTCACGTTTCAGTTTTTCTTCTTCATGGTGTTATTAATTCATAGATAGCGTGTGTAATCGTCCAATTAGCGATTTTCTTCGGTCGTTTTGTTTACTGTTAATTCCCTCCAGTAGTTTCTGATAATTACATTTTACGCGCGTACAACTCCATTTTCACTCGATGTGTCCACATTTGTCTGTCCATCGGTTTTAACTTGTTTGGATGGTGAGGAAAGTCACGCCTTAGTTTAGAGATCAACAATAATAGTAAGTTGCACCAATGCAGATCCGGCGTATACTAATAATACTACTAACGTACGACTATTTATTCAATATTAATCCAATAATAGTTGTCACTCGCATAGCATTACAAATAGAGTAGGAAAGTACGTGTTTATAGTCGTCTTGTAATATCATGATGCGCTTCATGTGGGAGAGGGGCGGTGGGGTAGCCTAGTGGTTAAAGCGTTCGCTCGTCAGGCCGAAGATTCCCCACATGGGTACAATGTGTGAAGCCCATTTCTGGTGTCCCTCGCCGACATATTGCTGGAATATTGCTAAAAGCGGCGTAAGACCAATCTCACTCACTCATGTGGGAGAATCGGTTTCCTGAAACCCACGAACACAAACCAAAAATAATCGGGCCAAATCCACAATCACAGGTCTCTGGTATTTCTATGTAAGTTTAATTTGATCTTAACTATGTGCGTGAACTCCTGACACCGAGAGAATAATATACGCTGACACAATCTGTGTACAAGACACTCCAGACCCTTCTGTTTACAGTCTTGACTGAAGGAAGTTCATTTTCGAATGCTATTCATCAAAATTTTGGCTTGAATTATATAGTGCCCATTTCAAATATTCGATGTGCTTATTATTTTGGATCAGTGTTCTTTTTTGTCTAAAATATCAGGCAAAAGTGCTTGAATGTGTTTGTGAGATTTCGTTCAATACCTTAAAACCTTTTCACACATTTTGTTAGTAAATGCATTAAAAGGTTGTGTGAGTGGTGATACCTGGTGTTCTCATTGATTTTAAGTTTCACCACTGTTTTGCCTTATACAGTCAGTGGAATCTGTATCGGCAGATAATCGAGGCTAATTATTCTCTGACGTTGCCGTGGTTTTTTATTTCCAAGGGAGATAGTCCCCAATATCACAACTCAGTGATCGGTGTTAAATTGTGTAGCCACATGTGTCATTAAACCCAGACAGTGTGCTTGACAAATGACACCTTAACCGCTGAGCCATTCACATGAACGTCAAAGCTTGCTGTAAAGTAGTCAAACGGTTCAACAACATTATACTCCTAATTACAGCTCTGTACTTGCTTGGCGCACCGTACATTCATACGTATTAATCTTCTGTTATGTGGGTGCTATTGTCGCTGTGATGATAATGTATCTCACGGGGGGACGTACCAATAGGTTAAAGTAGATTGGCATCTCCATGCAACAACAGGAAGCTTTCGTACAAATCAAACTATTAATACTCCAAGCTTAGGGAAATCCAGCATCCTTAGGACACATTGATAGCATGTTTGATCCAATAAGGATCTTTAAACATGTATTAATTTCGGCCCTGACTCGTTAAGACGACCTACGATGGCGCACTTGGTTCTCTAATCTCGTCCATTTAGTTCGATCCAATTTGGTCGTATTTCATTTCTTGACATTAGTGGTACAACGCTCAGAGGGCGATGTTGAAAAACCATTTCTCATATCCTGGAAAATATTCCACGTACAAATATTGTACTAATACGATCGATGCTGTCTGTCAAACGCAGGGGTGCCTTGTTCGGTCACAATGTCTAGTCAGCAACTCCAGAGGTCATGGATAACGGGAATGTGTTTACAGAATACATAACTCATTGAATGGTGTGAGGCAGGGTGCCATGCTTTCTCCAGACTTAATTTGCTGATCGGCGAACCCGCCCTTAGCTGACATAGATCTTGTCATGCCCCATGCTCATGACGCGAATGCTGGTTGGCGAGAAATGAACGTGTCACGAGCAAGCTATTGACAAGATTTATTTCATGTTCATGTCGAATTGTGTGATGTAAACACGGAAACGTAATTTGTAAATGTGCAATGGACAATTGCTTCTGAGTCCGTAAAGCTTTTTTACTTCCACGTTGCTGAACGTTTGTGTGTTTTCATTCATCGATTTCTTGACCAATTTCTTTGATTTGTCAAATGGAAACATTTAATGTAAGACTTTTATAAAACTCGGCCATAACCTTGTCTCCTAAGATTTAGAAACATGTCTTTTGGTTGAAGCAGCTAGCTCTGAAATAAGATGTATTTGCATTGTCAACCAAATAATGTGTTTGTGTCGTTGTAAATCAATATCTTAATGGTACTGGAAAAGCTTCATCAAAATGACTATGACAGTGAAATTGAAGCTGGCTCCCAAGCTCATTTTGAGTAACTGAATTACGGCAATAGTTTAACCCTCTTGCGGCCTGGCGTTTCTAATTGGCGTCTCGTTAGCGGGATGCATTTGGTCAATTGGCACGTGAAATAGCACGTGCTGTGGTATCTATTGCAAACTAAATTATTGCCTAAACATGTGGCCTTAACAGGGGCATTTCCCAACACATGTGTCAAGGATCTTGGGACACACTTTGGGGGCCATTCTATCGTTGGCTCTCGGCATACAGAGCACCAATAAAACGTGCTTAATGAACGTGATCACAATGCAAGGCTTCGGCGTTACAAAGTTTTAGTTTAACACGAGGGGGTCTATGATACTTAATTATTTTTATAAAATGCAAATCTATTCAAATAGCTAATAAATGAGCTTCCTATATACAATGTGGATCAGGTCATAATAAGGAAGGTCTGAGCGAAGATTTCTTATGTTTGGAAAGGGTTGTGTCACTTTTATTTGCATTACAAGGTGGCAGATATTTGGGGGATCTGAGGACGATTGTGTATCCAGTGATCACAGTAGTTTATTGGGATGTTCTCCTATTCTCATCCTTTTCAACACACTATGGAACGATGGTGTAGCTTAGTGGTTAAAGCGTTGGCTCATGACGTAGACGACCCAGGTTCGATTTCCCACATGGGTACTATGTGTCAAGCCAGTTTCTGGTGTCTCCCGCCATGATATTGCTGGAATATTGCTGAAAGCTGTTAAAACCATGCTCACTCACTCCAACACTCGTCAAATACACCACCATGATCACGTTAAAACTGCCGGGTTAAAGATGTCGTCGAACACATACAGGTTATTGTACCGCCGTTCAACATTGTCTCTTTATTTAAATTCTTTGTACAAAATATATGTTCTTTCATTTCTGACACACATCTATAATCCCATTAGCTCTTTCTAATGTGAGGCTGTGAGCCTAATGGATAAAGCGTTCGCTAGTCACGCCGAACGATTCCCCACATGGGTACAATGTGTGAAGCCCGTTTCTGGTGTCCCTCGCCATGGTATTGCTGGGATATTGCTAAAAGCGGCGTAAAAGTCACTCTTTCTAATGTTTTACCTCGTCTCGAACACACACACGTACCCACATCCGCCTCTGACACAAAGTCTCTATCACATCGCCAAGCTCACATTCCAGAGAGTATTGGTTATGAAGAAACCACACACCTGTGATTGATTGCACCAATCCTATAACTTGCTAATGTCATCTAACGGTCCTGTTTTGGAACTAAGAATTATGTTGTCATTACAAATATTGTTACATCGCAGAAATCGATGTTTTGTATGTGATGTATGTCAAGCAAACACGCAATATCGGATATTACTTTCAGAACCAATGCTTGAAAAGACCTAACACAATTACTCAAGTTCACTGTTTCGGAACGATAAATCTGAGAAAATGTTCTTTTACAATTTTCCTTTAAATGCTTTTTTCCACTCGGGGCTTAAATTTTGAAAAATTACGTTGAAGGTGTAATTTGTCATGTTGATAGGGGAGAAAATTATGTACCGATTAGTTTGATAAGCCTGTTTTAAAGAACACTCATCCTTTCAAAGAGTATTTTCTGCGCTTGGAATGTTAATAAATCCTCGAATTAATCCTTCACGAATTATACCCTCAAAAAGGGTGCATTTATGCATCGAGGAAAGAAACACGTTTTGTTAGAAATGCAAGATTGATAGGGCTTTTAATAAATCTGACAATATATTTCATTTTTTAGCTCACCTTTTCTGCCTTTTCAGTGGAAACCTTTAATGATATTGTCACAAATCAGACCTTATTTTCAGCATGAACAAATGATTGTCCTCACAGAGCTAAGAGAGCTATGGATCAAAGACATATTCTTATGGAACAATTTTTTTCATCAACAGTCATATTTAATCTTATCTTTGATGACGAATCCCGGATATCTAGCTGTGAGGTCTAATACCAGGAACCAACGTCCTCAGACCAGAAAAGGCATTTCCATTTGTCATGTGAGCTACGTTTTGCAATGACTGACTAGCACTCCCGCAAATTACCCTCACGTCCGCCAGAAATAAATTACCGGTTCCAAAACGCCGTATGCCATGTTTGAGTTTTGAATTACATCATGTTGGATGTTATAGCTGAGGCCCGTTCGCTTTCGAGGTTCTGTGCGACGAACAAGTGTATTTTGTTCCCTTACAAAGCTCCCGAGAAGCGGAAATGTTCATCAGCGGGTATTATTTCAATCAAACGTGAAGTAGCTTGGCCTTTTTAGCTAAAATTCGACCAGCGCGGTCCCTAATGAAATAATTGATGTTACCCCCTAGTGTCAGCTGCAGTTTATCGATTTATACAGCCTGTCAGGGAACTCCTTCGGCCGCAAACAGCTATTGCCTTTGAGGGATAGCCAACGTTTCACATGATTAACTCTTCAAGATTAATTTGGTTTTTGGTCAGCCTAATTTGGCCGTAGTTACACAAAGCCGAGCTGCGAGGGCATTGTTTAATAAATTTCAAGGGCCATGATGTTTCCCTAATATAATTGTCAGAGAAACCATTCTCTTTTCAAGCCTTTGAAATGAAGTGTGTACACCAGGGATGTCTGCTACTCCCTATTTTGTTGTTTGATATTAAGCCCCCGTCACATTTAGCACTCTTTGTTGCTAATTGGATGTCGGTTCTGCTCTGTACGCCACAGTGTCGTGAAATTCTAACCTGGACTTAACATGAATCCATTAATTCAACAAATGGGCATAACTCCGGTTATTAAATGCATGTAGCTTTGGATGGGTTAACAAATATAAGGTTAGCAACCACTTGTGAAAATTAGACGTGACGTCTCACTCGTTTCTAACGCACCACATCAAGCCCATTTCGTCTTCCATTTTTTTTGGTCCCGGTTCCAATACAACCACGTTCGAAATCCATCCACCTAATTCCCTCAAAGTAACAAGGCCTTGTAAGTTAAAGAATATTTAAAACATAGTTGAAAGAAAGCACGCAAATAATACGTAATTGTCAAGATTTGTGAGTCGGTTAAAAGTTAACATCTTAATTATCAGCTGTATTTCATCAATACAGAGGCAGAACCATGTGAACATACTTGGTAAAGCAATAGTAGACTTCAAGAATTAATTACAAGGCCAGTATCTTCTGTCCCTTCCATCTAGTTTCTTTCGTATGTTGGTCTTAAAAGGACACAAAAGATTCACATTCCTACAAACTGGTGATTGCTTGCTTGTATGAACCATGGAAGAACACAGAGCGACAAATGTCAAATGTCATAGGGAATGAGTCGTCTTGCAATGAAACTGCTTCACACGGGATAGTCTTTGATTGAGTAGGCGCATTATTGTTCGCCCGCAGTACGAGACGCTATCATTTCAAAATTAAGACGTCTTGCTACAAAGCAAGAATATTCAAACGGTGAGCTACCACTAATCCTTACTGTGCCGTCGTTGATGACGACGGTGTTACATATAGTACTGTTTTTCTACAACCCTTCAAGCGGATGACTTTGGTTCCGTTCGGGTTAAAAAGGGGAGTGCTTTTTGTGTAAAGCTGTAGAAGATTGTTAATCGAGTTGTTTGATCAAGGTTACAACATTCTTTGCCTCAGAAAAGCTTTCGAAAGTTTTTATGATCGGCGTGAAGGTCATTTTCAGATTTGACGCATTTGTGACAAAATGATGTACGATGCAATTCCCTATTTTGACTTGCATCGTGTGTTTCCGTGTTCTTTCAGCGAACAATTTATGTGCCTTTGCATGTGTTTGCGATTTCTACCCGGAACACTGAGAATCGTCATGATTCATAACCACATACTCTTGGGTACTCTTGGCGGTTGGGTAGCTTTGTTGTTAAAGCGTCACGCCGAAGACCCGGATTCGATTCCCCACATGGGTACAATGTGTGAAGCCCATTTCTGTTGATATTCCTGGAATATTGATGAAAGCGGCGTAAAACCCACTCACTCACTTGATATTGTCGGAATCGTACAATGGACTCGGCTTTGGAGGAGAGTGTTTTGTGAAAATGGAAAAGGTTTTTCTCGCTGTATTTCTATTGATTGACAATGTTGCTGACATGTGGTATGTGTATTTCTATTGATTGACAATGTTGCTGACCACGTGGTATGTGTATTTCTATTGATTGACACTGTTGCTGACCACGTGGTATGTGTATTTCTATTGATTGACACTGTTGCTGACCACGTGGTATGTGTATTTCTATTGATTGACACTGTTGCTGACCACGTGGTATGTGTATTTGTATTGATTGATTGCTGACCACGTGGTATGTGTATTTCTATTGATTGACACTGTTGCTGACCACGTGGTATGTGTATTTCTATTGATTGACACTGTTGCTGACCACGTGGTATGTGTATTTCTATTGATTGACACTGTTGCTGACCACGTGGTATGTGTATTTCTATTGATTGACACTGTTGCTGACCACGTGGTATGTGTATTTCTATTGATTGACACTGTTGCTGACCATGTGGTATGTGTATTTCAGTGCTGGAGTAGGCCGGACAGGCACCTATATCGCTATTGACACGCAGCTGGAGAAGGCTAAATCAGAAGGCATTATCGACGTACATAACTTCGTCAAGTTGATGAGGGCACAGAGAGTCAATATGGTCCAAACTCTGGTAAGTTGTCGGTTTATTTTCAGATATTAATTTAGCTCACCTGAATCGAATGGCACGGACTTTTG
This sequence comes from Haliotis rubra, assembly GCF_003918875.1. Classification (NCBI taxonomy): domain Eukaryota; kingdom Metazoa; phylum Mollusca; class Gastropoda; order Lepetellida; family Haliotidae; genus Haliotis; species Haliotis rubra. Next base: position 2,360,898 of record NW_025767468.1, on the reverse strand, counting down.
CATCCCTGATGAAACCACAGTGTTTGTTTGGTGTGTAACGCCGCACTCAGCAATATTCCAGCTATATCGCGGCGGTCTGTACATAATCGAGTCTGGACCAGACAATCCAGTGAGCAACATCATGATCACCGATCTACGCAATTGGGCTGCGATGACATGTGTCAACCAAGGCAGCGAGCCTGACCACCCGATCCCGTTAGTCCCCTTTTCGACAAACATGGGTAACTAAAGATCAATTCTAACCTGAATCTTCACGGGTTCGAAACAACATGACCTATGATGCAGAAACGTTGCATGGATGATCCAAGCAACGATATGTTAAACCCTGTCTGATCCGATTTTAAACATGGCAGCCTTATTGAATTTGTACTTTTTGTTGTTTTCACTCAATCGTTTTTGCGTGTTTTACAATAAAACTTGATATTCGGTAACCATGTGGTATGCTGGACATGAGCTGATTGTTTGAATGTTCAAGATGTTCCGGTAGTATGCAGGTGAGCTTCAGAACTAGTTTCATTACAAAACGACCGGTGTGATTGTTCTCGGTGGGTGGTTGAAAGGGAATAGCCGCGATCGAGCTGAAATTCGTTTGTTTATTCCCGCTGCAATGTTACGTAAGCGATGGGAAAATCTCAGTCACACAGATACCTAGTGTTTATAATAGATTAACATAAGTCCTCCATTGTTTTTGTTCAATTTGGAGGTAGTGTTTTAAGGTAATATGATCGCATATGCTGAATTGCTTTCTTTGAGTACAAGGGGATCTCACGCTTTGTGAGGCTGATCAAACACATTGTGGATAAACTGAGTTGGGAATATAGAGAAAAATAATAATAAAAATAACACTTTGTGGGCGTTTACATCGACTACTTCTGCAACGTGTATTATATCAACGTGGTGTTGTTGTAGCAAAGAAAACACCCTGTATAATGCACAGGCTGCCTCACCACGCCTGGATCACAAGAGCAAGGTTTATTGCTGTTTGTACCGTATGTCAGTTTCCATCGCAGTGAGTTAAGGGAAGAGTGACCATAGGGAAAAGTGTTGTCCCACGCCAACATGGTTTCTACGTGGGCACAGTGGATAATTATTGTGCTATGAATCATCACCATCGGGTTCTTATCATTGCAATGTGTTTGCTGTTGTACGATTAGCTGAACATTATGATACAGAGGGAGCGTAAAGATGCGGACATGCGAAATGAAGATAGTGATGAGGAGGGAAAGGTTTGAGAGAAGAGGAGGGGTGGTTGAGGGAGGGTTTGGGGAGAGGGTTGAGTTTGTTCCTTGTTTAACGCCGCCTTGAGCAATATTTCAACTATGTGACCGCGGTCTTGAAATAATCGCGTCGCTACTAGACAATCCAGTGATTGACATTACGAGCATCGTTCTACGCAATTGGGATACCATGACATTTGTCAACCAACCAAGTCAGCTGGCCTGACCACCCTATCCCGTTAGTCGCCTTTTACGCCAAACACTGGTTGCTGAAGACAAAATCTAACCCACATCTTCATGGATGCATGAGGGTTGATAACACAAGCGGAGAAGAGGAGGGAGAATGTTCAGACAAGGGTCGGGAGACGATTTGGAGAAGAGAGGGGAGAGGCGTGTGGGATGAGGAAGAATTGGATTGGAGGGAGAGTGAGTGAGTTAATATTTAACGTCACTTCGGCAATATTTCAGCCATATCGTGACGAGATTGGAGGGTGAGTGAGTGAGTTTAGTTTTACGCCGCACTCAGCAATATTCCAGCTGTATGGCGGTGGTATGTAAATAATCAAGTCTGGACCAGACAATCCAGTGATCAACAGCATGAGCATCGATCTGCGCAATTGGGAACCGATGACATGTGTCAACCAAGTCAGCGAGTCTGACCACCCAATCCCGTTAGTCGCCTCTTACAACAAGCATAGTCGCCTTTTGTGACAAGCATGGGTTGCTGAAGACCTATTCTACCCCGGATCTTCACGGGTCCGAGATTGGAGGGAGAAGAGGAGGGTGGACAGGGCTTGGAGAAGGAGTACTTTACATACATTTGTTTTTTCTGAAAGGAGGAGTCGGCCATCTTGGAGGTAACCACAACAAACTACAGAGACAAACAATATGGTAATGCTGTAGAGACATGCACGCTAGAAATGTTTTCGAGATAGAGGACGAAACAAAGATGACGTACGGCATTAGGAAAAGGAAATGATGAAGGATGCAAAATTTGAAGCGAGAGGCAAAATACGACAGAATTATACAAAAGGAATGTGGAAAAAGACACGTCAGACTTGACCTTCCTACCCTTCCTGATATTACAAGAATAAAATAAACATTTACTCGTCGCGCAATGTTTTCTTATACCAATATTTCTGATAGCTGTCGTGATTTAGACCCTCTTATTAGATTTGTAGTGGTGTATCAAATTTCCACTCAATGACCATCAATCGGTTTAACTATGTTTACGGTTATACAATCTTTACGTTAACGCCATTCTGTTCAGCTCCGTTCGATTGACGTTTAGTCCTGGACCCAATTTCTCTCTCGGCATATCATGATAAAGAATATGTTGTTAGGAAGCCAGTGACAGGTTGTATGGTTATATCAATGTAACATGCGGTATAAAGTAGCTTAATAACGTAAAAACGGTACAATAAAACACGCGCTGGAGAGGCGTACGGCTTCGCGTCGCTCTTGTTTATGTTGTTGCTAGGTTACGATGTTTTTGAAGTTATGCGACTTGACGATGAATGATATGTTTTATGACGGAACCTGATACACTGTGTTTTTAAGAATGTCGTGAAACCACTTCAGTGCCGCGATACTGAATTACAAATTGTTGTTGGTTTCAAGAATGTCAGTTCTTTCGTAACCAGTTATCTGTAATAACCAAACCCTGCTTGAGAGCCATGCCCCTCATTACAGATACTGCATATATATTGCAACTTAAACAGTTTCAGGATAACGTGAAATCAGCGCATCATAAATACAGGACGTGAAATCAGCGTATCATAAATACAGGACGTGAAATCAGCGTATCATAAATACAGGACGTGAAATCAGCGTATCATAAATACAGGACGTAAATACAAACGTGAAATCAGCGTATCATAAATACAGGACGTGAAATCAGCGTATCATAAATACAGGACGTGAAATCAGCGTATCATAAATACAGGACGTGAAATCAGCGTATCATAAATACAGGACGTGAAATCAGCGTATCATAAATACAGGACGTGAAATCAGCGTATCATAAATACAGGACGTGAAATCAGCGTATCATAAATACAGGACGTGAAATCAGCGTATCATAAATACAGGACGTGAAATCAGCGTATCATAAATACAGGACGTGAAATCAGCGTATCATAAATACAGGACGTGAAATCAGCGTATCATAAATACAGGACGTGAAATCAGCGTATCATAAATACAGGACGTGAAATCAACGTATCATAAATACAGGATGAAACAACTCTGAAAGTGTGTATATGTGTCTCTGTGGTTAATATCAGTCAACATATCAGTTACTGTCATATCAATTTGAATATCAGTTTTATGTCAGTCCAAGTATCAGTAAAGTCAATTTGTATTCTATCAATGTAATAGCGTGAATATCAGTCTAATGCTCGTTCTATGTCAGCTTGTTCTATGGTCAGTGACCATTCCAATATGAATCCAGCAGTTCAATATCAGTAAGGGGCGGTGGGGTAGCCTTGTGGTTAAAGCGTTTGCTCGTCACGCCGAACGCCCGGGGTCGATTCCCGACATGGATGCAATCAGTTAAGCCCTTTTCTGGTGTCCTCCACCGTGATATTGCCCATGTGGGGAATCGAACCCGGATCTTCGACGTGACGTGTGAACGCTTTAACCACTAGGCCACCCCACCGCCCCTGGGTTATAGTAGTTATTCATGGTCGGGAATATTGGTCTTAATATCAGTCACTGGTTTGTCTGGTTTAGTCTCGATTGTTCACAACCTGCTCTTGCTGGACTGTTGCTAAATTCGACGCTGAAAAGGATGTTGTAAAGGAATTGGAAAATTCTTTTAAGTTGTCTCGAATGTAACCTGTTGAAATAACTTGCAAATTGTTGAACGTAAAGGTTTCATAAAACATTGTGTCAGTTTAAAACAGAGCAAATATTCCATTCCCCGATGCCTACTCTAAACTCAGCAACATGGACGTTTTTACTTTCACCACGCTCCTAAATTCTTTCATTATGCATTTCTTGCACTCTAAAAATCTCACCCCTGAAATCAAAGCACCAGTGAAGCTGAGACCTCATGTTTCCAATAATGGTGACGCCAAATTTGTTCAAGAGGCGAGAATTTGATGTTTCAACATGGCCGCTAGGACAGCCATGTTAATAAGAGTGAGTGCGTTTTGGTTTACGCCGCACTCTGCAATATTCCAGCTATATGGCGGCGGTTTGTAAATAATCGAGTCTGGACCAGACAATCCAGTGATCAACGTCATGAGCATCGATCTACGCAATTGGGATATGATGACATGTATCAGCCAAGTCAGCGAGCCTGACCACCCGATCCCGTTAGCCGCCTCTTACGACAAGCGTTGGTTACTGAAGTTCAATTGTAACCCTGATCTTCACGGGAATGTCAATAAGATCTATATATGACCATTACACGACCGTGTCTCTGCAATCTGTAATGGTATTAGTTATGTCTTTTGTTCGTTAAGATATTTAACACATTTGTTCCATTTCTGACCAAAACAACAAGTAATTCTCACCTCGTTTGATTATGCTGTCAAGTATCACAAAATGCATATTTGGCGCTCTGAACCGATACTCCGAAACTGATGGAGATGGTCCTGGCATGTGTCCCACTGAAAACAAGTTGCGGACCATGATTCTGTCATAATACTGTACTTAATCTGTCACTGAAGTCATTCCTTGTCAGAATAACTATAGTTTCATGGAAGAATTGGGGTATTCTTGGCAATTTTAGAAGTATAATTTTCCCTTTATGACATGGAATTATGGTCAAATGAGTTTCCTATTGAAGCCGGAAATATTTTTATGATCAGATCCCTTTGTCGATGAAGGCCCTTTCGTATAACAGGATCCGCATGGTTTAGAAATATAGAAAACATTCATGGAAACCATTACGAGAACTCTCAGATGTGCTCATAATAATAAGATTTTGTTATTTCACTTGCATGTTTCGTTCTTTTAACAGCGCTTAATGTTTGTGTGGGGATCAATATATCCTACAGCTGCAATATTGCTAAAAGCGACCTTAAACAGCAGTCAAATACGAAATCCTTTGAAACTTGCTGACAATCACAATGAGAGGATTTATGGAATCATATTTTCTGATGTTTAATATTAGCAGATTTCTTCCCCGTGTTGATATTTGCAAATTTGAAAAATACAGTACATTTGTTAAACTGTTAACCTTTGACTAAGCAAGAGTTTGATTTCTTTTGAAATCAAAACAGGTAGGTGTTTTACTCTCTTTGATTTCTTATTTCATCATTCCTCAAGTACAAACTCAGTCTAAGTAAACTTAGGCTCAGTATTTTTCGTTACACTGCTATACTGAGTGTAATGAAAAATACTGAACCTAAGTTTACTTAGACTGGTACAAACTTTAACTTACAAACCATTGTCCAAGCTGTCAACGATTATAGTGTATCTGATAATTGCCATACCAAAATACCAAAGTTATTTCATAACGTTATAAATGGCATTTCCAGTCCTTAACCTTCCACGACATTTGTGTTTCATAACCGTCTCATGTCTCAATGTGTGCGAGACATTCAGATAAAAATATATAATTCATGTTTTTCAAAATTCTTCACATGAAAGTCGCTTTGTATTTCGCTTAAACATTTATTTTATTTTGAATTGGTTGAGATATGTCGTGCGGAAGAAATCATACATAGAATGTCACGTTTGAGTGGGTGTTTCAAAAGACGTGTCAAATGTTTTGTCGATGAATGTGCAACACTCCATAAACTCTTGCTTGCAAGAAAAGGAATAGATTTTTCGAAACAGTGAACACCGTAAAAAAAAATTCAATTTAAATGATCTCTCTGACTCCCCGATGTTCATAGTTCCAACTTATTTTCTGCCACTGCTTTGTGGTGTTATGTGCCGTTCTGTTGCCGTTTACTTTGGTTAGTTGAGCAGTCTTTGAGTTCCTTGTTCAATGCGTATACCACGTCATTGAAGCCTATACGATCGGAGAAGGTGCTAACTGGCCAAAGACCATTGTCAGGATGAATCAAAGACTCGAACCCACAACCAGTGGCCAACATTGGCGCACTGAGCCACTGGGCCATCTGTGTCCCTGCATTATATACGGAGGCGAGAGAACAAGCCCAAATCAAACAGCAATATTACCTTGGATCCTCACATTACATCATCCGCGCGTATCGATCATCAGTCGGATTCCCAAACATGTCCACATCACGCCTGTTCTTAAACAGCTACACTGGCTCCCCATCAAGGCAATAAGTGACTACAAAATCCTCTGCTTGACCTACATGGCCCGTCACGGTCTTGCTCCCCCATATCTCTCTGACCTGCGTACTCCTTACTCAAACAAACGCTACCTTCGATCATCTAATCAAGTGCTTCTGTTTGTGCCAAACTTCAGGCTTAAAACTTTTGGAAAAGGGACCTTTTCATATGCAGCTCCAACCTTGTGGAATTCACTCCCAAACAATCTGAAAGTTTCTGATAGTATTGCAACAGTCAAGTCAGGACTCAAAACATACCTGTTTTCAATGTATTATTAGGAACTCTGTTTGGACGTGTACATATTCCTGTATAAATGTCATAGACTCATTTAATCTGTTTGTTGCGTCTTGAGCATATCTACAGACGTGGAAAAGGCGCATGAAGAAATCTGCATGAAGAAGATTCCGCGTATACTTCTTAACTCTGTTTTCATACAGATCCAAATTCATGTCACTGTCGGCTTGGTAATATCAAATGGTGTCTGTATGTATGCGTACGTGCGCGTGCGTTTGTGTGTGTATGAGCGTAAGGCACTGTATTGGGTACAATTTAATTACCAATTAAATTACTAATTATTTCATTACTTTTTAATGACTGTCAGACTTGTCTCTGTGACATAAAGATTTGGCTACGTTTAGAAAGTGTTAATTAAGTATGACTAAAACAGACTGAAGTTGGCGTCAGTGCAATATAAGAGGGAACTTGAGTACTCATTTCGAGAAATGACATCGATGTGAAGTTACTGCACCATGAATACAGCACCAGGACAACGGACCAAGGTGCTCTGAGTGCAAACTATACGTCCTCCCGAGAGACTCATTCCTGAAAATGGTTCCATCAGAGACAGTCTCCGATGACCTTTTTACTGAATTGTCCAATCTTGTAAAATCTTTGACTTATATCACACTCAGTAACGAATGTTGTCGAAGAGACTTGTAGGAATTGATTTCTTGAGTCATGACCCTTTTCAGACGAAATTCAATTACTTCTTGGCATCTTATCGGAACGTTGACAACTGCACAGTCAAAGCATCACTTTCACTTGGCCAAAGCAACGATTATGTCTTCGATGGAGTCACAAAAATATCCATGTTAGCATGCAATGATTGATATTATCTCAGTTTAAAGGAGATACTGTTAGTCTGACAGCGAATTTCATTGCTTTGACGGTCGGGCTTATTTAGATGCTAATTTCATTTTCTTTTCTTTGGAAGAAAGTTTGAGAACTTTGATAAGCCACGGGGCTGTTAGCTCTATTAAGTCTAGATGTCTCATGTGACCCTGTGTTCCTTTCAAGAAAAAGCAATTTGCGATATTTCTGTTTTCATCATTTACAGAGTTGTACCTATTCGAGAAACAGTGGTCGATCTTCCTGTTTCTTTTGGCTCCGAGCCAGTGTCAACTGCTCGAAAACTATTCCAGGGTTTTAATGGTTACCACTGACATTTTGCTTATATGAATAATCCATGGCGGTTAGAAAAATAAACTTGTCAGCCTCTAAGTTCATAAATATTATATAACCAGGGAAACATTCAATAAATGTTATTCATACCGGCGACAGTAATATTTTTTATTTCTTTTGACTTTCTTTCTGTACCCATTTACGCATGGCGACACAACTCGCTGTACAGAGTTGCGTCCCTTAGTTATGCCATGATTCGCTGGTCGTTGGTTTTAATCCTCTCTGGAATGTCATGTGTTATCTTTCGTGGTTTTTCACTCGTTAAACTCACACACCGATGTTTTACCGAGTGACTGTTCAGAATAGCGTTAAGGGCAGACTGTTTCTATATAGTTAGCACGAATATTCACGTCGGTAGGTCGAAAAAAATAGAAAATCCAATTTCAATTCATTTTCGTTTATTTTTTACAAATGTTTAGTAGGTTGGAAAAAGAAACGGGCGGGAGCTTTTAAGATATGTTTTCAACTGATGTCAGTTATAGTATTTGAAGACTTAGTTTATGTCGAGAGATGCAGTAAATGACGTCTTTTTGTACATTTTACGTCTGTCTGGTTTTCGCAGTGTTACAGAAGTTAAATAAACATAGCTTTGAAATTGTTGTCAGTTTTTCTTGTTTCACCTTTACAAGTCGATCGATTCGAAAACACGTTTTATGATAAGTTTTAACGTTACTCACCTTTTCAGTGGATCCCAGACTCCATTCAGTTTGGTTTTAACTTTTTGTTATTATATTCATTTAATATGTATTTTGGTTTTGTTTGTTGTTTTGACATTCACTAAGCATCTGCCTTTGCGTTTACAGGAACAGTACATCTTCGTGTACGACTGTCTGCTGGAGGCACTTATCTGCGGCGACACAACAGTCACCAGCCACAACTACGTTGAAAGCTATTCCGACATGTGTCAGTTCGACTCTGAGATAGGCAAGACCAAGATTGAGGAACAGTTTGAGGTAAGCTGATACGCTGGTGTTTTCCGTCCCAAAACCAAACCACAGCCCCTACATCTCTGTTGACCCCTTTTCACATTGGCGATGAGGTAGCCTAGTGGTTAAAGCGTTAGCTTGTCACGCCGATGACCCGGGTTCGATTTCCCATATGGGCACAATGTGTGAAGCCCATTTGTGGTGTCCCCCGCCGTGATGTTGCTGGAATATTGCTAAAAGCGGCGTAAAACTGAAGTCACTCTCTCCTTTACACATGCTTCCACCCATACGGAATATTAAGCCCCACGCCTCAAACCAAACCCTGACCTAAAACTCCGCCTAAACTGTCGCCACCATCACAGCTAAGAGTTCAATCACCCATGCCTGTTGTTACGTCTGACAAACCCCATGAACTTTGAAGCAAATGGGCTGACTGGCAGACATGACAAGGATGGAACGGCCAGGCTGTGTGACGTATAGGGCCCGTAAGTAGGTCTCGGCACTTTGCGAGACTTAAGTACTTCCGGCGCCAAACAACGTTTTACGGCAATGGCGATAGCACTGTTACAAGGGGCATGTTCTGACTAATCATACTACTGTCTGACTCAGAAGACTTGGGCTATGTTGCATGAATATCACGTGTATACCTGCCAACAGCTGTGTAGCCAAGCGTAGTAGTACACTGTGTCCAGTCCAGTGAAGTCATACTTTGCGGCCGCGCAATTTGGAACCAGAACTGGTTCTTGAATACATGGATGTCACCGGAAATCTATTACCGGAAGTAGGGCCTCGCGAGACTTACGGGACCTATTATTGTACATATTTATCACTCATGCTTTAACTCTCTGGTTTGCCTTCTTTATCACCATCCACAGAAACAGGTCCACTATATGAGTGACTTCGACTATATACAAAATGCACTCACTCACCGAAGCCAGAATGCATCGCGATATTGTATTAAACATAAGTTAAGCTGATTTAATAACTCATGTGAGTGATATTGAAAACTTAATATCGTCAACGTAATGATGGCAGTTTTACCAACTTTTTACATATTAAAACTGTGAAAAAACGAAGGCAATCCGTAGCTCGAGTTTAATAAGCTTGATATGGCTTCAACAAAGCCATCGAGGATCAAGTTATAATCGACTTAATATTTCTTGAACTGTTCATGTCGACTTGAAATTCAGTTACAGTTATTACATTCGGAAGTGCATGGAACGGATTGAAAACAGGATTGTATTTGTTAAAGAGAAATGTGAATATCCAAACAAAAAGACATGATGCCACATCGGTCACGTTGCCCTGTCAACACAGTGTTTTGAAGTTCGTTTTTATGTTTTTAACGAAAAGCCAACAATATTATATTACTGCATGTACTAGATAGTTTGGTTGCTTCTGAAAGTTCATACAGAACCCGATCGCCTTGGCTCAAATGCAAGAACCGGCCTTGAAAAGATGTTGGGCAGTTATATAAGGGTATCCATTTTCTGGTACTTAAAAGTCACTTCCGTTTTGGAACGGTTGTCTGCAAAGCCAAATATACAAAGACCAGGTTCTGACTTAAGTCCGTTTCCCAGACAATAAATGCCTAAGGTATGGCATCAGCGCACAAATGAGTACTGTAACCTGTTCATGAAACCAGTCGCCAAGTGCCATCTTTGTTACCTCAGGGGAAATATGTTTTACAAAATTGGACAGGAACAGGTTTCAGAAATGATTCTTTAGGAGTACAGCGCCTGATAGATTCCTGTTTTGGAAGACACAGAGTACGTGTGAATATATAACTGTCATGCGTAGAACTCGTTAGATTTAATTCAGTCTCTCTGATGTACGTTTTGATGGGCACAGAGTAGATGAAGTGTCACATTTAGGTAGGTCTCGGTCGTTTCAAGTGTGGATGTTTTACATTCTTAAAATGGTGAACTGGTAGCATTTGAAGGATATCGGTATCCATTTGGTCTCTTTCAGTGTGGAGGATACTGGATAAGTATGAAAACGCGTCGGTCCAAATGGGGAAACATGTGTCACCTTTACTTTCTTTACATGAGCATTTTTCAGGTTTAGCTATGTGGAAAAAATACATACATATGCAAGCACGCACACACATACTCATGTGTCGCCCCGTGAAGATCCGGGTTAGAGCTGATCTTCATTAGTGAGTAAGTGAGTTTAGTTTTACGCCGCACTCAGCAATATTCCAGCTATATGGCGGCGGTCTGTATTTAGTCGAGCCTGGACCAGACAATCCAGTGATCAACAGTATGAGCATCGAACTAAATAAATGGTGTAAAACCAGGCTGATTCATACCATCGGCTCGTCATTTCTGGTGTCCCCGACGTGATGTTGCTGGAATATTGCTAAAAGCGGCGTAATCCTTCAGTCACTTACTCACTCTTTCGTATCACCTTTTACAGCGCTGTTGTTGTTTAACTAGCCAATAAAAGATAACGGATTGAAACGGAATGGACCTCAGATGTTTGTCACTTCTCACATGTGTACAAACCGTTGCGTTATCTACAGCCGCTATGGACAGTGCTTTGAGACAAGATACACAATTCCTAATATGAGTCGAAGCCAGGAAAAAGATTCTTTAGTCGCCAAGATGTCGGATCAAGTACGATACATCTGCCCGTAGTGGCACTCGAACATCATCTTTTTTCGAAGAGTTTCCAATATTCTGTGTGCTCAGCGAGCCAATTCTACAATAGCAATTTGAAGAGATATCTTTTTAACCCTGGTTCTATTGACAAAACCCAGCTGTTTGTCATTGTCAAAGATTCAAGATGTGTTCTTGGTTTAATTTGTTGGTGCAAATTATTGGCTGAGTTGTGTCAGGAAGTGATTGAACTGTATAATGCACAGATCATGTCCATCCCATTGTGGCAATTGTTTCTTATGTCCAGTGCCTACACCAACATCGCTACGCTACATTGTATTGTAACAGTTACAGTCTGTAGAGATCGATCAGTCCTTGTAGTGAAGCCTTTACATGTTTTACATACAAGGAATTAAATCAAGCAATGGTGTGTTTATGATTGCAAGGAATATAACAAAGTCTCATTCTGTTTATGGGTTTTGTGTGATAAATAAATCAAGAGACATTGTGTTTATGGCTGTAAGGAGTAAAATAAAGCCACATTTTGTTTTTGGCTGTAAGGAATACTTCTTGCGACATTATCTTTATGTTTTTTGCGGAATGAAGACCTTTCCTTCTATGAATAAAGAGGAATGTGATCCCAGCGGGTCGATTGCTTGAGTGAAATATGACAAGACTTTTATTGATTTTGATTCCAAATAAATTATTGCCAAAGGACATATTTTTTTATGAAGACCGTTTCATGGGGCGAGCTGGCTAAGGCGCCAGGCTAGTGATCCAGCGAGGTTGAGGTGTCGGGATCGAGCCCACCTGTGACCGGGTGTAAAACCTTGGAGTCAACTTTGTATGCAGACTCCGTTGGTATTTGGCCAGATGGTGGCCACATGAATACGTGCAAACACCTAGTTGCGGGTACAGCAACGTGCAGTGAACATGGACAAAGTACTGTGACTATGTGTCCCAGTACACCCAGCTGTGAATGGGTACCTCGTTAGGATGAGAAAGCCACAATAACTCGGTGCGCCTAGTGGCTACACGAGTTGTATACTCCCCAGTGAGTTGAGATTGATAATGCGATGTGCCGTTGAGATTGACATCCAATGATCGAGGGAAAAATACCAGCGCCTTGAGCATGCACAAGTGCGTGGATATGTGCGCTATATAAATATCCTATAATAATAATAATTTACAGAAAGGTCATCATAACTTATTTTATGCCACTGCTGTTTTCAGATTTTGAAACTACTGTCGACGACGATAGAACGTGATGAAACCACGACAGCATTGCGGCCTGAAAATATATTCAAAAACAGGTGCAAGAACATAACACCAGGTAAATATCAGTATTGTTTGTGGTGAGTGATGTTTGCAGATCTTTAAGCTGACAGAGAGCGAGTGAGTCAGTTGGGATTTACGCCGGTTTTAGCAATATTCCAGCAATATCACGGCGAGGGACACCAGAAAAATGGGCTTCACACACTGTACCCATGTGGGGAATCGAACCCGGGTCTTCGGCGTGACGATTGAACTCTTTAACCACGAGGCTACCCCAGCGCCCCTGCTTGTGGTGAACGTACACAATGGCTCTCAGAGGTGTGTCTTATGGAGAGTGTTCATGATCGTTTGTTTAGGTTTATGAAATCTCTGTAAACGGGAAATGGTGCAGGCTTGTGGTTAAAGGAATCTCTCGTCGAATGCCAGAGTTCGAATCCCCACATGGTAGGGCTGCGCAATATAACCGGTTTACCGGTATTTACCGGTTCAGACATGAAAACGATACGTATTGCGATACGTTGATCGAAAACCGGTATTTTGACATGCATTCGGAAAACTTCGTAACACTCGGAAATCTTCGGATATTTCCGTTTTTTTAATTGTTCTTTTCCCTGTTTCATTAGTGCCAAATGTTACTTACATTTTTATTTTGTCATGATTAAAAGTTTTTATGAAAGGTTAATCAATTATAGTGATTTTGTTGCGTTTTTGCTTTATAATCCAGCATTAACTCGATTATAAGTATTTTTGTTAAAAAATAATCCTTGCAATATATTGCAATACATATCGCAATATATGCTTCCGCATCGCAATATATCGCAATATGAAAATTCTCTGCAATACCCACCCCTACCACATGGGTACCACGTGTGAAGCCTTTTTCCATTGTGCCATGAATTTACTTTGGATATTGCCTAATGCGCTGTACAACCACACTCACTCGTTCACTCAGTCCATCTTTTACAGATCTTGGAATTAATGATCGTATATATGTATACGTCACGTTCGCCTTTAGCACGATGGCAATACATCGATATTAGCATAATATTAACATGATAGTTACTATTAATGCCAGATTTGTTCCTCATAAGACAACGTTCATGCATGTATCATCAGAAAAAATCAGACGCACTTTCTTAATCAGCTTGATCGGCAATCGGATGAACTACTGGTTAAATCGTCCCAACCTCACGCCGAAGTCACGGGTTCGATTCCCTACATACGATTACTTCCTGTTCGCCATTAGCAGAATAGAGTGAATAGAATGAGTGAAACTATACTCACCCTCCCAAGAAAAGTGATAATTCTGATGACTTGATGGGCGTTTCCTTCATCCAAATTTTGATAAATGCGAATTGTACATCATTGTTTGGTTGTGGGAGTCATCAAAGTATGGTTATAGTTTCATTCAGTAGAAATATTTCCCATGTATAGTCATCGCCAAACATCTCTATCGACACCATGGTACAATTGATGTTAAGCAGTGTCCAGAAAGGGTTGTCCAGAAAGTGTCTTCTGTACGAATACATGAGCTTGATCGAGATTCATGTTCTGTTTCAGCCAATCGGTGTCGACCTTACTTGATGACGCCATGTGATGGCAGCAACGACTACATCAACGCTGTCTACATCAACGTGAGTAAAACTATGACGATCCAACTTCACAGCTTCATCCCCAGTACCCGTGATGATCCGGGTTAGAATTGGTCTTCAGCAACCCTCGGTGTTGCGAGTAAGGCTCGCTGACTTGGTTGACACATGTCATCGTATCCCAATTGCGTAGATCGATGCTCATGCTGTTGATCACTGGATTGTCTGGTCCAGACTGGATTATTTACATATAGCTGGAATATTGCTGAGTGCAGAGTTAAACAACAAACCAACCCAACCAAACTTCACCCAAGCCTCACAACAACTTATTTCTCCCATACCGGGTAGACGTTTCAGTGATCTTAAAGGGGTGTTGGGAGATACTGTATTTTGCTTCCACATCCAGTCCCCAGTCACCTACGACTGTAAGATGCGGCTCAGTGGATTAGATAGTCAGGCTCTGTGACTGTGGATTGCATGACATCATACCCGGTGGGCAGGGAACTTTGTTTGCTCATCACATCACCCGATTGTCTGGTCCAGACTCGATTGCCAAAAAGCAGCTATGCGACTTTGGTGACTGCGATGTAAAACAAATAAAGTTAACATGCACATATATGCAACTGAATAAGTATACATCTATCAGTCCCCTTGTTATGCCCCATCCCTAAACGCAGGCTCGAACTCCAAACTGATAGTTACCTCTGCAAAACTGTCCTTGACCAGCAATGCTCATACACTGTTTAAAACTGGAATTATTTCTTTAATGCTGTGGAGAACCATTTCAAGGGCCGCACGTGCCTATTGCTAAAAGCGGCATAAAACTAAACTCACTCACTGTTTCAGGGCTACCGTCAGAAGGACGCCTACATCGCGACCCAGATGCCCCTCCCAAACACTGTGGCAGACTTCTGGCGGCTGGTGTACGACCATCACTCCTTCTGCATCGTCATGCTGAACGAGATCGACGACAAGGACGAGGTATGTAGATACGGTAACTCTTAGTGATCGGGTTCAATCTCTTCAACTTGTTTGCTCTTTTGTGAAACCAACAACGATAAGGTATGGTGCCGACAAACCTAGACACATAATCAGGACGAGTCTCGAATTATAACTAGGTCCTGGCACGCATAAGGGACGCAACTCTGCAATCATTCATTCCTTCATCCACTCCGTGTGTGGTTGCTGCACCAGGATGTGCGTATCACTGTTATTTGAAATGAAACCGTCGTCATGACTATTTTCTATAAAGGCGACTAAATAGGGGATTGGTTGGCTGCACTGACTTCAAGGTATGAATACCTCTGTATTAATGACTGAGTCATCAATCACTGATTTTTTCCTTGTTCGCATTTATTTGCATCAAAGACAACAAAACGTTAGACAAATGAAGCTGTTATAGGAAACGAAAAAGGGCGTCCTTTGACAATTCATCTCACGGTCCCATATCTGGTGTGATATTGCTGGAATATTGCTAAAAGCTGTGTAAAATGAAGTCATCTCCCGGTAATGTAGCCTAGTGGTTAAAGCGTTTAAAGCTGGCCACGCCAAAGACCCGGGTTCGATTCCTCACATGGGTACAGTGTGTGAAGCCAATTTCTGGTGTCCCCCGCCGTGATATGGCTGGAATATTGCTAAAAGCGGCGTAAAACTATACTCACTCACTCACTCATGTCATACACAGTCCAACAAAGTCTTTGACCGTCAAAGTGGTGTAGTGGTTAGAACGTCCGCCCGGAGAGCGGAAGGTCGTGGGTTCGATCCCCAACCGCGTCATACCAAAAGACGTTAAAATATGGTATGTTGGTCCCTGCCTGGCGCTCGGCATTAATGGGTACAGCAAGGACTGGTCGGCTCGGAGTCAGTATAATGTGTCTGAGTGGGGTATTCATGCTTCACTGCGGCATGGTATCTCAGTGGGCTAGCACTATAAAACCAGCTTCAGTCTGGGCTAGTACAAGCAGCCGCACATACACATACACACGCATGCACGTCGTCATATGAGCGAAATATTCTCAAGTACGACGATAAACCCAATTTCACCTCATCTCACCTCACAAAGTCTTTCACGAAAGAATTTTGAATACTTTGGAAATATAAAAAAACATGACTTTTCTTGGAAGAAGATGATTATTTAACCTTTTCGTGTTTCTGAATCATATCAAGGACGATCTTTGACCAGTGATTGTTCATTTTATATCGAATATTCCGCACGACTGATAATTGATTTTTCCTCACATAATTTCCATGATGGAACTTTCATGCAAACAAACGTTTAAAAAGTTTTGCTTCTACTTGACCTTAACGAATACAGAAGGAAAGTTTCTGATCTGGTACAGTTTGGCCATTAGGGATATAGTATATTTCAAAGGAAATCATGTTCATTCGAGTCATGTGTGATTTTTATCCTTTACGAAACAAAAAATGGCTTTACAAACAAAATATTCCTTCCATAAATAAACTGTGTCAACATGTTAGAGGGCATAAAGGTCTCAAGGAGCCAATATTGTGGATTGGATGCGAAACCGAGTGGTCACAATGACAGATCTATGTAATTAGGTTTTTCTTGATCATAGAGACGTGAGGTTTGAACTATATTGTGGATTGGATACGCAATTGAGTGGTCAAAATGGCAGATCTGTGAAATTGAGGATTGATCTGGCTAACACTGTGGTTGTGCTCCTCGATTCTGTGGTTAGTCAGTCTTGCTTTTACCCGTGAAGATCCGGGTTAGAATTGATCTTCAGCAACCTATCATTGTAAGAGGCGACTTACGTATGTTTTTGCCTAACTCGAATGATTCATTATTTGTTTGTTGTTTAACGCCGCACTCAGCAATATTCCAGCTATATAGCGGTTGTCTGTAAATAATCAGTCTGGACCACACAATCCCGTGATCAACAGTATGAACATGGATCTGCTCAACTGGTATACAATGACATGTGACTACCAAGTCAGCGAGTCTGATCTACCGATCCCGTTAGTCGCCTCTTACGTCAAGCATGGGTGACTGAAGATCAATTCTAACCCGGATCTTCTTGGGAAGATCAGTACTCCCAACTAATGAAATAGGTGGAATACTGATGTCAGCGACGCTTAACAACATTCAGCAGAAGACACACGGTGCATCTCTCATGATCGTATTTATTTCAAATTAATGCACCATTCCTAAGTATATAATCTTTCACTAAAGATATATATCAGCTCTTATACACCAATACGAGATGGTGGGGTAGCCTAGTGGTTAAAGCGTTCGCTCGTCACACCGAAGACACGGGTTCGATTCCCCACATGGGTACAATTTATGAAGCCCATTGTTGGTGTCCCCCGCCGTATTATTGCTGGAATATTGCTAAAAGCGGCGTAAGACCAAACTCACTCACTCACTATACACCAATAAGTGGTGTAAAACCCTGCTGATTCATGCCATCTGCTCGTCATTCTGTACACAATAACTCGACATATCAATCTGCATTGGGTCCTCCGACAAGGGTGCCGTCTACCTCCGTCTTTATTGATTATAAGCGCGCAAATGCAGGATATTAATTAAGCGTAACTACGACATCCGGACGTAGAACAAACACAAAAAGCTCAGCAAGTATGAAATATTGCCTGGTATTTTGATCGATCTGTAAAGTGGACAAGGTTATGTTTGAAGAAATTCTGAGAGTTGGCATTGATATTGCATGTTTTATTCTAGAAATTTTACAGATGAGTCTGAGGTTGCAGGGGGTATTTCTGCTCGTTTGTCTGGCTCTTATCCCCGCAAAGGGTTATCAACCACTCCGCTTTAATTACACTAAGATATTCATGTTATTATAATGACTTCAATCGTCGGACGCAGTCTATAAATATGCCTTTTTCTCAAGCACTTTATTCTGTAATACGTTAGACGAGGTCAAATTACTCTACAGTTGTTTGAAATTTAGGCTCAGGATGAGTCAGGAATTTTTTCAGTTTATTTTGCCGATCACGGGAGTTGTTAAAGGTTGAGATTTTTACTATCTCTGATTCAGCCTGTTGCGAGGGGCTTTTCATTGTAAATTTGCGTTTCTTTAAGTATGGTGACTAAGACCAATCTCAACAGACCAGACAGGAGCCGTAGTGTCCATTGACAAACATTTCACATTAGCTGATAATATGGACTTCAATATTCGGGTTAGACACGCGTTTAGTTCAAGTACATTTATCCAGATATCAAACAGCTGTTAAATGAATTAAGGTATTGGATTTTAAAAAATGAGATGTGCTTTTTGCGTTTCAAGTTTCCGTTTATTGATATTTCTTGTCCGGCCTTCTGGAGTTGAGCATGTCTTGGTGAAAAAAATCTTGGTTAATTGAAATGAATCGATAGGCGCTAAAATATCCAATTAAGCTTTTCGTTTATCATCTTTCTGTTACGCCTGAGCTGGTTTTAAGAAACTGATAAATTGGTCTCTCCTTCACTTAATTAACATTTCAGGCTTGAATAATGATTCCGTGTGTATTCTTTGACAACTACACGTGAACATGCAGTTGTTGGAGTAGAAGGGCAATGTTGTAATAACTGGGGGATAATTGTTGGATTTGCAGTGGTAGTCGTTCTTGTAGAAGATGTTGTAATATGTGTGGGTGGATGTGATGGGGTTTAACAATGCGTTCAAGATTATTGCACAAGTAGAGCGACGTGTATACACTTGTGTGTGTGTGTGTGTGTGCGTGCTGGTACCGGAAGTAAACTGGGCCCCGTCTCGCATATCGCGCGCAAAGAGAGCCGGGAACCAGCTTGGTACCGGAAGTAGTGCCTCGCGAGACTTACAGGCCTTATACCATCATCTGTGTAGTGGAACATCGATATGTCACGAAATCGCAGTGAACTGATTTTCGGCAAAACAATGCTTGTTTTGTCCCTGTAATGCCGCCAGGCAGGGCAACAACAAATACCATTTTTAATGTCTTTTGTTATGAGGGACCTGGGCTCAGAACCTCCATCCTTCCGCTGTCTGTGGATGATGCGCTGGCCACTAGACAACAGAGGCGCTTTTATTGTAGAGTTGATTCCTAGTACAAAATATGTTGATCGGGTGTTCGGATCCCAAACTTGATTCGATTATGCTGTTTACTCAATAGGTCCTCGTAGGTTTCACAAATACGATGAACAATTAGAACTTACGTTAATATACGATTATAGTCCCACTTTAAGATGTCATGGTGTGTTGCTACAGAGTAGTGTTCAGAGTGCGTTTAACTCCAGTCTCTCACTTCTCTCACACTGAAGCTACATGTAATATAATTGGTTTTTGTAGTAGTAGTAGTAGTAGTAGTAGTAGTAGTAGTAGTAGCAGCAGCAGCGGCAGCGGTAGTGGTAATGGTAGTAGTAGTAGTATTGGTAGTAGTAGTAGGATAAGGAGGAGGAGGTTTATATGAAGGAGCATTGGCGTTGGTGGTAGTAGTAGTAGCAGCAGCAGCACCCGTTGCTGTTGTTATCCCCCGCAACGCGTTTTGCGGGGGGAATTAAAATGAACTCCGTCCGTGCACATTTGTCTTTTCCGGAGCAGAACTCTAAAACCGTTCACTATTTCTTTACCAAACTTGGCACATAGATATATCTGGTGGTGTACTGGTGCCTTTTGGTAGTTTTGGAATTCTGAATAAATTTTTTTGGGCGTTTCCGTGGCAACAAGTTTGACTTAGCCTGAAATTGGTGGTAGTGCTCTTTTCCGGAGCAGAACTCTAAAACCGTTCACTATTTCTTCACCAAACTTGTCTGAATAAAATATTTTGGCATTTCCATGGCAACAAGTTTCACATAGACTGAAATTGGTGATAGTGCTCCTTTCTGGAGCAGAACTTTAAAACCTTTCAATACTCCCCTTCCACTTTTCTATATACACACCTAAATATTTGACATAATCATTACTCGTAGACATAATCATGAAGAGTATTTTGCCATTGCGGGGGATATTGATGACTTTGTCTTATTGTTGTTGTTGAAGTGGCGTTAGTGGTAGTACAATGTAGTAGCAGCATCTTTATATGTCATAACAGAGTCCAGTTACTGATATTATCGAGGTAGGATGACAAGCAATCACATCGCCTGGCCACCTGATCCGTTAAGTCGCCTCGTACAACATGATGCTCTGTATTTCAGACGTGCAAACAGTACTGGACTCTCGACACCTGCGGCAACAACTACGGACCCTTCATCGTGGAGACGACGGCCGAGATTAAGTCTGACCCTGCGGTTACTGTCAGGGACTTCACCATCACCAATACACAGATAGTAAGTCTTACAACTTTGACTACTGTCATTGGCGGGGGTGGGGGTGGGGTTTTTTTTGGGGGTTGTTGTTTGCGTTGGCGGAGCCAATGGGGGGGGGGTTTCAGGGGGTCTGAACCCCCTCCTTTCAAAATTCCCCCCTGAACCCCCTCCTTTCAAAATTCCTGGATCCTCCCCTGACTTTGAAATATTACTTTTGAATAATTTCAGACGATACCATGACAGTATTTAATGAAACAAATATTTCTCATGTATATCTTAATATATTGGTTTTTGAATTCTGAGTTGCTACATCGGTGTTTTTAAATTTGATAAATGTTTGAATTTAAAAAGGAAAGTGATGGAAACATAGAAGTTGAAATTCGTATCCAGGAACACGTCTCGCAAAGTAGTCTTGGACCAATGATTATTTTCGTTCCATACTCTGACACAGACGGGCCCAGCAATATTAATCTATTCGGAACAAACCAACGACGAGAAATTATATGTATCTCGAAACTATATGTATCATATTTGATGCATGTTGTCTCAAGGCTTCTTTAATACGTTATTTGTGAAGATCCGGTTTGGAATTGGTCTTCAGCAACCCATGCTTGTCTTAAGAGGCGACTAACGGGATCAGGTGGTCAGACTCGCTGAGTTGGTTGGCAAATGTCATCGTATCCCAATTGCGTAGATCGATGTTCGTGATTGATCACAAGATTGTGTGGTCCAGACTCGATTATTTACAGACCGCCTCCCATAGCTGGAATATTGCTGAGTGCAGCATTAAACTACAAACAAGCAAGTTTAAAATACGGCTTTGACCGCTCATATGATTACAGCATCCTTACTTAAACATATACTTGGTGTTGAGGAATGTAGCATTGTGAATATTAATTCATTTGGAACAAACCGACGGGGAGAATTAGAATGTACGTCGGATATTATATATGTTTATTATATTATATCTTCTTCATTTAATGATCGGTCTTGTTTTATGAAGATTGCTTCTTGTAAACGTCCCCCATATTTCTTGCAGCCGTCTGAACCCCCACGGGTTGTCCGACAATTCCACTTCCACCGATGGGCAGAGGGGCAGAACGTCCCCAGCTCCAAAATCGCCCTTCTGGAACTCTTGGACATGGTTGAGAGATGGCAGCACCAGTATGAGAACAAGCCAGTAACAATTCACTGCATGTGAGTAAAAGGAATGTTAAGGATTCAAGGGGCGGTGGGGTAGTGGTTAAGGTGTTCGCTTGTCCCCAGTTTCGATTCCCCACATGTGTTCATTTACCATTTCTGGTGTCCCCCGTCCTGATATTGCTGGAATATTGCTAAAAGCAGTGTAAAACCTTACGCACACACTATTAAGATTCCAGATTTGGTTATAATCAAATTTTGTCAACACTAGTTGTGAGGAAACTGTTATAAATCATCTCGGCGCTGAGATCAAATGTTCCCGGTATAGTTCCTGAAAGTATTTGTCACGAAATATGTATATTTGTTCGAGACGAATCAAATGCCGTTCCCTAAAAATAGTTGACATATCTTCACGAGTATATAAAATCATATCAAGATTAGAAAATATAGTCATAGTTAAGGTAATTCGATACGTTGTTAGGAATGTTATATTTGATGAAAGACCACGGCACATTGTATTTATACAAGTATTTGTAAGGAAATAGTATATTTAGGGCTAGACGTGTGAAGGTCAAAGTTAACGAGTTGCTGTAGGACGAATATTGAATGTCCTCGAGACGGAACTGTCAATGAATTGTGTGGGTTTTTTGGAGTTACGAATGTATGACATTACAAGAGCCTGTCTGGATTTCGACAAACTAATCAGAACTTGTTCTGCCTGTGGGCAGTTGTCTGGAAGGCAGCATATTGATATAGTCTGTGACAATGTCTGTCTTGAATAACCAATCGACATCAGTGTCAACTATTTCACCCATCAATATAGTCTGATATATCAGTGTTATCGTCACCAAGACTGGTCTTTATTCTGAGGCAGAATATGGACATTCTATGGACACGGATTTGTATAACTGTCAATCGTTGTACATCAGTGGGCAAAATGCCAGTCCTTCATATTGTTTGTAGGAACATAAATCCCATCTGTTAGGAAGAAAATATAATTTGACCAAAAATGTTTGAAGTCTTCCGTTTGTTCCCGTTACATCAGATGGCAAGGGGGGCGGTGGGGTAGTCCAGTGGTTAAAGCGTTGGCTCGTCACGCCGAAGACCCGGGTTCGAATCCCCACATGGGCACAATGTGTGAAGCCCATTTATGGTGTCCCCTGCCGTGATGTTGCTGGAATATTGCTAAAAGCGGCGTAAAACCAAACTCAGTCAGTCAGTCAGTCAGATGGCGAGGCAGTCCGCGTCATGAATTAGAATATGAGAGTGATTTGTCTCTGTGAGTGAGTGAGTTGGGTATAACACACCTTTTAACAGTTTCCATTTACAAAAGATGGCAAAGCGATGTCATGCCATGAAATTGAAATATTGAAATTGGTCTCAGTGAGTTAATGAGATGGGTTTAACACGCTTTTTAACAGTTTTCAGAGATACTAGATGGGCAGGGGATGACATGTCAATAGTTAAAATATTTTTATGGTTCGTCTCAATGAGTGAGTGAGTGGAATTCGTTTAACCCAATTTTAACAGTTTCTAATTGCACCAGATGGGCAGGCGATTAAGAGTTACAAATTAGAATATTGAGAATGGTGTGTCTCAGTAAGAGAGTGAGTTCGCTTTAGTACACCTTTAACAGTTTCCATCTACATAAGATGGCAAATCGATGCGATTACCTGAAATATTGAGAGTGAGTTGTCTCAGTGAATGAGTGAGATGATGGGTTGAGCGCGCATTTAACAGTTTCCAGTTGTACCATGGTATGTCAACTTGAAACCCAAAATGATACAGGACTCGGGTGTTGACCTCTTGAGAAACCCTAAGTTGTGTAAATCTGCAACATTCTCCTCAAATATGGCTATCATGTTAACCTAGTACAGATAGTAGGGTTGACATATATATACTACTCAAAATAGTTAAGGACCAACCGGTTCTTCTTATTACAATAGTTCTCTCCCATGGCATGAACTTCGAAATGGATGTTTGTCAAATTCAAAGCAATTCCAGGAATGGGTTCTTAAATTTTATTCGTTAACATGAACTTAGTATTGTGCTGAACTTAGTATTGTGCTGAACTTAGTATTGTGCTGCTTGTATTGTGGTGATTGTTGGTAACTGGCGTGATAGATTATAAAGATTAACTCTAATAATTTGAGAGAATCACGCTGTCCTTATCTTTTTTTGACCAGCATAGAACATGACTTCGAGAAGTGTCTTTTGACATCGACCAGAAGAGCGTTTTTTTATCATTAACCTGTCCCTATGACAACGCTTAGTTTTCAAATACACGTCAATCTAAATTATGATTGAGAATTTTGACAAAACCTCCTTCGTTATTAAGCGATGGAATTCTTGTAATTCAAAACTGAAAAGCGTTGTGGCAAGTCACCCATTTCCGACGTGTCTTGTAGTTAAGGAGATGGTTTATTCCTAAACACATCTGATTGAATTTGGAATTACAAAATTTGTCAAAATTGAGGAAATTACTTGTGATGAATGAGAAATTCGGCACGTTATTTGTCAAACTAAAGAGACACATTTGCTTTGAGTGTGTTTGGTCTTCATAGTTAAAACAAAAACATTGAGTAAATCCCGAGGTAACCATTTTGATCATCAAAGTGGTTTCATCATGAATATATTTTTTAAATGATGCGAAATGTCTTGTTAGGTTACGACGAGTGATTCAAATGTGGTTCTGAGTCATCATATTATAGATCGTATTTCTCTGAGAAAATTACGAAAATAAACCTTAATTTCTAATTGAAGATTCTGAAATGAAACCTTTGATTTAAAGTGACTAAATTCATAATTATGGTGTTTATGTTTATTTTTAAATGATAATAATTTAGCGCAAGCCTCCAACAACAGGGCTACCAGAACATGAAGTAGTATCAACGCAGCGCTTTGCATTCTCAGCTCCAGGGAAATGAACATGCAAACATACGTTGTGTACAAACATGTGGACAGATGTTGTATCAGCCTCTAAAAATGTATAAGTAATGTGACTCCTTGGCTTGTATGATCTGGTCAAACTTGAAGTTAAAATGGGAATTTGAAAATCAGGGGGGAAAATACGAAAAAAAAACCATCAATATTTGATCATCCAGAGACATGTTCAGTTATATTGTAAATTAGAATAAAATTTTGAGCATTATTTGGTTATGTTTCTCATGGCGTGTTAAATTAGTTAGGGAGAAAAGCCCAAACCCATGTTCAATACAAAGAAATCGTGGAGTACGTGCGATAAGACAGCCGGAGCCCTATAACGACCTCAGATCAGTACAAAGAGATCCGTGCGCTACGAAGAGGTACGAAAACCGTATCCGTAAAATCGCTCTGTTGACCTGGACCAAGTGTCCAAGAGATCGCAGGGCTATGAATTTCATGTTAAAGTGTAGGGGTGGGCAGTCGTAGCCCAAAAGCGACACCAGAGCAGCACTAAGAGATCCGTTCACTAAGAGAACGCTACAATGTTCACGTAAAAATAGACGATTTAAGAGATCCGTACGCAACGATGCTCACGTAAATGTAGACGACTTAAGAGATTTGTACGCTAAGATGTTCACGTAAAAGTAGACGATTCAAAAGATCCGTACGCGACGATGTTCACGTAAAAGTAGACCACTTGAAAGATCCGTACGCTACGGTCTTCACGTAATAGTGAACGAATTAAGACATCCCTACACCGCCAGGTCAGTTCAAACAGATTCGTATGCTACGAAGTTCACGTTAAGGTAGATGACTTAAGAGATCCGTACGCTACGATGTTCACGTAAAAGTAAACGTGTTAGACATCCATATTCCGCAAGGTCCGTTCAAACAGATTCGTATGCTACGAAGTTCACGTTAAGGTAGACGACTTAAGAGATCCGTACGCTACGATGTTCACGTAATAGTAAACGAGTTAGACATCCCTATTCCGCAAGGTCCGTTCAAACAGATTCGTATGCTACGTTCACGTAAACGTATACGAGTCACAGTCGCAACATTACGTGTGTTTTGCAACTCCACATACAACTTTTACGATTATTCCGAAAACATAATGTATCGAATAGGATATTATGGCACGAACAAATCATTTGCAAGATTCAAGCTTTTCATACGCTGCAGGAAAATCACGGAAAGATGGCGTAAGTGTTTTAGTTGATCTATATTAACTGCCCCCCTCCCCATGCAGTAAATCAGCAAGGACTGTTGGCATTCAGGACAGTGCTGGACGCTTCTTTCACGTGACTCACGCAGCGATGAAGGATTACCAACAATTTATATAAAATATGACATGTAACAAACGGTGATTATTTTGAACTAAGGGAGGCCAATCATTATCCTAGGATGAATATAAAGATTCAGTATTGAATCATGGAGTTTTAATATTTTCAGTCAGAGATTTGAACCAGCTGGGCCGTATTGAGTCACTGAACTTTATGCCTAGCGATGCGTGCGTGTTGCAAGATGTTAAGATGTTTAAGCTCTTTGTGTTAGAAAATCAACATATTTGTGTTCATGAAATACCACAGGATGACATTACGGAGTAAAATGATTCAGAGTGACTGTGATGAATAAGGGTATTGAGTCACCAGATATGATACTTGATCAGAATATGAATGTGATGTAGTATTTTCTATATTTCACAAATTGATTAAGAGTTTGAAGAACGAGAATGTAGGATCATCTCATCTGACAAGCCTCCATATGTTTACGCTGAGGGAAGTTCTATTCGACTTAATGTAGAGTAATGTTCGTTAGCTCCCTAGGACCCGTTCCACAAAGCGGTCTTAGCGCTAAGACGATCGTTACTCCAATGCATTAGCATTGACCTTCCACGATCCCTTTGTGGAACTGGCCCTTGATCCGCTGATCTGGGTTCAGATATCACATTCATTCCTGTTAATGACCGACCTGTTGATATGATATCATCCTGTGAACATGATTGATGTTTTTATGAAGATGTGTTGGAAAAGAGACTAAATTGCTGCTGTCTTCTTTCTTAAAGTGGTGAATCGAAAAATATTCGATCTTACAATGTTGGCCTCCCAACGATGTCCTTACGAACCGTTGTATTAACTTTTTTGCCACTTGTGATTATTTTCTTTTGCGTCATTCTTCGCATTCGGGAAATTGAAATAGTCAAAAATTGGCATTGTCTTTCAGTCCCAAATAGCAAAAGTATGTTAAAGCTGGTGTTAACTCGCGTAACTCAATAGTGCAGAACATAACGTCTTGGTTATTACAGATAAATCATGCCTGATTTTTGGTCATTGTGACCACACAATTCTCATAATGGCTGAAAACAATGATGGTTTGCTGGGGACGCATTATCCTGTTGAATCTTAGTGAAGGTGGACAAAATGTTCGCCCTTAAAACATCGCGTCATGTACACCACATTGGAATACACCACATTAGAATACACCACGTTCAGTACGACTACCATGAAACGTAGGAATATTCTGCACACCAGTACAGCGTGTAGTTAAGACAGATTACTATTCCCCTGACTGACGAGGATGATATTTTCAGGAACGGCGCTAGTCGAGCTGGGCTGTTCTGTGCCGTGAGCTGCATCCTAGAGAGAGTGAAGAAAGACAAGGAAGTCGATGTCTTCCAGGCAGTAAAGCAGCTTCGTCTCAACAGAACGCAGCTCATTGACAACATGGTGAGTACCGTGCCGGCTGATACTTTACCTTTTACATAATTAGACCCGTGAAGATCCGGGGTAGAATAGGTCTTCAGCAACCCATGCTTGTCGTAAGAGGCGACTAACGGGATCGGGTGGTCAGGCTCGCTGAGTTGGTTGACACATGTCATCGGTTCCAATTGCGCAGATCGATGTTTATGATGTTGATCACTGGATTGTCTGGTCCAGACTCGATTATTTACAGACCGCCGCCATATAGCTGGAATATTGCTGAGTGCGGCGTAAAACTAAACTCACTCCCTCACTCACTTTTACATAATTGATACTGCTGTGGATATGATCAACCAACTAGAGAGAAGATAGGTAAAGGAGGTTACATAACAGGGACTGCCTATAGGAAGCTCCATACATCGACGTGCTCATGAAACTTCTGACAAAAGCATCATTAGAAACATCTGCCTGGCCAACCCTCCGAACAGGTGGTGAACGTTATGAAATAAATTTAAAACCTGTGAAATTTACAAAATCTGACCCACAAGGTTCTAAGTAGGCATTTGTTTCAATATGACAGACGAACAGATTATTTGGTAGTATGGGATAGATATCTCAGTTCGTCCAAGGCGCCACAAGTTGCTGTAAGAGTTGCGTCCCTTGGACACGTATTTTCAAAACGGTTCGCCGCGATCATAATTCTGGCTTCGTCAGCATGTTGTCAGTGATCAATTCGTATAATTGTCGTAGCTGTTTTGCCTTTTGCCTTGCTGATGAAGTTAATATTTACTTTCATTTATTTTCAGGAACAATACAAATTCTGCCATGAGATCGTCCTGGACTTCCTCACATCTCCGGAAACTTCCTCCGTTCTCTCATGACGTCACTGCCAAACCGGAAGTCACTAACATAGCCAGCGGTCTATGCATCTGCGCAGAGGATTTGTTCAGTTATCGGAGTCTGTGAACGGGAAGAAAAATGTAAATCTTTTGGTTTGAGGGAACCGTCCAAATATTGTTGCCCGTTTGAAAGACACAGTGTGGTCTAAAAATTTTGCTCTGCGTCAGAAGTTTAGGTCGTGTTCATGGACGCCGTCTCTTCACATCCGGGCGAGTGAATATGAAAACGAGGCTTTACTCTCTACCTCGAAAGAGATGTAGAGTATTCAAAGTTCAATCCAAAGAGAGTATATTAGCCAAGGCGTAGACTGTCTGGTTACCCTTTCTACGGTGCTATGTTCATTCAATACATCACAAATAATAATTTTACAGAAAATTACAACAATTTCCAGGCAGATACCTTGGAGTTAACCATATGGCATTTTTGTCAGAGTTAACATTAACATTAACTCACAGCAAAGAATCCTTGCATACTATTTCTACAAATAAATATCAACAGTCTTTCCATACACCTAACATGAGCCGTAAGCCGAACGGAAGAAAAGTGAACGAAAGTCACGGATGCCCATTTATTAGTCTCCATGACTACACTTAAAACTGTTCCTTATATATGACGCCTCATGACTTTGTCTGAACTAATAATTAGTTGTGATGACACCATTGAACCAAGACAATCTGACAGTGTGTCAGCTCGATTACAACACAGTATTTTTCATGAATCGTGGAAAACGTTTGAAGTGATGAATGAAAACGAAACTGGACACTGATTGGTGCTGAGGAAAATAGTATATTTCAAGACAACATCCTTGCAAGAGAAATGGTTGTGACACCCTCGGTTCAGTGAGGATCCAACAGAGGATCGAGCCTACAGTGAAAAGTAGTCGTTAGTCAACCACCATCTGTTATGAATCCTATTTTCTGGACGTGTGTTTGTGATAGTTTGCTTGTATGAGATGGGCAGTAGAGCTGTGTAGATCAATTAACTGAATGAAATCCAAGAAACTGTACATAACCATGTTGCCAGTGCCGAAGATATAAAAAAAATCGCGGTTACTTCCCTTGGCTTTGCTGTAGTATCCAGTGTTATGTCAACAGCGTTTGTGAAGCGAACCTCATTCGGATCATTTCGTGCAGCACCTCTTTCACATGAAGAAAATAGTCGAGATTTCCTAACCGGCTTTCTTCCATTAGTTTTATTTCGCAAGAACATCACGCATAACTTCACCAATTTCATGACGATTTGTTTGTATTATTTAACCTAGACGAACATTAAAAATATGACGAACAGAACCGTCTTTAAATGTCACATCTGACGTTGTGTATTGCCAGCTTATTTCACATATGAGAAATTGTTCAGATGTACGGGAAACTCAAACAATCTGATAACCTCGTTGTGTTCACTATGAACGTTTCCGGAGTATGTCGACTTGTTCCGAATGTCCGAATGAAGGTATGGGTGTGTTGGGCCAATGCCATGGGGCTTCTGGGATTGTTAGACATAGAAAAAGTGCTTCATTTGTAGTCAATCGGGATATTTACCAAGTCATTAATTTATTCATTCGTATCATCCTTTCGATGATGTAAAACTTTAAATGGCATTTGATGAAGTTAAAACAAATTTGTGTGATGCAAAAACGAAACTTTCAATTCATTTGAAGGAAATGGATTTCTGTTTAAACGGAGTGAAAAATATCCTTTGTATTGAAGAGAGTATCGTACCTGTCTTCAATATCCTTTACAATGTTGAAACCGTAAGTGCTATTTAATCAACACATTTTTTAGTACACGCTTAATTAAAATATAATAATGAATTATATTTTAAATGTACCATCCTCGGCTGTCATGGGAATTATATCTCCACTGTATTAGGATACACACCATGGACTCGTTCACTGCGATAGATCACGATGCTTATTATAGATAATTTGAGCAATCAAATTGCTCTAATGAGCGAGCTAATTTCTGTGCCAAGTGTGGGATAGGAGAAAGGAACACAGTGAAGTCACTCCGACATTATTTGTTGGTTGTTGTTTAACGCCGCACTCACTCCGACATGAAGTGCCCAGGGTATGTATCACAACCAAATGGAGATATAATAAAGCCTTGAGAACCGAGGATGGAAATGTGTATGCTATGAAGTATTGACATCACAAACGCGTTTTTGTGAGAAAATACTTATTTAATCCGCCAAAATGTACAGTATATCTGTATATCATTAATCGTCAAATATCCCAAACTTGCATGAGACGTGAAACTGCTGACGATCGATGCTCTAGTCAACTCATGTACTGCCTCTGTGAAGTGTACTGTATAGGTTATTATTTGACGTGAGTTTCTTATAGTGTATAAATGTGATCATTAAATGTACTAGTCTCTTGTATCTGTATATTGATATTAATCAGCCATGATATATGAATATAGGCTGACTATTTTATCAAATCCTAATCGCCTGTTACTTCCCATGACATGTTTCAATATTAAAATAAATGTACCTGTCCTGAAACCGTGTCTTGTGGTCAAGGGGAGGTAACTGCTGCAAGTATCATTATGGTGAAACGGAGTACGAATACACGGGATTCGAAGTTCGAACCGTGACCTCAGAAGAGTGAGTTAAACTTGTATTACAGCCACATAGTGACTGACATAAGTAGGCCTTTTTAGCTGACATTGACAATCACTACTACACACATCAAACAACTGTTTGTATTTTACTTTGATTCTGGCTTTTCTGGGGTCGCGAAATGGCGGGTAGCCTAATAGTTAAAGCGCTCGCTCGTCACGCTGAAGACCCAGGTTCGATTCCCAACATGGGCACAATGTGTGAAGCCCATTGCTCACGTACTCTGGTACTCGGCCATATCAACAATACTTTTGACGTATTCTTGATAGAAACGTTCTACAGTGTCACCTTAACAAATCCGCCCACATTATATCTTACTTTTGAGCAGAGACCATACAATATGGTCTGTTTTGAGGGAAATACAATATTGTTATAACTCGTAGAGGTAACTCTCCAACACCTGTTCAGTTTTGTGGCTGAGTGTCACGTAGCCTGTGATAAAATATGTCTTCCTAACAACAATCCATTAAAACCATGTTTAACACAGAAAACTTAAAATATTTCCCGACATTTTCTTCCAGTAAACCTGAATAAATGTTCTAAAATGTTTAAAAGGATGTTTCCAAATTACATAACAGCCTGTATGATAAAGCGTCAAACGTATTGATACATAGTAACTCATTAAACACGAGTAGTTGGAAGAAAGTATGACATTTCCCCAACGCTCGTGCAACGTATGGAAAGCGCGGCAAGTATGGAAGTGAACATGTGGCTGGAGAAGTCACGATGCAATGTGTCAACCATATTGTTTCACACATGGTGAGAGTATCATCATCTCTTCAGATGTAATGGCTTCGTTTGTGGTTTCTCGGAATGATCAAGAAGTGTGAGTACATTTGTGATTGAACTCTTTGACAATTACTGTAACAGCATTCAGCGTTCGAAATTAACGTCTTTCCTCAGGTCCAAAGCTGACTGAAAACCACTCGGACCCACAGCTTTTGTTTTCTACAAGTCCTTGTGGCTGTGTTTGCTGGGAATTACGTATATTGTAGCTAAAATATAGGGCCTACTTATTCTGATCCAAGACCCACAAATTCTGATCAAGACCAACAAATTGTAATGGTTCTGGGTCCTTATTGCATGCAGCTTTTCGGGGTTAGGGCAAACACTGACAGTATTGTCTAACACTGGTGATAGCCCATATGGGTGCCTCGGGTCGTGATTGCTTAAAGCGGCATACAACCACGCTGTGGCTCACTTTTAAGGAGGAGAAAACATCCTGCACAAATGTCGATGCGTAGCGGATTAATTATTTCTTTAGACAAAACCATTGTTGATAAGCAAATGCTCTTATTTGGTAGGGGCGGTGGGGTAGCCTAGTGGTTAAAGCGTTGGCTCGTCACGCCGAAGACCCGGGTTCGATTCCCCACATGGGCACAATGTGTTAAGCCCATTTCTGGTGTCCCCCGCCGTGATGTTGCTGGAATATTGCTAAAAGCGGCGTAAAACTAAAACTCAGTCAGTCTGTCTTATTTGGTAGAAAAAGAATTTTATTTTTTATCAAAGAAATATTCCAACAAAATCACGACAGCGAACACCAGAACTGGGCTCCAGAGACTGTACACACAACGGGAATCGAACCAGGGTCTTCGCGTGAACGCTTTAACTATAAGCCAAACCCAAGCGCCCCGCGTACCAGAAAAGGGCCCCCAAAGCCTACAGTGAGTGGTATTCCAAAATACCTTCCATCAGCACATCCGACATTTATAATTAAACAAAAACCGCACATCATTTAAGAGATACATATTCACCAATGTACACTCTGCATGCTCAACGATATTAAGACATGAGGTAGAAACACTTCATTTTCACCCGAGTTGCAATGGTCATTGAACAAACTTTCAGGACAACAGGAGGGGTGCGCACACCTGCACTCACTCTGGATCCGCCTATGCAGAGTTGATTCTATAATTGTTAACTAGTATAAAAACGGAATACTTAATGCAGGTAGGCACCAGCCTTGAGAAAATATTGTGATTTTGACAAAGGCAGTCCGTGAAAAGAGGTAAATATTACTATTTCAACAGGAACATTAATTCATTATGGAGACGAGGCGGTGGGCTAGTTGTTGAAGCGTTCGCTCTTTCACGCTGAAGA
This sequence comes from Haliotis rubra, assembly GCF_003918875.1. Lineage (NCBI taxonomy): Eukaryota > Metazoa > Mollusca > Gastropoda > Lepetellida > Haliotidae > Haliotis > Haliotis rubra. The sequence continues at coordinate 2,327,947 of NW_025767468.1, read as the reverse complement.
CCGCGGGTTCAGGTTCAGGACACCCCTATAAACAAAGAAAACGGGTCATTCCACCGAATTTTCCTCATAGGGATTGAATTCGCCCATTTTTGGTATAGAAAACGTGCGTTTTGCTCGCTCGCGAGCTATGGCGAGCTATGATATGTGTACGTTTTGCACCACGTGCGTGCCCTTTAACGCCTACTTATCCAAAGAAACCGGGAATTTACCGCATTTTGGTCGACTGGTCCATAACAAATACCTTTCTCACCATTTTGCACATTTAAGCCCCTCTACATTCATTATAAATGCGTTCGTGTACATTTCTATCTCTCGCCTTGGGTAACGATGTTTCCTCTTCATATTACAGAGGTACAGATAAGCTGCGTATCTGCGTAAATTACGCAAATATTTATGTGAAAACTCAATTCCTATTAAGTCTATTGCGTACAAGTACGCTTGATGTTTTGTAAATACTCAATAAATTTGATCTTGCATGCGTACAGACAAAAGTGTCAAATCTTAGCTTGCGTACCGGTGAATAGATAATGTAACAAAGGTGCACTGAGAGGTTCTGTTTCAGCACATGAACTTGGCAAGTTGCAGTCTTTCTTATCGTTTCTCATATTACAGATCAAATATAGATAACAAACACGTAAACGAACATTTAAACTTTATTATATTTTTACAATTAATGGAAAATGGCAAAATACCCAATTGAGTTTAGGTGAGGTGGGTACAATTTATTTGGTTACTCAAAGGAAAATTAAGATACTCAGTTGAGATGAACACAAGCAAGTACATAACTCAATGACTCAAAAGGTTATCTGTAGCTCTGATATTATCCGGAAGCTGCACTTGATGCGCACCTAAACTTCCGCAAAGGGACGTAATTCTTAGAGTTCGGAAACCGCTAAATACCTATGGTGTACTCTCAGGACCACTTTTACACTGGGAAAATCGCATACATGACATAACCCATTTCTGTATTTGGAAAGAAACATTTCATAATGAAAACAATCATTCATTGAAAGTAAATTTAACTGAAAGGACTTTATAATTGTAATTAAAATATAAATTACGGACACGTCTTTGTTTTTTCTATTTACTGTTTCAACATAAAAATGAGTACAAAGTGCAGCTGCAGTGGTCATGGGATTTGTGCGTTTTCAAAAGCTCGTCTAAGAAACATTCAAAGAAATCAAGGACACGCTCTTGAAATTAGGTTATTTAAAAGGGAAATCTACATACATTTGCACAGCCTGCATACACAATATACAGCTAAACGTTAATTAAGCACCACCAAATTCAAAAGTAAATATTATCAATTAGTGTCAAGTAAGGATAATGAAATTTCACAGTATGCTATATGCCTGTATTGCCCGTGCATCACACGTATCGCAGACATAAACTGCGCAATACAGAAGATGCACGTGCTCGATACACATGCACGGGGTCTTTCGACTGAAAACACAGTATTGTTGTTTGATACTTGGTGGCTGAAATTTGAACGTTGAAGCAACAGATCTTATTGTACTGTTCCAATACAACATGCCGAGACGTAGGCTATCCGAGAACCTACGATGGAGAATCATTGGCATGCATGAAACCGGTTTATCATGCCGTCAAATTGGTATCAATTTGAATCTCAATCACACCATTGTTAGCCGACTGGTACGAAAGCACGTGCAAACTGGAGACGTCAAAGACCGACCCAGACCTGGACGTCCAAGAAAAACTAGTGCTCGTGACGACAGGGCCTTAATTCGCTTAGCCAGACGCAATCCAATGACCCATGCTGAAGACCTCCGTAGACAATGGCGAGTGGGCGTCAGACTGTCCACGAATACCGTCCGAAAGAGGTTAAGAGCTGCAGGATTGCGTGCACGTAGACCAGTCAGACGTCCATTTCTCACTGACAGACACATGCAAGAACGCCTGGCGTGGTGCAGGTTAAGGCAAAACCACAATCTCCGATACTGGCGCAGAGTCCACTGGTCGGACGAAAGTCGTTACCTTTTGCACGTCACTGACGGCCGCAGCCGTGTCTGGCGCCGCCGCAATGAAGCTTATAACCCGGAAATGATTGAACCAACGGTCCCCTTTGGCGGTGGCTCAGTGATGGTGTGGGGTTGTGTGTCCTACGACTGCAAGCTGGACCTAATCACAGTACCGGGAACGTTAAACGGACAACGTTATCAACGTGACATCTTGGATGTTGCCGTAATACCCCATTTTGACAATCACACACTTGCCAGTCGTCCCCTGTTCATGGATGATAACGCCAGGCCTCATCGTGCCAGAGCAGTAGTCGATCATTTGAGGAACAATGCTATTGACACTATTCCATGGCCAGCCAAAAGCCCGGATCTTAATCCCATAGAGCATTTATGGGATTATCTTGGGCGCCAAGTGAGAGCCAGAGATCCTCCTGTGCAGAATATGGATGAACTGCAACAGGCTCTTCACGAGGAGTGGCAGAGAATCCCGATGCTTAGAATCAGACGTCTCATTTCAAGCATGAGAAGGCGTCTTGAAAATGTGATTCGTGTTAGAGGTGGATACTCCCGATATGGACTAAACAGTTTCTAGAGATAGCCATGATGACAACAAGCATATTTATGTTGAACGTTTGACATTGCAGATACCAGTATGGACTGGACAGTGATACTTTTCAGGCCTAATGAAATGGTCGTTTTGACGCTTATTCGCGCATAACTCCAATAAATTGGTATCAAAGATAATCATCGGCTTTGTTTTTTGTGTAGTGATAGTGCAGGACATCCCTTCAGCAAAATCAATCCTCTTTACATTGAGTCAGACAGGAAATTGCACTTTTCATGATTTGAATGTTGAACTTTTCTGAAAAAGTGGGTGGTGCTTAATTAACGTTTAGATGTATATCAATCCCCGACCGCGTCATGCCAAAAGACGTTAAAATATGGTACTTGTTGGTCCCTCCCTGGCGCTCGGCATTCATGGGTACAAGGACTGGTCGGCTCGGAGTCAGTATGTGTCTGAGTGGGGTATTCATGCTTCACTGCGGCATGGCATCTCAGTGGGCTAGCACTATAAAACCAGCTTAAGTCTGGGCTAGTACAAGCAGCCACACATACACATACACACGCATGCACGTCGTCATATGAGCGAAATATTCTCAAGCACGACGTTAAACCCAATTTCACCTCACCTTAGAAAACTGGAGGGTTGTTCTTAGTCAAAGTGTAGTATCATGACAAATACCATTGCTGTCCAAAACCCCTACAACATCAAGCCTCATTAGCGTTTTCTCTCTTTCACTGGCTCCACAATGTCTGATCATATCTTCTTTTCAGAACCCCCATCACACGAGTGCAGCATGTCAAGAACACCTGGCGCCTTATACGACTGCTTTCATCCAATCAGAGATACAAACCGTTCAGCAGACATTGTCCCACCAAAACCCGGATGGAACCATGACACTGTGACACACTATTTGTAAGGGTGAATTTGCTCTCAGTGACAAAGGGGGTGTATTAAGAGCGCAGAGGATCCTTATTGTCCCGTTGAATCCCCAAGCCCCTCCAAACATCACACTCGCAGACCCAATCATGGTAAATCCTTCAGGGTATCTGGGGAACCAAGACCCGTCAAGATCCTGGCTAAAATTGGTCTTCAGTAGCCCATGCTTATCGTAAGAGGCGACTAACGACTGACTTGGTTGACACATGTCATTGTATCCCAATTACGCAGATCGATGCTCATGTTGTTGATCATTGGATTGTCTGGTCCAGACTCGATTATTTACACTGCCGCCATATAGCTGGAATATTGCTGAGTGCGACCTACTACTATACTCACTCTAGGGAATCAAGCAGGGTTAGGGCAAGACAGTCGATAGTTGCAGGCTGCGATGGCTCACCCTACAACTTCGTTGATGGGACGACTGGTATGTCTGTAGTGAGTGTGGACAGGAATTCCGCAGCGGCACTAGTTTCTTAAGGCACTTCACGTCCACACATTCCATTCTTCCTCCTCCTCTTCCCCCAAAGCAAGTTGATACCAGTGAGTGAAAGTTGTTTCAACACATTGTGTCTCTTCCCGGTGCTGGACAGGTTGGATTCAACTTAAATGTCTCTTCAAAGTGAACCCCTAATAAAGCACATTGCCGTGTGTGTGTTATGCCCCTATTCCACACAGACCACGAATCCCACGAATTGCCACGAATTGACAAATTTGAGTATTCGTAGTTGAATCGTAATCAGTTCGCGAAGTTCTTAACTAATTCGTAATATAGTCGTAGTCAGTTCTTGCAGTTCTTGAGTAATTGGGAATTCGTGGCAAAAGTTTTGAACTGTTCAAAATTTTGGCCACGACTGACTGACTGACTGACTGAGTTTGGTTTTTACGCCGCTTTTAGCAATATTCCAGCAACATCACGGCGGGGGACACCAGAAATGGGCTTCACACATTGTGCCCATGTGGGGATTCGAACCCGGGTCTTCGGCGTGACGAGCGAACGCTTTAACCATTAGGCTACCCCACCGCCCCTTTGGCCACGAACTCCCGATTAAAAATAATCGTAGTTAATTCGTAACAAATTCGTAGTGCATTCTTAGGCATCGTAACCAAATCGTAATCAATTATTAGGTATTCTTAACTCATTCGTGTATTCGTCAGTTCGTGGTTTGACCATGAATCGGCTACGAATCTGTAAGGAATCTCACAAATTCACGCCGAAGCAGTTACGAAGCAAGTAAGAACTACCTACGAATGAGCTACGACATTAAATTGGGTATATAAGGAGTTTAACATTCACTTCCGGTCATTAGCTGCTGACGATTGTGCCACGTATCAACGTATTAGCAAGATGCCAAGAAAAGCTGCAAGTAAGGGCAAGGGGAGAGGGAAGAGAAGCAAGAGAACCAGGGAAGAGGGAGAAGAAGGCAGCACATCACCCCGAACCCCCATAAGAACCCCCACAAGCGTAGCTACCCCTCCACTGGAAGATGAACCAGCTCCAGAAGTGGAAAACAATGTGGCAGATTCAGCAGCTCAGTCAGTGGCTGGTGATGTTGGTGATGTTGGTGATGATGGACTAGCAGCTTCTTCCCAGTATAAGAGTAAGAAAGCCAGGTTCTTGTCCAACCTCACAGAGGACGAACAAGAGGATGTGGCCCTCTTCCTTGAGAGGAATGACTTCATCTGCAACAACAGGCGGTTAGACCACCTCTGTGTCTCTAAAAAGAATAAGGCGTGGGAAGATCTGGCCCAGGAGATGGGGAAGGAGATGAAGGCACTGACTACATTTTTTGAGAGCATCCGTACCCAGATAGGGAAACTCAGGAGGAAGAAGAGTGGTCAGGCATCTGTTGAGATGACAGACCGCCAACAGTGGATATGGACCAGATTCAAGTTCCTGATGCCCCACATCAGACATGTCACCCAACGCATAGTCCAGAGCTTCCGGAGTGGCGCCACCACCAGCCAGTGTGATGAGTTCCAGGAGCCACAGTATCCAGTGACCACCACACCGTCCACCACCACCACTTCCGGGAGAACGAGTGTGACCGTGTCCAGCACCAGCGGATCCAGAGGCAAAATAATGGGGGCCGAAACCTTAGACCAGGAGCTGCACACCTGCAAGGACCGTCAGGAGAAGCTGTTACAGATCCTGCAAGCGCCTTCTGTGCCTGAGGTCCCCCATCCAGAGAGGTTAAAGTTCGCGGAGTACCTCGGGCATGCTTTCCAGAACCTACCCCAGTCAATCTACCGTGACGTACAGAAGGCCATGTTTGACCTTCTGTTCAACGCTGAGAAGCAGGCAGATCTGGAAGCAGGAAGGTCAGCACCAGCACCTCCTCAACTGTACCAGCAGTGGCAGCGAGACCCCTCGCAGTGGCAGTCCAGACCGGTGGCCCCAGCTGGGTCGGTGTGGCACTCACAGGAGCCAGCCTGGGTCGACAGGCAGTTCCCAGGATACAGCCAGTCTCCAAGCCAACAGGAACTGCCCCGTCAAAGGTCATCACAGACAGCTACCTACACCAACCTGGTGCCTCCTGCCCAGAGCCAGCAGCCCCGGTCGTCCTCCAGTGCCTCGGAGCATCAGCAGGAAGCATCATTCAACCTGTCTGAGATACTGATGGACATCAGCCCCACAGCAGTTGCCACTCGGGTCACAGATCTCGACGGCAACCGCTCAGCTTGACAGGTCCACACTCTCCACTCCATAGACTGTGTGTTTAGCTGTGTACATCTTAGACTGTGTGCTTTTAGCTGGGTGCTCTTAGTGTGATGTCTAAAAATTCCTCTCAAAGAGTTTGTTTTTGTTTGATATGATATGATTATGATATGAATGTACTTAGATAAGCATTTCTATCTTTCAGTTTCATATAATACCAATAAAACTTGAAAAAAGATATAAAAAAGAATAAAGTTTGTTTTTGTTTGCATGGTCCGAGCAGAGATATTGAGAGATGGATTGGGGCAATGTGAAGATTGCAAAAACAAAACATTCATGACATAAAGCAGAAATTCTAAGATAGTGAAGGAGGGAGCTGTTGTGCAAGTAGTCAGTAGAGCAATACAAGCCCTCTTGGGTCTCTTGTTTTCATAAACATTTTATTAGCGCTAATGAGCACTATTAACATAATTTTAGCATGAAATATCAACATTTATCATTCAGTTAACATTCACTCCTGCCTGTCTGTCTTGCCATGGAACTGAACCTGCTTCACTGTTAAAGTAGGCCTTAAGATAGTTTCTCATCACTTTGCCCTTACGATTGTCTCTGTTGGGTTACTGGAACTGGGGTATCTCCTCCACCTGTTGGTCTGCCCTCCAGGCACCAGGGATGTTGTTGTGGTCCTCATCCTCCCGGTCCACATCTGCATTGCCGATAGCAGGGAATCTGATCCCCAGTAGGTTGTGGAGGATGACTCCTGTCTCCACCAGTAGCCGCACCACACCAGGTCCTTGTTCCAGGGTGCCCAGGAAGCATCTCCATCTGTTGGCCAGTATTCCGAAACCATTCTCCACCACACGTCTGCCCCTGGATAATCTGTAGTTGGCCACCAGCATGTCATTGTCCAGACCCCTCCTGCCATAGGGTTTCATGAGAAAAGTCCTCAGAGGAAAAGCATCATCCCCCAGGATGTAGTAGGGTGTGTCTCTGTCATCATTGGGCAGGGGATCGCTGTCCGGGAAGTTTATGGTGTTGTCATCAATGCACTCTTTCAGTTCTGAAGCACCAAACAGCTGTGCGTCGGATTGATGACCTTCTCCACCAGTGTCTATCCAGATGAATTTATAGTCCGCATCCACCAGGGCCAACAGCACCACAGAGAAAAAACCTTTGTAGTTGTGTGGTTTCCTGATGGCTATGTGCTTGCCATCCAAGGCCCCCAGGGCATGAGGAACATTCCACCGATATTGGAACTGCTGGGCAATGTCTTTCAAGTCCTCCTGGGTCTTTGGCAGTGGCATGACTTCATCCTTCAGCTCCTGTATGATGGCCTGACAGACTTCCTGCACAATCCATACCACTGTGCTGTAGCCACACCGGAAGTCATACTGGATGGTGTGATACTGGTCTCCTGTAGCCAGGTGTCTGAGAGTCATGGCTAGCTTCATTCCGGCATCTAGGGCTGGTCTCATATGGGTGTCCCTCCTCTGGATGACTGGGCTAATCCTGTTGAGGAGCTCATCAAACATGTGGGGTGGCATTCTCACATAGTGGCAAATGCATTCTCATCTTCCATCCTCAGCTCTTGCATCAGTCTGTTGTAGTGACCATATTCTAGTCTTCTATCTGGTGTCAGCCACGGTCTAACCCACCACCTGGGTGCTCTTCTTCTCCTCCTTCGAAACAGTCTTCTTATAGTGATCAGCTGCTGGTGTTGATACTCCAGTTCCAGGGCCAATACGACAGCTGCTCTACGGTGAACATCCATTTTGGAACTGATACCCAAACAAGGGTGACGACCCTTTTATACCTATCTCCCACGAATTGTCAAGAGTAGTCACGAATTCATTTATTCGTACCCGATTCGTACGTGCATTCGGCCTATTCTTAACTGATTCGTAACTGATTCCTAATATTCGGGCAGTATTCGTAATATATTCTTGTAAATCGTAGTGAATTCTTGACCATATGCGTGCGATTCCAGCCGAATCCCACGAATATTCGTACCTGTATCGTACCTGTATTGTAAATGAATCGTAGAGTTTCACGAATGGACGCAGAAAAGTTGTACAATTCCACGAATCAGCACGAATTCTCACGAATCCTCAAATTTATCAATTCGTGGCGATTCGTGGGATTCGTGGTCTGTGTGGAATAGGGGCATTATGCAGATTCCGGACCCCTCATCCATTGGCATACGCGGAGTCCTGCAGTAATCACCACTCATGGCAAATATCTCATCTTGCTGCATTCCTGCCTCCGGGAAATACTATTTCAGTTCTTGACCGGTAGACCTACGGCTGAACGTACGCCCGCCGATGTTGGTGCCTGGATTTTCGGATGAAGGTGTCCAAACTACCGGTTTATCTTGAGTGTTCTGCTTGAGTGACTTATTCCCATCTTCTTTTGCTTTGCTGCCAAGGACACGGTGTCCACCTTCGACTACGGTACCAACGCCACAACTTACATGGAGCTTATGGGCGGTGGGGTAGCCTAGTGGTTAAGGCGTTCGCTCGTCACGCCGACGACCTGCGTTCGATTCCCCACATGGGCACAATGTGTGAAGCCCATTTCTGGTGTTCCCCGCCGTGATATTGCTGGAATATTGCTAAAAGCGGCGTAAAACCCAACTCGCTCACTACATGGAGGTTATGTTTAGAGATTGCCGAATGCTCCTGAGAGCTCCCCAAGAAGTCCTAGACATTATCCACCACTCAGAGGTACTTTCGTTAAGTGGACTTACGAGTGTGAAGGCGAAGGCGGCGATTTTATCCTGGAAGGCAGTAACCGACGTGTTATATGTATATCATAATCAAGGAAACTTCAATTGCATACTCAGTATTAAGCGTATTATAGTATTCCATTGAACATGTTACCAACATCGAACAGTCTTCATCACAACTTAGCTCCCTTGCGTCAATGTTACTAGTTGTATATTTATTATTACTAGTATATCAATGGATCTTAATCTGAATTAATTTTGTGACCTTAGTATCTGATACTATTGTGATTAGATCCAGTACAGCTGACAGTTTCAGCAAAGAAGAAACAGCTCGTCCCGTCCCGCTCTTTGTTCTGCCAGATGACGACCCCATAGAAGGACTACCTTCATAACTCCCCTCCATGGCACAGATAAAAGATTAAACAAATGTTATGTTTCTTTGTAACATCTTTAATCCTCGCAAAGACACGAGGGCCTGTGCTCCATGGTAGCAGAGAAACTAGCCACGTTCTAGGTATGTATATTTTACCAGTAATGAATATTGGTTTTTATTAATATTCCTCAGCAAAAAGTTTTATGATAAAAAGTTAATCCAATGTATGTAGGTTGACAGCGCTTTAACACAACAGTGGCGAAAGAGGAAACTAAGGACATACTACAGTTTGGGCTGCAGCTCCAAAACCTAGAGAGCAATAAGGAATTACTCGGTAATCTGTATTTAAATTTAGTTGTAAGATTGGCATTAGCTTTCTTATAAGGGTATTTCGTTTTGGGGAAAAGGTTTGGATTTTTTTTGGGTGTTGGGTGTTGACCAGTAACCAAATTTACGTTGGCAGACTACAGTTCATTATTAAATATGAATCGTGTATAATGTGAAAATGAAAAAAAATGAATTCCATTATCTTAGACTTGATTTTGGTTTTAACAATGAAAACTTAATACCTAAACAAAGTATACTTAATTATATACTTAAATATTGAATTTGTGTGCATTCTGCATTCATTTTAGAATGGTAGATTTCATATAGTGTCTTTTGATATTGCAGGTAACAAAATGCCTTCACCGAAGAAATGTAGTTGTTCAAAGCACGAGGATTTCCTTGGTCATGACAGATTCCTACCAGGTAAAATCAAGTAAATTCCTCAAAGTGGTCTTTGATATGCTCTTAGAAAATGGATTCTTGAAAGCAAAATCAACATTTTCTTGAACTTCTTGTGTAAATTATACAGAAAGGAAGTAGAACGTCCCCACTAATCACCGCCATTCGGATGCCTTACAAACTGTCAAGCAGTGTGTTGCAGACAACATATACAGTGAGAAACACTCGTTACTGCACTAGGTTGCTCACTGTTCCATGATTTAGGTGAACAAGGAGACAGCCTTTGTGGCCTCTACAGACATACTGAGACATGACTGATGTTGCCTCCAAGGTAGTGTGGACCCATGAGGGTCCGGGTTAGAATATTGATCTTCAGTAACCCATGCTTTTCTAGGAGGCGACTAACGGGATTGAGTGGTCAGGCTCGCCGACTTGGTTGACTCGTGTCATCGGTTGCTCGTGCTGTTGATCACTGGATTGTCTGGTGCAGACTCGATTTATTTATAGACCGCCGCCATATAGCTGGAATATTGCTGAGTGCGGCGTAAAACTAAACTCACTCATTCCAAGGTATGGCCCAACTTGTCAGGAAAACTCCTTCACCGTTTTCTGCGCTGCTAGGTACTGACGTGCATCATCGCTCCCAAACAAACTTTTCTTTGTACGCAGTGTAGAAAAACCTGTGCAGCATTGTTAAAATCTAGTGTTGACGCGTGGCTTTCCTACTCAATCTCTGTTACTTCTCCAGTGGGAGTAAGACAACCAACTTGATTAGTGCTAGGTCATCTGGCACCATACAAAAATGGCTAGAAGTTGGAACTCTGACCCCTAATCAATGCCCAAACTCTACAGACGTAGTAGTGGTATGCGGTAACAGTCAAGTCATACAAAGGAATTGGCGCATCACTAAATTATAAGACCAAGCAGAGTGTTGTAACCAATGTTATGTACATTTCCAATCCTGTTTCAGATATACCAACCAGAACTGTCTCCTACTTATCGTTGCCGCCATACGAATCTCTGGTCAGAAATCACGTAGAATCAGAAATGATCGTTTATTCGCCGAATTTGTGGAATCACGCTTTTCTTGGTACGTTGAGGCAGATCACTCAGTTTATGCTTCCTCAATCAAGACATCTTCTGATCCATAATCGGGGGGTAGCGTAGTGGTTAAAGCGTTTGCTCGTTACGCCGAAGACTCGGGTTCGATTCCCCCACCCCCACATGGGTACCATGTGTGAAGCCCATTTCTAGTGTCCCGCCGCCATATTATTGCTAAATGCGGCCTAAAACTAAACTCACACATCATCCTCAAACACCACCTCTTGGCTTGGCGATCCTATAATGTGCAATCCTCGCCGCCATTCAGAAAAGTACATCACTGGGTACCCTTCGTCCATGGATAGGCTTGGTTCGCTGTGCATTCTCTTCTCAAATCTTCAGTATCTGGTTTCTTTGCCCAGAACGACAGTCTGAAATTCACACACCAACATCCCATGTTAAAAACACTATTTCCTGGCCCGAACATATTGATCTCAATTTAACCAAAGCAATGTTCAAACTTCTTTGGATCCCATTTATCAAGCACATCGCCCTTCTGTGCGGCTTCAGAACACCCATGGATGTTCCTAATCATCATGTTTGGCACTATTGATCCATATGGCGTTCCTGCTTGAGCAACCACCACCGACCCTGTTCGCAACACCTGAAGTGATCAGAAGTCAAGAACCCCAAGCACCTCTTCACATGGGATATCCTCCGCACCTTCAATTTCCCCGCTATTCACATTCCGCTCCTCGGTAAGACGGAACAATACCAGATTCATGTTGGCATCTACTATATTCTATGGACTAAATTGCACATACCAAGATATCATCTTAAAGACGATTCTCAGAAATTCTGCAAATCAGGATGTTCAAGACCTAAGTTATCAGTGCTTCAGGACACGAGAAAGTGCTGATTTCGTCCTAGATGCAAGGAACAGGAGTGTTAAAAATGTGGATGCCATTGGGAGTTCCCACAATCTTGAAAAGGTATGACATTACTGTCCTAACCCATGCACAATAACTTTAACGGTTTTATTTTTCAACATTACATTCTCTAACACTTGAAGAGATAAGTTAGCATTTGTACTTAATTGGAATGTTATTGTTTTGAGAATGACGTTTTGATGGTATGTGAAGCCCATATGAATAATCACAGCAGTAATATATGGAATATTGCCGAAAGTGGCGTAAAACTTAAACTCTCTCACTTCATAAATCTTATGGCACTGCCGAAGTTATCACTGTTAAAGAGGTGGCCAAGACACAGTCGGCGTCTCAAATTGAAAACATTAATTTGTAATGCGTTACTCCCACATATACAAGTAATGAAATTTCTTTGTAAGGGTGTTAAATATAATGTCATCCATAGCAAAGAGTAATCAGTTAAAAGAATCTTGACTTACATGATGCATAGTCGTGTGTATATATATATCATCACTATTTAATGATGTACAGAGGGAATACGAAGCTAGTTCAGTTTCGGATGACAGTGGGGAGTATAAAAGTCTTCGTTTTGTAGATCTCGGTGCTGTGGGTCGTTTACAGGCCAATTGTTCGCCACTGAGCTTTCTTTTAAACCTATTAAATCAGTGAAGAATAAATACCGCTCGTTGCCTTTTAATGTGGCCTTACTGCGACAATTACGCTTAAAACCAGATGGAGGTGTTAGGAACAAAAGGGGAAACAAGAGGGCGCTGGAAATTTACTTCTGACCGACAAGGAAAAGAGTGGTGAGTTACCATTGCATATATGTTAAAATATCTTTAATGATGCAGAGGAGCCCTCTGCTTCGAGCACCCGTGACAATGAAGGTTCATTCTAACCCATGCTTGTCTTAAGAGGCGACGAAAGTCCGTTTGGCTCAAAGCGGACTGATGAATTGCAATCGAACTCATAAACCGAGGGGTTAGTGCCAGAACACCTTAAGTAAATAATTCTGTCAAATTAAGTTAAGAGTATTAATGCATTCACATACTGATATGTTACTCATGCAAAAAAGCCCATAGCAATCAGGGGCTTAATTAGGTGTTTATGCATTAGAGTTCAAACAACTTATCAATTATCTCTCCTTTTGGTATAGACCAGGTTATGCTATGTTAATATACACCGTTCAGTCCTGCTCAACTGCTGTAGCCACGCTTGACATTCTCATGCCATAAACCCTTAACTGGCAGCAGTCGCCTCTGGCAGACTGTGTGTGGTGTCCATCAAGAATTTCCTTTACCGGTTAAAACAACTGATATGCTGAAGGAATTTTCTGGCTCTTTAGACTTACAGCTGATAAGGACCTCTCTCCGGGGTCAGATGGTCTTAATTACTGTTATTCTGTTGTGGCCATATATAAGCGTGCCTCTCCCAGCTGTTTACAGGGTTTGTTTCACACTAGCCAAGGTTAGTATATTTTGAACCTTGGGAGAGGAGCTATTTTCTAAAGTGTGTGTTTATATTAGAACATTTACAGTACGGAAATCCCACTAAGACATTACAGGTAAGTCTTATCTGTAAATAGTAAATAAGTACTTGTTAAATATAACACATATAAGTGTGGTAATATACTTGTATTTCACTTAGAGATTTGCTGACTGTATAAAGTTGTTTGGCAGCACTAATTAAAATTGAAACTTAATTGCTTTGATTATTCAGTGTTATTGTTATCAAATTCAGTGTGTGATATTAGCCAGTCCCTTAGTTTAGTACTCTGGTTTTAGGTCTGTGCAAGATGTCTGAATTATGGTCCGACGCAGATGAAGATGAATTATTACAATCTGACTTTGCCACAGCCACAAGTTGGTCACTTGCCACTAATATGTCAGTCAATTCTGATTATATTCAACATGAACCAAACCCATGTGGGGTGTGGATGGATACCCCAGCACAACCTGATAAACTATCGGATATGCCAATACAGTATGACGCAAATGATGAAGAGGATGAGTCAGTGGATATACCAGCACCGGGTGATACCACTGAGGATAATCAAACCCAATTTGTATCAATACAGCGTGATGTGCCTCTTGATTTACAAAGAAAGATGGATACTACACCCAGATATTTACTTCAACAGTGTGCAATACCAGTACAGAGTGATGCGCCTGCAGACATACTTTGTACAGAGTGATGATACAACAGACACAATAGTACAGAGGGATGCACATATAGACATTCAAGTGCAGTGTGATGCGCCAATAGACATACCAGAACAGAGTAATGCGCCTATAGACATACAAGTGCAGTCTGATGCGCCTTTTGACATACCAGAACAGAGTGATGCACCAAAAGACATACAGGTACAGGGTGATACACCCTAGATATACCAGAACAGAGTGATGCACCTATAGACATACAAGTACAGTCTGATGTGCCTTTGACGTACTAGAACAGAGTGATGCGCCTATAGACATACAAGTGCAGTGTGATGCGCCTATAGACATACCAGAACAGAGTGATGCGCCTATAGACATACAAGTACAGTCTGATGTGCCTTTTGACATACCAGAACAGAGTGATGCGCCTATAGACATACAGGTACAGTCTGATGCGCCTATAGACATACAGGTACAGGGTGATGCACCTCTAGATATACCAGAACAGAGTGATGTACCTCTAGACATACAAGTGCAGTCTGATGCGCCTATAGACATACCAGAACAGAGTGATGCGCCAATAGACATACAGGTACAGGGTGATGCGCCGATAGACATACCAGAACAGAGTGATGCGCCTATTGACATACCAGTACAGACTGATGCACCTATAGACATACCAGCACAGAGTGATGCGCCTACAGACTCATTAGTACAGTGTTATGGACGCGGAGGAACATCATCTCTGAGGGATAGTGACAGTGACTTTGACACTTCAGATAATGAACTATTGTCAACATTAAAGAGTAGGAAAAGACTGGTCCCTGACAACGATCCAGCATCATCGTCAGGTGAAGAATATGATCCAGATGAAACCGCACTCGATTCATCGGACTCAGAGTTTTACTCCAGTTCAGAATCTTCAAATGAACCTGTGATCAAAAGCAAAACTTGTTAAACTTAAAGACAAAGAAACCACTTGACAAAGCGAGCCTGGATACTTCCAAGACCGCATCTTTATCAGCTGCATCAAACAAAAGTCGACAGGTACAAAACTATTCTGCTCAAATGCGTGAGATTCATGAAAGAAGATTGTTACAACTTGCTCAGTCTAACGGATACATTATACAACAGGTGCCTCGCGATGGAGACTGCTTCTTTACTGCGTCAGCGCTCCATCTATCAGGAAGTATGAAGGCCACTCAATTGAGAAAACAACTTTGTGATCATTTAGAAGAAAGGAAAAAAGTCAATGTATTCATTCATCCTATCAAGGAGGACAGAAATCTAGAAAAATGGCAGGATTATTTGCTAGAAGTAGAAAAACTGCGTGAGGCTGGCTACTTCTCCAACAGAGTTGTAGATTTCCTCCCTCTGTCACTGGCAAACTGGTCTGGCCAATGTGTTCGAATATTTTGCAGCAAAGCATCAATCCCTCTCATAGACATTACGCCAACAGCCCAAGGAATTGAGAAGAAAACCCGAATTGTCTTGGCATATACATCGATTACAGGACTTCCCGACCACTATGATGCCTGTATGACTCCAGCAATGCCATCTACGTCATCAACACACATTTGCCACGACAGTACTGCACTGACGTCAGCAACATCCCAGGGCACTTCATTCGCCATTTCTTACAACTCCAGTACAATTCCTGTTACATTCAATTATGAGAACGATGTTACATCACGATGTACTCCCACAAACGATACTGATATTCCAGCACCCACTTCTAACATCCCCTAAACCACCAACACCAAGAAAGTCAGCAGCTTTCAACACACCTCCAAAGAAGACATTATTCAGGAAACGTCGAGCAACTCCTGAAACCTGGATTAAAAAATAAAAGAAAACATTTAAGACTGTCTGGACAAGAATATGTAAATCAGGAAGGGAAAACTATGAGGGCTAGATCTGTACAAGCAGCCGACTGTTCCAAATGTCGGTACAAATGTTCTGAAAACATCTCTGAAGAAACCCGTAAAAATATTTTTGAAACCTTTTGGAAATTATCCTCATACCCAAGACAGAAAGACTTCATTTGTTCAAATACAACAGAAAAAAAAACTCGCACTTACCTGGATGAAGAAGAAAATGTGGTACAGAAAAAACGCCAAGTTCACCGAACGTACTCCTTTCAACTTGATGGAGAACGACACAATGTCTGTAAAACATTTTTCAGAAAAACTTTGGATGTTGGTGAATCCTATATCAATCATGCTCTACAAAATAAGAACCAGGGGATGTTTGCTGGGACTGAAAAAAGGGGACACCACAAACCACATAACAAGACTGCCACCGGTACACTAAAAATGGTTCGAGAGCACATAGAATCATTCCCAACAGTTGATGCTCACTACACCCGGCGAGATACGAACAGGAAGTTTTGGGATCGACATTAAATATAAAAAATGTATGAACTGTACAAAGACAAGTGCACCAGTGAGGCTACCAAAGCAGTGTCATCATCACTTTACAGGAAGGTGTTCACCGAGGAGTATAACTATTCCTTCATATACCAAAAAGGACCAATGTTCTGTGTGCCAGAGGTACTACAGAGAAAAGGAGAGTGGGTCAGTTCAGCAAGAACTTGAACAGGAGTACACACAACACCAACAGAGAAAAATGAGAGCCCGTGAAGAAAGATAAAGGACAAAGCCCTTGCTCTGAAGGACAAATCAATTTTTGTGGCAACATTTGATCTGGAGGCTGTTTTGTATACCCCATGCTCACTTGTCAGTGAACTTTTCTACATGAGGAAATTGAACTGTTACAATTTTACAGTGTACGATTTAGTCACAAAAGGAGGCACATGCTTTGTATGGTCGGAAGTGGATGCCAAGAGGGATCATGTGAAGTTGCATCTTGTCTGCAAATTCAGCTGAAGGCTTTGCCACCAACCGTCAAGCATGTAGTTCTGTATTCAGATACCTGTTCAGGACAGAACAGAAACCAGTATGTCGCAGCCTCCCTATTACATGCTGTGACCACTATTGAACACATCAGTACAATTGACCACAAATTTCTGGAGCCAGGCCACACACAGATGGAGTGCGATGCAATTCATTCTACCATTGAATTTGCCAAAAAGAATACTAGCATCTATGTGCCAAGCCAGTGGGACACTGTTATAAGAATGGCCAGAAGAAAGGACCCTTACATTGTCGTCCCAATACAGTTCACCTGATGTGATGGACTTTAAGAAATATGCCCATGGTAGACTGAAAAACACCAAAATTGATACAGATGGTGGTCGTGTGAACTGGTTGTCAATGTGCTGGATGCGCTACATTAAAGGCAACCCCAGAAAACATCTTCTTCAAGACTGAGCACAGCAATGAGCCATTCAGAGAACTGAAAGTGTCTACAGGCAGCCGCCGGGGAAGACCTCAGAGTATCTGTGGACCTCTGACCCGAAAGTACTCCGGGAAAACAAGCAATTTCCTCAGCCAAGAAAAAGATCTCATGTCACTCTGTCGGTCGGGTATTATACCCAGAGAGTATCACAATTATTACAAAGAACTCCTGACAGATGCTGACAAACTAGAATGCCTCCCCCTTCCTGACGCCTTGGAGCAGGATACGGACACTGATACAGACTAAAGCTACGACACTGAAAAAGCAGTCGTTGCTTTGTGCTATTACATGGTGTTAGTTATAATATGATTGTGGACATGGGTGAGGTTAGTGTAATTATCATACTGTCATAGTTTGGTTTTATATATTTCTTAGTCACTTTCATTCAAATGGTATGTCATGTTTCCAAGAACAGGTTATGTTGTATTATTTCCTGACTCCTCATTTACTGTAAAGTGTTCTGCTATATATTTCCTCTTTTTTGCAAATTTAACTCCCGCATATAACTTGCACACAATATTTCACACAAATCACCTTTTTCCACCAAACGACATAGTTATGCAAACCTTTTCCTATAAGACATTTAACAAGTTTAAAGTGTATGAAATAGTGTTAAGAGGTGGATATCAATATTAATTCTCAATTCAAGAAATGGCATTTAAATTTTGAGAAGTCATCAAATCATTAACGAAACGAAATACTACTCATTATTATATCTAACATGTCACATATCTGTGCCATCAAATACCTAATGCAATTATTCAGTGTTCTATCTAATCCGTGTGATGTAATCTTGATTCACTTATAACAGACTAAATTTTTAGTATCAAAGGTCTTTATCCTTCATCTATGTCATAGTCTAGTGTCATAGTTCTATTAAGTTTTTATCATCCAAAACGGTGTTCCACAGGAGATATTGCTTGTGTGCGATCAGACGAAATCTCCTAGGACATATCGTTTTGAGAGTAAATTTTGCACAATGCCCTGACAATGCTATGACGTCATGTACTTGATGCCGTCACATTGCTATGACATCGCTGCACTGCGAGTTCAATGGCAGTACTGTGTTCAGAGATGACCATTTTTCATTGAAAGCTAATGAAGAGTGATTTTGAAGATAAATATATCTCACCCTCGTGTCTTCTGATATCAATATATCAACACTCGTTGATCAAAGTAAACATATCGTCAAGCCTCGGACATTTGTTACTTTATCAACTCGTGGTGATATATTTGATATCAAAATACACTCGGCAATATACTCTATATACCAAGCGGCTTAAATTATTACCAGAGCGTTACATTATCCCTAATTTGACTTAATACGCAATGGGCTTTTCTGTGGTTGCGTGTTATGTGTATGTTTGTGACTCTGCGTGATTTTTCTTCTATTCTATTTAATTTGAAACTATACTGTTTATGAATTTCTGTTTACATGTAGTATAATATTGAAATAGTTAAAAATACTGAAATACAATGTCTTATAGTAATATGTTTTATTCTTCAATAAAGAAGTACACGGTAATGATGCATTGTGGAATTATGTTGAAAGTATTGTGACGCTGTTGTCATGAATATATCTAAAAAGAAAGTCTTGAAGGTGGTTTAAGCAATTACTGATGTCTTCAGTGATAACAACATGTGAAGATACAATCTCACAAGCACAATTTAAGGCTAGCTATAAGTAAAATGCATTCAATAACAGAAAGGCAGTTAGTGCTGGTTAATGGTTCCAGCCACCAGCTGAGAGTGTGGGATACTGCCTAAAGCAGCTTTAACGTGGGATATGGTTACAGGGCTTAGAGGAAACAGTGGTTGGCGGCTGTGATGATATGGGTGATCTTGAGATCAGGTGTCATTGCTTTTAGTTGGCTTCCGCATTGATACAATTGTTGGGGCAAAGATAATGCTCCCCGAGTTAGTGGAAACTGCGACACAGGAAATCGTATCCGCAAACTATGCCACAATCCCCTGTTTAAAGATAACCGGATTCTTGACTCGGGGACAGACATATTCTCAACATATTCTTAACTGCCATACACTGTGTTTGTAATTTAACTGGTTCTCGCTCTCATGTTTACAGAGCCCAGAGTGTTTTACATTTAAGCCAGAACAAGCTAAAGTTTATTTTCGTCATACCTATTTAATTAGGCTGATTATATTTATGGTTGTATAGTAACATGAATGCACCAACATACTCTGTCACCTAGTCACAAAACAGTAAAAAAGAATTTAGTATTTTTTTTTTTATAACTGTCCAAACATTTGAGTGCTGTTTCTCGAAATGTGCCTGTGTGGTTATAAGTGGTTCTGGCTCTAACCCCTCGAAACATGAAACGGTACAGCACAGGTTATTAAATGTCTGGTGAACTGTCAATAGTTTGGGTTTTTTTGGAGAACCTCTGGGCTGAGTGTTTATTAGTTTTTCGGGGTTGATTGTCTGGTCCAGACCGCCGCCGAGTATGGTGTAAAACTCACCCTGTTTCGAGGAAGTAGCGCATCATTTGGAAACTTGTGTGACGTTGCCATGTTTACCCACGTGGTCAACGTATGGCTGACTGAGTTTTGGTTTTACGCCGCTTTTAGCAACATCACGGCAGGGGGACACCAGAAATGGGCTTCACACATTGTACCCATGTGGGGATTCGGCGTGACGAGCCAACCCCACCGCATGGATACTGGTATCGCGATGACCTCAGTTACGTAACTATTTTTTCATGCATTGTGGGAATGTAAACATTGCCGTGTCGCTGTTTAATTGTGAGTCGAACTGAGACATTTATATCCGTCTGGAAACGAGGAGCTACGGAGTAGTTTACTGTAGGTGACGTCATGCAAATATTGTACTACAGTACAAAACTCTTCCGCAACCTCTTTATGAAACCGGTTTAAAAACATAACAAAAATACGCTAGTTTGTCAATTTATTGCATGTAAGACGTGGGTAATAAATAAAATAGCACACTCGGTCTCATTACATACGAAACTAGTGACCCTTCTAGGATATCTGACCTCGCTTTCGGTCGGTCAGATACCATAGGAAGGACTCTCGTTTCGTATGTAATGAGACCGAGTAGTATTCTCTATGTACCCAGCCGACTTCAGAGGCGAATTCCTTGTCAAGCGCGGCAGACCCCAATGTAGTCTATCATATAGCCCATTCATTCACATCCTGACAATGCTTTCATTATCTGTAAAGTATGATCATTTCATAGATACGACTTCGGACAATTTAAGTGACCAGGCACGAGAAATAGATGCCAAAGGCAGTGAGGGTATTAAGTTAAATAGATTTGATCACATGTATTACAATAATTATTGTGTTTGCCTGAGTGCCATTGGAGAATTATGCAATCTTCTACATCACCCGACAGTGTGGACATACTTAGTTTTAGCAATATGTAAACACTCGGCTTACCCGTCTGTCCCGTATGGGACAATATTTGACTTTCTTGAAAGCTTGTACTGTGTTCTTGGTTTCCCTGGACTCCCTGAAATATAGTATGGAAAGTGAACAATGCATTTATTTGGTAACCTTCTTACAAGGATACGGAGGGACTCCGTAAATAAGCGTCACACATTGTATCCATTGTGGGGAACCGACTCTTCGGTCTGACCAGTGAACGTTTTAATTTGTTATGCAGTGATTCGATGCTCAAACGGCCAAAGTCGTTTTTTCAATAATACTAGCTTATCAATTGACATTCTTTATAGGTTGTCACGTTGCCGTGAAATATCAACTCCTGTTTATTTCCTAGGTGAATTTTCACTTTGTGAGATAATGGGAGTTCAAGTCAGGATTTTCTCAAACAAAATTTCAAGCTTTTCAACTTTGATTTCTAGTCTTTACAATCCCGTTTACAAGATAAATGTAGTTTTTAATGCGGTGAATCCCCAACTTAACGAAGGTTTTTTTCTATGTCACCTACTGAAGAGCTCGCTATCCTAGCTAGGATAGGGATGGGTCTTATCCTAACTAGTTAGGATCCGTCTTAGCTGGGACACTTTCGAGAATAGGCACCCAGCAATTCACAAACATTGGATTGTGTTTGAACACAGAAGATCAATATACTGGGCCCGAGGAAAAACGCAGAATCATACGTGGTCATGGACAAAAAGAAACCTGGAAATGATGTAAATACGAAATGAGGTTCACACATTGTACCCATGTGGGAAACTACTACTAGGTCGTGTATGGTGTTCGTCAGTCGTTATTTCTTTTGCACAGTATGGTAAATAGAGAATACTACACGAGGTGTCATTACATACGAATTATACGAAACGAGTGTCTTTCTTATGGTATCTGACCGAGCGAAAGCGAGGTCAGAAACCATAGGAAGGTCACGAGTTTCGTATTTAATGAGACCTCGTGTGCTATTTTATTTATTACCCACGTCTTACATGCAATAAATTGACAAAATAGCGTATTTTTTGGTTTCAAACCGAAACCGGTTTCATTAAGAGGTTGCGGAAGAGTTTTGTACTGTAGTACAACATTTGCATGACGTCACACTGTAATGACGTCACCTCGTACAGCCTCCTACAGTAAACTACTCCGTGGCACCCCGTTTCTTGGTTTGCAGTTGCTTCTTTCGGCTAACATCACTGGTGGAAACATTGCGTTTATGTTTTTCGACGGATATAATGTCTCAGTTCGAGTCACAATTAAACACATTGTTTACATTCCCACAATGCATTTAAGATATAATGAATGAATTCACGTGTTCGTTATGAATGAAAAAATAGTTACGTCAGAATGTGACCTAATTGAGAGGTCATCGGTTATCCAGTCAAGTCGTTACGACACTCGTGTGACGTACGAGATTAGTATGCAACTACCCATACGTTGACCACGTGGGTAATTGACATATCTACTTCGGAAACTTAATTTCTTCTTTTTCACATTGATACGTTGGGTAGGGGCGTCGTTATACTGCATTATGATTTAATTCGACAAATGCACGAAATTAATTGTAATAGCTGAGGGTAAATCCACTCAAACAGCAGGGAATCTGAAAACAGAAGGTCCGATTAATATTTACTGTTAAAAGCATCAATGCTATCTCATACTTCAAAGATTTAGAAAAAAGCATTCATCACCACTCGTCCGCTACTATCGATGCTGTTATGTGCGAAACTATAACCCAATCAGAACGAGCGTAATGATTGCAGTGCTTTGATAAAAATCGCTTATGGCATTATAAATCATGAAATATATATCGTTGTTGTGAAAGTACAAAGAACTTAGCCAACAGGATTGTGTTGTCTAATGTGGAGTTGTTAACAAGAACGGTAAGAGATTGAAATACACGCACGTTCGTTTGTTGACATTACGGCTCTCATGGGTCCAATTGAGTATTTCTGACGATCTTGTGCGCTTCCAACATTGTTTAGGAAATGCAATTATAATTTCGCTGCGAGTATGTATTAACTAATCAACTTTTATCTCACATCTCTGGGAATATTTTACTTTTTGTTTGGACATTTTTTGCAGCGAATTCATTTAAAATCCCACCACGGGTATCACACCAATGTTCAGTTTAAAATATTTCTCAAAGTAATTTTTGAATATCTGCTTTAATGAAGCTGATTTTTTTGCATATTCACTAAAACAATTCCCATTTGTGGTTATTAAACCCAGCTGGTAATATTTACGATAGAATGTTTTTACTCCTTTTTGATACAACTAAGAGGCTGAATTCTTTTAAATAAAAAACAAAACGTCAGCAATACAATGTACGAGTGCTTCGGTGATATCAAGAAACATTGGAATGAAGGGATAGAGTTATCGTTCTTGTTTAAAGCAGTTCTGATGTTCATGTGCCAGTTTGCAATCCTTCCAAAGAGGCCCGCTATTCGGCTTGTCCTGGAAGGGGGGGAAAAAGGTGATCCGTTAACGTACGTCTTGGAAAACTCGGCAATAAAGTTACCAAAAGAAACTACCACCTCTTTAGATGTGCTGCCCAAGAAGGATGTAACGACTGTCTATTCATGATCTGAAGAAAACACAATAGGCAACTGAGGAAGACCCCGGGAACATTTCGAAGTATTCTGAATGCAAGATGTCTGTGCTTTAAAAATGTAAATTTGGTTGCCAGGGAATACCACTCAGGACTAAAATATTGTTCCTGTCATTGCAACAGTGTTGCACTGGACTATTTGTGGTGTCAGACATTCCACTGATCAACAGCATAAGCAACCACCCGATCCCGTTAGTCGCCTCTTGCAAGCATGGGTTGCTCAAGACCAATTCTGATCAGGATCTTCACGGGTTGCATCGGACACGTACCATCTCCAGAGAAACATTCTGGGTACTTGTATACTCAAACGTCACAACCGCATGGTTCTTTGAACAAGTAGACCTGTAATATGCCCCGGGGACGAGCATATGACGAAATGAAAAGTTACGCACAATTGAAGCTATCCAGAGACAAAAAAACACTGTTGTATTGTTTCAGATCTGGCCAATCAAACTACGGGGAAAATGAAAGTTATCGCCGAAATCACTTGACCAAACAATAGAAACAAAGCCGTGAGATTTATGATAATCATCTTACAATCAGAAATCATTTTCCAATCACTTGAAAATTCATAGTAATGCTGGTCTTGCCGCAATTCATTAAAAGTCGAGGGGTCAAAATCAGTGTTTGCTCTTAACCCTGAAAACCTGCAGGCCCCAATGACCCATAAAGAGTTGTGGGTCCTTTTCAGGATGTGTAGGCCTTATATTTCATCTGGAATACAAGTAATAGCTAGCAAACAAAAAATGTGACATTTACTAAATTGCTTCCTCGAGAATGACAGTCGTTTCACTTAGACAACAGCTGCTGATCAGATAAAAACTAGAAAGTACTGTATGACACTTTCTGAAAAATAATATTCTTAGTTATCGGGAATGAAAAACCTGTCGGCCACCCTTAGGACCTGCAGAAAACAAAAGCTGTAGGTCCGAGTGATTATCAGTCGGGTTTCGGACCTAAGGACCGACGTTAATTTCGAACACTGGTCAAAATGGTGTCTGGCCGGGAAAGCCACATTCCACGGTGAACTCTCGTCCAGTACAATCTAATTGATTTTTTTCCTACTCAGAACGTGCTGCAAGTGTAAGTGACTTCTTGTTCACTCCATGTCAGAACTATGACAAATGCACTAAAGTAAAGTCGGAAATAGGAAAACTCTGTTTTTAGGCTGTTACTCTGTACCCCTAATATTTACACAACTGCAAACAGGATATGTCGAAATAACCCACATCGGCCTAACTGGGCATTCAGTGGTGTACGTAAGAGGATATCCAGAACAGCATGTTTACTGGCACAAGGGGTCATCTCAAATATATATTGTGCTTTTTCATGTATTGATGAACATCTTACGTGTCTTTCTTTCATATAGTTTATGTTGAGATATGTACAAGAGTATGATACCCATAGAAAAGCATCGTATTAAATGTCTCAAAATATATAGGTGGCATGACCACCCGAAGATCGACAAGACTGGATATTATTTGTAAATTTTTGTGTACTCAACAGTTTACTTCCCCCAAGGGATCATAATATATTATAGTCCGTTTGGCTCAAAAGCAGACCGATGAATTGCAATCTAACTCGATAACTAATGAACATGAAATACTTAGAGTTGGTATGATGTTTTAATTATGATCAGCGTTTCACTGAGGTTTTGGCAGAATCGTTGTCCTAAAAATAAGAAAGTTGTTTAACAATCTATCATTAAAATATTGCCACAGTTCACTATTTGTTACGAGGGAGGAGTGCGGAGAAATGGACAGCCAAACGGACTTTAGCTGATATCTCTATCCCCCAGCCAGACCCCAACCATCGTCTGCTACACTCGTCCTGGTTTTGCTTTTGAGACGACCCCTCCTACCTGCTTTTTATAGTGATAGTTTCATTATAAACGATAGCTGACGTGAAAAATAAGTCTAATTTCAAAATGAACATTTAAAAAGTGTCCTTTGTAATACAATATCATGGCACACTAATTTGCATAAAGCCATGGTCTGTTCCAAATAAGTCGCTTTGGACTTTGAAAAAATTCGCATCGCTCATTTCTGCACTAATCTCTCCTCTGTAAAGTCCCTTTTTTACGTTTCTTACCACCGAGACTGTAGTTAGGCCGAACTTAGTTCAACAGATATTTCACACATCAACTACATACATTGTAGACATAAATGTGAAAAAACTCTTTTTGTATTTCAGACAGTACTATAGTTCGAATAAACTTCAGTGAGAAAAGGCAGGCATTGTCCTATGACAGCTTTAAGTTTTGGTGTAAGAGCAGTCGCGGTGAAATGAGTGAGTTTAGTTTTACGCCGCACTCAGCAATATTCCAGCTATATGGCAGCGGTCTATAAATAATCTAGTCTGGACCAGACAATCCAGTGATCAACAGCATGAGCATCGATCTGCACAACTGACTTTTAGACAGAAAAATATTAACCATCATACATGTGTGAATAGTGAGTGAGCGAGTATGGTTTTATGCCGCTTTTAGCAATATTCTAGCAACATCATGGCGGGGGACACCAGAAATGGGAGTCTTCACACATTGTATCCATGTGGGGAATCGAACCCAGGCCTTCAGTGTGACGAGCAAACACTTCAACCACTAGGCTACCCCACATATGTCTGTCTTCGTTAGTATGTCATACACAATCATGAGATTAAACAGACAGTCTGGACCAGACAAGCCAGTGATCAACAGCATGAACATCGATCTGCGCAATTGGGAACCGATGACATGTGTCAACCAAGCGAGCCTGACCACCCGATCCGTTAGTCGCCTTTTGTGGCAAGCATGTGTTGCTGAAGACATATTCTACCCCGGATCTTCGCGGTGAAAGAAAATACTGGTCTTGTGTTGTTGCCGAGTGCACTGCACGGATCATAACTCCAAGTGAGATTCTCCTCGCCATTAAGATCATGGGTCACTCACGACCAACTACCTGTTGAGTTTGAAGTTGACTCCAAGGCTAGGCTGGAGACAGCGAAGACAGAAACGACCCCAATACCCACCATCTACTGCGAAGACATCTCCCGACTATGCCAGCATCATGACATCGTCTCAGATGACCTTCTGAAGCAGATACCAGCCTATTATATTATATTATATTGTGCTAATGAAGATATTACCCCCGTTAATCTGAATAAAATGAGGAAACTTGTTTTGTTAAATACGCTAACCTGGTTGAATTACTTAGCATGTTTTGACAGTATAGCCAGGGAAGCCACATTCCACTCTCGCGACCACAACTATTGCTGAGAAAGCCCATCAATGTTATGTGGCTTTCTGGGCCTGTAGCCAGTCACAATTACACAAATCAGAGTTCATTCTAAAAGTGCATAAAGAGTTGCATATTAAGCCAGGAATATCGGTGTCATATTCGACTCTACACTCAGCGCCGAGTCTCATGTCAGCGAAGTCTGTCGGCGAGCCTATATATGAACATCAGTCGCATCCGTCAATTCATCAACTTCCAAACTTCATCCATGCTTGCGCAAGCCTGTGTTATGTCTCATCTTGACTACTGTAATTCACTTCTTTATGGCCTCCCAAACCGGCTCATCAACAAACTCCCAAAAAGTCCAGAATTCTGCTGCACGATTAATCAAAGAACTAGAAAATCACCCCTGTACTGAGGAATCTACACTGGCTTAAGATTGTAGACAGAATCAAGTTCAAAACACTGACTAACTTTCCGTGGATACCACTGAGGCACCTCCCTAGCTCAACAAACTTATTAACAAATACCAACCTGCAAGATCTTTGCGATCCGATCCGATAGCCAACTCCTACTGACAGTTCCCTCCGCCCGAACATCTTTTGGAAATAGCTTCCAAATTGTAGCTCCACGGCTCTGGAATTCTCTCCCTTTTGAATTACGATCTTCTCAGAACATAGAAACATTCAAATCACCCCTGAAAACCTACCTCTTCACCTCATGTTACGCCTGAACTGCAAACTCCCCGTGTATATAGACTCACTGTTGTACATATTCCCCAGGACAATTCATTGCCCAAAAGTGGTTTTGAGCAGTTTAACCGAACTGGAAATAAGCACTGTATAAATATATATTTATTATATTATAGGAGTCAGGGGACATGTCAATAGCGAGTGTGACCATGGCCATCGTACACGCCCATACATACCAACACCCCTCATTGACGTCAGTTGGCGGAAGACGTCAGCTGCAATCCTGTTCCGTAAGTCCAAGAGAGTCTGTTCGAGTTCCTGTCGGTTCGCTGGAGGTGATACACGCCGTCTCACCTGACGATCTCAGAGATTTTCAATGGGGTTCATGTCTGGAGAACGCACTGGCAAAGGCAATACGTTGACAAACGTTGTGCAGGCATTCTCGATCAATTCTGGTTGTGAATCCCTGCGTTGCCGTGCTGCAACATGACTCCTCCTGGCTGCTGTTTTGTTGTTCTCTAGCCACAAATGCAGCCTCATACCATGACACCTCCATCGAACGAATGAACTTCTTGAGCGCAGTTTGGCACCAGTCGCTCTCCTCTACTTAAAAAAACTCAAACTCTGCTATCGTTTCTGAACAGACTGAACCAACTTTCATCTGTAAACAGCACTCAACCAGTCACGTCTCTGCTACCGTCGTATTGTTAGTGCCAAATGCAGTCTGCGTTGATGGTGAAGACGGGTAAAGGCCATTCCATGGAAGGGGCAGTATACCAGCCATACCAAGTCATCGATGGATTGTTCCTCTGGTAATGGCTTCTCCTAGTCTTCGGAGTCTCAACTCTTGGTCTTCCCGATCTTGGGCGGATTTGTGAAAATCTCTTTATCCACGCCATTTTAGGCTGGGACACCACATCTCGTCTGTTTGGGCTGGGAAAAGTTCCCGCATTAAAGAAGGTGACACATGTCATTTTCAATGATCAAGCCAAGTTCTTCAATCAAGAAAAACACGTGGCCACAGATGATATAAGCAGGAGCTTCATTGTAACAGTGTCAAGGAGGAAATCCTTGATTCTTTAAGAAACATTGGTTTCTGTGACAAAGTACCCAAATGTACTTCTGTGGAACCACACTCTTCTACTGACTTCAGCAGCTGCAGGTTACCAATCTGAAAGTGCACTGTCAGGTAATGGCATGGAAGGGAAAACATCTCAGCCTGAAACCGTAGAACTGGTGTTGGCACATTGTGGATGGAATGTGTATGGCAATACAAACCGATCAACCAACAGCACCACCAGAACTGCTGGATGTGATTTGCTGCAAGAAGGATGGCAACACAAATATACTAAGCAGCAAAAGAAACGTCAGTTTGGAATTTTCCTTCGCAGAAACGGATAACTGTAAACTCATCTAATGTTTTGATCGTATATTTTTGACATCTCAAACTTTACCTGTGCAAAGACATTCCTTCCCAAACTCAGAATGGAACCCGGGAAATGGTCTCAAAAACGCAACCTGATCTCGGATATGGTACGGTGTTCTCCATGTATCTCATGCTGCACGTGCTGTTCACATGGACCAGCCCTATAAAATGCACCCCCAAACCTGGTTGAAACATTCACATTACAAGGTCAGCAGGATGCCGTGACTCACGACAGCTCAGAGGAACCAGGCGCTAGGAAGACCCCTTCATGCAGGCATCTGACACGGCACGCCAGACAGTGGGAACACACGGAAGACCAATCAGTACTGATACAGTACGCCGATGTCTTAACAGCGGGAACCTTACTGTGGACCTATCCTCACCCCTCGTCATCGGCGTGAACGTCTACTGTTTGCCTTACAACACCAAAACTGGCGATACAGGCAATGGAGAACTGTTCTCTTCACAGATGAGTGGGTACTGCGTATTAACTGCAGATGGCAGAACAAGAATATGGCGACGTGGCCAGCGTTACTCAGACCAATGTGTTATGGAAAGAGACTCATGGGGAGGTGCAAGCATCATGGTATGGGGTCGAATTGGCCTGAACCAGATAGTGGGTCCTGTGGTGTTCCAGAACCTTGGTCCAGGGAGAGGTGGCGGCATCACAGCGGTGCGCTACATCGACCAAGCTCTGACCACATTTTCCAGCATAACGCCCGGGTCCATACTGCCATAGCTACACGTGACTTCCTACAGCAGAACGGTGTCAACATTATGCAGTGGCTAGCACTTAATCCTGATTTAAACCCAATTGAACATCTTTGGGATGAAATTCAGGAGACTGAATAATGTCATACCAAGGCCGAACACAGCCGCTTTATTGCGCCAGGCCTTTCTCAGTGTGGTTCCAGGTACCAATGGCCTTCAATCGATTGGTGCACTCCATGCATAGACGCTGTGCTGCAGTTATTGCCGCTCGTGGTGATCACACTAGATACTGACGTCAAGAGTCTGAATGGACTGCAAACGTTCACGTAATATCTTGGAATTGTGCCGAGTTATTCAATTATGTGTCAGGATATTGTACACACAAAAAATGTTTTTCGTCCGCTTATTATGTCCATTTCTGTTATGATTTCATTACAGTGCTTATCTAATTTTGAATTCGTACTGACGTTTCTTCTGCTGCTGAGTATAGTTTTATGTGCAAGAAGTATGGTCTGCATTGCACCAGCATGTGCAGAGAACGCCGTGGTACAAGTTGCAGAAATGACCAGTTGCATGATTTATCGGAAAATGACGTTTGAATTTTGACATTGACGTTTCAATCAGAACTGTTCATTTCAATATCAATTGTTACAGAAGATATTCTGATTTATTTTAGGAGTCCTATCCCATTGTACATGTAAATTCACACTGTGGATGTATGTGTATCAATAAATTGATGTGCGGTCATATTGCGTTTGTGTAATTTAAGGTTGGGAAATGCGATTTTTCAAAATATAGCCATAGGAGCATACTTTTGGCCTAATTTCGTAACAATCTGAAGTTCATATTTGGTATTTATAATTAACTTCACATCAATTCTTTTGGAACATACCCTAGAATCATGGTCGAGTCTAAATAAGACTGTCTGCGAATTTTACCAGTTTCAAAACATAAATCGTTAAAATGTCTTCTGTGAAATATATAAAAAATAATTATTGATATTTGGCGGCCATATTGGACTTATGAAATTTTAACAAATTTCCCAAGCTGGGATTCCTTAGGACATTTGGTATGGTGTTCTAAGGTCATTGAATGCACTGTGGTGAAAACATTTGTTACAATTTGTTCCAAGTCAAATGTTACTTTGCCTGGACTATTTCGGGTATTTTAGAACGGAGGGTTCACAACCAACGTCAGCGTTCGCAGAATTTGCAACAGCTTGTGCAGACCTTTTAAGAAGAATGTCGAAAGAGGCAATCTTTTGAAAGCAGCAAGAAATATTAACCTCCCGATTGACTGGTTGTTCCTATTCTCAGCTATGGTTGTGAAATCTGGGGACATGAATCACTGGAAGTAAGTTATTGAAAACGTTCATCTGAAGTTTCTGAAACATATCTGTAATCTTAAAGTATCTACCCCAATTCACATTGTCTATTGATAAACTGGTAGGTACCCTCGAGAATTGTAAAGCGATTGATTAAATATTGGCACACTCTTGCTGTACCTAAAATATCAAACGTTAAATTATCTCACCTTACACAACTTCGTTACACTACAAAAACAGCACTATCGCTATCAAGATAAGTGGTTAAATTTTATCGAATATACGTTAAAATTACTTGGGTCTTAGTAATATTGGTAAGAGTTCCTCCCGTTCCCCCATCCCAAATAATATGTATAAATATTCTAGAATTATAAACAAAATTTAACACAACAATTACTAGAGAACTCACAAAATGATTAAAAGTCAAAAATTATGTTAGGGTTAGGTTTAGAGTTTGGGGAACAGAAGGAACTCTTTGTGGAAAAATAAATTATTATTCCCAATTGCATGGAAATATTGATGAGAAGAATTAGAAAGGTGTGCGATACATACAATTTAGATATTTGTTTCAGGTATCAAAGCTTTTAATGTAATGCCTCCTTGACGTCGAAAAAGTCCGACGAACTTAACATCCATTTTACTGATCACGGACAGTTGACCACACAAGGACTTTCTCATTAAATAGTTCTTTCTAGCATGTAGAAATTAATTCCCAAGATGTACATTTTCTAATATATATTTCTGATATATTCTTCGTTACTACCACCACTAGGCTGTGTTAGAAATGTGACAGGTTCACATATACTTCGTGATACCAGTGTTGAACTACCAGTAACAAGGGACTAATTATTGATTATTCAAAGAAAACAAATGTAACTGACACTTACCTGGATAACAAACGATAAGATATAACGTTCTTAAGTTGAGAAGCTGTACTCAAATCTTCAGTGCCGAAGACAAGAGTTTCCACTTCGACATTATCTCTCGCGGTGCCTGGCACATGTTTCACATACGGGTACTTGCGCATGCAGTTCCTGTGTCAATGTTGTGCTCGTGCAAGTCGTGCCATGTCGCCAGGATGAAACCCCCTTACACCGCCCGTGCACATCGTGCTTGTGGAATTCAACAAGAGCGTCATAAGGGAAGTGGTCAAAGTCACTTGCGGAATAAGACAAAAATCATTTGGGTATCGACATTACACCCAAGCCATTATTTTGACTTGACATACAGTAAAAGCACTTTCTAAAATTATTTGCCTATGGTTTTGGTAAGTTCCTCCCGTTCCCCCCATCCCAAATGATTTGTATAAATTAATATACACTAAATAAAATTACAAAACCTAACTCAACAATTACGAGAGAACTCACAAAAATAACTAAAACCCCCGAATTAATTCCAATATATAGGGTCGGACCATGTTGTATGATAAGGGCTCCAGGCACGGTAATGTTACAAATATAATATGGGGAAGCATAAGAAACACTTTAAAACGTTGAATATCATTTTTGTTTTTCTTCAATTTTTTACAGATTTACTCGTACATGGGCTCAAGTGGATGGAACCAGCAATAGTGAGTGAGTGAATATAGTTTTACGCTGCTTTTAGCAATATTCCTGCAATATCAAGGCGGGGGACACCAGAAATGGGTTTCACACATTGTACCCATGTGGGGAATCGAACCCGGAGTGTCGGCGTGACAGCGAACGCTTTACCACTAGGCTAGCCCACCGCCCGGAAACCAGCAATAGGTAACAAGCTCTACAATGAACAGTTCAGTGCACTTAGGAATGCCCGAATTGTTTCCCGGACAAATGTCTTTAAACAAATGTTTTCTGCACTTCAATTCGGAATAGGTGTTTGCAGATAATAATCTAATCAGCACCAAATGTCGCAACTGGCCTCGACCTAAAACAAATGTACAGCCAGCCCTCTAGAAACTTGCAGATGAAGACATCAAGCTTTGGCGTATGGTTTTAACAACCAGGGGTGATAATCCTAACGAAACTTGCTGTTAAAATAGGGTCACAAAAGCACTGGACATTTTACCAGCGCTTCAATCATTTGCTGACACAGCCACATAACGGTACAGATGGCACATTTGAAACTGTCTCATCCAGAGAATGTAGTGAATATTATTTTCTCAAACACAATTCAGTTACCTAGTATAGTTATATTTTTGATGAATGTGTGACATTGTGCAGTCTCATATAAACACTGACTTATGTGGTTTGTGACGGGTGGCAGCAGTGGGACAGGATACCCAGACATTTTCACAGACACCAGCCTGCTCTCATCTCTACCTGATGACTCATGAACACATGCTCAAGATCTACTCAGAAACATATCCGCTATCTTTCACGATGTCTTATGAATATTAGGGCTGCAATGATTCACACAGACCGATTCGATTATTTTCCATTCAATTCTTCATACATGCAAAATGACTCTCAGAGTCGGCTTTTTTTATGGTGAAATCCATCGTGAACTTGGTGATGTCTACTAACAACTGTCATTTTATAAGTAGCCTGGCGTCAACCAATCACATTTCGTCTTATTTCGCTCCAAACTGCTCGAGTTGAGTCAAAATTACGTTCTGGCTGTGTGGAAATAATTTAAATAGGTATTCAAATATTGAATCAAAATAGTGATAATGGTTATCGAAAAGCGAAACTAAGGTGTCAGATTCGATTTCCGATGAATCAAACCAAATCGTTGCAGCCCTAATGAATATGGACAATTGTCACTGTTGTCTTTCAGTGGCATTTAGAAGTTGTACATTGATGTCCAAGATATTTTTATGGATTAAACTTCTTTATAAGGTCCCTTCATCAGGTGAACAATTTAGCTTCTCTGTAACAAGACAATGTGCAAACTTCAAACATACATAAAACGTACAAGTTCACCTGATGAAGGGACCCTCAAAACGTCATGAGGGATATTATAGAGAAGTTTAATCCATAAAAATATCTTGAATTGTCACTGTTATTTGAATATATGTGTTACTTGATCTTAAATTTTTGGAAAGACTTCCGGCCGTATCCCCACTTAAATTTCATTCTAGTCAAATCATATCACCTGATTATATATTCCTCGTCTGATAATGATGAGCTTTAACATGTTTCCTTAATCGTATTTTAAAATACTGTAAGCCATATCAAACTTCTCAAAATGTCACTCAAAGAATGTTTTCCTCATCGTTGTAAGGTGATATGGGCAGAAGTCTTACCAAACGGTTTGCTGCTATAGTGTTCCACCTTTGACATGATGCCTTGCCTTGAGGCACGCTGGATTGGGCCAGTTGTTGATGGTATACCCTGACATTCTCCCTTCTAAAGGAATTCTCTATTGACAATACATGTGTGGTGCAATAATGTAATGATGTGATCTTGTCCAGGTGTTTTATTTTAGATCTACTACACCCAGAAGAACAGAACAAACACCACATTTCTCTTATTGTTTAATCAGTTGTTGAGAAAGAGCCTGTGATAGCACTACTGATAGTGAACGGCTAATGCTGACCAAGGTCTGCCACAAATGGCTGTCCATTGTGAGAGGTGGACAACCCTTGCCTGTACACACAAGCCCTAGACACTAGTCTTCAACCAGCAATATACCACAAGGAAATGGTCCAGAAATTCTTGTCAATAATGACTCACAATTTAGCTTCTCTGTAACAAGACAATGTGCAAACTTCAAACATACATAAAACATACAAGTTCATTCATTTGGACAAAAACAGTGATCACATGCAAAGGATTACATTCTTTAGAAACAAGAACTTTTCTTAAACAGTGGTTTAATTTTCTCCTATATTCCCAGGGTTACAGTATTTTGGGGGAAAAACTATTTTTAGCAAACACACTACTGTACATGTTTGGTCTTAAAAAGAATGGCTCATGAACCCTCTGTATTAATTTTCTAATTATCATTATTCATTCATGTATCACAAGACCCAATGTATTTCCCTGTCTTGAGGCATCTACCTTATATTTGGCAACTGTAAAGTAACCTTCAAAAATAAACTAACAGGCTGTTGTTGTTTTTATTGAAATCGTATCTTCATAATTTTCCTAACTTCAAAATTTGATTCAGCAATATAACCTAAAACAATGAGCTTTTTACATGGAGCATCCATGCCTCATATTGACAAAACCTTAGAACAAAACAAATCAAATGGGCCTGACCTTATTATATATAATTACAAGCTCCTCACAACCACGTTGACAAGGATGCCCAACATTGGGCCATTACTTAGCATTGCATGCTGAGAGACTGTACAAAAGATCACACCGGTGCTCACTATAAAACATTTAGTGACATTGCTAGCTTTAGGCCAGGCAAATAAATGCAGATATGAAAATATATAGCATATGATATATATGGACATTTTGTCCATTGCAATAAGACATTACTTGACTTTACTTCACACCCACATTAGGCATCAGAAAAATAGGGCCACAAGGATCTGTAGCTCACTTGAACGTTTCTGGAATAGCAGATCAAATATGGGTAGGTGGAGATAGCAATAGCAAGGTGCAAAATTTTAACATGCTTACAAAAATATGTCATTCAACATACTACACATCAAATTTCATAATACTTCCAGCCGAAAGGTCAGAGTAATGGCCAAAAGTTTGATTGGAGGATTGGTTGCCGAGAAGTCTAAAATGTAAAAGGTTCATGACAGGTCGAGTTACAATGAACCAAAACGTGATCTCTCTTGACTTAATGCCCTGTGAACTTTTACAGGTGGGAAGAATTACATTGGAGTGAACGGAGGACCTGGTTAAAAGAAACAGCCTTCAATGTGGCCCTTGTGACGAAGAGATCAAGGCTCATTACCTTCACATTGCTTTCATGAAACATGGCATAAGTTATCTGATTCAGCACAACACCATCACACAGAAAATTAAACCTTGTTCTATACAAGTGGAAAATATAAACAAATTTACCTGAAAAGTGTCAAAGCTCTAAAAATCCAAGCGCCAATAAAATAATTTGGTATGATCAGTTTATGTTCTATTATGTCAACTGGTTGAAGATATATGAACAAGTTTAGAAAAATACATTCTGGCAAAATGAAATGATGTATGATGTTCATTCAATTGATACCCAAGGAACAAGCTCTTATTGGATGTGCCCAGTAATTAATACTAGTAATTCAGATGGCCATATTAGCACTGCATAATTCATTCTGGTTCAGGTTATTGATGTCAAAGAGCATGAAAAGAGTTAATTCAAAAAGGATGTCTGTCAACACTGCACATTCAATAATTTGTTAAAAAAACAGCAGAATCAACCCTGGTTACAATCACTACTTATCATAGCATGTACATCATGCATTTAGACAATCATCTGGTTACCAGGACAACCAGACAAGGTCTCATCTACCTTCAATTACTTTCCATTTAACTATTTTTTCATATTGTCATGACTTTTATGCTAAGATCAACTAATTCTTACAGCAAATCATTAACTGATAACTTGGGGAGCAAAAGAGTAATGTAACATAGTTTTCTCACACTGGTTGCCAGTTGATCCATCTCTGCCTCGAGCAACATTGCAATTGCATCCTGACTGAAAACATCATCTGATAACTTACTTGTAAAACATGGCTGATATGCACCATCTAAACATGTGACAAAACTTTTCTTCAAAACACTCAACTTTGGGAAATATCAATTATTTGGGGAATAATTGGACAGCATCCTCGATAATCTCCACTATACCCTGGATGCATCTACGGCTCGGCCCCATGATTTTAATACCTCTCTTTGCTGGCTCCACATTCTCACAGTAGCCAATCAGCTAAGCCGCCGTTACAACCGAGCCTGCCAGTGTCAACAAAGATAGCGGTTGCAGCTGTGAAGGTTTGTTCGCAGTGCGACTCAGATTTGGGGGGAAATCATACAAATTGACAGGTCTGAAACCTTCAAAAATATATGAAAGAACTCTTTCTAA
This sequence comes from Haliotis rubra, assembly GCF_003918875.1. NCBI lineage: Eukaryota > Metazoa > Mollusca > Gastropoda > Lepetellida > Haliotidae > Haliotis > Haliotis rubra. Next base: position 2,291,147 of record NW_025767468.1, on the reverse strand, counting down.
CTCTTTCAGAGTACCTTTGCAACAATTATGTTGCCAAGTTGGTACGCTCAACTTCCCCAGCATAGACACCTGATTGTATAAAAAGCCAGCCAAGGGAGGTAATAAAATCATGGGGAGCTGTAGATGCATCCAGGGTATAGAGGAGATTTATCGTAACGTATACTCTGGAGATTATCGAGGATGGGTGAACAGGAGTTCTCTGAATGTCATGTTGGAGGAGTTTGTGTTGGCCTGTAAGTGAGTTTAGTTTTATGTCACACTCAGAAATATTGGAGCCATATGGTGGCAGTCTGTAAATAATCAAGTCTGGACCAGACAATCCAGTGATCAACAGCATGAGCATCGATCTACACAATTTGGAACCGATGACATGTGTCAACCGATCGAGCAAGCCTGACCAACCTAATCCTGTTGGTCGCCTCTTACAACAAGCATGGGTTACTGAATGTCATTTCGTACCCGGATCTTCACAGGTCCATCTGACAGTGAAAGAAAGGTAAACCAGCCTTGTGACCAAGCTTCAATGAGGAACATGTATATCCAATGCCTAATGTTCGCATTCCAAAGAAGCAAGAATGCAGTCACTTTGTGTGAAATGTACCACAAAAAAATGATATCCTGAAAACAGGATTAATGTCCCCACCAATCTCACCCATTGACAGCCATTTCTTGTAAATATTAGCCATAACTGATTTCCTCTGAGATCCCAATACAAAGCTGAATTTTCAAAGAAGCAATGATGTATGTTGAACATGACATGATACATGACAATAAACATAAAATTGACATAGAGGCAAAATCTAGCACCAAACGGGGGTTAATTTGTGTCTAGAGGTTAATTAAAAACAGCAGAATGTCCTAATTAATGCTTTTCCAAGATTCTGTGAAAGGCTGAACAAACACAAAAGATGTTCCATATAAAAAGACAAGGCTGTTTGTCATGTGGACATTATGACAATGTATGTAAACTTAGATTTCAACCTTATTCTCATTTCCAGTGTTTGGTAACTGTTGTGATATCAACTCTTCACATTCACAAAATCAGAATACATGTGTGGCCAAGTATGTGAATATATGAACATCACAAGCAACAAAATGTTAAAGAAATCAAAGTACAATTAGAACAATACATTTAACAAATATCATATGAACAGATGTGCATTTCAATATACACACCCCAACATCTGCCATCCAAATCAGTAGCATACACTTTGAGGAGAGATATATGTGTGTATACATACATACAATGCTTTTCAGGGACTAGGGGGATAAACAGATCCCCTTCAATAAAAAAAACAAACAGAATAGGCTTTGTCACGGTAAAGATTTGGTATAAATGGACGAACTCAAGAATGGCACCTGGGTATGGACAAAGGGAGGTAACTCTAAACTGCACTGAGACAAGAAAATAACTTATGTCGGTTGGCGGGGGTTATTATCAGTGATCATGCCCGGTATGAACTTTAGGGCCAAGGCATTCCATCAATCAAATACAGGGGGCCTTTACTCTATTTCTAGGGTCATGAAGTTATACCTTTCCATGTTACTGTACTTCAGGCAATGGATTAGAGAAGCATACAGTCAAGAAATTATTTTTTTACACAAAAATTAGTCATGGCACTGGACAGTCTTAGGATTTCACGGTTTAGTTATCATTTTGCATAAAACATCTGCAGGACTTATATTTAATATTTATCGGAAATAAAATCAGTGCTTTGACTTAATCAACATTTACTCGAGTACATGGGAGACCTGTGGCTATTTCTTTCCCAGAAGGGAGATTAACCGTTCATGGGAAAATACAAATTAAATGTGGGTTGAATTTGTGTATCACTTACTGTTACAATCATCACAAGTCTAATGTATACGCCATGGAGTATAGGACCACATTGTACAAAGCTATCTCAGCACTAAGATGGTCTTTAACATGAGATTTTTAACATAGGCGACAATCTTATCACTAAGATTGCTTTGTGCAACAAGACCCTGATCATCTTAGTGCAAAGACCCTTTTGTGGACCTGGGTGCCATTGTACAAAACAACCTTAGCGCTAAGGCTACGTTAAGTCTATGTTAAGGTATGGGAGTTACGGTCACCTTAGCGCTAAGATCATGTACAACGGCACCCTGGCCCCAGGGTGCCGTTGTACAAAGCAACCTTTGTGCTACGACAGTTGTACATCAGTTACGAAGTCCTCTCCAGTAATCTTAGTTTTTATCAGCTGACAGGGCAAAAAAACGGGAAATGAGTCTCCCTCACAAAAGTACGAAGTGGTGCACCCAATCTTTCTCTCCCAGCCCAGCAAGCCATGAGGGAAGTACCGACACCAAGACTACACTGCAAATCTGGGTCTAAATAAGGTTGGTAAGTTAGGACAAACATTCATATTAAAACACACACACTGGTGATTTGAGATAAATATTTCTATTGCATGCTAACTATCACCATGGCAACAGACACATCTTGAAGTTGTTAGTGTTGAGCAAAGTATAAAATATTGTACAGGGATTTAGTATTATCTAGCAACCTCTTGAAGACTAACAGAGCTAAGAAGATATAAATTCTTCATCTTTGGCCAAAAACAACTGAGAACTTATCCTAACAGATTCCACGGATTGGGAAGTATTTTCTTGACAGTTGAATCTATTCTTGAAACCGACAGCCTTCAACGAAACTAGCCATCTTGATTATAGAAACTGAAAACAGGTATCTTTCGTCGTCATGGTAAATGAAATACTAAGCCAGACTGTGATGAAAAAGCTCAATGATTTTATTAGTGTCAATTTCTATCTGTTCAAATGTCAATATATATCTCTGCTAAATACTAATCAAGCTGTCTTTGATGAAGATGACCAGAAGCCTTAATGCTAGAGATGGCATCACAGACATAAGCTTTCAATAAGTTTAACATTACAAAATGCCAAAACATAAATGTAACAGAACACAAAACCAATAGAAAAATCATTATTCACAGAGCAATGCAGCAAACTGTCCATAGACACGTGGCTACAAACCGTCGACATGGGTAATGTCACATCCGACGGCATGTTAAGTAGTCGTCTATTTCAGGAGGGATGTATATATATCTTACATTCATACATAATTACACATGTACACAGTGCCTATACATTGAAGCTAGCCATGCAGATCTACCGACCTGGACGTCAGTCAAACCGGCCATCACAAATTGTGAGCAGTTACTTCTTGGTTATACAGTATGTACAATTTTACAGGTGTCATATTCGACTATACAGTATGTTCAGAGAAAGGAAAGGAAGTATTGACAGAGTAGAATTCCATACATGACAGGACAGGTTCAGACAATCAAGAAGGTAAACAGGAAAAGTAGAAACCAGTTCATGCAATTGTTGTGCCAGACCGATATAATTTCTTGTTTCATGGACACCTCTCATGAATTTGCAAAAAAATAAAACAGTAGTTGTTATCAAAATACTGATGTTTCAACATGTATACATAAAGAGGCTTTTGTGTTTGTTACTTTTTGTCCCTTACCTGCCACTTTAGACAGAAGTGAGTGAGTGAGTTTAGTTTTACGCCAGCAATATTCCAGCTATATGGCGGCGGTCTATAAATAATCGAGTCTGGACCAGACAATCCAGTGATCAACAGCATGAGCATCGATCTGAACAATTGACTTTAGACAGAAAAATATTAACCATCATACATGTGTGAATAGTGAGTGAGTGAGTATGGTTTTATGCCGCTTTTAGCAATATTCTAGCAACATCATGGCGGGGGACACAAGAAATGGGCTTCACACATTGTATCCATGTGGGGAATCGAACCCAGGCCTTCAGTGTGACGAGCAAACACTTCAACCACTAGGCTACCCCACATATGTGAATAAAGAAATCACATAGGTCTGTCTTCGTTAGTATGTCATACACAATCATGAGATTAAACAGACAGATACAGAAATGATCCTTGAACTAAGTTTCCACAATGGGATTCAAACTCAGACCATCTGCACAACCAACTGAAACATCCATTAATGTGTATTTATACCAAGGGTAGATGCTCATGCTATAGTGAACATACAAACAGTACACAATATGATCAACTTCATACATTTCCAAACTAGACAACTTAAATGTATTGCTGTAATGTTTTCCTTTCAAATAAAATGTTCTTTAATATTACAGTGTACACTAGTTACAAAACGAGTAACAAAATCATATACAAATAAGAGTAAATCGAAATGTATATAATCACAGGTACAATCTTCAGAAAGTTGTCAGATTCAGACAGATATAGGATGCCCATTTATTATCAAGGAATGGGTACAACAGGTGATTTTTTTCCTGAAAAGGAAATCCCAGAATGGCCGTATTCCAGTCACCGTATAAAGGGGGTGGTGCTATCATCAGCTATGCCGTGAAGAGATGTTTGCAACATTCACATGACACAATTAACGATTAGCTCTTGTGTGGACATCACTGTCAATCTAATGTAATGAACACATAATGACATGTGACAAGGTTTATCCAACAGTCAAAGTGAAACAAGGTTTATCTAATGTAATCAAGGAACTGAAATGTCCAATCAATCTATGACAAGAAAGCACCAATGACAATCTATGACAAGGCATATGTAGATCTTACAATCCTGGGAGGACAAGACCAAGCTCTTGCAATCAAAAGAGGGCAAAGCCCACCTCTTGCAATAAAGGGAGGACAAGTCCCACCTCTTGCAATAAAATGAGGACAAGTCCCACCTCTTGCAATCAAATGAGGACAAGGCCAAGCTCTTGCAATCAAATGAGGACAAGGCCCATCTCTTGCAATCAAGGGAGGACAAGGTCCAGCTCTTGCAATCAAATGAGGACAAGGCCCATCTCTTGCAATCAAGGGAGGACAAGGCCCAGTTCTTGCAATCAAATGAGGACAAGGCCCATCTATTGCAATCAAGGGAGGACAAGGCCCAGTTCTTGCAATCAAATGAGGACATGGCCCATCTCTTGCAATTAAGGGAGGACAAGGCCCAGTTCTTGCAATCAAATGAAGACAAGGCCCACCTCTAGCAATCAAAGAATGACAAGGCTCAGCATGCTTAGTATGCCCTTGTGGCAATGAATGACGTTATCTAGCTGTTCCACACCAAGAATGACAATGCCTACCCTTTGCAAACAAAGAATGACAAAGTCTAGTTCTTGCAACGAAGGGATGACAAAATCCTTCCCATATGATAAGTGAATATAGCAATGAAAGCCAAGTCCTGGCTTGTATGTTACAGTGAAGCTTCATGACTGATTGGACAACAGTAACCATGTATAGACAGTTGGAGATAGAATATAGATTATCTTAGATTAATAGGAGATTCTATACATACACATTGTTCTGTACAGACTTCTATACAAAGCACATCTATTTCACACAGCAATCCACAGGTTAGCCTGCCTGAAGTTGTCCATCACAAATTCATCATATTAAAACAGGCAGAAATATATCTGAATAAAACTTCAGACCACACTTAACTTAAAATAATTTTCAGACAATCGTAACCTTCATCACCAGAGAAACTAAACTGTGTGGATCTCATGGCAATGAATAAAATAGCTATGCCAATTCACATCAGCACTACCTGTTTGGTATGAGAGTGACAAGTATGGCCTGTGTAGCTCACATCTAAACGAGTGGCTGAAAGCATTAAGGCAAGTGGCAATGTTTTCACGGAGCTGGGTGTGGATCTGTGAGGCAATAACTGCTGCTAAACAGAATGAAGACTGTTCACAGTGTTGCATCTGGATGATGTCGGTCCTGAAAGTGGGACCTTCTTCGTAAACATGGTTCTCTTATAATAATGACACAAACGATGTTTCCCCCATGTTAATGCATATCAAACAGATTTCTCACACTTCATGCATGTTTCCAAACATTCTTTGACATGCGATACGTTAAGTAGTTCTTCATGTGGGCTTGGAGATCTCATCCAATATAGGGGTGGATTTGGAAACTCCTTCGTTGTGTTGTCTAGAATTTTTTTGAATTTTTCAACTATTAGATTGTTAAAACAAGTCCCAAATTACATAAATGAATCCTTAAATTATGCATGGTGCAAGGATAACATTTAAAATCAATTTACAAAATATTTCAAGCTAGTTTACTGTACAGGGCTGTCTCATTTGACATCACCTAAGATCAAACTGCTCAATCTTCTGCCCATTGTTTATACATCCAGAACTCACTGACTAGGAACAGTAAACAATGCTGCGACATATTCTTCAACCATGTCATGGAGGTGGCCTATAAGTCAAGTTAGATAGCCAAGGCCTAACTCATGTTATAAGTGAGGTCATGTGAAATGTACAAATGGTATCTGAATCATACACAACCTATGCAAAATGTACACCTGGCATGTGAAACCTACACAAGCTGTATAAAATGTACACATGACATGTGAAACAACGCATGCTTTGTGAAATGTACACCTGGCATGTGAAACATACACAAGCTGTATGAAATGTACACACATGACATGTGAAACAAACGCATGCTTTGTGAAATGTACACCTGGCATGTGAAACATACGCAAGCTATGTGAGATGTACATAAGTCGCATGAAATGTACATAAGTCCCACCCACCAGATGCAACACCGTGGCGACACAAACATAACAAGACTTCGAAATACAGCTGTGCCAACCTACATCCAGCAGCAGAAACACGGACGAAATAATAATAAATTATCACAGCATACAATAAGTTGATCATATCTTCTTCAGCAGGCTCAATAAACACTTGCATCAAGATAGTCACCAATAGTGGCTTCTCCTGTATCACAGTGAGTGTCTCACATTAGAAAGGCCGCCTGTGGTTGGACAGCCTCTGAGAGGAAGTACTTCCAGTCTGCACCAAATAGGTTTCAACACATAGACACATCACTGTCATGGTCCGCTGATGCCAACATATGCATAAGAAGTCGTGGGGAGGAGCAAGATGGGTGGTTACTTGCGCTTGTTCTTGCTCTTGATGTTTTTACTGAGACTCTCCTCTTCTTGCATTTCTCGGCGGAAAGTTGACACTTTTTCTGCAAAAAGGATGGATTTGTATTGTGACGATCTGTTTGATTGGCATTTTAGAAATTGATGAATCATAAGAAAAAACAACAGAACAGAGCACTCCAGCCAACATTGCTAAATAATCCCATGTGCTATGTATATTTTGTTCTGCCTCCTCAACTATTGGCTTCATCCTATGGTTACTGCATTATTACCTATTCCATTGTCATTGTTAATCCCTTTGATGTATTCCCTCATGTTGTCTTACTTAATCCCTGTTACATGTATATAAGTCGGTTCTGTGCTGTATTACATTACTCTTGCTTGACAACGGCATAAGATGCAATGCTGGAACGTCGCATCATAATAAAATAAAGAAGTTGTTATCCATAGAGTATTATACTTTTCTTTGTATTGTGACATGAAAGAAGTCGAGGCTCTTTAACTCTGCCATGCACATCACACCCTAAAGTTCCCTAAAATATGTATTGTGTTTACGTTACAGTTTGTCTTGCAGGAAAGAATTGTTAGTAAGACATAACTGTACCTGTCCAGTACTGAGACAGTAAGGAAACAAGAAGACTAATGAAGTGTAACTAACCTCTAAGATCAGTGAGAGCTTGAATCTTCTTTGCCAAGAGCATGTCCAGTTGCTTGGCATATGCTGAAATGAAAACAAAGAACTAACAACTGTACGACAGTAGGATTAAACACCACTTCCTGAAACAATGCTTGTGAGTTACAGCTGATACAGTTGACAAGAACTCGACAGAATGTCATAAGAACACAAGAAAAGTTGCATGACACAACTGATGAAGGTAGTAATGATGAGGATGAAGAAGATGATGAGGATGATATTACTGTCCTACCTTCCACATCATAGTCTACTTCATCAGTCAGCTTCACCAGCTTCTTGTCTTCAGTCAGCCACTTCATGGAGTCAGCCACTTCATGAGGTTTTAACAGATAAATGAGAAACAACACACATTGAGGAGGAAATAACCCATTTTTAAGGTTTGTGTGTTGGCAAGCAAAGATATCACACTGTAGAAACATAAGATATTCCAATGTTAATTGAGACTGTAAAGTGGAAAAATTATCAGGACAATCACCTGTTAAGTACACTAGCAATTTTAAAGCTGTAAACATATCTTTTAAGAACATGACAAATCACACCACACTCAGATGTTCCATGTTCTTTTGGAATCTACTTCTCACTTTGACAAACCTTTGTAGAATCATGCATGTGACTATCAAAGTAAAACTTCACACATCCAAAGCCAAGGTTCCCAAAGACCTTGGGTGACAAACTTACAACATTTATCAAGTACACATAAATGACAACATTCTAAATATAGGCTCTCTATTTTATTTAAGTATTCTCATTCTACAGCCATCAGTACACTCCCAATTCCTGTAGAATTAGGAAAACACAAAGTTAACCAATGGCCAATAGCACTGCACATCTGCTACTTCACATTTTACACATTGATGGAGACTTTACATCAAAACAGATGCATTTTATCTTTAAGCGCTTTTTATCCTTGAAATATAAACTTCATAAACTTCTGTGGTCATTTTAACAAAAGTGAGGCACAGGTTTGAGAGTCTAAGCACCTGCACACCCAGCTTACCTCTACAACATTGCGATGCTCATCTAGGACCTCTTCCTCTTGCTCCTGCATCTTGTTGACAACCTGGTGGAAGTTGAGCAGCTCCTCTGACACCTCCTCTTGCTGTGGACAGTACACAAACAGTCAGTACAAGGAACTTGTTCACCATCAGGAAGACATTCAGAAAACTTGTATTCTTACATTTAGAGAACTCCTGCTTCATCACATCAAACAACTGATATTACACTTAGAAATTTACACAGAGGACATAGAAATATGAAAAGATGCCCACTGAAATTGGCTATAGCCAGAGTTAGGTATTAGCAAACTCTGCTTTGTCTTCAAGTTTATGTTTCTTGTGAAAATAGAGTATCTGTCACACATTTACATATCACCTACATTGGAGGTCTTGAGTAGGGCCAGGTCACTGTTCTGTGGAGACATGGAGCCAATGGCCAGGTTGTCTGACTGCGCCACCTCGGCAGGTTTCCCCTCCACAGGACCCCCTGGGCCCAGCTCCTTCACTCTAAAACACAGAGATGCAATTATTCAAGCAGCTGGAGGGCACTATCGACTGGACCAGACAACCTAGTGGTTGATATTGTGAGCACTGATCTACGCTGCCATCATATGATGTCAAGAATTGCCAAACCTGGCTATCCGATTCTTTTAATCACTTAACATAACCAGCAATGGTTGTTGACGGCCTACCCGAAGCCGGAGTCCCTACTGGGGTTTTCATCTGTACGTTATCTAGTACATAACAATCAAATGGAACTTACACGCATCATAATCAACAACAGAGTACACTTTCATCTCCAAGCATACAACTGACAAAGTTGGAAGTAATATACATGCTACAAACAATGACTCAAGGGAGGTAACTGTGAACAACAACATTCTATTCAATTTTCGAGGTCCTCCAGCTAACAAGACTAAAATCCATCATAGATATCTAAACAACATGAGACTAATCTCCACTACAGTTCTAAAATTTTACGATACCTAAAGAATATTGGTACCATATCACTTTTTACTTCAGTAAAACTTAAGTAGTTTAACAAAGTGTTTGCCTCAGAACTAACTGGTATTTACTGTAAATGTCAGTTACTATGACAACCTACCTGTAATGTAATTTTTAGAGTAAAATTGATATTTTATACTTATCCTGACTCATGCTCTTTTGCTTGTCTTCTTCTTCTTGCGAACATAGTGGAACACTTGTATCTCCTTATTTGAAGCTCCCTTCAAAATAAAATCACTAATTGGTACTCACCACGAGTTGCTCCCCTTTGTCTCCCCTGGCGGGGAAAGGTGTAAGCCACCCTCTGGCCATGTGCTCCACTCTCTCCTGATTTAGCGAGAGCCCAACACTTGAATTTACAGGGAAATCCAAAGTGTTATGTGGGGGGGAGGATGGGAGGGCTAACCTCATGAGTCAGGATAAGTATAAAATATCAATTTTACTCTAAAAATTACATATTTTTCCTTATCCTGACTCATGCTCTTTGCTTGTAGCATCCCTCTACGGAGCGGAGGTGGGTAACAGAATACTTTGGATTTATAATTAGTGATTTTGTATAGATATACTGTAATATCCCCTCACAGGGGAACTTCATGAAGGCTTAGATTTAGGATGTTTCCTGTATAAAGAAAACCATAGGTTATATAAAGCCATTAAAGGGAATTACATTATGAATATATTGAACAATACATATAAATTATATATATATATATATAGGTGACTCTGATAGAGGCACTGAAATTGACTATATCAAGTATATGCTTAAGGTTGAATACTTAAGCTGAACATATATACATAGCCCTAAAACTCCGTAGAGTTATAAGCTAGATGAGTATGTATAAAATACATATTAATCTTGTGAGGATAATATTTTAAGCCTACTGAGGGACTGTCAGTTGCTGGCGAGGACCAGTGGTCGAAATGGTGAATGCCAGAGACATCTTCTGTAGTGATGTCTCTTAGGTAGTGATTAGCAAATACCATGTTAGATTTCCAATAGCATCCTTCCATAATCGTGTTCAAGGAACAGTTACGTGTAGGAGAGGGTAGAGGCCAGTGCCCTGATCTCATGTGGATTTGATGCTGTTGGTGGGTCCAAGCCTGCTGCCTTGTAGGCGCGGAGAATGACAGTCCTTATCCAAATAGATATTGTGGTCCGTGACACTTCTGTTTGATTAAGTGGCGATAATGGGATGAATAAGCGTTTGAGAAATCTTCTCCTTGTTTTGGATAAATTAAAGTAAATAAACTTTGAAGCTCTTACGGACACAGTGATAGGTCTTGTGTATCTTGTGATCGAGAATAGAGGATAAGCGCCGGGATGTGGAATAATCTGTCTGGTTGACCTGGCAGTTGATTTTTCGCGATGAAATCCCATCTTAATCCGAGTGCGCTGTGTTATGATTGTCATCAAACTGTATCCTCTCGTAATCCAGGCGTGAATTTCAGACATTCTTGCTGCTGTGGCTAGCGATAGCAGAAACAATGTTTTCTGTGAGAGAAATTCAAAGTTTGTCGATTCAAAGGTTCATAGACCTCACTTTCGTGAGGTGTTGTAACACTACATTCAGATCCCAAGCTGGAAGTGGAACTTCGCTTTTGGTCCTCAATCGGAAGCTCGTAGTAAGGCCAGTAACTCTGGAGATCTTGTCAATTTGACACCCGTTCTCATGGTGATTACAGAGCTAAAAGCTGCAAGATATGTTGATATCGTTGAACCTTTTAAATGTTTGTTTTGGCGTAGGTAACACAAATAGTCTGCCACTTGAGGTTGTGAAGCCTCTCTTGCTGTAAACCCTTTCTTTGTTGCATAATTTTTGAAACTGTGCCACTTGTGTGCGTCGTACAAGTTACGAGTTGAGTAGCGTAAAGGCAAAGCGTGACTGCTTTTGCCGCCCTGGCAGAATATCCTCTCTTGTTTAAACACATTTGTATACAGTCCATACGTGTAGTTGGAACATTGCTGGGTTTCCGTGCACTTGTTTGGTGTGAGGATGAATTAACAGGTTTAGCGCGCTTGGGTAGCTCCAGTGTTGGTTGACCGATTTCTTGAATTAGTATGGGAAACCCGCGTTCTGGCCCGACCAGTAGTAGTGACCAAAGTGAGTTGTAGGCTCTGTGTTTGTCTGATTTTCTGTAATACTTGAGGTATTATTGCTGGCTGGCGGCAGCGTCGCGCGTGAGGCCTTCCATGATAGACTTAAGGCGTCCGTTGCCCAAGCTTGGGGGTCTGGGACTGGTGACCACGAATGTCGGTAGCTGATTGTTGAATCGGCGTGGCGAATAGGTCTATTAGCGGCTCCTAATTGCTTGATTATCTGTGCAAAAATTTCCCTGTTGATCATCCACTCTGTCGGTGATGGTAGATGAGGCCGAGAGGCGTCTGCTAGTATATTTCTGGCTCGGGAATGTGCACTGCTCTGACATGTAGATTTAGATCTTGTATTAAATCGAACAGTTGAAAGCTTAGGTTCAAAAGGTTCATCGATCTCGTTGAGCCTTGCTTGTTTATGTAGAGCGCCACTGTCGAATTGTCTGTATGGATCATTAAGTAGCATTTTGTAGAAATGTGCTCCAATGTAGAATGGCGTTGATTACAGCTTTCATTTCTAGACTGTTTATATGGAGTTTGCATTCTTGCTGATTCCATAACCCTGATATCGTGTGGTTGGTGAGATGAGCTCCCCAACCTTGGGTAGTGGCGATCTACATACAGATGGGTTTTGTATTCCTGCTCTGCTAAACAAATCCCTTCGCAGAACATTCGATTTCTTGGTCCACCATAGTAGATGTGGTCTGAGATGTGTTTGGTAGACTGAATGGTTGTACATCGTTGAGATGTCGTTGATGAGACCTGTAGGGGGCGTAACTGTAATCTGCCTGTGACAGTCATGTCTTGGGCTGATGTGAGAAGACCTAGTAGGCTCTGCCATTATGCGCAGTGGTAGCGGAGAGTAGAGCTGGTGGAATGGTCTGTTGTATCTTGAGCCAGCGGTCTTCTGGTACCATAATAATACGGTTGCGATTTGTGATGAATCGAATACCTAGGAACTGTAGGTCTTGCGATGGTACTAGGTCCGACTTGCGTAAGTTTACTAACCAACCTAGTTGTGTTAGTAGCTTTATGATGTAATTTAACTGTAGTTTGAGGCGCAGTGGATCTTGATCTACTTGTATCCCGTCGTCGAGGTAAAAGCGCTCGTAGCCCTTGGCGATGTAGAAATTTGATAATCGGTTTCGTTATCCTCGTGAATAGCCAGGGGCTGATGATATTCGAATGGGAATTACTTTCCACTGGTAATGTAGCCCTTCTAGAGTAAATCGTAGGTATTTCCTGGAATCGGGATGAATGGGGATGTGCAAGTAGGCATCCTGTAGATCTATGCTGCCCATGTAGTCCATAGGGCCGAATCATCTGGCGTAACTGAGGTAAATGTATCATCGCGAAACCGGTGGTTTTGCGTAGATAGTTCTTGTTGAAAAGCTCATGTTGTAGATGAGTCTGTATTTCTCCGTGGAGTTTTCTTGGGAACTAGGAAAACTGGGGAGTAGAAACCTGGTTCGGCGTTTGCTTGATCTATTACTTCTATGGCCTGTTTGGATAGGAGTGATGAAACAGCCTCTTTTATCTTTGGTAGTTATTTAGCTTGTAAATCGAACTTGGGGGTTTGATTGTCAGCGGAGGCTTAGCCTGTAGAGGGATCACGAAATCCGTGTTGAAGAATGTTGGAGGCGTAAAGGGTCTTGCAGTATTCCCCAGTTTTCCCAGTGTAGTTGGGCGTCCACCCACTTGAGCTGGTTGTACTGGAGCGGCTGGGGTGGAAGACTCCAGTCGTTCGAACCTGTGTTTCAGCGTCTATAATTGCGGGAACCTCTGGGTGTCCTGCCTCTTCCTGATCCTCCTCTATAGTTGCCATATGGGCGTGAAAAGAATCTTACCTCTAGAGCTGGCTATCTTCCTGTCTCTTGCTCTTTGTAGGCCCGTGAACTTAGATCTGCCTGAGTATCTTTGTGAAGTCTGGCCGAATGGCAGCTGGCTAGTGTGTCCATCGATCTAATCATAAGGACTTCCCTGGAATCCTTAGAGACTTCCTTGGCGACTTTGTCGATTTCTCCGTCAAAGATGGATGTTGTCGACCGCGGGGCTGTATAAAGTGGGGCTGTAAAGTTCTCCCCAATTACAGGAGGCGAGGAGGCCTTGGCGGCGAGCTAAGGTCAATGCTGCTGAAACAGATGTAAGATGATCCGTTAAAACTGCTGATCTTTCTTTTGCATAAGTAAGGCAGAATAAATCATTCTATCATCTTCCGTCGTGGAATCCGGAATCTAGTAATAAGAGTCTCATTGATGCGTCCTAGATCTATTTAACCCAAAGAACATCACGTCTCGTCATGGTTTCTATATGAGCCAACTTGCGATCATCCATCTTGTAAATCTTGTTCTTTACATGGCTGATGATCTTATAGTTCTCATCGATGTCCTGGGCCTTGTAGAAGGAGTCCATGTTATCGTGGAGAACTTCTTGGCTTGAAAGTTGGGCAGATGTGGTATCTGAACTTTTCGTAGCTTTCTGGAAAGCTGCATCTAGATTCTGTGGCACTGCATATGTCCAGATTCGTCGGGGGTAGAGTGATTGCATCTGGATCATCTTCCTTCATCAAATCGTCTGAGCTGTATTGCCACTTTTAGATGGTGATGTGAGATCTAGGTTATTGACCATCCAATGCCGTATCTCTGCATCAGAAAATATGATTCCTCCATCATCCTCAAAACCATCATCATTAATAAATTGTAGATGCTCGCCGGGACTGCGTGTAGCTGTCTGTATATCTGATGAGGTTTGTGGCGATCTAGTTGACTTGTCGCGCTCTATGTGGAGATCTGATGGGTGATCGACCTGGTGATGAGCGAAGTGGAGATCGTCTATGGGATGATCTTTCGGAGACTTGTGAGGTGAATGTTGATAGCCCAGCGAAGCTCTTGGCAGTCCCTCGATGTTCTTCTAGGCGATGAAGATCTGGAATCATATGTCGCCAGCGAATGCCTTAGCGAAGCTTCATTGCGTCGGTCCGGGGATCGATGATATGACCTTAGCGAAGGCTTCCGTGATGTCTGATGGTCTGAGTCCATATCTAGAGATGAAATCGAAGATGGTGATGATCTCTCCGCCCAGCGAAGGCCTTAGCGAAGAGCTGTACATCTAGGTCCGCCGTCAAGGTGGTGCGGGACTTCCAGCGAAGGTGACATCGTCTTGGCTGCTACGTTAATGGGGGTGCCTCTGGGGTGCTGTCACGTTGGAGCCTTAGCGAAGGCTCGGACCCTGCTTGCGCAGTTTGTAGTGGTCCTCCATGATGTTCATAATCTGCGCATCATGTCTTCTGGGATGATCTGTGGCCGAAGTCGTCGGCGTCTTTTCTGCGATGGGGTTCACATCAATGGCGTCTGGCGTCGGTGTAGAGGCATCAGGCTGCATGGAGATCTCTGCAGAAGTCACAGTCGCTGACACGGTCGCTTCTTCTGCCGTAAGTCGGGGATGATTATCGGCTGATCATCGTAGAGGCCCAACTCTGCTGCTGGAGCGATCTCGGCTGAAAGTTCTTGCTGTCTTCGTAGATTTCCCTTTGGAAGTCTGCGCTGCCCTGGGTGTCCTCAATCTGCGTTGAGGCGGCGATGAGAGCCCTCTTAGACTTAGTCTGCAATGGCCGGGATGTCTGGGGAGGCGGTCGTTTCTTCGAGTAACGGACTCGTCCACGTTCCTCTGCCGCAGGGGTCTCTAGCAGAACACCAGGCGGGAGAGAATTCGATCGCTAGCAGCTGACTGGATGGAATATCTGGACTCTCTGCCATGTTTTGCCCTTGTTTGCGTGATCTATCTGCAGCATGCGTCTTAAGGCCTTAAAGATGATATTTATTAAATGCAGAATGAGATAAATTAATGCAGTAACTGCAAGCGTGAATTAAGCGCGCAGTAGAACAACTAGGGCATATTACATGTGGATCGGAGGGCAAAAGCGTAATCTACAAATCGTACAGATTTTCATGAGCGTAAAGCTAGCTGAACAATCCGCGAATACGTGAATAAACAGTAGAAATACGATAATTAATCAATACAAATAGTAAAGGATACTAGCTATACCTCTATAGTAACCTATGAGAGGTAAAAACTAAGAGATTATCAAAGGGATATGTGTGTAAGGAGACACAAGGCTCTCACATCCTGCTCACACTGAAGAAGGAGAGTGGAGCACATGGCCAGAGGGTGGCGACACCTTTCCCCGCCAGGGGAGACAAAGGGGAGCAACTTCGTGGTGAGTACCAATTAGTGATTTTATTTTGAAGGGGCTTCAAATAAGGAGATACAAGTGTTCCACTATGTTAGCAAGAAGAAGAAGACAAGCAAAGAGCATGAGTCAGGATAAGGTTTATTACCACTCCCTTCAGTGTATGAAGAGATAGAGCCCCCAGTGCAGATGTACTGTAGTAACTCTATGTTAAGGTATGGTGATGTGAGGTGAGGTGAAATGGGGTTTAATGTCGCACTTAAGAATATTTTGCTCATATGACGATGTACATGCATATGTATGTATGGCTGCTTGTACTAGCCCAGACATAAGCTGGTTTTATAGTGCTAGCTCACTGAGTTACCATGCCGTGGTTAACCATGAATACCCCACACAGACACATTATACACTCCAAGACAAACGCCAGGCAGGGATTAACAAGTACCATATTTTAATGTTTTTTGGGTATGACACGGCCTGGGATTGAACCCACGACCTTCCGCTCTCCAGGGGGACGCTCTAACCACTACCCCAGGGAGGCGGAGCAGACAATTTAAGAATAGAACCCTGTAGGTCACCTACCATGCACGTCCTTGACTTCTCCCCTATAAAAGAATCTCGCAGTACTTGGGTCAGCTTGCTGGCCCGGAAAGGTAAGTGAGTCCCCTTCTTCCCCAGGGCTCGGATACATTCCTTTAACACAAACATAGATGCAGATATGTTAACGATGTGATGGCGGCAGTCAGTTGGGTTTAATTACTTCAACAGTATTCAGATGAAGTAATGATGCAAGTCACAGGTATTTTCCAGTTAGGCAAAATCCTGAAGTCAAGGCATGGTACTGACATAATTTTGGGTGAAGCAGATTTTGGCACTGTGGCAGTTTAGCCCATCTGCACTCCCAAAGGTGATAATAGATGAAACCGACCTGGGTGCCGTTCCACTTACCGATCTTACCTAAGATCAATCTTAGGCAGTTACGCCAATTTTACAATCATCTTAGCTAAAAGTTACACCCGTTTCACTAACCGATCGTAGCCAGTGCCGATCTTACGATCCGATCTAAGCTTAGATCGAGACTCTTTCGTGCGACAGGGAAATGCGAGGCACAAGTAATCTCCTTTTGCATAGTCTAGCAGACGAAGGAAGTAGTTTTGGAACCAAGTGTAAACGTGGAGAGAAAAACCTCGAGAAAAAATATTAGGGTAGTGAGCACCTTGGTTTCAGGTGCAAGTGCGTGTGAACGCTGGGTATCAGGCATAAGATGTGGCTGAACCTTGTCGATCAGAATAAACAAGGCGTGACGAGGCATCCTCTATAACATATCTAGAATCTGTAAGTGGTCTTGAAACCCCCCACCAAATTAGCACACATAATCAAACATATTTGTATCTTTTTGTTTCAGAACATTGTTCACTTCACCACCCCTTCCTATGCTTAACCATGACGTTGCAATATTGTTGTACAAATGTATTACACCGACTCCCTGGCTGTGTTCCTATGACGACAGTGGTCAGACTTGCCTCACATGTGTAAGGCTTCAGTGTTGTATTTGTTTACATCACAGAAATAAACACATTCATTTGTGGGGGGTTTTAGGGACGCTCAAGGTGAAATGGTCACTCTTCTTCTTCACATAGAATGTGAAAGCCACCATTTTTTTCCTCTATGATTGATTTTAGCAATCCTAAGTTGGTCATAAGTAACTTAGACTTTGGATCTTAACTTTACGATTGACTTGGGTACGATTGTTTGTGGAACGGTATCCCGATCTTAACGTCACGCTAAGATTGGGATTTTAGGGGTTTACGATTGGCGTAGGGCTAAGATCGGTTAGTGGAACGGCACCCTGGTTAGCATCAGGATGTGATGATTCACTGACATGTGGATGCAATGAGAACTTACACAAGACAATACAGTACATGGCATCCCTTGATATCTATAAATTCATGCTATAAGACAGAATAGACTTTCAAAAATTAACATTTCAGTTATCTTTTTTCTAAAACCAGCACCAAAACACTTCTTAGATAAGAGCCACTGCTAAAGCTAACTCCTGACCGTATAACACGAGAACATGCAGAGTAAACTTACTGTAACTGACATGTACACTTTTTCCCCTCTTACCTTGAGAGCCAGTAGACTCTTGTTAATCTCAGCTCCTTCCATTCTTGTCTGTCTGTCAGAACTTGACGTGTCAGCACCTCGTTCATTTCCTAAACACATCAGAATTACATAAGTAGCAGTTCTTGATTACTGATTTAGATCATTTACCTCAAAAACTATAAACTGTTCACAAACACAAACTATGTGATCAAGCAAGAGTGTGTGTGTGACACAGTCAATGAATGGCACTTGAGAGTAAATGTTGGTGCAGCACTTTGAGCATACAGTTGTGTGTTGAATATGGTGCATTATGGGTCTACATATTGTTTACATAGTAACATTTATATTTAACTCACCCGCCAAATCTATCAATGAGAACTTTCCGAATAGCTTGTTGTTATTCCTGAAAAAGGAAGAATGCTAGCATATAGCACAAATTGTACACATGGTATTTAACACAAGTATCTTTCTAAGTGATTCCTTATCATGTTGCAAGTCGTAACCTCTCGATTTACATAACCTTCTTGTGAAGTAATACTGCATTATACAAAATATTGACGCCTTACCTTTTCCTGAGAATAATCTGAAAAACTGCATGTGATCGAGAAGAGTGCTGGTTTGCAGAAGTCGTACCCGATGTTCTGTAAAAGTAGGAAATATTTTTAGTGCAAAAAAATGATGTGAATGTTCCAAACGTCAAATTCACAAAATCATCCCCACTCTCCTATATGCCCTTGTCCATCAGCAGCCCATAACGAGTCTGCTTCACACCCTAACCTCTCTCCCAGGATCATTCCCAGCCACACTGTCTCTTCTACCAACATCCCCTCTCCAATCAGGGCCACCTTGCCATTATCCATACTTATAAACCTCCAGTAAATTCACTATATTCTCTCGGCAGGTTCTCCTTTTACCGAGTAAACGTCTACAGGCAGTTTCGTGGGCATTCTCCAAGAAATCCCAGGGATTTTCTACTGAATTTCCCACTGCCCCGGGATTTTCTGAGAAATAGCCCTTGAGTTTGAATTATTTTACCTGTTTTGAAGATTGATATAACTTTGTCTTGCTATTACTGAATACAATTGTAAAATATCATTATATTGAAAACATTCAATATATTCTACCGATCCCTGGTTTCGAACCTGCAACCCTTTGCTTACTAGCTTGGCGGTTTTATCCACTAGGCAACGAAGGATTGCTGTGATCGGTTTTGTTTGAAAAAGTAACCCCTTGGCCTCAGGAAATTGGGTTGGGCCTATCGGCACTCCCCAATTTCCCTCTGCCGCAGGCTTACTTTTTCAAACAAAACATTGGAGCCGGTTTTGATCCTACATCACACACCTGTCAGCATCATCCCTATCACTAACCAATTAGCCTCAACGCCTAAAGCCATCCACCTCTACAACTACAACCAGACTGTTGGCCCACCTGACATTGTTCCCATGCTGGATGAGCTGAAGCACCTCCTCCGTACTCTGGACCACCTCCTCTTTCAGGCCCACCACCTGTACCTGCTGTTTGTGGTCCTCAAGAACTCGCAATTTTAACTTCTTGTTTAGAAGGTCAAAGACCTGTAACAAGAAGTATGTACATAAGTAAGCAAATGTAAAGTACTGTTTGTTAGTGGTGTGACGATTCATCGATATGCATCGATGCATCGATCCATGGGCCGCCGATACAGTGAATTGATACAAAGTTTGACATAGTAGTATATCCCGATACGATACTTCAGATTGGCCACGATACATCGATGTTTTACTTTGAATATTGCCGAATCCCGATATCTGTCAAGAAAGACTTACTTTTGTTTACTGATTAAAATATATGCATACTTATTTTCCATTCATAAGTTTCTCGGAAATTCTTGCGTCAGGAACTGTGTCAAACATAGCGCTCGCATTTTATGAACATTCACAAAGTCCGTGTATAAACGTAAATATCTCATTTCCGAATGAACATTGAAAAACGCTGGCGGAATTTGATGAAATACTTTCAAGTGGTTTTGTTTTGATCTTAAAGTGTTTTATAGTTGGTGTTAGAGTTAAAGGTTTTAGTATCGTGATACGTATCGTATCGCCACCCTTATATCGGGATTCGTATCGTATCGCAGCTTCAGTGCACAATACTTTGGCAATATATCGTTGTGACGAACATTTTAGTATCGTGATGCATCGTACCGCAGGTTGTATGCCAATACCAGCACTACTGTTTGTAGCATGAGACATCTGTTACACTATTATCACAAGACACATAGCCACTTACAGGCTATGGAACCACAGTCTAAAGGTGAGAGTTGGGATTGACACTAAGAGAATTTCATTAATTTTTGCCTTACAACATAGTAGGGGTAGGATCATATCCGAAGTGAGAGAACACTGTTTTACACTATAACAATACTGACAGCATGGGTCACAATTTAGGATATATCAGAGGTGACGGACCATGGCCAGCCAATCATTCAATTACTGTAAACGTACTTATTTTCGCGTGGTGCAATTTTCGTGGAATTGACAGTTTAGACTACATTGCGCGGTCAATTATTCGCGCAATCAGTAATTGCCGGAACTGCCAGCTGTCTCTTTGGCCGCCACTAATAGCAGTGAAAACAAACAGAGTGGCTTAACCTGTCAGGCAGCGTTTATTGCTTACTCACAGGAAATCCCTATCTGTGCGATATACTAGTACACAGTAATCTGTTTACTCACGGAAGAGATGAAAAACACATCAGTCTTATGTTCCGAATTCTGACGATCTGACGAATTAACTTCTACTGTATATGAAGCTCTTTGTGATTTCAAACAAGCCGGGTTGTTGTGAATGAGATGATTGAGTGTTAAGTGACTATTCGCTTCATGATGTACTGGTACGTAAATTCTTAATGAATAAATAAAATACTGCTGTATTATTTCTTTCTGAGTCGTTTCATGGTAATCTGTTTTGTATCAAACCATCTGTCATGTGACCAATTTCCATGGCGGCCACAACACACATTGCTGTTTTCGCTAATTCGGCGATGGGATTTGGCTCATTATTTAATTATGTTTTGGGAAATCCATTACAGCGACAGTTAAGTGTGATTCTTTATGCTACTATCAGTCGTCATTTTAAGATTCCCGTAGATTTCTGTCTTCAAACTTGATGTGTTATGGTAACAACTCAGGGGCGAGCCTGGCTAGACTGAATGAATGACAGGTTTATTCGCGGTGTATAAATTTTCGCGCTAAAATGTTTTGCGCGAAACGGAGAAAATAAAACCTGCGCGAAATATAATACGTTTACAGTACTCAACCTTACATGTATGATGTACGATGTACTGAGATGTCATCAAAACCTAAGCCAAGTTCCACTAAGTGAATCGGAATGCGATCAGTTCAGTTTTTGCTTATCAGACATTTTGATGAAGATTCCTACACCATTCTCATGCTGGAATGAGTACTTCCATAAAGTTGTACACTTTCTGATTTACTCACAAACTTCTAGAATGCCAATGAAACAGATCTACAAAATGATCTTGGAAACCAGACAATCGCAACTCCTATACTTCAATTTAAGCTTATGACAGTACCAACTCTAAAATTGCATTGTTGGTTGTGGTCCAAGTTCCAATTCAACAAAACAAACTTACCACAATGACAAACATACAGATACATGTTTAAACAAACTTGCCACAATGACAAACATTCAGATACATGCTTAAACAAACTTACCACAATGACAAACATACAGATACATGTTTAAACAAACTTGCCACAATGACAAACATACAGATACATGCTTAAACAAACTTACCACAATGACAAACATACAGATACATGTTTAAACAAACTTGCCACAATGACAAAAATACAGATACATGTTTAAACAAACTTGCCACTGTTGTAGCGCTAAAGTTACTTAATCAAATGGGACCCTGGTATCCAAACAGGGTCGGCACATCGTTCAAACAAGTGTTCTTGGAGCTGAGACATTCACAACTGTCATAATCTAACACGTAAGAGTTACAACAAAGCTGGAATCACTTTGTGGAATGGAATGGGATATTCAACAAGAGTAAACAGAGGTGATTAATACAATACATATCTGAAACTAAGGATCATTATTCATCTCATCCACAAGTGTGTTGAGAACAAGCCAGGTAACCCTTACCTTCCCACTGTATATTTCAAAGAAGCTCGACCCAACAGTCAGATCAAGTTTCTTGAATTTGGAGTGAATAAGTTTGAAAACGTCTTTGGCTGAAATAGAGTAACAAGACATGGATACAAAAAAATACATAAATTGCAGAACATCTTTGTATCACACTATACAAGTGGCCACATAATATTTCAGGCGAGATGGGTTTAACACTGATTTGAAGTACTGCAGTTACAAAATAGTGTATAAGCTTAATGAGGGTATAAACACTGAAGTGTTGCTGGTCCAAGATATGCATCAAGTTTGTGAAAGCCACGAGCACAGGTATGGTGCAGAAAAAAAGCCAGATCACAGGCTTTAGGTATGTGAAAGAGCCATAAATCTGCACAGTGACTTCCAGCACCTTAGACAAACTCTATTTGAAAGGGTGTAAAATTGCACAGTATATGTTCTCAAGAAAATTGTTGAGTTACCTTAAAAAATAAAATCAATAAAACATTTTGTATCCATTAAAGCTCTTCACATAACATAGAAATAATACTTCAGTCTTATATAAAGTACTACAGATCTTACCTGCTAAGAGATATATTCCTTTTGAGCAGTCCTGCTGTCCTTTTGCAGAAAAATCTCCTCCCATTGTCTGTAAACAAGCCATGAGGTCAACCCTTCAGTGTGGAATACCAAGCTTCAAAGCTGAGTTGACATTTCAAAAGCTTCATACAGAAGATACTTTATTTCTATCTCTCCAATACACAGAAAATCACAATATCATTTCGTTTCTTTGACATCCAGATATTAAATGCAGTTACCACTACTCTTCTCCAGTTTTGTGGAAATCAAAATTACAGTTTCCATACCCTCTCTAAATAGCATGTAGGCCGTGACTCACATGTGTTTTTCCACTGCCTGTCTGCCCATACGCAAAACAAGTAGCCATCCCTCCCTCAAATATACACTCCACCAGGGGCTTGGCTGTGTACCTGTAGACAGAACGATCTCCATCAGTCTTCATAACAGACATGTCAACCCCATACTGACTCAATTCCAGGGTTAGGGGTCTCAGGTTAATAATATAGTTAGAAGAAAGCAATCACCATAAAAATGTCATACTGGATGTTTTTCACAATCATACAGCTTTTGCATTGCACTGCAAATCAAACATTTCTCAAAATCTGTAAACTTTACCAAGTCAATTCCCTATACTACGCTCTTGGGTGAGACAAAATAAATCATGTTTTGACAGATTTTGAAATCAGTAAACAGTAAATCCCTTTATCACATTAGCAACATGGAGCAAACTACAATAACAATTCCATCATGGTAAATGGTGATGAAAGAACATTTTAATTTACATACACAATACACAAACTTACATCATCAGTCTTAGGGATCTTTATAATTATGTTCAGTTTTGTCAGTAACATACACATAAATGTGTCACCACGGACCATGGATGAGAATAAATTGATTTCTCTCTTTCAAAAGTGCTTTTTTCCTCCCTTTCCTTGCATTCTAACGATAAACATTTTAAAACAAGACATTAATAAAAAGACCTTGCATTATGCCGCAATCAGAACTATTGCAGTTATTTCTCAGCTACATCAGGACTTATCATTAGGGTTGATATGTTATGTTGATGTTATCATTTGACCTCCTTTCTAGCTTGCACAGACCTGTAGACCATTTCGTTGGTGACTGAATCATCGAAGGCGTAGTCAAATCGGAATGACTGGTTTTCCAGGTACTTGGTGAGGTCCACCTTGAGCTTTGGTTCATGGACGATGGTGTTCTCCTTGTTTGGAATGGTGACGACATCCACCTCCTTCCTCGCCGTCTCTGCAGGGACATGAACAAATACAGTTTAAGAGGTCAAAACCCTGTACTACACCTGGATTATCAAAATTTGTGGCAAGAATGCAGTTAGCTAATACCTTCCATCATTTTGCTAAGGGGCGTGTGTTTGGTTCCATGTCTAGTATCGGTTGTTCAGGAGCGAATTTCAGATTTCAGCTGTCTTCCTATGTCAACAGCCCCCTCATGGAATGAATTAATGACTTACTTTGATCTTCAATTTTAACGTTTAGTTATATACTATTCATATGCAAGAATTGAGATACATTTTCTGCTTATTTGAGTGTCATCCCACTTCTTATGTTTATTCCACTAAATATGTCGCTGTGTGCAGGAATATTAGTAGCATCACACAAATATGGCTGACACTGTGTGCAATGCCGATAGTTTGCAAATAAGATCACTATATCAGAAGGATGCCTGAAATTGGTCTAAGCCAATCAAACAAATCCGTTCACATCTCACATACCTTTCTTCGTTAGAGGTCGCTTCCTGACACATACACTGATTTGGTGGCTCTCAATGGGGTCAGAAGATGTGATTGGTCGATACTCAAGGTTACCTCGATAGTTACTGGAAGAACAAGGTATATTAGAGTGAGTGAGTGAGTTGAGTTTTACGCTGCACTCAGCAATATTCCAGCTATATGGCAGCGGTCTGTAAATAATCGAATCTGGACCAGACAATCCAGTGATCAACAGCATGAACATCAATCTGCGCAATTGGGAACCGATGACATGTGTCAACCAAGTCAGCGAGCCTGACCAACCGATCCTGTTAGTCGCCTCTTATGACAAGCATAGTCGCCTTTTGTGGCAAGCATGGGTTGCTGAAGACCTATTCTATCCCGGATCTTCACGGATCAGGTATATTAGAAGGCGTGTGGGAAAAATTAATGACTTCTGTCATTTATTCAACTTCAGATACACACAGTTGTGCCACAGGTCCTCGTGTCTTTGCGAGGATTAAAGCTTTTGAAAAAATATATAAAATTTGAGATGACCCCCAACTCGAAATGCCTCACATAATACATTATGACAAGGCCGGACACTTCGGTGTACCCCACCCGCCTGCTTTGCCGATCACTATGCTACCATTGCATGCAATCGATTAAAACTTAATGTAAACCTCAGGACAAAATGGGGGTGTGGTCGAAGCAAGCCCTCTGATTGGTCAACGCTTGCAAATCTGCACATTCTTTTTGTATTCGCTGGATTTTTTCCTTTCATCGACTGCTTAATGTAAGAATATTTTTCGAGCAATGACTTCTCAAAAGAAAGTATCAGTTGTAAATGTCACCTTAACAAGCATCAACCAACCAGAGGGCTTGCTTCGACCACACACCCACTTTGTCCGGACATATCGTCATCCATTTGTGTCAAGATCGTTTAGTTGAGGGTCAAAATCGGGTTTCAATCGACTTGCAGAAATAACAATAAAGAATTGGTAGGTGTCATTAGTGGTGATCGATAAGCCAATCACATGATTATGTTTACATTAAGTTTTAATCGATTGCATGCGATGGTAGCGTAGCGATCGGAAAGGCAGTCGGGTGGGGTACACCGAAGTGTCCGGCCTTGTCACAATGTATTGTACTGTGAAGCATTTCTAGTCGGGGTCATCTCAAAAAATTATTTTGCTTAATCTTCTTTCTTCGCAAAGACACGAGGGCCTGTGAGTTGTGCCCCCAAAATGTCATGTGAATGGAATGGCCTGTAAATTGGTATATATATATATGAGTGTTTTTTGTCTTTTCACTACATAAGTACCATTGGACAGCAGAAAAATTTTGGGTTGATCAGATAGTCAAGGCCACATCATATTTCAGGCCTGATGTCAGGTGATTGACAGTGTAAGCATCGATCCATACCGTCAACATTTGTTCCCATCAAGTCACAAATGTGGGTATAATGCATACTTATCTGCAATTATTTAGACTGTTCAAGAAACCGATCACAAGTCTATAACTGAAACAGATTTTAAACCCTGAGGCAAATGGAAAACTTAATACACATTCAGGAAGGCCGTAGATATGGTTTTAACGTCAAACTGTGTTTTTTCATTTTGTGTCAATTACATCGAAAATAACAAGTTACATCCTGTAACAAATTTGAAATAATACTACTGAATACTGAGGACCTATTCATGTAACTCTACTAAATGATACCTACTTGATCATTGCATTAAAAGCCCAGTTTGGGTCCGAAGTGTCGTAATTCTTCTCGTTGACCTCCTTGATTGCCTGCTGTGCTGCTCGTCTGTCTTCTCTCCGCTTCTGTATCATCTCCACCTCCTTCACACAGTTGGACTTCCGCCGTCCTGTCACAAAACATCACAGCTTGAAACAAGTTCAGAGTAGACCTTGCAAGATTGTTGGCTATTGAAAGCTGACGATTGTCCTCAGTTTTCAGTGTTTCCAATTATCCTGATGGCAGCCACAGACAGAATCATTATTTCGAACACTACAAGCAATACTTGGTCATAGGCTGTATAGTAGGGCTGGTAACAAACGTACTCCTGGACCCACTGTTTGCCTCATGATACATTGTTTTGTGACAGTAACGACAAAACTCAATGGGTGCACTTCAGATCGCTAGTTTTGGGTAGGGTTGGGTCAGGTAATAGGTTGCCGAGAACCTGGTTTTTTAATTTCCTCCCAGTCCTACTATGTGGTAAACAGGTGAACAGGTGTCTGCACTTTACAACAAAGGTAGACGCAACATGTTGGAAAAAGAATAAATTTTCTGCACACTACACAAGTCACAGTGAACAACAGCACAGGAGGAACTGACTGTAGTGTTTGTGCTTCTTGTCCGGTATGGTCCGGCTTATACTATATTCTCCGGCTATTAAAGAGAACGGAAATGTATCTGCACATGAGCAGCCTGAATGAGCAGACAAGTTAAGTGCGGGAGCGTTGAACGCGTGTTGTTTTGTTGAACATAACAGCCTTAAATGGGAGCGCACTGAGTGGTAACACCATACTGACCAGATGGACTGAAGGTGAAAACATTGAGGCAAAAACATCTACATCCGTAACTTTCCCTACTGGATCCACCAATGTGTTAGAGTAAGAGTATAAGGACAGACGCTATCAAAATTTTGAATAACAAAACAAGGACAGATTGAGAGTTATGTCCAACATCTGAGGAACCTTTTCTGAACGCCTGTAGACTTGCACCTAACTGATGCTTCTGGTCTTACTACCAACTTACCACCAAATCCAGATCAGATAAATTAAAAAATAGAATTAAAGAAAAAATATCTAAAACAATTCTAACCATAACGTAGGAAATCCTACAGAAAAGGCCTTGAAAGTGATATAGGAACTGGTGAACCACTCCAATGAGACATGGTATGGCACAGACATACAAAGATCATAAAGAGAGCAATCCTCATATCTGACCCACGACAAGTGGATTGTGGTACACAAAGTCGTCCTCCCATGCCCTAGAAACCTTATTCCCAAAGAGAACAAAGTGCTTTGACAGCATATTTTATAATATCAGCAAAGCATGTTGTGAGTGTTGCAGAAGTGTTTCAGAGTCTGCTGAACAGTTTAACAGGTATAGTGTTCACTGATGGCTACACCACAGGAAACTGACCCCCGAGTTTCTTTCCATCATCCTTGCCCTCCTGCACTGGTATGGAGTGGTCCACCTTCCCGTTCTGGGCAGCTGCCGGACGTGCTGCATAGCTGGGACGAGACCGTGCAGACGACACTGGAACACCATCAATAAACACTGCATTTTTTTATTGACCAGACCAGCTGTTTGTACAAAATATAAAGTCTCCCACTTTTATACATTGTCAAACATTTCATTTCTGTGAGTGGGTGATCTGAGGTGTTGTACAGTAATAATTTTCTTTGCTTTCTTATACTTATTGATAAAGAAAACACATTACATAAAATAATCAGTAGATAATCAAATGTTAAAAACTAATTCTAACATACTTGTCTGAAGTACACCTTTACCACCAAGTCTATTGTTTAATTGTAAAATATAACCACACAGTCTCTTGGTACAAAAAAGGTTTTCTTTTTAAAAAAACAAGCTGACTTGCCGACTCTATTAAAATCGGATTTTCCCACAGCCATGAAATCACAATATATCTATTATCATTGCTACAGAATATCACACCAGAGTGGACATTATGTTTTATGCCTGAATATAAAGTAAGTGAATATGGTTTTACGCCGCTTTTAGCAATATTCCAGCGATATCACGGCGGGAGACACCAGAAATGGGCTTCACACATTGTACCCATGTGGGGAATCAAACCTAGGTCTTCGGCACGACGTTTACGCTTTAACCACTAAGCTACCTCACCACCCCAGCTGAATATAAACAGCATCCAAACAAACAATTTTGGAACTGCCCATCATAAAGCACAATCAAAAAAATTCTTTGCAGGCCAATGTTGTTAACACGTCACCTTTATTCGATGATCTTGCATTGTCGCGGTCGCCAGTTCCACCCAAGGATTTGTTACTCTGAAAAATCATCAATATAAAACATTACAAATCATTCTAGTTCCACTGTAAAAAAAACTCACTTATTTTCTATATAATATCTCCATTCCATTTTGATATACACCCTGTAACCAATTGCCAGCACAGGCTTCATTTCAGAAGTGATGCCATTCACATCTCTTACCACTAACTTAGTACAGACTTTCTCCAGCTCATGGACACAATGAAAGTCCCCAAAACAATTAAAGAGTTTTTCGGCATAAGTGCCTTAAGTCGGAGGGCAATACTAAATAAATTATTCTGCTAAAAAGAAGATTCTCTGATTCTAATCTAAGATAAGGAGGTCGATTCTAATGCTGGATGGAAATTTCAAGTTAATTTCCTCAACAAGTTTCTTGTTAAACACCATAATTGGCAATATTTCAGCTGTTTCACACCGGTTTGTACAAATGCCTGTCTGGAACAGACAATCCAATATTTGACTTCATGATCTCTGATTACACAACTACAACGCTTGCTCCTGTTCCACGTTATAGCTAGGATAGTGCAGTAGAAGACAACTTAAGTACATATTGATCCACACTTGATTTGCAACGTCATGTCAATTGAAGGAAGTTTATGGTGGCAAATTGGTCACATGTATATATAACAGAATGAAGACTGACTACAGGATAATTGTGCAGTCTGCACTGTATACTGCATGAGTTGAACACAAAAGGCAAACAATTCAGTTTCAAACCACAGAGGCATATGTTAATTGTCCATTCTGAAATACCTTTAACACAAACACATTAAAATGTTGTGGCTTAAACATGGCGACTGAATAATTTTCCATATATGTTAATAATTAACAGCTCTTTCTATTAACAAAAAATTACCTTTTCATCAAAAATTATCAAATTGTCACAAACATGCCAAACGACAAGTATATGTGAAGTCATTAATATCAGAACCACAGCAAATGCTAATTGCAATTTCACAACAATTTGGAATAACAACATATACATTTGAAATATACACTACTCAATGACAGACTGAAAAGGCTTTGAAAACTTTTGAAATACGATTTCATTAGGATTGTAATTAAAGCCTAACAATGCAATAATGCAAAATATATACCGGTAACATACTTCTCAAAAGTTAAAGAACACCCAATTCTTTCATATTACTCGCACGACAGATTAACTTTAGCAACATGAAAGAACTGGATGTAATTAACTCCGCATGAACAGTACACTCACTGAAAGTGAAATCAACATGAAACAGATTCTAAAATACGCACCACAACGGAACTACGCATGCTGCTGCAAAAAAAGACTTTTACACGAACTACATATGACTTTACCACATTGCCCATTCCAAGGCTTGGACCCCATCATTCCGTGCAATCTATTCCCACTACACATGTTTAAATCCATCATACACCCATTCCTAAAGCTGCACCTAAAGTCACTCATGATAGTATTGTGGTGCAAGGCGACACAACAAAAAGGTGGTGAAACAATCAATATGCTCATGCAAGCACAACCTTTGTTATTGTTTCACTGAAACAACTTGTCCAAAGACATTAATTATTGACTCCATTATGTCTTTGGACGGGTGTTGCCCTTATCATAAACATCGCATGCGGCCTTGTCGTTATATATGAGACACCACAAAAACAAAGTTGCATATGGATTGTGTTGCTTGGGTTACTATTTTTCTAACCATGTACATAGAAACATGTGTTTATAGTGTGTGTGATCATGATGACGACATACTTAAATTAAGTCAATAAAAGTACAGAAAATCACCACTTAAAGACCAGGGTCCCTTCTAGTGTTGGGTATTGGTTAAAATCTCATAATTGATGATTGGTTCATTACTACCGATCAATCATCGAAAATAGTTGGTTAGCGTCATGAAATGAAATTTGTTAATGCACATTAAAATAAGGGGGGAAAAATGTAGTTCTTCTGGGGTTTTTGGCAAAATTTCACATCTTTAAAGGATGACTAGTATGTTAGGAACATAAATTTCTTGGAATCTTTAAGATAAATTCAAACATGACTTGAAACGAGCTTGTAGTGCATTACGAAATGCAACAGACAAAACCAAACATGTGAAAAATATTGTTAATGAAAAAACAAGTGTTCCAGAATTGTTTGTGTTCGATTATGAGAAATTATGATCGATTGTTTGGTCGTTTAGTCACTACAACCAATCTTCAATTATTTCAATTAATCGGACCACCACTAGTCCCTTTCGCAAAGTATCTTAGCGCAATGGTGATCACAACTCCAATACCGTAACACTTATTCATGATTGTCATGGAGGTAACATGACTTTGTACAGGGCCCTGCTCACCCATGAGTATGTCTTAAAAAAATTGAAAACTGTCGGTCTACCATCCACTCAACTATATATCATAAAAGCAATAATAAAATGAAGAGAAGTTAAAAAAATAAATACCTTCAACAAATTGTTTCTTACAAACCAGCCTATAAGGCCAGACCAAATTTATAAATTAATATTTTTTCATTATAAGCATGTAAAATCTTGGGTATATCATAAAAAAATTCATTGTAACAGGGCCATAATCGCATTTGTAGAAATTTACCTTGTGTTGCCTTGACAAGATTTTCAAGAAGTTTAATTAATATTCTTTCAATTTAACACTTGCCTCTTAGAATACTTACCACCAAAATCAATAAAACAAGACTGCAGCATAAGAGAAAGTTCTTTGACCAAATTTAACTGTTGTGACTTTAGGAATACACAGAAGATTATGTTTCTCGGAGCAACATAGCAACATAGATACATATACCTTTACTTGCGGTATAAGTAAGTACCGCCATCATAAAAGACATCAGGGAATATTCCTTCTGACAAAACAAATCAATCCTATCGATGCCAGTGTTTGTCATGAATCAATCCCGTCAAGTGAACATGAAAAGGATGGCTGGAACATGTGATGAAGACAGTCCATGCAAGACCACATCCACAAATGAACTCAACTAAACAAAAGGGGATGAACTGGAGATGGGGAGTGTCTCGGCAAGCAGGAGGATGGGCAATGGGTGATGGGCCGCTGCCACGAATAAACTCCCCCAACACCAACAGCAAAGCTCCATTCCTCATTCACTTTCTACTGGACTAGATTCATCTTGGATGTAGATAATAGGAACATTGTCTTTAGGAAAACAGTCTCGGATGTCAAAGGGATATTAGTATTAATTCTTGGATTCACTTGGTAATAGGGCTGTGACGATTCATCATGATATGTATCTTTGTATAAATGTTGCGATACAAACATGGCAAGCAGTATGATATAAGAAACCAGAATTACATTTTATTTCCATTCCAAATAATATGCCATTCTTATCACGGCGGATATTTGGAATGACACATGATCATAAAAGACGTAATTTATGACACAAAACTCTTATTGTTGCAGAGTCAATTGTTCCAGCCCTATTTTGTGGGGGGGAGCAAGTCAACATTCAGCATTGCCGCAATAACAGTGTTTCTAGCAATTATTCCATGTTCCCAATTTCAAAATACTTATGGCTGATTTCCCACAGAACCAACAACTCAAAATCTTTACTTTTATTAAAAGTGAATACGTGTTGGGCCATAACTTCTTTTACCTCAAGGTTGAACTGAGAGACAGGTAGAAATTCCCATATACAT
The DNA here is from genome assembly GCF_003918875.1 of Haliotis rubra. Classification (NCBI taxonomy): domain Eukaryota; kingdom Metazoa; phylum Mollusca; class Gastropoda; order Lepetellida; family Haliotidae; genus Haliotis; species Haliotis rubra. Next base: position 2,258,974 of record NW_025767468.1, on the reverse strand, counting down.
AATTTTTCTACTGGTCAAAAACATAGCACCAAAACAAAAAAATTATGAAGTTTTCCTTTGTATTTGCATCTAATTCATACCCACATTTTTAAAAATTAGATACAACCAATCATTCATCCATACAGAACCACTGAGAGTATTATATGTGACATTTGTCTTTGCACCTTTTGGAAGCTAGCATATTCATCTATTTCCCTAATCTGTAAATTAAACGCACAACTATGTTTATAACCAGAAATCACCAAGAGGCGGTAATGCTGATGTTGCATATTGATTTCATTTACTGCTTGAGTTTATCACATTTGTCCTGTATCTACATCCATGGAGGCATGCACTACCCAGACATGTGGAAACTGCCAACCAAGTAGTGATGGCGTGATGCAGGGCAACGCTACCTTGGCTCCCAGCCGCGAGATCTTACTGGGCTGAGCAAGGCGGGAGCTAGCAGTGGGGGGCAGCCCCTGCTGGGCCTGGGGGTCCTGCTCAGCATTATTGTTATCACTAGTACTAGGTTCATCTTCATCCTCGTCCTCATCATCAGGATCCTGGTCAGGTTCTTCTTCGGGGTCTTCCTGGGAGTTACAATTTACATTAAACCTTTCTACTGGAAGTATGTTCATGAAACCTTTGTACTTCACAGTTACCATTAAACTAAGTCTATCAACAATGTTTATTGAACCTTTCTACTGTTTCAGTTTGATTGAAACTTTACCTTTGAATCTGGAAAGAAAGACCACTCCATTGTCTACTCCGAGGGAACTATCAAAGGTTTGACAATATAGGGTCAATAGGGAGACGTTACCCCCAACCGTGAACCAACCTCAACCAAAATATCAGAGGTCACATATCAAGCATTCTCTTTCCACAGAGGTTACTCGAGGCATATCTTCTCAACTGTTCTAATTCGGCCCTTTTATGGTGAGGGTGTTCAGGATTTGTGATTGGTTGCAATCAGATTTAGTTTCAGACAGCGACATTGTTTCACAAGTGATCATTCACAAAGTCTGGGTAATTTCCATGTGCTTTGGTAAAACTAGAACATCTTCGCCTGCACGATGCGTAAACGTTTCTTCTAGACAGAACTTAGTCATGTATTGGTGGATGAATGACGTCTCCATCGCCCTTGTTGACAACGGACAAGCTAGCCATTAAATGTTTTGTGTGTCACATCAACAAAAACATCTTGTCGATTGATTCCTGTACTCTGTATTGCTAGTTTCTGATTTTCAGTTAAACATGAAAAACCGAATCTATTCTTCGCATGTTGATCAACTAACTCCATGGTGGCCGCCATATTGGATCTAAGTCAATGTAACACGTGTTCTGATTGGATAGAAAGAAGGGGGATAATTCATGTTGCAATTTTTTGCCGCTAGGGAATTTTACAAGAAGCAGGAAATATGGCCATATTAGAACAGAGGTAAGTGGGAAGAAATGACTTGAGTAATCTCTGTGGGAAGAAATGCATATCATGAGGACATGCAGAAATTACACATTTGATGCAGTTCTCTGATAGTGACAACATTTCACTGGAGCTGTGATTAGACATAACAAGACATATCAAACTTTAAAACTATCTTCAGACCCTTAGTAAATTCACCCAGGTCCACAATTGTGACCATGCAATCCGCATAAAGCTTCTTTTCACCAGCAACTGACCCTGAGGACTATTTTATCCCAAACCTGACGCTCCTCCCCTATCAAACTCCAGACATAAGCAGGGGAACAATGCATTAAATGATGCAATCATCTGTCTCAAGAGTCAGCTGTATACACTCAATAGTTATTATGTCCTTAAACATTCATTTTGCACTTGTTCTATTTATCATACATACTCTGTGAGAAAACAAATATAATGGTCATAAATCAAACTTAATGACACAGTATTATTACCAGATAATAACACAATTATTCTCTATAGCCCCTCGAGCCTGTATTGTCCTTGGTCCCCATTCTCCTACTCTCCTTGTTAACAAGGGCCCACTTGTTCCACAGGATTTTTGCATTATGACTCTCTTAGAGGTTGGGAGTTACAATCATCAAAGCGCAAACATCCCATTTGTGCAAGTGGGCCCAGATCCTTATTTCCCTTGTTAATCAGCTCCTTATTCCAATACTCTCTATATTATTCAGCCACTTATTTCATACTTCTAAATGTTATTTTAAATGTTAATTACCATGACCAGCCCCTTATTCTCTAACTCCCAATGCTAATTTCTCAACTAATGACAGCACCTAATTTGCTTTTGACAGGGACATAACTTGTTAAACCATCATGTACTTGGATAAAACTACAAAGCAGAGCAATACTTTGGAACTACTAACAGTAACAGTACCACTACCCGTATTCATTTCTAGAAACAAGAAAAGATAGACCAAATGAACAATTCCTTTCTGAAACAAACTCTGGACTACTGTCAAATTAATACTGACGACTAATGGCAATTTTACTTGATAGTCATGGTCTTATGCAACTATACAATATTTTCAACATCTATCACAGTATTTTCCACATTTCCACATCACAGTATTTTCCATATCTATCAGAGTTGGTTGGGTTGTTTAATGCTGCACTCAGCAGTATTTCAGCTATACGGCAGCGGTCTATAAATAATCGAGTCTGGACCAGACAATCCAGTGATCAACAGCATGAGCATCAATCTACACAATTGGGATACAATGACATTATCATATGTCAACCAAGTCAACGAGCATTACACCCGATCCTGTTAGTCGCTTCTTATGACAAGCATGGGTTGCAAAGGAAAATTTCTAACCCAGATCTTCACAGGTCTATCTATAGGTGTAATTAAGTCCTTGTTCGTAACATAGCAACAGCTGGACCAGGCAAACTAGAGATTGGAATTATGTGCAGAGATCCACACCAACATCAGGGTACAATGACACACAATCTATCAAGTGAAACTGTAAATCATGAGTCATGTTGTGCCGCAGTTAGTGTCAATTCCGAACGACAGGAAACAAAAGATTGACAGTGCATACAACACAAAAACAGAATGCCTTCATTGGGAAAGACAGCATCAAACTTCAACTTCATGATATGTATGACCACTACTGTTGGGGACCGATCTTATCCTCAATAACTGGTCAATATTGGTTTGCTCCAACTGGTCATCCATTAACTATAATTGATTATCAGCGCATCACTAACCACCAAAGATAGGTGTTAACGTAAATGTTGCATAAATGACAACTAGAGGGATCAAGATGGAAAAGAAAACAAATAGCTCTTGTCCAAACTCAGGCAAAGACTTTTGAGAAAATGGTGCGAATGGGTGGGTTTTTCTTTTTCAAAGGAAAATGAAAAATTGTCTTACCCAGGTGCCACCATTTAGGTTTTTCTGTTTCAAAACAAACAAAATGCTCAGATGTGGGAGAATTGATTCAGTCGTGGTTAAAACAAATTCTATCTAACGAGCCATATTTGGACATTTTTAATTGTCTGTCTTTCTTAAATGAAGACCTATGTAACGATATGGTGCAATAGTAATGATGGTACTAAACCGTAGAATTATACCAAAAAATCACTACCAGAGAACTACTGGAGAAATAAACACATTACATGAATGTATCTACACAATAACATGAAGTATTCGCAAAACTACAAATTATTTGTCATTTAGTTTTTGCTACCTCAAAAAAAACATAAGAAAAAGATACCACAATCAGCTTTTATAACATAACTTAAATAAACAAATATCCCCTTTGGATGCTGATATGCTATGCCATGGTTACCATGGTTACACTTTTATCAATACTGAAGATTTATGAACATGGCCATATGTTTTAAGCCATAAATGTCTTCATTCTGGCAAACATCCATACAATGTAAACACATGAATATTGAGGTCTTTTATGTTCTTATTAAAATGCTTGACATGACCTGAAGAAACATCAATTACTACATCCTCGATAATCTCCAAGGTGTACGTTCCGATAAATCTCCACTAGTATCCTGTACTAGTACTAGTACATTAGCCAATCAGATGAGTCGCTTCAACCGAGCTTCCCAGTGTCAACAAAGATAGCGACCGCAGCTGCGAAAGTTTGCCGCTGTGCGACTCAGATTTAGGGAAAAAATCATACAGACAAATTGACAGGTCTGAAACCTTCAAAAAATATAGGCAAGAACTCCTTCTCCCTCTTTCAGAGTACCTCTGCAACAATTGTGTTGCGAAGTTTAATCGGTTAGATAAAAGAAGCAAAAGTGAGTTATGAAAAAAGCCATGTGATTGGTACGCTCAACTGTAGATGCATCCAGGGTACTAGTGGAGATTTATCGGAACATATACCCTGGAGATAATAGAGGATGATGGATATGTTAATGTTATGTAAACTTACTTTCACAGACTGAGATTCCCTTGGCTTTGGCGCACTTGTGACAACGTGCGGATTTAAGGCAAAGATTGCTTCCACTTCAATCTGAAATCACACAAGACATTTATCAATTTCTTTAATAATTTACTAAATAGTATAAATATTTTTCAGCGTTATCAATATCAACTGCACCTATTAATAAGAACTAGAAAATGTGGGTGGCCCTTATAGCCTTTAAAAATCAGCATAATTTAAGAGTAAAGTTTTCACAAAGCTGCTTACCTTGCACAGTATAAATTAGAGTAAAGAACACCTTGTAGCTATTTCACAAAGCAATCATAGCAATATGACAGCCATAAGTCACTTATACAATCAGCTCAGAGCTAAGACTGACTGAGTTTGGTTTTACGCCGCTTTTAGCAGTATTCCAGCAATATCACGGCGGGGGGCACCAGAAATGGGCTTCACTCATTGTACCCATGTGGGGATTCGAACCCGGGTCTTCGGCGTGACGAGCCAACGCTTTAACCACTAGACTACCCCACCACCCTCAGAGCTAAGATCACTTTGTAGAACAGACTCCAGATTACAACAAGTTCAAGACCTTGTCTTTGTGCTAAAATTGCTTGTGTAATCCACAGATATTTCAGAATGAAAATGCAATTCAAGATAACCAATATCCAAAAGGCCTTGAGAAAGCTGGTCAGAACTTACACAACACAAGTCGCATGTACGTTACTACAAACTAGTACAAAGCCATTTTTTAAAACATATTTCGCCTTGAAATTTTAAGAAATGAAATATTTGTAAAATGCAGTGTCTATAAGCGAGCACTATAACATACAAGTTGTGTAAACAAGGTAAAAAACAGACATTAAAATTTTATCCCGTACCTCTTTTCCCTTTGTTTCTCCTTTCTCAAACCATTCAACAGTAACACTGCGGGACTCGAGATTCACCCCGCTTATCACTGCAGAGTGAATACGCCCTGCAGAGAACAACAGCATTACATCAGGAAGTGTAAAGGTTGACTGAATGAAACTAAACACAATAATCACTGTAAAATAAATCAAAATGACAAACAAAACTTGGAACAATTTAGACACGGTACAAGGTACAACATATTTACCTCAGTGTCTGTGTGCTTCGTGAGTATAGTTAAGCATTATTCAGCATTACCATGGTTAGAGGCACCAGAAATATGGTTCAGACACCACCAATGTTTGGAATCAAACCCAGGCCACCGCTGCTTGTCTGCTTTGGGGGCCTAGTGGTAAAAGCGTTCGCTTGTCTCGTCAAGACCCAGGTTTGATTCCCCACATAGGTACATTTCTGGTGTCCTCCGCCTTGATATTGCTTGAATATTGCTAAAAACGGTGCAGAACTAAACTCACTCACTCAGAGTTTACTTTGTATCATAATGCATAACATGTTTTAGATCAATCTAACAGCTGCATGAAATGGCTTATTACAGTATCAGCATGATCAGTGATACACGATTTACTACTGATCAAAGTGTAAACACTTGGGCCACAGGGATTGGAGACATAAGTCAAGTTTACATATACTTTGAACAGTCTCCCTAGGCATCCAGCTACTACACGTCTACTAGGCAGTGTTTGCATTGTGTCATTTACAGAAGGGTATTGTCCAGCTTGATCCTCTATGTCAGTCGATTTATCCCTTGTTCGGGTATTGTAAGGCAATGGAATTTAGGTCACATACTCCCAGCTGTTGCATTCTTACAGGGAGATGAATGACTTATATACCACAGATGATAGATTGTAAGTTAATGAACAGACATTTCAGAAGATGCAATAATGAATTTTGTACATGAGGAACAGCAAACATAAACTGGGTCATTGAACCTTCATTTGAAAAACAGCAGTGTTTCAATAAGACTTGGAGCATAATTCACTGATATAAATAGAACTTCATTTGGTCAGTCCAGCAAGTCTTTGTATATGACTCGAATCAGAAATCATGGAAATTGTTGTTTGATATCACAAACCATACATATCCTGATATGAAGTTGATTCTTATAAATACTGACTTCCAGAAACAATTAATTCGAGAAAACAATGGAATTATGGATTGTCTGTCCCAAGTATTCTTTTTCTAAAAGTGTCAATGATTCAGTCATAATTCGATGGCGAGGGTAATGAAATGTTCAAATCTTGCTTATGGTGTTTAACAATAACAGTTCCTGGGTACTATCATAACAGAGTGGAGATAGCAGGATATACCAGACAAAAAAACCTGCATCCTGTACATATAGTTATGTAAAACATGCAGAAATATCCACCTGGAATGAGGTAATGTTTAGGAATGAAAACTAACTGCTATTACATCATGTGTTCATAATTAGTTTCCACTTAAAATGTATCTTTAAACAATACAACACACTCAAAGCAGCTTCACAGTCTTCTAAGGTGAGCTCAGTGTTCATGAATAGCGCCTGACCCTCTGACAAATCCGGCAGATTCGCCTACGGTCAGACAGAAGTCTACAACCCGCCGGCCCCAGTGTCTGACTGTATATTTCACAATGACTTTGACTGAAGTTGTTATATGTGACATGTGACACTTATTTTCCATTTATAAATCTTATGTTTGTTAATAATTTCAATTCCAATTATGAGAAATGTTAAATCTGAAATGTGTGTTTAATTTTATTTTATTGGTCCTGTGAATTTTGAATGGGTCAGACACACAACTGAAACTTACAGGACCCAATGTCCTGTTACTTTGAAACACCATTCGTGAACACTCGGTGAGCTCTTGCCGATTCGTTTCAGTTCAGAACTCAATACCTTGATTTTAACCAACAGAATGCATAACAACATGATCTGTGGTTGAGAACTGTGTATTCAGTTTCTAACATTTCTTTGGGATACCAACTACGTCACATCAGACCCTTATTTTTTAGGCCCCTCCAAGTAACACCTTAGGTTCCCTCGTCCACAAAACTAACTACCGAAAATGGTTCTCTTAACGATCACAGCACTGCGTGTAAACGTGTAAATGCATTCAATTGTCACCTCTGATTATCATATCAATAGAGTCCTAAGCTGTACATGCACACACATATCAGTTCCCCATACATGTTGGAGAATAGGCTATTCATTGAAAGCTGATCTTCTGCAGTACTGCTGGACATGGGCCAAACAGCTGTTCGAAAGTCGCACATTCTACAGTGTTTCAGAGTGTTCAGATCAGTTCAAATTATCGGGATATTGTGAGTATGGTTTTATGCCACTTTTGGCAATATTCCAGCAATATCATAGTGGGGTACACCAGAAATGGGTTTCAACTTTCACACACTGTACCCAAATGAGAAATTGAACCCTGGCCTTTGGCATGACAAGAAACCACTTGTCTCCCACTAGGCTACCTTACTGCCCCACAACCATTGAGAAGACATGGTCATTTCTCCATTGTATAAATCTTATGGGAAAGCTGAGGGAAGCATCCACCTCTTTATATCACATGCATAACTTCCAGTCAGTAATGGTTTGTCAACTGGGATTGATCAGTATCTGGGACTTCAAACTGAGTGCACTGACTTTCAGAGGTGAGGTGAAATTGGGTTTAACGTCGTGCTTGAGAATATTTCGCTCATATGACGACGTGCGTGCGTGTGTATGTGCATGTGCGGCTGCATGCACTAGCCCAGACTGAAGCTGGTTTTATAGTGCTAGCTCACTGAGATACCATGCCGCAGTGAAGCATGAATACCCCACTCAGACACATTATAATGACTCCGAGCCGATCAGTCCTTGTTGTACCCATTAATGCCGAGCTTCAGGCAGGGACCAACAAGTACCATATTTTAACGTCTTTTGGTATGACGCGGTCGGGGATCGAACCCACGACCTTCCGCTCTCCGGGCGGACGCCACTGACTTTCAGAGGTATAACATGATGACCATGATCATGATGATAGCATTGCACTCAGCACAATATTGTAAAACAGTCTGCAAAAGTTATTTGTGAATTTTTGTATAAATAGTTATGTAAATCTACAATTGTTATTTTGGACCAGTGAAATACAGACAGGACCACTAATTATTATCCACTCACTGGTCATGTGGTCTAGTGGGACATTTTGAAAGGTTTCTTTCCATGTAAAAGGAAGCCTATTCCTCATCATGTTCATTATTGGTCATGTTATCAGTGAAATACAAGTCATATCGACCAATTCATCACATTAATTCTAACTGTATTAACACGAATTGGAAATTTTTACTGATGTTTGCTGCAGACTAAGGCCTGATTATCAGCCTCTGAGCAAGTCCAGAAAATTCATGGCATCATACTGTTCGAATTCAGAGCAATAACGCTGGAGCTTGGTTTGGCTCCATAAACGCATAACAAAATTATCCAGAATTGATACTCTCAACAAACGCTATATCTTTCAAAACAAGATGGAAAATTAATTAGTTATCCTCTCTCCTGATAAATCAAAGGGCTGGGCTCAGACAAAATTGCATGATCAATAGGATCTGGGCATACCTTTGGGATCCTACTCTGCATACTGGTGCATGAGAGACTGGGTCACCAACAGAAGCAAACAGGAAGGATTCAAACTCTACAAATGTCCAAAGCAACAGGTTCCAAAAGAAAGAAAATTAAACCTGCTTATAGCAGTACACTGTATTGTTGGGTTATGCTACATTTTGTCTTTGATGGAAGGTTTTCTACACATCGTACACAAATAGTTTAACAGCAGTATAATTTTTAACTTTTTGCCCCATGATAATAATTCTCTACCATGTTATCGTTACAAAGTTAAGTGAGCTTAGTGTCATAAGTACCAAAAGAAGACGCGTGCTGAAAAGAAACAGATTTTGCTATGGACATGGCAAAAGGACATGGTGATTTTTTCAATTCATGTTGAATTTGGTAGTATATTTCATTATCAGCAATAAAAAAAAAATTAAAACTGTCTGGCAACGGCCTGAAACAATAACATAAAACTATGAAGCCACAATTTCGTTCAGCAGCGTTAGTGGGCCTTACGTTCCATTTTCAGCATGAAACAGAGACAAGCTGATATAATAAGGCCATGCGTTAGAACTCATTTGAATTCAATTCAAGGTCCATGTATGAATCAGCACTGGCAATGAGGCTAAATGTTTATGTCATGACTGGGTCATGCAAGTTTGACACAACACTGCTGACAATATACACATATATCCATTTTATGGGCCATATATCAAGATAATTTACCGTGACATGCCCCAAAGTTTGATAACATAGCATACTATTCGGTTTATTCGTTTAAATTTTGGGTTAATAATCATCATATTTATGTTAGCAACCCGGTATCATGCGATTGTATTGACATAGAAATGCGACTTCACGCGACTGATTCTCACCGTCAGTGCGTTGAATATCCACATTAACACCAACTTTTAGACCTCCAAGATCCATGTTTTGAAGACAGGGTAAACCAGTTAACTAACACAATGATTAAGACAGATATTAGATTATTTTTCAGTTGATATTTTGTCCATCCCGTGTGTTCATCCGTTGGGATTTTCAAATCAAGCCACTGCGCATGCGTAAGACATATTTCAATTTGGTATTCGTCGATAGACGACTTTATGTTCGTCTGAGGGTCGCCTTAACAATAAAGCGATTACTTCACAGACATATTTGTTTTCCTTCCGAAATTGAAATAATGTCGCTCACACCACAAATTGCCTATTAACGTCAGAACTTTGTGTTAATATAACATTGACTGGACAGAAAGTAAAATGAACCGGCGAAAAGGGCACGGTGATTACGTTCAAGCTGGTGTCATGTGGTAGTTTATTGCTGCTTCAGACTTTACCGTTCTCCCAATGGAAATAAAACGTCACACGTACACAATGTGTGTACTTACATCAGCAGCATGTGTACTTTTACGCAGTGAGGGGTTGTTGTTTTTCTAAAATGACTGCCTTCAACTTGGAGAAGAAAACACTGTTAAAGTTTGAAATAAAAACAAAGAAAAATGATATTTTCACAATGATTAGAAAATCACACAATCGTTTACTGTTTGTAATAAAGACTACTGATCCGATGTATGTGACACAGTTCTTCATTGTTACTCTGTCATAAATCTGAATCCAAAAGGGATATAAAACAAAAATCTTATCAAAATTATTATTAGACCTCTAATTCGGATACAATACCCCGTCGGATGTAACCCAGACAGGTTCACTAAAGTGTTAAAGGTGATTTTTAATTAAATTGATCAACCATTATGATATCCGGGGTTTTTAAATCTCACCACTAAGCATGTTACATTTGGTAGATCGATGTTCATGATGTTGATCACTGGATTGTCTGGTCCAGACTCGATTATTTACAGACCTCCGCCATATAGCCTGGAATATTGCTGCGGTGTTAAACAACACGCCAGCCAACCAACATTTCGAAACGGAAGACAATAATATACTTATGTACTTCACTGTTATATATTTCAATGGTATGGTCAATTTCAAGTTGAAAGCACGCATTGCCTCAGAAATTAGTTTCCGTTAGTGAGTGTTAATACATTTACCAAGTATTACGCACGTCCGTGCGATCATATGAATAGTTCATTGAATATCTGTGCGTAGTCTTAGTGTTAGTCGAACCTTAACTGACTGACTGACTGACTGACTGACTGAGTTTGGTTTTACGCCGCTTTTAGCAATATTCCAGCTACATCACGGCGGGGGAACACCAGAAATGGGCTTCACACATTGTACCCATGTGGGGATTCGAACCCGGCGTGACGAGCCAACGCTTTAACCACTAGGCTACCCCACCGCCCCTCGAAGCTTAACACACACAAGGTGTGGAGATTAGTGGTAGAGTTTCCTCATCAAAGAATTCACATTACATCAAAGGATCGAATTCGAATTTACCACAAGAGTACACAGTGTAAAGTCATCCTTGGCATCACGGATTTTCATAATGCTGGAATACTACTAGACACGCTTAGTCTCTGAATATATATAATTTTAATAGTTCCATTTTTATTGGAAGTGAACCCAGGTGACATGGGAGATTCAGAACCTGAGGAAAGCTAGACTTGCTTCATTTAGTTCTTTAGCATTGCAGAAATGGCTGTTCGGAATGGGGAAAAATGCGGTCCAGGTACTGTGAGGCAGACCTGAATGAAACAGAAACTGCGAAGTATCACACTTGTTAGCTCGTTGTTCTGGAAGTGTTAGAAGCGGCTGTACAATCACCATTACTGCCTTGAAATACTTGTTGAATTGAAGTTGTTCTTTATAGCATGGCTTTCATTATCAGAGAACATATAATTTATTATATGGCCTCTGGTTATATCTGAAGGACAAGAAGACAATGCAATTCCGGTTGTTGCTACTTAGAGATCAACTTCTCTTTAATAAGTGCGAAATAGAATGGGGCTTTTTTTCAATAAATCCAGAATAGTTGTTACAAAAAGGATATTCCAAAAGACTTTTGCATTGTAACTGTGTTTCGAAACTGAATTCTTTATTTTGGGGGATATTTAAGTGACGTAAAGGCGATGACAGCAACAATGGACAATGTTCTCCATACATTCGTATGACCATTTGTAAGCAAACTTTGCCGCCAACAGTATTTACCCACAGTTCCACACAGACAGCAGCTACGTCGAACTGAACTTTGAAAATTGTGTTTGTGAATGAACAAGAGAGCTGAAAGTGCTCATCCATACACCTGCATCATCCCAAAATCATTCTTGATTTTCTTTCTGCAGACTTTCTGCACATGTCATATCTGATACTTACATCACTGCCATCCACCGATGGCTTCCTAAACTTACCGCCAAGAAACATCACCTATGTGCCGACTCGATTACCCAGTGTTTTATATCCCCTCTAATTGATATGGTGATGTTGATGAGTTTAGGTTTACGCCGATATTAGCAATATTCCAGCAATACCAAGGCGGGTGACACCGCCAAGTTGGGAATCGAACCGCCCGGGTCTTCGGCGTGGCGAGCGAACGTGGGTAACCACTAGGCTACCCCATCGCCCCCTAAAGAATATGAAAATGTATTGTAATAGAGTGGAGAACGAATACACACGATCATCGAATATGTGCACAAGGTCGAATTACTATTTTCATATATTTACCTTATAAGTATCTTCGAAGGAAGACAAAAATATATCACAGGGCTTTCATCCACAGGGGCTCGAATCAATGTTTGGACAATACCTTGTGTATTTTCTGTAATGAGTGTAGCGGTAGAAGTTTCTAAAATATTCATTTCTTCACCGATTTCGTTCAAATGTTAAAAACATGTTAATCATAACATATGAAAACAATATACAATTGCAAAAGTCTACGTTTTTATTTTTATAAATTATTGTCCAAACAGTGATTCGAACCCCTGTGCTTCCATCGCCCAGAGAGAAAGAAAAAATCTTGAGATCCCGGGGTCCACGGACCGCCTGTGAACCCAACGCATAATTGCAAATCTCAGAAAAGTCACTGAAGACGATTGTGTGATTTTTAACGCATTTGTTGTATTTTACAGACAGACAGACAGACAAGTTTATTCAGTAAAAGGCCACAGGCCCATCATACAGTCATTTGCATATGACATAGATAGTTTAGTGCACATGATGTGTACGAGGAACATTTCTAAGGTGCTGAAGTACATGATACAGAAAAATACTGACATCTCTTATGATACAATCATTATATGTTTTCACAATGTTAATAAAAGTGGCATTTGGATAAACAATCAGTCAAATATTTCTGAATATATCTTAACCTTAAATCAGAAAAAGCGTTCACACTTAAGGAGTACATGGAATTCAGCTTCAATAACATTTTTGTCATCCAATTTACAAAATAAACATAATCTCTTATTGTAATTAACTTTATTGTATCTTCCAGTTTCAACAGCTTAATTAAAATGACCACATCTAAATTTAGAGAGTGCAAATCTGAGATGTAAAGGAATATCAGAATTTAAATACCTTTCCACATTTGAAAGTGTGAGTCCAGCGTTAAACAACAAACGTATTGTATTTTCATATGAACCCAGTTTGGCGTGATATGTATCAGTTTTGTCGTAAGAGCGTGACGTGAGCAGTAAATGCTTGAGTCTCAAGCAAAATGCTTGAGAGAATGATATCACTTCATGGGCGGATCCAGGAATTTCGAAAGGGGGTTGGGGGGTGGAGGGTCAGGGGTTTTGAACACCCTGAACCCCCCATTGGCTCCGCCAACGCAAAACAAATCTTCAATGTGGTCTTAAGTCATTTTCAAAGGGGGGCTTCGAAAACACACACACACACACACACACACACACACACACACACACACACACACACACACACACACACACACACACACACACACACACACACACTGTCTGGATCCTGGATCCGCCAATGCATAACATTTAGGCTTGGAGTCTTTCCACGTGGACAAGGCGCCCTACATCGGGTCAGGAGCTCCGTTGTTCGAATCACACACGCACGGACGCACGGACTCCTCAAACATACTGGATCCGCCAATATGTGCCATATATAGGCAATCGTTTACAGAACTGTCAGACGCAGAAGAACATAGTCTTGAAGCAAGGTTGATGGTGGCTGAAAACGAACCAACAAGGTGTTTAGATGGTGATGTATTTCATAAGTGTATCCGCATCAGTGGGTACAACAAGGACTGGTCAGCTCGGAGTCAGTATAATGTGTCTGAGTGGGGTATTCATGCTTCACTGCGGCATGGTATCTCAGTGGGCTAGCACTATAAAACCAGCTAAAGTCTTGGCAAGTACAAGCAGCCGCACATACACATACACACGCATGCACGTCGTCATATGAGCGAAATATTCTCAAGCACGACGTTAAACCCAATTTCACCTCACCTCACCTCACCTCACTTCATAAGTGTATCACATGCAGTGATGCTCTGGACCCTAAGTGTGCGGTGCCTCGGGGACATTTGTCTGTGTAGAATTGGTTACTAGCTTTGTTTGTTGTTTAACGCTGCACTCAACAACATTCCAGCTATATGTCTGTAAATAATCAAGTCTGGACCAGACAATCCAGTGATCAATAGCATGAGCATCGATCTAGCCCCCTTTTTGTCCTGAAAGTTTATTAAAAGACCATTGAAACTCTCGTAGAAACGGGTAAAAATGAACTGTGCGCGCACACACACACACACCTTTACTCAAAAAGCTGTATCCGCCCCTGACATGTGTCAACCAAGTCAGCGAGCCTGACCACTCGAACCCGTTAATCGCCTGTTGCGACAAGCATGGGTTACTGAAGACCAATTGGGTAACCCGGATCTTCACGGGTATCCAAATGTATAGCGCACAAGCCGTCCTTGTTCCCATGGGTGTTGGAACATGCACAGGAATCAATGATTCGAATTCGCTGCCATATCTGATTCCACAGGTCACTGGTTCCAATTCCAGATCCAGGGTTATGATGCTGGATTTGTGGACACCATCGTTGGTGTCTTTAAAACAAATTGGTAATCATCAGCGTCAGTAAACAGTTTTCACAGAAATTATAGAAAATCTTTGTTTGTTAACACTGATAATAAATTTTTTAAATAGGTATTACATTAGCTACAGGTACTCAATATGGGAGGCAACTCTTGTAGGCTTAACAATGAACCTTACTACATCAAGAGTTATCTCCCCTTGAGTAGCAGACGGCTTCATCTGTTGACACGGCAGATTTGACAGCAGAAGGGAAAAGAAAGCTGGTTCTAGATGATTTTGAAAGGAATGTGATAAATGCAAAAGATTTAGCTGGTAGACATGACATTCCTGTGTCTACAGTATACAGAACTTAAGTCAGGAGTTGGGATTGAGCACAAGACAGAGTCAGGGAGGCCAAGGAAGTTCAGTACTACGGATCGCCGGCGACGTCAAATTGTGAGTATAGGGGAAAATTGAAAAGCGTTGAGAATATCAGAATTGAGATGATTAATAGAGGAAATCCTCAGGTATGTAACGAAACCTTTAAAATGAATTACAAAGACTTCACTGAGTGAAAAAGCGCAGAATTCCCTCACCATTGATGAAAGATGCACAAAAAGAAAAACGTTTAAACTGATGTGGGCTCACGAAAATCAAGATTGGGATAATGTTTTCTTTTCTGATTAAAGTTCTGTCTGGCTTTTTCCGAACTGTGTGAAAATTTGGACAAATGATACCGTGAAACGTATCTACTAACGCCCACAACAAAACCCGAATTTTCACATGTGGTGTGGGATATCATCACGTGGAGTGACGCCGTTGTCTATTTTCACATTCTCACTGGGAATTTGACAAAGGAACCATAGAATCTATGTTGACATCTTAAATGATCACCTCCTTCCAACGGCCCGAACACTGTATTAAGATAATTGGATTTTCCAAAGTTAAAGTTTTAGACTGGCCCAGCTACAGCCTAGATCTTAACCCTATTGAGAATGTGTGGGGACTAATGAAGGAAAGAATAAACCAAAAAAGGAATTAGAAACATTGAGGATATGAAGAAAGAAGTGCATGGTCGAATATTGGGATACGCTGTCACACGATTTCCTACAAACTTTGATCGGTAGTACACCTAGGCGCATTCAGTCGTGTATTGCAGAGCAAGGAGGTCTCACAAAGTACTGGAAAGACACTTACTGTCTAGCGACCAGTTATCGCCGCGTACCAGTTATCGCCAACACCTGGCTGTAGCGCTTGCACAGACAGCTTGACTGTAAGAAAATCATATCTCAACATATTCATTTTAAGTAAAACGTCTTTGTTTATATACTTGCATTAGATATTTGCCGAAACAACTTTCTCAATAATTTCTGGGAATACTATACGTGTTTCCTTATTACATCAAGCGGACACGTAATAATGTACAAATATGAATCTGAAGTTATGTCTATTTTGTTTTGGAGGGAGATCAAGTTGCCTTTTTATCAGATAATGTTGCGTTTTGAGTAAAAGTGCAGTTAGAAGTGTCGTAAAATCCTTCAGCACCCAACACTGCAGGATTCTGTTTCTTCTGGACAATGTTTTACTGTTAAAAAATATCGATACATAATTAAATATTTGTAAATGATTGCAATGATTATGTTCTGTTGTCATTTCTTTTTTCACTTTCTTTGACACGTGGCCTGGAATTATACATAGAAATATCAGCCACGCATGTAAGAAGGCGTAGTAAACACTTTAAAAGACTGGTGAGTACATGATGTGAATACGTTGGTCAGCACGGGGCCGGGGGTGGGTTGGGTTGTGTGGTTATGCTTCAGTACAGTGGGTGAGTTTAACTTGCTTATAGCTACATTCCAGCAATATCGGGACACTCGATATGGACTTCACACATTGTACTTATGTTGGGAATCGAACCCGGATCTTCGGCGTGACGAGCCAACGTTTGAACCTCTAGGTTACCCCACCTCCCCTCTTTAGTACACAAACGTGCAACACACTTACAGACTTCAGCAAATCGTTGTCATAGTTGATACCTAAAATCGTAGGTTCGAATCCTGATCACACCTGGTTGTGTTTGAAGCACCATGCTCGTTGTCGTGGGTTTCGCAAGAGTGAGTGAGTGAGTATGGTTTTACGCCACTTTTAGCAATATTCCAGCAATATCACGGCGGGGGACACCAGAAATGGGCTTCACACATTGTACCCATGAGGGGAATCGAACCCGGGTCTTCGGCGTGACGAGCGAACGCTTTAACCACTAGGCTACCCCACCGCCCCGGGTTTCGCAAGAGTGGTAAATGCATAATTACGGGCTTATTAACCCCATATGATGCGACGTGATTTGACCCAAAGCGGCGTAAAAGACATTCCGTCAATACCAGTTGCAGTCCAAACCCTCCTTTCATTTCGATGCAGAATCGGTCAATCAATTTTAAATGTTTGTATAATTATCATGTTCTGATCATTAACCGTTACATTTTATGTCTGATAGAGCCCCGCGCATATCGATCGTTTTAAGACGTCGGGGCTGCAGTGCGTAGCCGTAACGTCGTTTATGTTGTTATTGGTTTCCTACAAACATCTTCTTATGTACACACGCTCGTTAAATCCGAGTAGTTTGCGATCATCTATAATATCACATTGCATTTACCATTCCATCCTTTGAAATATCGCCATCAGTCTTGGAAATTTGATGAAAACGACCACGTGAAGACGCTAATTTGTTTACATAAAGGATTATGGCTCCATTTGATATTTCTGCAAACAAAAGCCCGACTCGTCGCGGGTTTTTTTCATCACAGCCATTGATTATTTTTCTAGGTGCAAATGGACTAAGCCTGATGTCACCGTGCACTAAGTGGCATTGAACAAGGTAAGCCTATTATGAATCTTAAACCGTAATTAATACACGGTTGTTGTATGTTTGTATGAGATGCTAATTGCGATGTTAATTGCGATGTTAGAGTAATTAAACAATTGGAGCGTCCAGTCACGATTTATGACACATGTTAATAGACAATGGGCAAGTGTGAAGCAAATTTGCAAGCTTTTAAAAAACAATGAATGAACTACTATTATTCGGAAGCTAGAAATTAGCGTTTATTTGTTAATGCCGCCCTCTGCAATAACCCATGGCAGCAATATGCCGCCGGCTTGTAAATATCCTCTGGGCCTGTGGTAGACATTAGCTGGAAGCGTCCGTTAAATCTCCATCAGTCAGAAATGTAAACAGTCATGTTGTATTCAAATCAACTATTTCGCTGCAAAATTATGAGGGCCTGCAAATAATGACCAACCACATTTGCAATCAGGGGCGGTGGGGTAGCCTAGTGGTTAAAGCGTTCGCTCGTCAAGCCGAAGACCCGAATTCGATTCCCCACATGGGTACAATGTGTGAAGCGAATTTCTGGTGTCCCCCGTCGTGTATTGCTGGAATATCATCAAAATACTCATTCACTCACTGACAATTACCATCAGGATGAAATGCCAAGTTTTAGCCAGAATGCGCATGGTGGCAAGTTGAATCAGGGAGACTATATAGTTGTAGAGTATCCCTGGTTGAATCTCACAGAAACCTCACGAAACACATGGGATACAGATGATTTATTCTTTCCTTTCCTTTTTTAAATGCCCAGTACATCTTAAATTTCAATTATTCCGTATACTTCCATCAACAAAACATTATTATATACTTATATTTGTGAATACAAAATGAGAGAAGATCGTTTTAGATTTTACGAGCGCTTCCGGCATTACTAACTTCGTATCCGACATATGAACTCTCGTACAAAAGAGTATACACATGTTTGATTAGTGAGTGAGTGAGTGAGTTGAGTTTTACGCCACGTTCAGCAATATTCCAGCTATATGGCGGCGGCCTGTAAATAATCGAGTCTGGACCAGACAATCCAGTGATCAACAGCATGAACATCGATCTGCCGATGACATGTGTCATCC
Organism: Haliotis rubra; assembly: GCF_003918875.1. NCBI lineage: Eukaryota > Metazoa > Mollusca > Gastropoda > Lepetellida > Haliotidae > Haliotis > Haliotis rubra. The sequence goes on along the minus strand of NW_025767468.1, from coordinate 2,240,231 downwards.
AAGTCAGCGAGCCTGACCACCCGATCCCGTTAGTCGCCCCTTACGACAAGCATGGGTTATTGAAGGCACATTCTAACCCCGACCTTCACGGGTCATGTTTGATTAGACTAACGCTTAGTCCCTGAATATATATAATTTTGATAGTAACAAATATACCCATTAAAATTGAAAAGGAGCCCTAGTGAGTTGGGAGAACCTGGGGAAATCTAGACTTGCTTCATTTAGAGCTTTAGCATTGCAGGGAAGGCTAGGCTGTAGGGAAAATAATGTGGTTCAGGGACTGTGACACAGACTATAATGTTTGATGGAAAGTGAAGGAAACTAGAAATGGTCACTAAATGGTGATAATTTGTTGCGGGTATCATATTTGTGTTTTGGATCCTTAGTGGGCATTGTTTCTCATGTATATTTTGATTTTATACTATATTTCTGTGTATCATGAAACCAAGAACCAATGTGTGAGTGAGTGAGCAGGGTTCAACGCCACCAACAGTGTTCTATATATATCACGGAGCGTTAGCCAAACTTCGGAAGAGAGCCGATGCAGGTCTTACAAGTTTACCTCTTTGGTAAAGTTGGTGGGGTAGCCTAATGGTTAAAGCGTTCGCTCGTCACGCCGAAGACCCGGGTTCGAATCCCCACATGGGTACAATGTGTGAATACCATTTCTGGTGTCCCCCGCCGTGATATTGCTGGAATTTTGCTAAAGGCGGCATTAAACCTTACTCACTCACTCACTCTTTGGTACAAACCAACAAGCAAACGCGCCGACAACTCCAGACATATTCGGGGCGAACTGGAATTCGCAATAACTGTAGGTTTCTAGAGCGCACAAGGGGCGCAACCTTGTACGTCAAATTTCGTCGTTTTACATGACTGCAACCGTGACCCCTACAAACAAATACCAATGGATCGAGCTGTAAAGATATATAACAGTGAATATACCCTGCATGCGGTTATAGTACAATGCACGGATATAACTTAGATATTTCTCACTATTCTCAAAGTGGCGTTAGACCTTCTTTCTTGGTCGACTGTATACCTAAGGGCTCCCCCGGTGAGATTCTCCGCAAGAATTGACACCTAGAAACTAGACTAACAGCTAGTCTCTGAATGAACATATTTTACAGAAAAACAGTTCACAATAAAACAAATAAAATATAATGAAAAGGAGCTCTGAGACTTGTGGAAAGCTGATCTAGCCATAAATTCTAAACTTGTATGGGGTATCTTGGATATAATTGTTTCAGGGTCTGTATGACAGACTCACCCAGGAACCTGTACTTGTCGTAAGATACGATCAGATGGATCTGGTGGTCAGAGGCCGTTAGTTGTTTGTTTGCGTGTAATTAGTTGTTCATGATATCATCCACCTGTTTGTTTTTACCCCACATTTATCGATGACATACTGAGTGAGTGAGTGATGTTTAGTTTTACGCCGCTTTTAGCAATATTCCAACAATATCACGGCGGGGGACACCAGAAATGGGCGTCACACATTGTACCCATATCGGGAATTGAACCCGGGTCTTCGGCGTGACGAGCGAACGCTTTAACCACTAGGCTACCCAACAGCCCCTACATGACATACTGACAGCAACCTATCTGAATACATTTGATATCTTGAAAGATCGATAACACCAGCATCATAAGTCATCGTTTGATTTATTATGAGGATAGATAAAAAAACCCAATAAAAACAGACACCTGGAACCCAGATTTGACTTTGCCTCTTATTTTCTCAGAGAAGTTACTCAAACACTGTTTACATGCACGTAAGCTTAGCGTATACTACGCTGTAACAGTGTGGTACCACACCCGATGAGGTTTTCACACGTTCAGTGCGGGTCAATTATCACCGTTTCTGCAGGTAACAGTTTGGTCAACACCGATTAAATGGGAACATATCGATTTACAGACAACCACAATTAACGCAGAGCTTTACATATTGAGGTGTTCATGGACATATGCAGCCGTGTTTGTTGACATACATATAACTAAGTATTGTACCATCATCACCTCACCTCACCATATTCAGTGATTAGTCTTTTTTTTACCTGGCAGACTTCAGATTTCAGTTGCCCATAATTTGATTTCCCTGTGATGTTGTCAGTTAGAATGTTTTTTACCAGATTTCAAAGGAAAATGATTTACATTCCAGTACCCCGCCAAACGCTCTCTCTCTCTCTCTCTCTCTCTCTCTCTCTCTCTCTCTCTCTCTCTCTCTCTCTCTCTCTCTCTCTCTCTCTCTCTCTCTCTCTCTCTCTCTCTCTCTCTCTCTCTCTCTCTCCGCCCATGCAGTGTTATGTAACAGTATGTCATGTTTAGTTTAAAGGTGTTGTCATTTCTCGTTCAAACTGAAAAAATCGTTGCGATTTTACACTGAGATCATCGTCATAAACCACGCAAACACCACGCAACAGAGGAGCGTCTCACTGATCGACGGTGTGTCACTTTAATGACTTTCCCAATTGTTCACGGGGATAGACCGCTGGTGAATCATCACTGTACTTTAACAGTGGAAGCAAGCGACCTGTTTGGTTTGTCGGTACGTCGTTTCCACATCGTGTGTGTCTGCGTCATAAGAATTGCGCTGTGACCTCTGACCAGAAAACCCGTGACGATTACACATCGCCAGATTTAGACAAACACGTGGGTACAATTACGTGCGTGAGTGCGAGAAGTTTCAGTATTACCGTAAAGTTCCCCGGTGCAACTATCCAAGCTATTTCAGATCATACCCTGCCTGGCAAAATATAATGGAAAGATGTATGTGTTCATAAGGCTGAAGGTAATATTTACACTTAGACAATCGGATAAACTTTCAAATGCTCAATTCACAAAACAATTAAAATTGTGTCAATTCATTTAGTTATAGTTGATCGTGCACTGCGTATGTGTGTACGTGTGTGTGTACGTGTGTATGGTGTTTTTTGTGTACGCCTCTGTATGAGAGAGAGAGAGAGAGAGAGAGAGAGAGAGAGAGAGAGAGAGAGAGAGAGAGAGAGAGAGAGATTGGGGCGTACTGACCCTCACAGTTAGCATGTCTTAGTTGGCTACATTCATGTAAATCATGTTACGAAAAGAGGCCATATTTTTCTGAAACAATACTCAAATATCTTGGAGATGTAAATGTAAATATGTTTTTACAAGTTTGTGATTGATGAGTTAACGTTACGGAAATTGAAGCCTGATCACTTTTCATCTCGGAAAAGTAGCAATTTATTCACTATATAGTATATATGCGTTTTAAAAGTACTGCATAATAAAGTGTTTGAATAAGGCGAAATGTCAACAGCAACTCTCGTAACAAAACATAAGAAAAGGTATAACGTTGTCTCAAAATGTAATACTCGAATACTGCATTCTTGAAATTGTTTCAACGTTCTAAAAAACTTGTTATATTCCTCACGAACAGGAAAACAAAACATCAAAGTTTGGAGACACCCACAGATTAGATAAATACGCGTTTCGCAAGTTGTCACATTTGTTTTCATGTTCCGCATCAGCAACATATTTTGCAACGGATGGATTTTTTTCACATTAATTACACAAAATGATACTATTTAACAAACATGCTGAGGCGCGTTCCTCCTGGAGTTAATTCAAATTCCTCGACCGTTGCTATAAACAACCTGAAACATTAGGCTGAAATAGGTCAGGGGTCAGGCGGAAGTTATCTCATCCTCCTCAGCGAAAGCATTGTGGGAAAACGCTGCTGCTCCATTTGGAGTAAAATGGCACCGGTAGACTACACGATATGTGGATTAGCTGTAGTTATTTTCGCTAGTTGGTGCATAAATTGGCTTCTACATATATTTGCAATCGTATATGGGTAAGTTTTCAACATTTATTTCATTTCCCTTTTGTGATCGCCTATATTTAACGATTTAGCAAACCGAATACGTTTGACAGTTGAAGGGAACTTCTCTCACGCCTTTCACTCGCATTGCTGTCGAGTTCGTATGTTTGCCGAACGATCTGGTCTTTTCTATGGAATTTCATCGTACTACAGTCATATGGATATGTTTTAAAGTAAATTTTCATTCATTTTCTGTCGTTTAGAATTTGTGAAACAGTGTTTGGTTGTTTTCCCCATTAAATCATCATGCTGATTATGTTGACACAGAAAGTGGGCAGGGCAGGGTTTGGCACGCCGGTTGAACCGAGTTACTACGGCTTGTTTTCACCGGTTGATCACGGTGGATTTACTCTAAGCGCCTCAAAAATTACTAGCAGCAAATTCCAAAATCGCATTAAGGGTTTAACTTGTCGTTCTTGACTACAGTGCAATGTATACCATCATTAATATCACTATAGTGACAACGGAATGACCTTTTTTTTCAATATTGCAGACGAATGAATGAACTTGTTTTTGATTTATCCAGAAATTTTAAAAATATGTCGTGCATTTTGTGTGCTGTCTGGTTAAAATGGAACTTCAGCATGTTCATGATTTTATCAAGACTTCAAGTATTTTGAGTTAAGAGTGTAATTATGTTATTGTATTTCTAATTAAGTAATTAGGGATAATTTTATTTTTTGAAAGTTGAACATAAAGATATATTTTTTAGCATCAAAGTATAGGGGATACAGATTGACACAAGTGTAGAAACTAACTATTATTAAAAAGTAAAACTGCACTTGAATGTGAGATCATTATGTAGGCATAGTAAACTCAGCACGACAAAGCATTTTAAAGGTCCACTGTATGTACAGGTTTTGTGTGGAGTATTTACATTACTTTTTCAGAACTGTTTGTTACAGAGATACACTTGAGTTTGTTGTATGAACCCTAACAGTGTCACATGTGGTTATCCCAGCGTGGAGTGTGCTAGAAAGGAACACAGATAACTCGTTAGATTGACATAACCCCAGGAACTTCAGCTATTTTATCATCTTGGATAGTTTAATCTGCTTAACTGACACTACCCAGCTGTTCAACATGGCATAGGATAAGTAAGATACTACCATGATTACTTCAGAGTTTGTGTAAAGCAACAGTTTCTATTGCTGAGTTGTTGTGGTAACTACCAATGAAAAGTGATATTTCGCTATGAGATATTGTCGTTTAAGGCATCATTATCTGATGATGTTTCGCATTAGGTAAATGATCAGCATCTTTTTAAAATTTGAATCTAGAAGTCAGGGGATCCAAAGACACAAAATTCGGTTTGAAAATCGATATTGTGTAACAAAGTAACAGCAAAACAACATCACAGTAAATACTTATATTTGGGGAAGAAAAACAGTTTGACAACTATTCATTTCAGGTTCTTGTTTCAGTTTGTGTTACATAAAAATGGACATTTGTCATTTTATTCCATTAACAATTTCAGCCGAAACATATACATGATAATATTCTTATCAGTGTTTGAAGAGAGGCTCTTAGTCTTAGTCTGTCTCACAGTCCCTGAACCACATTATTTTCCGTACTGCCTACACCTCTCTGCAGTGCTAAAGTCCTAAATGAAGCAAGTCTAGATTTTCTCAGGTTTTGAATCTCTGGTCTTCCTGGAGCTCCTTTTCAATTTAAATGGTTTTTTTTGTTACTATCAAAATTACATATATTCAGAGACTAAGCGTCAGTCTAAAGGGTTCTGGGTTCCTAAAGTTTCAAACCCTACTCCCTTTGGATCACTGAGGTGGCTTGAGACCTCCAATCAGAAAGAACCATCTTACCTTTCAAATTCTTACATGATGCAACTAGCGTTCTAAATTGATGATGAAAAATTAAGTTTAGTTCAAGAAGCGTGAAAATAGAGGGGTCATTGTGAAAAGGTAAAGATTAAGAGAGCCCATTGATTCAAATAAAAGGAACAAGACTCAAGAGTCCCAATATTCCCTTTGATTTTGATCACTGTACCGTTGCACGTAGTGTCGTGATGCACCAGTGCTCAGTGAATTGTTCAAGCCAAACTGATAGTGGGTGATGATGCTTAATTTCATTGTCTGTGTTGATGGTCTGTGTGTGTTCAATAGCCCATAATGACTAGTGCTGTATTATTAGAGTGCAGTTAGCACCGTCATTACTTGTCTCTCTCTTGATTACAGAGCACAGTTCCTGACGGAAACTCATTAAGCAATGGAATTTATAGATTTTACTTTTCACATCAGCAGAGTGGAGAAACATTGCCAATGATAAATACAGACAATTTCTTTCTTCAGCTCCTCAGATAAATAGAGACCATATCGTTATCAAGGTAGCTACTCTGGAACACTGGGTGAAAATTGTTTCATCATGAGTAATTAGCATGATTAAACTTAGTTACTAGCTACAGCAACTGAATTATTCCTGTGTGAGTTGTGTTAATCTAGCATAATTTTCATATTCAAATTTGTGAGGAAATCTTTATGCTTCCCCAAAAAGCTGAAGAACACATGATTGTCATATGACCATGATGACTGGTTAAGCTGGTCCATGATTTGTCACAAATGTTCTAAAAAACGTTACAAAATGAAAAGTTTGTGGTCATTTGTAGAGCATACTATGACTCAGACTAAATCGTGATCAGATTAATATTGATTTTTTCTTGCTCACATGGTGAACCTAAAATCAGTAAGTGGAACACATTAGGTATATAAAGTTTGACTGGCCTTGAGGTTTGAGTATAATGAGCATTGAACATGTTGAATAATTCTGCTCGAGGCATGTATCATAAGATCTATGGCTATCTGGTAGTATACAAGATGATTGATCGCTGAGAGTCAGACTCTCATTGTCCCTTGCAAATCCCTTCATCAACTATAATAGACCTGAGGTATGTTAACCAGAATGTTAGCTATGCCTTGCAATGATATATCTAGATACAGTTTAGCTGACATTCAAACATGTTATGTCATATAGAAAACAATGGACAGCAGAGAGGTGTGATGCATCCTAATGTTTACGTTTCATGGCTTTGCATTATTGTATGACAGAATACACTGTTTAAAAAAGGCTCAAATTAATGTGTGTGTTTTTTCCAGATTAGACTAAATCAGAGTTTAGATTAGATTGAATCGTGCTTCTGTTAATTTGAAAGTAGGTTTTTCAAAAAATATTTACAAACTTCGAATTGTCAAAATGTGTTTATTTTCGAGGCTGTTTGTTGTGAACAGTCTGCAAGATATAATAAGGATGAAATGATGAAACAAAACTCCAGTGCAGCACAATAAATTGATCATTGATTGATACATGCTATGTATGAACCTGTATCATTATACATAACAATACGAAATACTAATCTTGTGTACTTAACAAAATAATATTCTTATTTAATTAAAGATAAATATTAACTTAAGAAACAAAACCCAGTTGAGTCCAACAAATCAGCATGGCAATGATATATATCAGAATTATACTAAACCATCCAATATAAGATTTTATTATAACGAAAACGTGTTTTAATCTGTCAGCTATTAAAACACATACAGAAAAGCTCCATGGAAAATGGTAAAGGTTAATTAACTTGAAGGAAAGTCAAAGCATTGAATATTATGGGTGAGTATTGCACCAATGTTTTACTCTGATTAGATTATATAGTTCAGTGCCCTTTGTATATGATCATGGTCAGATCAGTCAATACTGTTGTGAGAGGTTTATGGAGACTGTTTCAGACCTTAGGGCATAACCTAATCCATCTAGATACTGTAACGTTACATCAAGTTTGTACATTGTAGTTGTCAGTTTGTTTTCGTCTTGTTTCATCAATGAAAACCATACCCTGCAGCATATGATAATCTATGATTGCGAAGTTAGATTTGGAGAGCTTCTTATTATGAATATATGAATGACCCTGTTTCTTTCATTTTTTCAGAAAATGGAGGTTATCTCACAAGCTTCCTCCCTATGTAGCAGAAGAGCTCCCAGCAGTATCAATTTTAAAACCTTTAGTTGGAGTAGATCCACATTTATATGAAAATCTAGAAACATTTTTCAAGATGAAATATCCCCAGGTAAGTGATTTGTTGGCAGAAATAGTTATTGTATCAAATATTTATGCTTTGTTAGTTTTTCAGACGTTTCAGCATCAGATCAATGGTACTTGATCATGTTGTAGAATAGTGGGTGTGTATATGGCAGTCCGTGAAACTGGTGTGTTACTGTATACAGAAAGCATGAGATAGGTGGACATAATTGCTTTATTCAGGCTGGCAAAGCTATTCCAGGGATTCAGTTTTTCAGATAAATAGTTAAAAAGGTCTTAAACACATAAATAAAGTATTTCCATGCTTTAAAGTTAAAAAGTATTAATTCCTCACTGACTGACATGCCACATTTAAAATGGTATGGCATTATTATGTCAGAAAAACATGCCACTTTTGGAAAGGGCAGCATAATTATGTCACAAAGGTAAAATGAATGTGCTTAGGTCAGGTGAAATTATGGCCATCATTCTATAGGCCTGGAAGCGAATATCAACCAGAGAACATCATGAAATATGCCTGTGTTACCGTAATCATAACAATAAATATTCATTGAAAACGGATGACACTATGAATTCAGGTATCAAGCCCAGAAATCACTGTAAAAGTGACCTAAACTATCATGTTAGGTACTAGACATGGATGGACTTGGCTATGAGTCTGTTAGTCTGGTGAGATTTAGAGGGACTAGTTATTTTCTTCCCAAATCTTGTCTGAAATACCCTTCAGATTAGTTTGAAACGATTGTGGTACATCTACCCCAGTCACATCATATAAATATTATACAGTCTGACTTAGAGCCCTTTATTATTTTGTTATGAGTTACAAAACAACCAAGGTAGATTTTCTGGTCATAGTAGTTTTTGTGATGTACTAGTACTGGTTACAACTTACATATCTGATGATGTCTATTTTATTGATCCATGCCTCCTATATTGACTGAGTCGATGGTTTCATATTTCATGGATTGAATCACAGAGAAATCAATTTATCCTTTCTCGTTAATAACTTGATGAAAGCCGCTGGCTCATCAATTATGTGCACTTTGTGTAATGGAAACCCTCTGTGAAACTATCCATCATGCTGCAAGCAGACTGATGTAGATTTCGACAGGTGTCGTATATATACACATGTCATTTACGTCCCATATGACTAAGACTGTTAGATGCATTGAAATTGAAACATGTGGATGGTTATGTCTTTCATCGTTGTTTATTCATAAGTTTTTCGTGTGATAAGGATTCAGCTTATTTGTCCAGAATCAGTTATTAATGTTTCTATGGATGATAATGAGCCATATTTCTTAGATATGAATGATGATGGACATACGATCTGATTCCTCATGTATCAGTTACAGATTCTGTCATAGTGTTAGGAAAGTTTATGTTGACGACATGCCATCTTTTCCATGTTGTAAATGGAACTTGAATTTGTGCTGTAAAAATGTCCAACAGGATATGACGTTGAATCTTCTAGACATTACACTGTGTTGGAATTATATTTTTCTCTCAGTCCAAATTTGAAATATGTTGCATGGAATCTGCACATTTTGTGTACAAATTTTTATCAGTATAAATGTAAGTGACACACCGTAATATACTATGATGGCGGTTTATAGATACCTGGACCAGACAATCCAGTTATTGAAATCATGTGTCAATCGTCAAAACAGATACAATGACATCCATCAACTATCACTAAGTCACAGTTAGTCGTCTCTTACAACAAGCATGATGATCAAAGGAAACAGGGCCGGTTGTCACAGTGTCCATGACAATGTCCTTCCATCATGATGCTGCATTCCAGAGTGATGCAATGTCTGCCTCCCACATGTGAGCGTTCACGTAGGACAACTTCTAATCTGTCGTACAGATCCTGAAGCATATATATCCAAGGAAGCCCATGCAAGTCTAGAAAATATGTCAAGTCTAGATTTCCACAGCTTCAAATTAAGAAAGTCTCAGGGCTCCTTTTCATTATGTTTTATTTTCTACTATGAGCTATTTTTCTGTAAAATATGTTCATTTCAGAGACTAGTTGTTAGTCTAGACAACTACATAAAATCTAATATCATTCAGATTTTGGAAACTGAAAGCCAGTACGAGCAGACAGGGCATTTTGAACTTGCACTGGTGCAACCTTAAACTGCAGAATGCCACCTCTTATTTATACCTTGCACCCAGTGCATGCCACTATTTTACTGTTTAAGGAATACTGACATTAGCTGGCAAACAGAATGATGAGCAACTGGTGGAGGTGTGACTCTGATAACTGATACGGGCAATGATTGGTTGAATGTTTCTGTTCATGTCATGAAATTTTATGAAGTAGGATCAAATGACCTTAACAGCCCCAGAATATTTTGTTATGATGATGTAATAAATCACCAGTACCAAACTTCAAGTATTATTATATAGGTATATAGTTATACCAAGGAACTCCATCTGGCGGCACCCGTGAAGGTCAGGGTTAGAATATTGATCTTCAGCAACCCATGCTTGTCTGAACAGGATGGGGTGGTCAGGGTGGCTGACTGGGTTGACACATGTCATCGGTTCCCAATTGTGCAGATCGATGCTCATGCTGTTGATCACTGGATTGTCTGGTCCAGACTCGATTATTTCCAGACCACCACCATATAGCTGGAATATTGTTGATTGTGGTGTAAACTAAACTCACTCACTCACTCACCCACCCATCTGGGGGTATTAGTGAGCCATGCACACATTTTTGTATATCATTGCATAATGATCAGCATGTGCAGCCAGTTTTTGTCTGGTGCAACAAGGTTATTACCTGAGGTTGCACTTGGTGCAAGAAGGTTTCATGTCCATGTAATGTTTTCAAGACCTGGCAGATATTTTTTATTCTGCATTCGAACATTAAATCAAGAATAAAAGTTATTTGATTTGAAAATAATCACCAACCAATTTGTACCCCTTTCACATATACATCATTTATTCATGTAAGTAATTTCACACTTACAGCTTTACATTATGTATTATGGAAATACAATATGCCTTGTCATGCATTTTTGATACGGTGTGTAAATAAGGTATGTTAAGAGTGTACAGCATGCCTATTCATCAGTCTGTTCATGACTTTCAGCATGAAAAGGTTGACTTCTGTGAGTGGCGATTCTAGTTGGAGAGTCAGATAAGGACAAACGTTATGGATGAACAACTTCTTTATTCAGGTGATATGATGTTTCAATACAGATTCTTGCATCGATACCTGCTAGACTATGATACAAGAATTTGTATCAAAACATCATATCACCTGAATAAAGAACTTGCTCATCCATACAGTTTGTCCTTTTATGAAAGAAGAGGGTTGCTTTGCTATAATCTTTGAATGAAGCAACATGCTTGATTTAATTGTATTCAAATTATTGACTCTGAGAAACTCAAAGACCACAATGTATGCCCAGCTCTGAATTGCAAAAGTTCATAATGCTGTTTCCTGATCACTATGAACATCAGACTGTGGAAGCGTTGCCAGTTTGCTCAATATTGGCACATCAACTGATATACAAATACGAACATCATCTGGGTAAAGCCAGAACTTACAGTTGACAAATATATGTACAGTGCTGATTTGCTCATGCATACATTTACCCTTGCCCCTGATTTATGTTTGATCCTGGTGTAAATATACACACGATTTAAAATGTTCATGCGACATACGCACACATATCGAACTATACACATATAAGTAAACTGACGCTTAGTCCATGAATATATATAATTTTGATAGTAACAAATTAGCCCATTTAAGTTAAAAGGAGCCCCAGTGAGTTGGGAGTTTTCTGGGGAAATCTAGACTTGCTTCATTTAGGGCTTTAGGATTGCAGGGAGGGCTAGACAGTGGGGAAAATAATGTGGTTCAGGGACTGTGAGACAGACTAACATAGATGTATCGTGTACATGAAAACAGTGTATTATTTTATCCGTTCAGACAAGAAATGTTTCAAGGTGGGATAAAAATAAGTGAGTAGAACTGTGGGTCTGCTTACAGGAATGTCCACCTCTTACAAGGCTATCCACTTGCCTGATGTTTAGAAACAGGTTCCCATTGCCGGCATAGAACTATAATCAGGTCCAGTGTTGTCTTTATCTCACAGACCACCTGACATTCAGATTCCTCTGACATGACCTTCTTGTAATGGATGTTTTCAGTGCCGATGTTGTATTGGGCACCAGGAATGTCTCAGTGAACAAAGCTTCATGATAGTGCTCACATGGCTAGAATTCCTGTCAGCATGGTTAAAAACATTCGGGAGAAATTCTTAGAATGTGTTTTAAAGGTACAGGTGTCTTTCTTGGTATGAAACTGGTTTTCGGATTGGCGATGTGCTAGAATTTGTTTTATATTCTTTGTTGATTCTTATAGTAACATTACTTTCCTACCTCGTCAATGACCACTTGCTTGTTGTTTGTTGTTAAATGTCACCATGGTAATGTTCAAGGTATGATGTTGGCCTGTGAATGATTAAATCTAGACAAAACAATTGATTGATATTATGAACAATGATGCACTCTCTAAGGTCATGTTGACATGTTACCTACAAAGTCACAGTCTGACCAATCTATCCGTTACATTGCCTCGTATGATTAGCACAGTAAGGTCATGGGGACCAGTTCTAACCCGGAATTCCATCTGGAGAAATGAGCAGTTATTTAACATTTAGATAAACCAGCTGGTGCATGCTCATCAGAGAAGCACCCGATGCAGTCTGTGCATGCATATATAATCACAGCTATTTGGCTGTTGTGCATCTTTAACTGCAGTCATTATCTTAATCAACAGTAATTAGACTGAAGTAATTATGTTTCTGCAGAATGTGAGAGTTGATGATATTTATAGGACTGTTTTGATCAAGGGTCTGAAATTAACATAAGCCTGCTTGCCCAAGGCAAGTAAAAGGACAGGGTGTACTTGTTACTTGTAAACTACCAATTTTGGCATTGGCAGGTGGCAACACCATAGCAGAATCTATTTTGGGACTGGTGTAAACAAGAAGAAATATCTAACACCGAATTATCATAACTGAAAAATCCACATGAAACCATTTATATTCATTTTGAAAGGACGATAATATCACATCACTAACTGGTTTACCCAAACATGCTTGTTACTGTTAAGTAGCCAATCAAAAGAAATAACATGAAATGTCATAAAAATTGCAAACATTGGACAATTAATTCAACTAGAATGAAAAAATATTCACAATTCTCAGAGATGAAGAATATACATGTACAATGCTGTCTCTGAAGGCTCTTCTAGTTGAAGCTTTTTGTATACTGCTCAAGGACTTACATGCTAAGTTGTAAATTAATAGAAATAAATTTCCCACACAACCAAGAGGATAGCATACTGTTTCTGGCTTTTGGCAAATGTCTAAAACCTTTCCTGGGCTTGAAGATGGTGGCAGTGAAAGTCTCTTTGATGTTTGACATGTTAACACCTTGATGGTTCTTCTTAAGACCTAGGCTTGTTTCGTATGTTGCAATCATGCATTCTTTTATGGGTCCTGACAGGCGTTATCATTGCACATGCTCAGAAATAATCCAGACAGGGAGAGAGAAGCCATTTGAAATTGAAGAATTCCTATGTGGGATGACTGTTCTTTAGATGTCGGTATGACCTATTTGGGCATTCATAGCATTCTCTGGAGGTGTATATATTGATGGTGAAGAGATGACACTCATTTGCAATACATCTTATGTAAAGAAAATGGCGTTTTCTGTAGTAAGGTACAACGTGAGTGAGCGTTCATGTAAATGTACAAATGTTGATGACAAGATATTTTCACCGAAAACTGGAATGTTCAAATCAGGAAATACATAAAGATACTTTCTTCATTGAATAGTAAGCATGGTATATGAAATGTGTTTATCCTGAATCACATTTTGCCTAGCCTTTATGGAAGGGAATGAGTGAGAAGGGTTGTATGTTTCAAAATACATGTTGCAAATAGCCTATATCTGCTGTCAATGTCATCTTGTAATGTTTATGTAATGAACTTTGGTTGTCGATTTCGTAATCAACAAATGAGCAATGCGCATGGTTCGTCTTCTCAAGGTCTGTGAGTGCAGTATTTTGCCATCCTGTATTTTATCATAAGAAGAAAATGTTGTTGTAGTTGCCATGGAAACGAGTCTGCGTTGCAGCAGTAATGAGGTTCAGGGCTTCCTCTGCTGTGACTGCAACTAATTTCTTCTGCTGGGTGTCACATTTCGCTTGTGTTATGCCAGTGTGTCCTAGAAACAGCTTTGTTATGTTTCAGGAAATATTATGCTTGTCACGAGTCATCTGTCGTCCTCCATATGGAGTACGAGGATTTAGCATGATGTATTAGTCAATTTAACCGTGATTTGGTTTAAAAGCTTTTGTATATATATTCATCACCTGAACTGTCCAAATGATAATGACAAATTTCATGATGCGTATTATTTATTACATGAAATATATACATTTCTCATAAAGAATTATAAATCATAGGGGAAGTTAGCTTGCATCTTGCTTTTCATTCTCTTTTATTCCTCTCACACAATCTTGGAACAATGTATGTTGCCTATTCATCTCACAGTCCTTGAACCACATTATTTTCCCTACTGCCAAGCTTTCCCTGCAATACTAAAGCACTAAATGAAGCAAGTCTAGATTTCCCCAGGTTCTCCCATTTCACTAGGGCTCCTGTTCAATTTAAATGACTTTATTTGTTACTATCAAATTGATATATAGTCAGGGACTAAGTGTTAGTCTAATCAAGCATGTGTATACTCTTTTGTACAAGAGTTCATTTCTCGGATAAGGTTCTGAATTTCACGTCTGACTGGGGCTCCTGTTCAATTTAAATGACTTTATTTGTTACTATCAAATTGATATATAGTCAGGGACTAAGTGTTAGTCTAATCAAGCATATGTATACTCTTTTGTACAAGAGTTCATTTCTCGGATAAGGTTCTGAATTTCACGTCTGACTGGGGCTCCTTTTCAATTTAATTGGGTTTATTTGTTACTATCAAAATTATATATATTCAGAGACTAAGCGTTAGTCTAAACGTTGCCCAGTCCCAGTGTCCCTTGCTTTGATATTGCTAGAATATGGCTGGAATATTACTGAAAGCTTTGTGAATCCATATTCAATGACAATGCTAATTGATCACCCTTATTCTCAGACACTGATTTTAATATTTCATTAACCAATAAAGGATGTGATTCCTATGCCATGTTTTAGTTTGAAATTGAAATGAAATTCTATGTAAAATTGGGTTCCTGACTTTGCAGCCATAAGCTTATTGATATCCCTTCTCATGGGAAGACTCAAGAGATAGCCATTACTGTTGAAAGGTACTTGCTATCCAAAGTATGAATATATCATTCAAATATCCAAACGTCCATTACCAAAAGCCGAGAAACAAATTGAAAGGTCATCATGTCAGATGAAATGGTGTGGTGCTCATCAGGGTGATAAAACAATAGGATTGTAAATGGAGATATGCAAGGGCATGTGGCCATTGTGTTGTGACTAACCCATTAGGATGGAATAGCATGGAACATGATAATATGGTCTTGTATGGCAGACTCGCTGGCCGGTCCTTGATGGGTGAAATTCCCTGTTGACATGTAGTGTAAACAACCTGAGTGGTCACTAACTGGGGAGGGGGATGATGACTCATTGGGTCAGGGATGTAGCAATCAATCAACAGGTGATGTATGTCCTTAAGTCATCTCACCTTGTATTAGGTAGAGACAGAAAAACAGTTTCAATCCGATTACTTGAATGCTGAACATATTTGTGGCTTTTGCAACACCCCCAGGATCCAGTTTGGCTATATTGCCTAATTTTGTTTTTCTGAATTGTGAGCGAGTTTAGTTTAAAGCCGTTTAGTTTTGGGCAATATTCAGCAATATTCAAGGTGGGGGACACCAGAAATAGCTATCACACATTGTGCCCATTTGGGGAATCGAACCCGGGTCTTCAGCACGACGGGCGAACCCCTTAACCACTAGTCTACCACACCACAACTTTTCTGAATAGAACAAGCAAGACTAGATATTTTCATAATACAAATGGGGCGGTGGGGTAGCCTAAGGCCTAAAAAAAAAAAGCTTGTTCCGATTTCCTGACCGACCCTAAATATTCCCGCTGAGCCTAACAATTTTACTCACCACATAATAAATTAAATTTATTTTCTGACACATGAGTAATGTAAAAATATTTTTCAAAAACAAAACAAAACCCTACCTACGTACCCTAGTTCTGAAATGTAGGAAATCGGAACCACAACATTTTATTTTTTTGGGCCTAATGGTTAAAGATTTGGCTCGTCATGCCGAAGACCCAGGTTCGAATCCCCACATGGGCAAAATGTGTGAAGCCCATTTCTGGTGTCCCCCACCGTGATGTTGCTGGAATATTGCTAAAAGCGGCTTTAAAACCAAACTCAGTCGTAATACAAACTCATCTTCTACTTCTCAGCCATTAGTCAGACTTCTAACCAGACCCAGATTCTGTCCATGTTTGCAAACAAATATCATCTACAAAAGATAAAGGTGTTATCTCTTACTTCTGATAAGGAAACAGATACAAGTCCTAAGGCTCAGCTAGTGATTGTGTTGTTGTGTTATTCAGAATAAGTTTGGATTTTGTCAGGAACTGTTGGTTATAATGAATATGTTCAAACATTGATTAAGATGGGTTGTCTGTATTTTACCATCAGCTGGACATTTTATGTCAAATCAGAGATGGAAATTAAGGGGATTTCTTTAGGTGGTCTCTTGTAGCATTTGAATCAGTGTATAATGATGACTGTGTTAGTGTGAAATTACTTAGACATCATAAGAACATTTTTCAATATTAATCAAAAAGCATTGATTGTGTTGACAGTTAAAATCAGTCATGAAGGGCTGATGGTAACCAATCAATTGTTAATAAGTGATCATCAGAGCATTGCCATCACAGGCTTCAGTGACTTCTTGGGTGGAATATTGCTAATAAGTGTCACTCACTCACTCACTCATGGAGATAATGTGTATACATGCTGCATCTCCTACACTCTCATAACATGACAATGTCCTACAGCACTGTCCCTCATGTTACAGACTCGGGTAATCCCTGCTTACTCAAGCATGTCGGTCTCATCTCTTCCCCTCTGGCTCTGTCCTTCACCTTTGACCTCATTCACAGGATGACATTTAAAGTCAACATCATTTGACAGGCATGTCCTGGAAATGATGAGTTGTTTGTTTCATTTTGACACAGTTATCTGGAAAGTATTAACTTTTAGGCAACCACGATGCATTGCTGACAAATTGGTCATGTTAAAATCTATTTTTCGGGAATGAATGGTCATCAAATCCTAATTTATCAATTTACTACTTGTAGCTGTCATATTTTATGCTTTTCTAATTCAAATTAAGAGTTATTTTCAACAAATAATTCATCATGTGTTTTCATGTTGAGGAACAAATAAGAAATCAATGACTCTACTTCCGTGATAATTTTTTGACTCAAGTAAAAGGAAATAGTTTAGTAACCTGTTTTGATCCTTGTGATTGATTGATTGATTGAGGTTCATTTAACATGTTTAACATGCTCAAGCCAGAAACATTTGAACTAAAAACACTTTCCTGATATTAACGACATCTTGAAGTTTTGTAGGAGTTCCTGTTGTTTGTTTTTGTAAGTGTCCACCGACAGAGCTAATTATATATTTCCTTGTAACAGTTGTGCAAGTGGTAGTGTGATGTCAATGAGCGTAAGTGATTCACATCGCCTGTATGTATCTTATCCCCTGGTATGTGTTTATGGGAGCTGCCCAGATGATGGAGGTGATGTAGGTAATGATATAGGTATGTGGCCGCTCCCTCTTCCCCAACCGGCATCACAGCTTGGTAACATTTTTACTGTGTGTTTCAAGCAGGATGCAGGATCATATCATCCTTTCAAAGAGGAGGATTATGAATTTTATCTTTTCATCATCGTTTCACTGAGAGAAAAAAAATTTAGTTTTGTTTGATATTTCAAATGAAATAAGATTAGTAGTCTGATAAAAAAATATATTTAGAATAACCATGGTAAGATTAGGACATTAGTCAGAATGAATGATACTGGGATAGGCTTGCTGTAACTCTAAAGTGAATAGTCCAGGACTCCTTGTGAATAGTCTATAGGCCATGGATGTGTAGTCATTCCATACTAATGAGAAGCAAGTCTATAAACGCCTGCAGTAAGAATGCTAGTCTATCATACAGACCCTGAAACAAATGTACCCCATGCAAGTCTCATGATTCCCATGATTGGCAAGTCTAGATTACCACAGTTATGAAAATGAAGAAAGTCTCTGGGCCCTTTTTCATTGTAGTATAATTTGATTTTAAAAGTGGTTTTCTTTTGCGTGTTAAATATGTTCATTTCAGTAACTAGATGTTAGTCATTAAAAATGCCAGTCTTTTGTAGGGATAACTTGTTCTTTTATCCATATAAACTGGTTAGTAATCTAAACCTATAATCATTTCCTGAGACATTTACAAGTTTAGATACTGGCAATGCAATGGAACTACCTGTGTAGGGTTGTGTCCCCCCATCTGCCTGGATTTGCTATTCATGGTCTAATCTCTGGTTGAACCCTTTAATTAGTCACTGTTTGTCAGCATCTTACATGTTTGTGGATTTCACAAAAGTGATAAGCATCCATGACCTGGTCACTATGGGCTTTCTTCACACTTTAGCTACCACACCGGTATATGATAATAATGTTAGGAGTTGTGTTAAGTCCCCCAAGTCTTAACTCACAAAGATGCATGCTGAGCGCTGACAGTTGAGTGATGTGAATTATTCAGAGGTTGTGACTTGATAGAAGATGTTACTGGAATGTGACAGAAAATGACCCAGGAGGTGTTGTAGAGACGCAGTGTTTTTTTTAGGGAAGCATTCGCAGTGAGAAATTATTCATTAGATCCCAAGGTCGTACAAAATTTGGTATGAGCTGCCGCATTTTGTTTTTCAGATTGATTTTTTAAGCCTCAGACTTTACTTCCTTGTCTACGTAATATATTGTCATGCTATGTAATATATTGTCATGCTCAAAATAACATGACAAGTGCTCAAAATAACATGACAAGTTTGACATTTGTTCTGTATATCATTCAGAGCTCCAGATAAGATTTAGCTCATGTGGGTACTGTACCCACTGTATTTTTTTGGAGTTTGTATTATAAATGTTGAGTGGGTATTTCATGTTCCGTCTACCCACTGTATTTTTTCAAATATAAATGTTGAGTGGGTATTTCAGTCATTTTACTCACCTAAGTATTATGTCATTGAGTAAGTTTACTAAGCAGGTATGTTCTGCCTTATGTCATACCTAATCAAAACCAACTTAAATATAATGGAAATGATTTCATACAAAAATCACTCATCCTATACTGGCAGTACAACACTTGTCCTATACTAACAGTACAACTTGATAGCAATCGATGCCTTTTTCATTACGCAAGCGATATTTATAAATATATTACGCATTTGTTTTAAACTTTTTGCGTATGTAACATTTTAAATGCGTAATTGGTACGCAACAATTATTTTTCAATGCGTAATTGTAAATTTTCCATGCTTATTTTACTCCGGATACGCAGCTTATCTAGGCCTCTGTCATTGATCTTGGCTTTTTGGATATATCTGCGAAAACAAAAATCTTTCCACTTACAGAACCTGTCTTTATAATCAGTGCATTCATTTCTTTTGTTGATGATGGGTGATCTTAAGACTTATTTTGTTCAAAACCTGTAATATATTTGTATGCATCGTGATCAGACCATGTAATATTTCATCTCACCAGTTTGTGTCATAAATATTCAATTCATCATTGGTGATAAAGTCCAACATACATTTATCCTTTTATCGAAGATAAAAACCAGTTACAAGTCTTACATTATTATTAATGAAACAAATCTTGTAGACAATATCCACTTCTTTTAATCCAAGATAAAAGCCAGGCTACAAGGCAGACAGACAGGGAGCCACATCCACTCTAGCCAGGCGTTACTGTCCTACACATGGCCAACATTACCAGAGCCCATTACCTTCTGTTCAGACACTGTTCAGCATTCTGATTCTCTCCAAGGTCAGCTCATCTCTCAGTGTGTTATCAATGCTTTATATGAAGCAATAGAATGTTCAACCTTGTCTGGACTCTAGTGGTTTAGGAACCCAACCATCTGGATGATTTATACTGTTGGAGTTTACACTCAGTGTTTAAATGGTCTTGGAACAGTCCTGATGGTGAAAATTATGGATTTCTGGCTGATGGTTGCAAGTGATAGAAATACCTTAGCCATGCCACCTGCCAGGCTTGGAATTACTTGAAATGGTCTTTGTCATAACAAACGTCAAAAGTGAAAGATGTAAGGGGTTTCTGACATAAGTACATTTCAGAAAAATTACAAGGATTCTAGGACCCTTTTAGTTTTGAACACTGACTTCATGGCTCACCTGAGCTTGTGAAAACCCTGTTTAGATTCTGAGTTAAAGTCAGTCAGGCTGAGTCAGCAACAACCTTTATTGGTCTTGAGACATGGGGGTGTGTGGGGTGTGTGTGTTGTGTTTAGCATAGTGGTTAAGGTGTTCGTTCATCACGCCAAGGACCCGGGTTTGATTCCCCAAATGGGCACAATGTGTGAAGCCCATTTCTGGTGTCCCCCGCCGTGATATTGCTGGAATATTGCTAAAAGCACTCTATAACTAAACTCACTCACTCTTGAGAAATGGCGGATAGGAGGTGAGGCTTTGTGCCTGTTGATTGTATGTCATTGGACCCCAACAGCGTTGACTGTTGTTGATGTGAATCACTGGATTGCCTGGGCCTCCTTTCACAAAGCACCAAGGTGATAGTAAGTCACTAAGGTAACCTTAGTGCAATGTTAAAGAATGGGAGTTAAGGTTAACCTTAGTAAAGGTTGTTTCTGGAAAGGAGCCCCTGGTCTAGACTTGGACACGGAGCTGGAATGTTGCCAGACTGTTGCATTCAGGAACCAACCAACAAAATCTTGTAATATCTGCTACATTTAAAATGAAATGACAGTCACAGCAACTGTTGCCATTTTTGTCCTGTTACACTTGCTGCGGAAGTTATTCTGAATGTGTTTAACAAACTAGGGCTATAACAAATTAAAATTGGTTCCCTTGTCGTTCATTTTAACTTTAGTTAATATTCTTTCCATTAAGTTATTATTCACTTTACTACTTTAAGAAGAAGTAATGTAAATGTACTTAAAGTCTTTGCTGGGATCCATACCCATGGTTTAGCTTTGTGGAAATAGATGTCAGGAATCTTGGAGCTTGGAAGGTCACTTTCAGAGCAATGTTCTCTAAGTTTTAAAATGTCCCCAATTAAAAGTAATGCATGCAATGTGATATATATCATATGAGGAGTTTAATGACGGATTAATTGATAACATGGCTTATTTATGTGTGTTCATTTAGTTTAGTCATGGTTAATGAGTGATTAATGAATTTGTAAATCATTGTCAATTTCAATGACAAGTGTTGATAATTAGACGGACCGGCATGTGGCCAGTCTGACCACAGGGCAGTGATTACATCACGGCATGTGGTATGACATAATCGCCATGAGACATAAATAGCTTGTCACCACCGACACACTTGCCCCTGTGATGGAAGATGGCTGTTTTACAAATGATGACTGATTTATTCTGTTAACTCATTCTTCATTCAGCCTAAACATGCCCTGAGCAATCTCCTTACATGATACATTGGATAACTCTGACCTTGTGTCATATTCTACATACTAATACCTGTTGTTCATGATGAGGGCTTCTCCCCACATAAATGGATAAGCTTGTACCTGAAAAGGTCAAGTCACATAAGGGGAGTGTAACAGTAAACTGGATTCTTCTAATACATGTATGGGACACAGCCCTTAATGCAATTTACCTCAATCAATCTGCTTGCCACAAATCTGAACCCTGAGCTTAACAGTATTTTCTGTGGTTGAGTAAACTCACATAATATTCGTCCCTGCAATGTCACAAAAATCTGCTGAACATTATGCTTAGAGACAATTGCGTCTTATAAATGTTTTGGGCATATATATTTTAACTTCCAATTATTTTCTTTTACATAAGGTATTTTATACTCTATTTTTCTGAAATGAATATTCCAGAAAGCAATCTGCCAATTTGCCATTTGTCAGAAGCCTTTGCCTTGTAGGGTCTAGGTCAAAAGCCCCACAGGACAAAAGCCCCTCGACCAAAAGCCCCTCAGGACAAAAGCCCCTCGAAAAATGACCAAAAGCCCCTCACTTTACGTATTAATGGGAAAATAAGATTAAAGACAAGAAATGATTAACAACATGATACATTTTATTGCTTGATGATATAATGACCCTAAATACTATATAAATTAATATGTAATTAGCAAATATTTTTAGAGAGAAATATATCATCAAACAAATGAACACAAATCAACAAGAATTATAAATGACATAATAATTCTGGAGCTAAACCTGACATGATAAACCATATACCCATTTCCTCCTTGGGAAAGCCTGAGATTGGCTATGAGAAATGTTTGTTTGTCAAGTATTATTATGAAATATTTGAAACAAGTGTTTTATTGAAATACATGAATCGAGGGGCGTTTTTGACGGGTGCTCAAATTAGCGAGGTGCTATTGTCTAGAGGGGCTTTTGTACCAAGGGTCTTTTGGCCGTTCTCCGCCTTGTAGACACAGGTAATGCATTCAAGACTTTGGTCACCTGACAGTGAGAGAGTTTTGTTTTACACCGCTTTCAGCAATATTCCAGCAACATCACTGCAGTGGACACCATGAATGAGCAAAACTGACAATATTTTTGAAAGTTGGGTTTGGGATAGTGGAAGTAAAAGTGTGTGGCTCAGAATGAAATATGTCTTTAGTCCAGTGGTTTAAGCTTCAAAATTATTACTGAAAATCATGGGGTCATTGTTGTAATCACTTTTGTTTAAAGGTAAAAATTTGGTCTGTCTCTTCATTCAAAAAAGCTTTCATGGCAAGCATGAGGACCTCAAGACTCGCTGAAGTCAGCAATTCATTGTCGCAGTTCATAATGTCAGTTTGATATTAGTGTTATTCCCATGGGATAATTCCGTGTTTGAGGGTAATATTTGACTGAATATACATGTATGCAAGTTGCACAACATCATATATGAGATATTTATTTCTAGATCTCATTTAACACTGTGTTAAAGCTGAAGAGTTTGTTTCGTCATATTTAGCCTGAGAAGGAAAGAGTAAGGTATCAGTAAAAAGATAATGTCTTTTCCATGTAATATGAAACTGACTTATGAATACCTGTTTCTGTCTGAAAATGGAAGTGCAATATACAAATATTTGAATTCGACCTCTTAAGAATATGAGTTAACTCGATACATCTGGTGTAGAAACATTTGGTCTGCGTTTTGCTGACAACCATTTGGTCCCTTCCGTTTCTCAATAAAACAGCTATGAGTTGCCATAAGCTTCTGAATGGAAGTCATTCATTCTTGAAGGTGGTTACAACTTACAAGATGATTACAACCACATTTTACAATGTCCACAAATATATTCATCCTCTGTATATGTGGATGTCAAGGTCAAGGAATATGGACTGTTCAACCTGTTTTTCAAATTCGAATCTAGCAAGGGTTTTGGTTTCAATTTGAGGGTTTGTCCATTTCAGACAAAGGTCACAGACCCACCTGGTTACAATGTGTGCAGCCATTTTTTGTGTTTCTTGTATATTATCATGATCCTTAGTGTAGCTTCAAACCTCTTTTTTTGTCTGGTCCAGACTTGATTATTTACAGACTGCCACCATATAGCTGGAATATTGCTGAGTGCGGCGTAAAACTTTACTCACTCAAACCTCGTTTACTCACTCACTCTCCTGCCACTCTCCTGCCTTATGGAACACAGGGAGGAAGGAAATCAAATAATGACTTAGTCTGTCTTACAGTCCCTGAACCGCATTATTTTCCCTACTGCCTTGCCCTCCCTGCAATGCTAAAGCCCTAAATGAAGCAAGTCTAGATTACCCCAGGTCCATCTCCAAACTCACTGTGGATCATTTTCAATTTAAATGGGTTTATTTGTTACTATCGAAATTTTATCTATTCAGAGACTAAGCTTTAGTCTAATAATGGCTTGATACAGGGATTTACTGAGGCTTCATAACTGATTTCGTTTGTCAGGCAAATTGGGAAAACATTTATTTTGATAAATTCTGAGGAATTAGATTCAAATAAGATAAGATTCAAATTTGGAATGTTTAATATTATTTCATGCAGGCCTGGGGCTGAATATCAGCTTCTGAGGCAGTAGAAATACATTCCTGTTTATAATGGCCTGTTTATTAGTTGCCATATCATTTTCATGATGTATTCCAGATGGTTAGCTACACAGTGTAGACTGTCAGGCGTGGAAATGTTCCGTGTCGCTTCACACCCTCAGCATTTCCCAGTACACACCTGTAGCTTTTCATGGTTTTTTGTACTATTGATTTGCTGATAAAATATTGAGGACCGTGTGCACTCTGATTTAATGCTTGTTACATTTGTCGACTATGAAATTGCCAACCCTGCCAGTTATTGATCCTTATGCAGTTGTTAATTATACGCCAGGGTAGCACTTGTCTTTGACTCAGGAAGTTAGTTTCTTGCCTCCCTCCGAGTCATGAAGCCAAACTTAAACTTGTTATATCGTCGTTGAGGAAATTAAGAGTGGTGCTCAGGTTTGACAAATGCCCTGGTAGTAAACTGTTCTGCTCAGATTAACTTTATGAATGTTTGTGCGAATCATTGCTAGGAGTTGAAATCACCTGAAACTTCCTTATTGATCATTTTGATTTCAAATTGACGTCTAATGTTTGTGGATTTTCCAAAATCTACCTCTCCTGGCGTATTTTCCTGATTCGACTTTTTGACAGTGTTGATCCTGAAATGATGTCTCATCTGATGAATGTTAATGATGAATATATTCATGTGTTAGTGATTGTAAATGAGGTAAAATGTGAAATATGTATTCAAAGTGAATGTTTTTGTGTTCAGTATATTATTACAAGATACATGACTCATACGATCAGGTAAATGAGGTCATCGTACATTGGATCGTTACTGATACACACAGTCAAATTGATTTTCGTTTTTTGTTGTAACATGATGTCATTGCTGTGTGCCACTTTGTTGCTGAATGTATTGTTTTGGCACCCTTTGTGTTTTTGTTTTGTTTTGTTTTTAAGGGTTATATATTGGCAAATAAATTATATTGCATATATAGCAATTCAGATATATTGGGAGGTAAATATTTGTCAGTGAGTGACATAGATCATACAAACAGATCCCATTTTCCTACATATTGAGGCCCCAGAAATATGTGTGGTTCTAAAAGCCCATAGGTCGTGGATGCCTACCACTTTTGTGAAATCCGCAGACATGTAAGATGCTGACAAATATTGACTAATTAATGAGTTCAACCAGAGATTAGACCATGAATAGCAAATCCAGGCAGATGGGGGACACTGTCACACAGCAAGTTCCATAGTCTGTCACAGCCCCTGAACTGTATGATTTTCCCTTCTGCCCAGCCCTATCTGCAAAGCTAAAGATCTAAATGAAGCAAGTCTAGATTTCCTCAGGTTCTGAATCTCTTGTCTCACTGGGGCTCTTTTCAAATTAAATGGAGTTGTTGGTTTCTATCAAAATTGTATATATTCAGAGACTGAGTGTTGGTCTGTGGAGTGCTGTGGAAATAATATCTGCTGTGCAAGGATGCATTTCATACAGATCATACCAATAAATTTATCTTATTAGATTTGGAAAAGTCATAAATGTTTGGTCTAAATATTTGTATCCACTTTAGCTTGAAGAGTTCCCAACAAAGTGTCACTGATATTGTAAGTGGTGTTCTACAAGGTGTGTGTCTATTGCAATGATTGTTCTATAGATACAGCTACACAAATATCTAGCAGTACAACTGGTGAGGGCCCTGTATGTATTACCATGAAACCAGTGACAGGTAGTAAATATGTATGTAACTGTATATTGAGGTAATAATGTACTGCATGTAAATACTAGCTCTTTTTCCCTGTTTGAGGACAATTCTGATAACAGTGCAATCTGTAAACATTTATTACATGGATAACATAAAACCATCTTTGAGATAGGACTCTCTGAAGTGGAGTACAGATATAGTTTCATAGCTTGTGTGTGGATTTTGAAAGAAATTATTTGTTGTTTTTAAAAACTGCGTATAAATTGTGCAGAATGTTATCAGTGGTGTGTTTAGATATGATTTAGGAGGCATTTTACATTTCTAGCTGGCAGTTTGGTTGTCTCTTCTTTGTTGACTTGATTTTGTGTTGATGGTCTAGTCAAAATATTGTCAGTGTAATATCTTCACTGACCCACTCTCACTCATATGACAGTGGGGTAGCTTAGTGGTAACAGGTTAAAGCGTTCGCTCGTCATATCAAAGACACGAGTTTCATTCCCCATATTAATACAATGTGTGAAGCCCATTTCTAGTGACCATGCCGTGATATTGCTGGACTATTGCTAAAAGTAGCATAAAAGCATACTCTCACTCACTCACTCACTCACTCACTCACTCACTCACTCACTCACTCACTCACTCACTCACTCACTCACTCACTCACTCACTCACTCACTCACTCACTCACTCACTCACTCACTCTCCAGCAACCCATAGTTGTCACAAGAGGCAACTAAAAGTACTCGGTGATGAGACTCACTTATTTTGATGCATGTCAGTGGATCCTATTTCACAAATCGATGATGATGTTGTCAGTCACTGGGCTACCTGATCTAGATTCTGTTTTTACAGAGAACTGTCATGAAGCTTGAATATTGCTGATTTCAGCAGTTGACAACAAGCTGTGGTTTGAATACTTATGGTGTAGCTGCATTCATCAAACTGTCATCACATTCAACATGAAACACCTTAATTAACTTGCATTATACAGTACAAGATGAACGTGATTTGCATCCCTTGTTTTTCTATCGAGTTGAGCATCACTATATATTTAATAGAAGGATAGATCTTGCAGTTGCATCCCTTTTGCAGGATTTCTCTCCAAGGATGAGGCTGTTTAGTGGTTAAAGTGATGCATGAATAAGCTCACTCATTCTTATAGGAAGTAGTGCTTCTAAAATTGGTTTGTAGGATTGTGACAGGAAAAAAACTGTAAATCAACAGTGAAGCAAACTTTTTACAATGCCGTGTTAAACAGCCAGAGAAATAGTTGGCAAGTTTGCCTTTGATTTGTTGTTTGATGCAAATGAATTCAAATTGAGTAAAACTGTTAGAAAAACTTTATTTTGTCAGCTTAATGGGTTTGTCCTCTCACTAAAAGGTTATCCTTTGTATAGTTTGAGTTCACAGGTTCATTCTAATAATTTGGCGCAAGAGAAAGTTGGATTTTTTTGCATTTGTAAATCTCGGTGCGTGATTTGTGAAAGGTTTTTATCAAAACATGTGAGACTTTTACTAGGGTGAGACAAAAAAATCCCAGAAAGGTCTGAATGTGTTTTGTAGGTGTGGTGGAATCAGGAATACTTTTGAAGAAGCTTTACTCTTTCGTCTTTTCACAAGAACACTTGGTGGTCCTTCCAAAAGGTCAGGGAGTTTTAACAAGACGTGATGGGCTGTTATGGAATTATATATTTGATGCCACTGTCATTAATATCCAAGGATGGGCATTAGTCTTGAAATCTACTTGGCCAAATATTGACTGATTTTTAGCTGAGGATTACAGAAACCATGTTTTTGTGACTAACTTCATTCACTGTCAATTCAGATCCAAACTAAGTTTTTAATCATCTCAACCTGAATATGGACAAAATTTGAATGTCACCAAAACTTGTTCTGTTAAAATAAACATGAAGAACATAACAAATTCAGTAAGCGTCTGTTCCTTACAGAGGCATCACATCATGCAAATTACATATATGACATGTAGCAAACTATACCAATGTAATTGTCAGTTTGTCATATAGAAGAGAATGTTTCCCACAGAATGAGGTAACGGTAAAATTCTGTTGCAATGACAATAGTTCAATGAGTTGCATGGCAGTGTTCACGGATAGCGTCTGACCCTCTGACAAATCCGGCAGATTTGCCAACGGTCCGATAGAAGTCTACAACCCGCCGGCCCCAGTGTCTGGCTGTATATTTCACAATGACTTTGACTGAAGTTGTTATATGGGACATGTGACACCTGTTTGCTGTTTATAAATCTTATGTTTGTTTATAATTTCAGTGCAATTATAAGAAATGCTAAATCTGAAATGTGTGTTCAATTTTATTCTATGGGTCCTGTGAATTTTGAATGGGTCAGACAGACATCTGAAACTTACAGGACCCAATGTCCTGTTCCTTTGAAACATGATTCGTGAACACTGGCATGGTCAGTGTCTTTTTGGCCCATTTTGAAACAATAGTCTGCAGTTACTTTGTTCACTCTGTCTGTTAAATTGGGAGCAGTCAGAGTTAGGGATGACAGCCTTGCTGAACATTATTTAAAATGTCGCATGAAAATCAACAAATTTTTGCATGAACCCAATTTTAGATATGTTAATGTTTAAGGGAGCCCTGGATTTAAAAAACCTGCTTACGCCATGGACCCTAGGGCACCCTTTTTTAACACTGGAGTAGGTGTTGGACATTGAACACCGTGGAATACCACCTGCCATTGTGAATCAAGTGAATCCGTGTGAAATGTATGGATCACTACAGGCTCCTTCTGATGTTGTTGTCAAGAACGACTCCCAATGGATGCCTCAAAGGTCATTTCTCTGCGGGGATCATTGGGCCATAATTAGGGTTTACTCTGTCACAACTAGTCTGTCTCACAGTCCCTGAACCACATTATTTTCTCTACTGCTAAGCCCTCTCTGCAGTGCTATAGCCCTAAAGGTTCAGGTCTCCCTGGGGCTCCTTTTCAATTTAAATGGGCTTGTTTGTTACTATCAAACTTATATATATTCAGAGACTAAGCATTAGTCTATGTCACAACCAATAGCCTCTGGTTTCTGAAATATGGATGCATGAATGGCCTGCTGCCCCTGATAAGGGCTCACTATCGGATGGATCTGGTTGAACTTGAGTTCATGGACACTGTGCTGTACAATATTTACATTTATCAGAATCTTCAATGAAGTCCTGTAGCTCTTCAGAGCTTTGTCATTTCAAATTTGATCATTTGTAAATAGCTAGTTATGAATGTCTGAGGGACAGAGGTTTAGATGTTAGTCAGCTGGAATGACATTTGAAAAATTCAGTGTCATTTCCTTGTGGAATGTCCTTTTACAATGAGGTAGATCTGTTTTACAAACTAGTGCAGATAAACCCAAAGAGCATGAATGAGTTTCCATTTCCACTCTAAGATGTACAATACTGGGTTTGAAGTCTGGGTCTTTCTTCTGGGGCGGTGGGGTAGCCTCGTGGTTAAGGTGTTCGCTCGTCACGCCGAAGACCTGGGTTCGATTCCCCACATGGGCACAATGTGTGATGTCCATTTCTGGTGTCCCCCGCCATGATATTGCTATAATATTGCGACGTAAAGCTAAACGGGGCGGTGGGGTAGCCTAGTGGTTAAAGCGTTGGCTCGTCACGCCGAAGACCCGGGTTCGAATCCCCATATGGGTACAATGTGTGAAGCCCATTTCTGGTGTTTCCCCGCCGTGATGTAGCTGGAATATTGCTAAAAGCGGCGTAAAACCAAATCAGTCAGTCAGTCAGTAAAGCTAAACTTACTCACTCACTTCTTTCTTCTGAGCTTAGTTTATGTCAGTCTGTATGTAATAAGCAAAGTGTTTGGCAAGGATTGCATGACATTCATATGAATACCTCTGGAAAGTTATTTTTAGAATTAGTGTTTTCAATTTTCTACCATAGAAATATGAAATATTCTGTGCATGTAATCTGATTCTTTGTTTCTTTGCATTTCTTCCCAAAGCAGAAATAATCTACAATATTACTACAACCAACTGAATTCAATTTACTGCTGGCTGTGGGAGTCACTCTAACCTTGTCAGTGGGAATCTGAGGGGATGATTCCAGATATGATGTCGCAGGTGTTTCCAGTTACAACTGAACAGCTTAGAGTCATGCCGGCAGTATACAAACCACACACACCGCTCATATCATGCACTGTTCACATCATACACTGTTCACACATGCACTGTTCACATCATACTCTGTTCACATCATACACTGCACACATACAGGGCTCACATCATACAGCACTCACATTACAATCAGGATCATGCACATTATATAGGATCATGCACTGATCACACACCACACACACACACACTCCACTCACACACCATACACACACCACTCACTACTCACGCTCCAGTCCAGACCTTGCCGGCTGTGGTACCAAGTCACATGGCCTGGTTACATCCCCTAGTCATGTGAGAAAGGCATTCCTGGAGTGGGGGGAAGGTCGGAGAGTTGGGGGACTGGGGAAGTCTCTTGGCTGGCATTCCACCAGTAATGTGATGCCCACATGCCTGGGGTCACACACTGTGGTACAGGGGAGGGGGAAATACCTCTCCCAGACAGCCACTAGTACATTGATTCGCAATAAATAATGTACAGGAACATTGTATGGAGCTAGTATGCTCTGTTGTTTTAACATCCTTTGAAGCTCTGCCGCAGGGTTTAGCCTGCTACATTTTCAACCTCTTCAGGTCCAATTCTGCTGGGCCAGTGATCTTTAGTGTTGGATGGTAGTGCTCAAGTTGCAGTTCTAAAGATAGGTGATCAAAAAACATGGTTCTTTGTATTTTATGCTATTCCATGCAGAGCAGTACATGTTCTTGCAGATTCATCAGCACCAGTTGCAGAGAAATATCAGCGAACTGATGATACATAGCCTTGACCTTGGAACTGACAAGATCGGAATGGGAAAAATTCCATGGTGAATGAACGTGAAGGAACAAATTTTTCATTCATTCCTTTCAGTTGTAGAAAAAAATTTTTCTCTCCAGTATTTAAATCTGTTCATTTATATTATAGACTTCAAAATTTTGAAATCTTAATTTCATGTTAATGGCGAAATAAAACAAACAAATGTTCAATGAAATGAGAAACAAGAGTACAATATTGTCAATATTGAAGAAACTGTACTTATGTTCTTTTTCTGATTTTGTTGGAGGAAATTGTCCCAATTATTCATTTAATTATTAATTTTTTTTGTTTCCCTGTTAGATTTAACCATGATTCAGTGGTTGTGCTTTGTGAAACAAAGCAAACCTTCCGTAACCAGTCTTTGACATGCTTAACATGTCCTTACACTTGGAGACTTACAAGATTTTGTAGTGAGTGACAAATACTCAGTTGTATTTTCTCAATAAGACCATCTGCAAAGATGTTGGTAAGAACATATCTTCAGCAACCTATGCTGGTTGTAAGAAACTTATGGGATTGGGTGGCCAGGCTCTCTGTTGATTGCTTATATCACTGACTGACTGAGTTAGGTTTTACGCCGCTTTTAGCAATATTCCAGCAACATCACGGCGGGGGACACCTGAAATGGGCTTCACATATTGTACCCATGTGGGGATTCGAACCCGGGTCTTCGGCGTGCCCAGCCAACGCTTTAACCACTAGGCTACCCCATCGCCTCGATTGCTTATATCAATGCTCATCATGTCAATCACTGGATTGTCTGGACCAGATCTGATTACCGACTACCACCATATGTCTGGAATACTGCTTGTATTTGGGAGAGACACAACAAACAAACCAAACCAGCCTGCAACATTCCAGTCAAACAAACTAGTTGTTGTTGTGAAGACTGGCCGTTGCAAGTTTCCAATAAAAAACACAAAATAAACCTTTGTTCTAAAAATAAAACAGGATTTCCTAAACTTTCAAGTGAAGTATATTTACACAATGACGTTTGTCACTTCAAACAACAATTTCCTTTTTTTTTTCAAATTTGAAAAACCCATTAGCAAATACACAATTTAAGATAAATACAGGAGTGTTAAAAGATGCAAGTATTTGTAAGAAAAAAAATTGTATTTAGAAGCTGAACTTCTTATATGGATTGTTGTGGTGCTTTAAGTCCACAGTCCCACACCCAAACGGCATCAAATATCAACACTGCAAGTTTGTTATTGTATTTATGCAACGTGCTTAATCTTCAGGGGAGGATTTTACCAACTCACGCAGCTGAAAGGCAGATTCATGCCCTAATTCGAACGATATGTGAAACAATTACAATGGACTTTGGAAGCTTGGGACTAAATTTTAAACTTCTCTCATAATTTTTCTATGAATTTTGTTCTAATGTTGATAACACTCTTCCTCCCATGAACAAAGAATGCTTGTCAGGAACTGTTTATGTGATGATTACTCAAGATGCTGAGACAATGTAGCAGTTATCAGAGTGGCAGCTGTGCTCTCTCACATTTTGTTTGACATTCCTGACTGGCCTTTTTATAATCTTCATTGTTTGTTTAGAGGAACATTTTTAGTCCATCTGTGCTGAAAGGAACAGTG
The DNA here is from genome assembly GCF_003918875.1 of Haliotis rubra. NCBI lineage: Eukaryota > Metazoa > Mollusca > Gastropoda > Lepetellida > Haliotidae > Haliotis > Haliotis rubra. The sequence goes on along the minus strand of NW_025767468.1, from coordinate 2,207,740 downwards.
AGCGCATGCTGTAAAAATATTATTGGTTTGAATGACAATGAAATGCACTGTGGACTACATTTGAGTTTTATGGTCTCATCTAAGAACTATAAGGGGAATATTTGGTTGCCACTGGTTGCACATACACAAACAATTTAATCCATAGGGAACACACTGAATTCTAGACGATGTTTGCAGGGGGGACAAAATTCAAATATTTTGCATTCTCGTACGAGTTCCCCTCCACTGAGTTATCGACTTATGTGCTAACGTGTTTATGTGTAATTCTGATACATTAGATTTAGAGCCCTTATTTGAGTGCTTCATAATAAAACATATTTGTATTTCGCGTGCGTAGGCGTGTCCAAAGAGAGATGTGGATCCCAAGAGAGAAGTGAACATTGATCACAGAGTTTGTTGGTAGCAGACGCGCACCGGCCTGATAAGTGCTCCATTGCATCAATGGGATTGTAGTATCTCAATCGTTGATGCTGCAACATTGAAATACCCTCGGACTACTGGTTTGAGTCGAGTCTGGATGTAATTAAAGACCATGGAAGATGGTCTGGCACGGGCTTACAATGGCGGCCTGATCACTGGTATTAAACTTTTACCCATGCTGGACGCTTAGTGCTTAGCGGCAGAGATCGGAGCTGTGTAGCTCTCTAGAATGTCTGATTAGGACACAGAGCTCCCGGATTTGGTCAATAATAAGAATAATGAGGGAGTGTGGGAGATGAGTTACTGAGTCTTGATAACATAACAAAGATGGTTCTTACAGCGCCCAAAGTTCAAGCTGCATTGTCAGACTCATGAGTGAAAACCAGGTGCTGAGAATGTACTGTGAACTATGGTTATAGCAAATGGGACTACTAATTTCAGCTATAGCCAAAGTTTGTTACTAGCAGTTTGACTAAAATATACAGCAAGTGGATGACAGTGTATGAAATAAGGCCGGTCCGACCGCCCGAGACGGTCTAGATTTCTGACGGACTGTCTAAATTTACAGCTTACCAGCCCGATGGTCTGGTAATTTTTTTTTAGATATTCCATACATCTGAGGAAATTCACCATATTTGGTCTGGTTAAATCGATTTTGGGCTGGTAACATTTCGAAGTTACCAGCCCTGATGTCTGGCTGGAATTTTGGCTTATTTGATACACTGTGGATGGCTTCAAAACATCTTCGGCTATATCCATGAATTCATTTATAGGCGTGTTTGTTATAAGTGTAGTTTCCTGTACTTCTCCATGAGGGAAGGGACATGCACTCGGAAAGTATTGTCTGTGGAGAACAAGTCTCAAGGTCAAGGTTGATTGTTGTGAATCTGTGTGTTGGGGAGCTTCCTGCAAATTATGCTTGTGATGCTTGTCTGGTCAATCAGAATCATGATAATGTCTTGGGTAAGGGAAAATGTAGCAATTTTCATTATTTTAAGATGAAGATTAGATTTAAGCATGTTTATAAATTCCACGATATTACAACTCCCAACATTAAGATTCAGGAATGGGGAAAGGTTTTAGTCATCTTCCACGTAAAGATTACAGATTCTCCTGAAACCCCTTGCTTCTCCTAACAGCCAACTAAGGTGAGATCAGATGGGTGTAGTGTGTATTCAGACTGGCTATTATGTGCCATTGGACCGGTTCTTCATGATATTGACCATCAGTTGGCTTAGACCTGGGCCCTGTTTCACCAAGTGATCTTACCACTTTGATTGTCATGAATGTATGTTAAAAATGGAAGTTACAGTTACAGTTACAACTGATTCTACAATAGTGTCATGGAATTTTGCTCAGATTGGACTGCTGTGAACATCGTCAGATTCATATTTTTATGAACTGTTTGGGAACATCGTCAGATTGGGGTTGGTTTTTTTTTTTACTGCTGTTAAACATCGGGGCTATGGCTGACTATGTCATGAAATAACACCCACCAACTTCACATGTTCAGTAGTGGAGCTATGAATTGTGTTAATGTACTGAGAGATACAAATAAAGGAACACACAAAAGTTTTCATCATCAGCTTTGAATAGTGCTGTGTGAGGAAATCTGAGAACATATAAAGGAACACCACTATGAAGAGGTGTTCCCTTATTTGTTTCCCTCAGTATACATCAGCTTTAACTGATTTGGCCAAAACTTCTCCCCAATTCATTATATTCTTGACCGGTAAATTGGACTATTCATTGTTGAGAGGACATTATATTGAGACCTGAGAGATGTCCCAAGCCTCCACTGGTTAGTCATCAGTCTTACTGACCTACAGTCCTAAGAGGCTTACCACATACTACGCAGGGATAAGGAGAAGGTGTGATGTTAATCTGCAACTCTGACTTCCTTGATGATGTTCGGTATCTACTGTGGTGTAGGCCTGTGTTGATACAGACCAGGATATGTGTCTGCTAACTAGGCGTGATACGATACAGGTGACGCACAATACGTATTTCACGATAGTGTACATATCACGATACGCATATTTACATCGAGTCATGGGGAAACTTCTTGACTATAAATATGTCAGAGCAGATTCATCCGAAGGAGTTAGCTCTGGAGGCATGTTTGTAGTGGCTATTTTAGTAACTCGAAACAGTAATTCTAACACATTGACCAAAATTTGACTGACCAAATTGCTAGAGGTTGTTGAATAAGTAGCAAGTAATTTGTTTTAGCAGGTGTTTCAAGGTTTTTGGTATTGATATAGAAACAAACATTGCCTGTCATAATGTTGCTTGTAAACCAGAGATGCCAACCTGTACGATTTTATCGTAGTCGTTACGAATTTTAGCCTCAAACTATGTCAATACGATTGCACTAGAAATTCTACGAAATTTGAAGAAAATTCATTAAAATTGAGATATACAGACAAAAACATATATTTTCGTTGATTAAATACATTTTCAGCCCAAAAAGAGACGACAAGAAGAAATATAAAGGTGATAATTTGGTAATTTGTTGTTGGAGGTATGTGAAACTCTTGATTATTGTCATATTATCTTTCTCAGAATCCATGATTTTAAGTATTTAGTTGACTACTAATTTTATAGTCTAACTACTAATTTTGATCCTTGAAACTACTGTTTGCAAAACCTTTGGGGTTGACATCTCTGTGTAAACTAACGATGCAATGGTGGACGCACGTATCATTTCACCCCCACTGCAGAACTTGTAGATCTGTGCCATATACAGGAGATCTTTGACGTGACCTTTTGTGTGGTTTGATATGACATGCTAGTCATGTCAAGTGTCATGTGTTCTTGGAATATGTAACCTGGACCTTGGACATGATGGGAAAGACGTATTTTACAATAGGCTTGTCTGTGGATGAGTCACAATGACACAAGTGAATAAAAATGGCTTGATTCAGGAAATGTTGACATTCACTCAAGGGTGTTTCAGGAAGACTCTTCCATTCTAGGTATCATGTTCCTACACGTGGATGCTTCCTGTTGGATTTATTACATAGAGCTCCTTGACCTCGCTCTTGTGATGCTGAAGTAACCGTATACCATCCAGAGCAGACATTTTATACTAGACTAGTAAACTTTATCAAATGTACAACCTGCCTGGTTGTGTGTCACTGTGCCTCTGACATGGGTTTGTGCTCACATTATCAACCATTGTAATATGATGAAGGAGTAAGGATATACTCCGAAACATTGTGTTCCTTTAGAATATACTCTGAAACGTGTTTCTAATAATGAGGTGAGGTGATATCGGGTTTAACGTCATACTTATGAATATTTCGCTCATATGACGATGTGCATGTGTGTGTTTGTGTGGATGCTTGTAAGAGCCCAGACTTAAGCTGGCTGTATAGTGCTAGCTCACTGAGATACCATGCCGCAGTTAAACATGAACACCCCCCTCAGACAACATTACACTGACTCCAAGCTGACCAGTCCTTGTTGTACCCATTAATGCCGAGCGCCAGGCAGGGGCAAATAAGTACCATATTTTAACGTCTTTTGGTTTCACCCGCGACCTTCCACTCTCCAGGCGGACGCTCTAACCACTACACCACGGAGGCGGTACATATGAGTGCATAAGTTTCACTGCATATAGCGATATTCCATATCTTGTAAATAATGGAGTCAGTACCATCAAACTATTAGTTGCCGTCGTGAGTCACAATGTTTGCCATAATGTACTCAGTATTCGACTCGAGCGGCAAACATTTGGTATGACGCGGCCAGGGATCCAACCCACGACCTTCCGCTATTCGGGCAGACTCTCTAAACACCATACCACGGAGGAAGTTTCCTCATAATGAAGAAGTTAACATCCATAAATCTCTCTTCCTCACTGGGGGCGGTGGGGTAGCCTAATGGTTAAAGCGTTGGCTCGTCACACCGAAGACCCGGGTTCGAATCCCCACATGGGTACAATGTGTGAAGCCCATTTCTGGTGTCCCCCGCCGTGATGTTGCTGGAATATTGCTAAAAGCGGCGTAAAACCAAACTCAGTCAGTCAGTCTTCCTCACTGATATGATATTGCTGGAATATTGCCAAGAGTGACCTAAAACCTTACTCACTCACTCACTCCTTTACTAATTGTTTCTCACATAGAAACGGAATCTTTCTTGACACTAACTCTTTTATCATGACTTGCATAACATTGATGGATAGCCTTGTGTTGAGCCTTGATGGAGTGTATTTCACTGTAGCCCTTGAGTTAACAAAGCATCACAGATACTATCCTAAGAATACATCCCTCCACGGTCAGCTTCCTCTTCCTCGTAACCTCGTATCAGCTGCTCCATTCTATGTATGCTAATGGAGTAGCCTTGTGGTTAATGCGTTCACTCATCACGCCAAAGACCCGGGTTCGATTCCCCACATGGGTACAATGTGTGAAGGTCATTTATGGTGTCCCCTGCTGTGATATTGCAGGAATATTGCTAAAAGCGGCATAAATTAAACTCTCACTCACTCACTCACTCACAATGTACTCTCTCCTCTCAGAATGAAAATTATGTGCTGGGGTAGCCAAGTGGTTGAAGTGTTCACTCGTCTTGGTTTCAACCTGGGTTCAGTTCTCCATATTTACACAATGTGTGAAGCTCATTTCTACTGTACCCAGCATGATTTTGCTGTAACATTGCTCAAAGCATTTTAAAACTCTTTTTGTTTTATCACAAACAGGATAAATGAGATAATCAGAAACTCAGGTCAGAATGACACTGGATTAGAATCTTGTTCTCAGTTTTAGATCTAATCCTGCTCTGTCTGCAATTTAATACATTCTGAGAGTCTGCAGTATATAAATCCCCAGATATCCAAGCCTGTTGATGATGATAAATGTGTCAGATATGTGGCAGTTTTGATGTATTATGCAGTGAAAAACGTAACTGATCCGACAAGACACGTGTTCTGTAGCATGTGGCATATATGCTATTCAAAAGTAGTTAAAGATATCACTCCATGATAGATTGGCCATAGAAATATGTGAAGAAAGCAAATTTTCCTTAGTTTAAAGTAGTATGATATCACTCCACAATATTGCAGAGTAAAGCTAAATATTTCAAAGAATTTGCTTGAAAACAAAATGTTCAAAATGAGTTTTATTTGTGTGAGGGCAAATTGCTTGGAAGGAGTATGCATCCCTGGTGTTGCCATGGTTATGTAGCAGTTCACCATCTGTTTCAATATCCAAAATTGTCTGTTTAAATGCATTGTCTGTTTAAATGAACCTTAAACACCTATCAACCATTCACTTCAAGATATATGTAGTTCTCCCAGGTTAGGTAAAGGTTAATGGTTATATTTGTTACTGAACTTTTTGCCATAGGTGAAGATTAGCTACAGGTTGACTGCCAGAAATAGGGATACTTAATTTAGTATTTATGTGTGTAGGCATGTCATGGTTTGTGATTTGGGGTTAAACACCATTTGAACACAGTTCAGTTATATCACGCAGAAATGCGTATGATAATGATTTCATCACAATAATTAAGAATTGCAATATTATGATGATAAAATATAAGCATCAATTTGTTTAAAAGAAACATATCTTTTGAAGTTACTCATCGCATTGCATGTAATTTGCTTGTCAACTACAAGGCATGAACGCTGTTAGGAGCTTCTGAAGAATATTCCATTAAAACATACATGCTACTCCGCGATATCTATCAACTTAGGACTGAGAATAAGAAAATATGTGCAGCATTCTAATGTAAATGATGTGCGTACTAAGGCTGTTACGATTCATTTACGGTGAATCAAACCGTAGCCCTTCATGAATTCAATTCGTTATTCGTGGTCACCAGAACCGAATACTAATGAATATTTACGAATTTTTAAGGGAGTGTGTTTTACTTGAACTATTATGTCCTTTTTCTAAGTGAGATATGCAAGAATGGAATATGTACTAGCCTTGTAGTAGTGCACATTTTGTTAGTTTGCCTGAAGGTCGCACCTGGTACTGTTGACTAACTATTACATACCAAATTTGAGTGTCATGAGATCACTGGTTATTGCTGTGCAAATTAACACTATCAACATGGGCGTTCCACTTCGTGCATCAATCACTTAACTACAATATAGTATTCATGAATAATTATTCGTATTCGTTACCCAAGATTCGTGATACGTATCATATTCACCAAATAGTGTATTCGTTGCAGCCCTAGTGCGTACACAGTGCAAAATAGCTTTGTAAACATTCAAGCCCAGAAAAGGCTCAGAAAAAGACCTTGAATTTTTGTGCACGCTGTCCCTCGACTGCTGGATGTATTGATACACAATGATCAACGAACTCCGAGGGCAGACTGATGGTGTGTGCTGTACTCGTGTGTCTTATGCTTGCAATGTTGAGCCACACGTCCACAAGAGATTTCAGCCTGGTTATGTGTTTGGTTCAAGTGATTTGGACTGTGGGATTTGTATCGTGGTCAGCAGGTGCGCCACCTTACACAAGCTGAACTGAACATATGTGACAATAATGCATCACTCATGGTGTCTCCTTGTGATCACGTGGAGATGTTCATCGCGTAACATCAATTGAGAAACAGTTCAATATCATATAAACTACAGATCAATGCACTGTGTACGGTATGAAAACACAGTTTACATTCCAATACTAATGAAGCAAAACAGTTTCAGAGTAATATAATGACAGGGAGTCGATATGTGAAGTGAGTAACGCTATGAAGATGTTGTCAGTACAACGAATGCATATAATTTTACATTTCTTGGACACTGTTTCTGGACAACTATTTGCAGAAATTGTTAAAAACTGATCTGTTGGAATGTCATAGTAGAATTAAAACGTTGTTAATAACAACATGTTACTCAACTCACTCACAGTGATGTCAATACGAGCACACATAATATTTTACTTGGCGGCTGGGGAAAATGGGCAATTTTTTAGGATGTCCAATTCTTGTAATTTCATTCGACAATGAAACCAATAGGCTACACAGAATGATTATATGAATCAAAGCCTTTTTTTAATACTTTTTTAACTATAATGCCTGTGTTTGTGCTGTGAGTGTAAAAGAATGGCGATATTTTTCATTGTTAATAAGTATGTGCCTAAAAATAGCACAAAAATGGAAGGCACGTGAGCAGAAAGAGAATTTCCTCAACTAATAAAAATTACCCTTCATTCTGTTCCCATCATGGAAATGAATGCTATAACATGTGACCAGTTCAGCTAATCAGTATGCGAAATGCAATTAACACACAGAAAAAATATATATAAAAAAAAATATATTAATTTTTTACCTATTTAGCTGCCATTGGGACATTGGAATCTAAAATGGATCCTAACATGATCCAGGTTTGAAAAAGCCATCGGAGATGGATTATTGCGAGACAACAGCTGTTACATCTGAGTCATCCTCACTATCCTTCGTGTATATAGTAATGTATTTTCTTCCTGGTGAATAATTGAATGAATCGCCAGATGAATTAGTCATGGTCTGCTCTGAAATGTTCTCATTAAACATAAAAAGAAAAGTTTATTAATAACCCCAAAAAACAATATTTTTAAAATTCTTTCGAATAATTTCAGGAAATAGAATAGACAGATTGGCACTATTGAGTAGGTTCTTTAGATTAAAACCAAAGATCCTCCTGAACATTTCTAATCCGGTGATAATGATTTTCTCTATTTAATCAAGAAAAACCACTTGTTATCAAACCATCATTTTTCAAGGTATGTGTTTGAAATTTTCAGCACCAAAGGCATTAATTATCCTTAAGCTAAAATTTCAAGACAAATGTTGTTTCTGATTCCAGAAGTGATTTAATCTATGAGTGCAGCTATCCCTCAGCTTCAAACACATCAGACTTAAATTTTATTCCAAGCTCCATGTAGGTCTGGCAGTTTGAGAGATATGGAACTTGGACCTTTGATTATAGGAAAGGTAACTAAAGCTGGCTCCATCACCATTTCTGATGGTCAAAATGGAGTGGTGGTGAAGTGTCCAGTGGCCAGAGAACCTGCCATATCAGGGGTTTGTTTGTTTAGACTGACCCGCTCCTGGATCAATGAGGATTAACATATCATGTGAGGGTGCTCAGTCACAAATGTCAGAATCAGACGCTTCCGTCTGCTTCATTGGAAGTCATTTAGGGAAATTGAGGACGTTGTTTCATAAATTGACCAAGCATGGCGTACTGCAGAATTGGTCAGTTATTGAGATTTTTCCATAATTTCAGCTGCCAGTTTAAATTGACATTATTTATGTATTGATTTTGGGCATCTTTTGACCTTTTACAATCTTTTATGATGCTATAACAGGAAACAGGAAATATTATGGGAGATTGTTTTCAGTGATCCTTCTTTCTATGGATTATTAGATACATAATGATGAATCAGAGATTCTCGCTTCCAGTAAACTGTTGTCGGCAAAGTGTGCTTTCTCAAAATAACCAGAACACAGTGAAGGTCAAGTTCAAATGTACAGAAATATTGTTGAAGTAAATATTGTAAAGAAATATGAATTTTTTCAGCAACATATTATTTTCCTATAACCTGCCAGAGGGGTGTCACAAATCCAATTTGCGGAGCTATCGAGAAAACTGTTGAGGCTGGTGTAATCAGTAATGACTTGAAACCGATACCATGGCAACATGAGGATGCAGGAAGGGTGGGGTCATGTGGTCAAAGTTAGTCTGCAAGTTAGGAACATCAGTCCCTCCTCGATTCTGTGGCGAATTTTTAAGAATTCCATAGTAAATTTAAGTAAATTGTGCATCCCATTTTTCAAAATTCTGCAAAAAAATCTGCAGTTAAATACTTTGAAAAAACACACCAAAAAAATGATAAAGAATTTCAAACTTATAATCTTAAACACAAAGCTGTAAATGTTTTGGAGCTTCATGACATTCAAGATACAGCCTGCAGTTTTATCCCCGCAACAATGAAAGTTCCCTCCCTCCATCAGTCCATCACACTTTGTCTGAAGCATATCTCCTAAACTATTTGTGATAGCTTAACCAAACTTGGTACACATGTCAACCATGATCCCTAGATGTGCCTTTTGGGGGTTACACACAGATATGAATTTTATTTTTTGCTGTTTCCTTGGAAACATAACTTAGGCTGTGACTATGAGGATGTCATCTTGACCGGAGCTGATCTCCTAAACTATACATGCTAGCTTTATCAAACTTGGTACATATGTCAAGCATGATCCCTAGATGTGCCTTTTGGGGGTTAGACCCAGATATGACTTAGGCTGTGACTATGAGGATGTCATCTTGTTCCATTTCCATGGCAACAAGTTAGGCTTCAACTGAATTTGGTGGTAGTGCTCCTTTCTGGAGCAGATCTTAAAAACCTTTCAATACTCTCCTTCCACTTTGCTGTATACACTCCAAAACATTTGACATAATCATAACTAGTAGACATATTCATAAAGAGTATTTTGCCGTTGAGGGGGATATTGATGACTTTGTCTTCTTGTTTTTCTTGCATGATGTTTTTTAGATTTAGAAAGATGATCTGAAACAGTACTCTTACAAGTGTGATCAGAAATGACATTACAAACTGTACAACATATTGTTTCATTTTATAGTCAGTCTTATTCAACTTTCAAAATAAGTAAATTCCATGACAGAAAAATGGTAAATTCCAAAGGTATTCTGCATGAATATGTGTTTTCCGCAGACAAGACGTTTTTCTGCATCAAAAGGTAATTTCCGCGATTTATTCTGGAATCACGGAATCCAAGAGGGACTGGAACGTGCTGGGCATTAGTCTTGCTAGACAGTCGCTATACAATAATCCCGGACTGCAGCAATCCATGGACTAATCCCCAATAGTGTTGTCTCCTGTAGCCGTTCACATCTCACTTTGATTTAATGGCAACTGACATTTTACTTCCACTCACAAACAATTCTCATCACCTTCAGTCACCATTGATTTCATCACATGAGCGACATCCCTTCCTTCACCAGCAAGCTTCCGGTATTCTAATAAACCAATGCTCTTTATTAACAGGAAATTTTGTTTGTGACATTTTGGGAAAAGGGGCCATGCTAGGAGCTCCTTTCAAAATTGAATTATCACCAACCATGTTGAGAAAGTAAAATGGACCTTAAGATAGAAATACGTGTTTTCATTTGATTATTATGGCGCAGTGAACGAGAGTTGAGAGGTGTTGATCACGGCATACAAATGTAGTTTCTCTGAATGTACAGGCTAGTGTTTTGATTGATGGGCGAAGTATTTTCATCAAGACTTTTGGGAGTCAGGTAAACATAGAATAGACAGTTAGCATGTCTAAAACATAGAAGCTTGTAACGTTTCTATATTTGTGCTGTAGACATTAGGTAACTAGTGGTATCAGTTGAGTGTTGTCCAAATCAGTTCAAACCAGCAAGGTTGAATATTTTCCAGTGATGTCTGTGTATGAATACATTTGACTGGGACATGTTAGTTCATCAGTGGTACATAGAGTTCTGAAGTGAAAGAGTATGCTCAGAATACTAAGTGAAAGTGTATGTTCAGAATACTTAAGTGAAAGTGTATGTTCAGAATACTTAAGTGAAAGAGTATGTTCAGAATACTTAAGTGAAAGAGTATGTTCAGAATACTTAAGTGAAAGAGTATGTTCAGAATACTTAAGTGAAAGAGTATGTTCAGAATACTTAAGTGAAAGAGTATGTTCAGAGTACTTAAGTGAATGAGTATTCCAGAATACTTAAGTGAAAGAGTATGTTCAGAATACTTAAGTGAAAGAGTATATTCAGAATACTTAAGTGAAAGAGTATGTTCAGAATACTTAAGGGAAAGAGTATGTTCAGAATACTTAAGTGAAAGAGTATGTTCAGAATACTTAAGTGAAAGAGTATGTTCAGAATACTTAAGTGAAAGAGTATGTTCAGAATACTTAAGTGAAAGAGTATGTTCAGAATACTTAAGTGAAAGAGTATTCCAGAATACTTAAGTGAAAGAGTATGTTCAGAATACTTAAGTGAAAGAGTATGTTCAGAATACTTAAGGGAAAGAGTATGTTCAGAATACTTAAGTGAAAGAGTATGTTCAGAATACTTAAGTGAAAGTGTATGTTCAGAATACTGAAGTGAAAGGTTATGGTCACAATACTGAAGTGAAGCATATGGTCAGAATATTGAAGTGAAAGCGTATGCTCAGAATATTGAAGTGAAAGCGTATGCTCAGAATATTGAAGTGAAAGCGTATGCTCAGAATATTGAAGTGAAAGAGTGTGAATGAGAATGAAGCAGTTCCTGTCATGACGTTATGTTTAAGATATAATGTTTAGTTGATCTCTATAGTCAGGTAGTTTGCACCTTCAGCCCAGTTATCCCCACAATATCTAAAGCTCTTGGTAATGAATTGTTTTTGTTGTATCAGGAACAGGCACATGTGACCAAACCGTTAAAGGTTTGAAGATTCAGCTGCATATTTGAAAGTTTGATTGCAAAAGCCATTCAATGAATCTAAAACTGACATCCCAAGTCAGTATTATTGCTTGTTATTCCAAAAGCTCATAAAGTCATAAATTCTTAACAGCAAATTTATCTCGGCTTCAAACACATCTAATTTGTTTTTCAAAATCTATGAAGGTCTTGTATGAATTTCAGAGAGAAAGCCTGGCACTTGTCAGCTGTGTCTTCAATAAGAGAACATGGCCAATACAAATCTTTCATTTTATAGAGATTTGACAAGTAAAATGGTTGGCATTTAATATGTTCAGTTTCATGTAAACAAAGTCTTGGGTGATCCCTTGTGCTATATCTATGGCCAGGTCCATGATATAAGCTCTTGTATAAGTACTTAGGCCTAAAAAAAAAAGGCTTGTGGTTCCGATTTCCCGACCGACCCTAAATATTCCCACCGAGCCTAACAATTTTACTCACCACATAATAAATTAAATTTATTTTCTGACACATAAGTAATGTAAAAATATTTTGCAGAAAAAAAATTAAGACCTACCTACCTACCCTAGTTCTGAAATGTAGGAAATCGGAACCACAACATTTATTTTTTTTGGCCTTAAATGAAGATGGCATTACAACAATTATTGCAGTATATTTTCTCTGGTAATATCCCCTCAATCAATACCTTTTGTTTTCATGGTATCCTCCAATTACCCCTACATCCAATTACCCCTACAGCTTATAACAACAAAGTTCACGGTCCAATGCACTGTTAATCCCCTTCCTGTTACCTGTTACCTGGACAATGGACTAGCCCAAACACATGAACGCAAGATTTAATGTTTTCATTTATGGATTTAATTACACAAATAAATGAATATAATACACAGATATCTTCCTGGTCGTGACATGAATATGAGCAGCAGGTCATGTTAACTTTTTAATGTTAATTTTTGTCTCTATCCCAATTTGGCCCACAGCGTCAAGGAACTGCATTGGTAGATGTTGGGGTGTCGATGTGGGAGTCCCCGGTTCAGGCGGTTGTGGAATCCCTCTAGGTTGTTGTTTGTCCTTGGACCTGTTGTTGAGTGATGGTTCCACAGTGGCAGATGGAATCTTGCGTCGTCTTGGACCCAGGTAGTCACCATGTAATCCGACTGTGTGTGACTCTGCCTCTGCAAGTTGACTGGACACACTTCCAGTGTACACAAGACTGTCTCTCGACATTCTTAGTGTGGAGATAACCCTCAAATAGGACTTGGGTGCTTGGGTGCGAAGACCAGCCATGTTGATGTCATGTTAGCATAGTATATAAATGTTGGAAACAAACTAAGTCATCTCAAATTACTTGTCTCATCTCAGTGTCAATTTCAACATTTACTTCATTTCATCTTAACAAACTTTCTCTAACCAAGAACACCTTAATCCTTTCTAATTTGTATACACAACACTTTACTATACTAAGTCATCTCAAATTACTTGTCTCACCTCAGTGTCAATTTCAACATTTACTTCATTTCATCTTAACAAACTTTCTCTAACCAAGAACACCTTAATCCTTTCTAATTTGTATACACAACACTTTAATCGCTCCCATGGGTAAGTTCATTATGCCAGACAGGTAAATGCTGTGTGTTGTTTTAACTAATTGTAGGGGTACTGGGATGTAGGGGTAATGGGATACAACCGTTTTCATATTCACAATTTCAATTGATAAATCATCATTCATCAATATATCTGTCATTTAAAACTTCATGTAAGACTGAATTCATTTTGCTTTTCCTCGTCTTGTATGTGTGATCTTCAGTGACCCATGCTTATCGTAAGAGGTGACTTTTGGGATCGGGTGGTCAGGCTCACTGACATGGTTGACACATGCCACATGGTTGCATAGATCGATGCTCATGTTGTTTATCACTGGATTGTCTGGTCCAGGCTCGATTATTATTATTTTACAGAACGCAGCCACATAACTGGAATATTACTGAATGCAGCATAAAACTAAACTCACTCACTCATTGTATGTATGCATATTTGATGTATTTGTATAAATATTTTTAGTAGCAATGTTTTGTATGGCCACTGTATTTTAATGGAATGTATTGGGAAAAGTATCATCTTAACTTATCTTATCTGAACATATCAAATCTACTACCAGAGAGAGATGAAATCTTGTCATTAATGTATCATCATACTTGCATATGTGCCTTTCAGTCATACTCTTTAGCATGACTTGCTTGATAATGATGTTAGAACCCACACAAAAGCATCTTAATTGTCGTAAAGAAGTTGTTCATTCATATATGTTAACCATCCTTCCTAAGATCAATTAACACCAGAGTTTGGTAAAATTGTCAGTTTTCCAACTCATAAACTAGCTGGTAGAGTGCGTCTTGTAAAATTTTGTTTACTCAAGTCTGCTTTACCAAGAAAGTCCATGTATTACCACAACGATGTCTACTGAACCTGATCCCAAGGAAAACTTGGGCTTGTAGAGAAGAAAATAAGGTTTTAACAAAGACTCACAACAAATTCTTCAGTCCCTGCCAAAGTTTTGACAGTGTCTGTTTTTTACAAAAGGAGGAGCTTTATCAGGTTGTGGTTTAAGTCCGATAATTAACACTGCACTTCATCTGTTAAACAACAACATTAATTTCTAAAATAAATAATATGAAATAATATGTATTTACTAATAATCTTGTCATATTTGATAGTTAAAGTTTTTATACTGCCGGACATTCTAATTTAAGGAGTAGACAGCGTCTGTGGTGTTGAAACAGTTTGTGTAAATTATGTATTCCAGGGACGTTCATGAATAATAGCGAATGTCTTGAACTGCTGGCTAAATTGAAAGTAATGAAATGACTTTATAAGAGTGACTCTCTTCACGTCAATATTTATTTAGAGCCTCATGATGGTGGGTCCAGACCTCATCAGAAAATACGCCTCTGTGGTAACCGCCCGTCATCGATTTTGGTGACTGCAACAGTAATTTCTGTTTAATCTACCCATCTGCCTTTGTGGTGGACATACACAGACTGATAAATGAATTAGATGTATTGTTTTCATTGGTGGAGCCATCAGGAGGGCTTGTTTTTTCAAGGACTCTGTTCCATTGGTTTTGTCCCGAAATTGAATTGGTTCACGTGACACTTGATGTTTGGCCTTGGAAATGGATAGAGACAGCGTGTTCTAGATCTAGATGCATACAAGAAGGACCATCCACTGACAAATCTTTAAATTATTGATCTGACTGCACCATTGGTTACCAAGATGTAATAAGGATGACATATTTGCTTCATATTTCGATCGATTTAGGAAAGCGATATGTACACAGAAACATGTTCATTTCACAAATTGAGTTGTTTGATGCTGAAAGTGTTTTTGTCAATTATATTAGCATTTGCGGGGTGTGTATATCTGAAGGATGCATGATGGCTGATGATGATGATGAGGAGTATCATTTCTCAGTGTCTGCAATAAGAGCTCTATCCAAGGGAGAAAATTATATTTTGTCCATGCTTCTGTGGTCATGCAGAAAAAATGAAAGGAAGCTATCAATGTCTGTGTTTTATTCTGATTAGCAGTGATGTAATTATTTCCAGTGTTCACAATGTCATTTAGAAAGTGGTCAAATATAACTACTGTCATATTTAGGATTACACTTTTTCAGTAAAGTACAGGTTCTAGTACTAAAGTTGGGTTGAGTCCTATCTGGGATTCGAACCCACACCCTCAGTCACCAGCACACAAAGTCAGCTGGTTAACCCATGGAAGGCAGTGGTGGCTGAATGGATTAGGCGGCTGGCGATTGACTCTGAGGGTGTGGGTTCGAATCCCGGATAGGACTCAACCCAACAAAAGTACTAGTATTTGTTCTTTACTGAGAGCGATCGCCTCCATGGTGTAGTGGTTAGAGCGTCCGCCTGGAGAGCAGAAGGTCGCGGGTTCGATCCCCGGTCGCGTCATACCAAAAGACGTTAAAATGTGGTACTTGTTGGTCTCTGTCTGGCGCTCGGCATTAGGCAACAAGGACTGGTCGGTTAGTATAATACTATAACATTTGTTCCTTTTTCAGTGTTGGTTGAATGGAATTGAGTAATTGATTGTATTTGTTTGTTGTGGATATTATAATGTACACCCATGTAACCTCTGTGTTCTTTGTTTCAGTATGAGCTGTTGTTCTGTGTTCAAGATGAGATGGATGCAGCTTTAATGATTGTACAGAGTCTAATACAGAAATACCCTAAAGTAGATGCTAAATTATTTATAGGTAAGTCACTTATCTTTTTAGATTTTTAGATTGTGAAAAACAAAACTGTTGAAGAAATGTTTCAGCTGACTAGTAATGATGATTGATTGGGTGGAACCAACCAACTGTGACCTATGTTTACTTAGATCAACCGATATCTACACAAAGTACAAGATCCTCCCCATGCTAGTACATGTGTCCTGAGATTACACACGATGTAGTCAGCATCGATTTTCATTGGTTTAAGCATGACTATATAATTCATGAAGGATGTCACCATTCATTTTTCAACTTTCCTGCTACGTCTGCAAAAACATTTTCATTTCCCAGACACTAACAGATAAGCTTGCCTGCAAAAGCAGTGCTTGACATTTGAACACACATGCAAATATGGACAAAAATAATCCCCCAAAAATCAATTCAAAATATCCACAAGAGATGTCATTTCATTTCAAATATAATATTTTGAAATCACTTTTCCAACTTGATGTTTCCAATCACATTCTAAATCACTATTTGAAAGCTAAGCAATACAGGAAAAGCAATATGAAAAACATAGGGCCTTTTTGTTTGTTATTTCAGTATTAATGTGGTCAAATTACAAGTAGATTGTGCAGTAGGGTTGAAAGTATATGAAAAGCCTGAGGCTACGCCAGCAACCCAATACCCATGCTGTGTGTGAAAGTCCATTAGCAAGGGTTGTATAATGAGGGTGTGGCCTGCTATTGTTAGCTAGGGGTGAACGTCAGGTGAATGGGGGCTGGGACTGTTTCTTCATTTTTCTGAAAACTGATTTCTTAAACCACATGAAAAATGTTAAAGAGCACCTAAATTCATATTGTGAAGTTAATCTGGCATGGCTTGGCAGGTTAATAATAGTAATATGAAAGAATTGGGTGTTGTTTTCATTCTATTTAGTAGTACACATGGGAATGAGTCCCGCAGGTCTGGGTTTGAACCTCAGATGTGTTTTCTTGTTGATCCATGGTCTGTGACCACCACACCCATGCTCTTGTGTTCCATCAGACTGGTCAGTGTGGGATTTCACTGGTCCAATTTTTACAGTTTACCATAGGCCAGGCCAATTTTATTTCTTGTTTAACAGATTTTTGTCCTCAGAAAACTAAAGGCGGGAGGGAAAAAATATATCTATATAAAAAATCACCAGTTAATGCAATAGTCCTTTTAGATACTAAAAGTACTTTACTTTTGGCAATTTATTAAGTGTATATGGGGCAAAAAAACAATGTAAAAACACTTTTCTTGGTTTTCATTTTTGGCCAGTAAAAACATTTGGATTATATTTTTTTGAGCGGGTAGAAATGTAATTTATTATTTTTTCTTATTCTTGAAAAAATAAGACCGATGGATCCGTAAAACAAGCAATAAAATAGGTCTGACCTTAGGGTGAAAGTGATAGTCAACATGAAAATATTGGATGTCTTCCTTGTATTACCGAACGTCACGCCTTTCTCCATGTTGATCCTGTTTGTCCTGATGTTTGATACTGTAGTGTTTGAATCTAAGGACCCCTCAATCTGTAAATTTTAACATTAGGTTTCAGACCTGGGCCCTTTACCTTTCCTACTTCACAATGAACACTGCACAGACAAACTTGTTCATTTAGAAGCCTTTTGGTAGATGTCTTCCTCTCAGGTTACTGATTTCCCCATGTTTAACTGAAAACTGAGGCCGTGTTTTATGAGTATAATGGTAATTTTTTCTGTCATGTTACCTTGGAACCTTGAATAAAATGTCAACAGACTTCAGCGTTAGAAAGATTCTTTCAGTAAATGATACTCTTTGAAAAGGTTATTGAATCAATACTTCTGAAAAGATTCATACAACATTCTCATTTAATCTATGTATTACAGAAATATTATTGCAGTCATCACAGTAGTTGAAAGTAGCATATAATATCCTGTTTACAAACATGCATTTCCTAATAGGATTTTCCATGAAAACCTATTGTGCAAAACATTATGAACCGTTTATGGTATTCACATTGATAGGTGTATCTATCATTGGTATACATGTTGTTAATAATATATAGTAATATGATAATATTGATGACTCTATTGGATTCCTGTAATAACCGCTTGATGTCACTAACTCTGTTGTGATGTTACTATTGAGTTGCTGTGTTTTGAGTATGGTCACCATAGATGTAATCTCTGCTTATCTGAAATCAGCTTACTCTTTTTTGTTTTGGGTTGTTGTATGTACTGCTTGATTTATTGGTGAAGAACTGTTGACACTCTCATAGCAACTAGTGTGCTTGTATACCGAGTACAAGGTCACGGTCATGGGAAAAACACATCATTTCCAGAGACTTGTTTATTGAGTTTATGTCATTCTTAGTGCATATCAAAGATAACTTAGCTTTGAGTCAACCACTGCTTAAAAGAAATAAATTCATGACCAGGTGTTTGGGAGTCGGGATTGTTGGAATGATTTGTCAGATTCTAAGCTCCTTTGCTCTTGTAATTTTAATAAGTGGCTGAATATGTGAATTTTACTGTGAGTTTATGTTGTAGCCTGTTTTTCAGGCTTCATTCATCATCCATCATAACTGGTCCAGTTCAACTGTCTTCATATGCTTTGCTTTGATGATGCTCCAAATCATCCAAGAGGTTCTGATTCTAATTTTCAACATGGCTGCCGTTGCATTTTGTTTTTGGGACATGGGTTTCTTTTGGTTTAGGGTTTGTTTGTTTTGGGGGTGATTTTACCTTTTGACCTTGCTTTGATCTTTCCACCTCGACCATACTACAATTTGAAACCCTTTATGACCATTACAGTTTGTTTGGGTTTTTAAAAGTTTGACTTAAATTTCTTACATATGTTGTTGTAAGTGGTGCTGACATGTGTTGTTTTTAGTTGTATTTTAAGAATTGGTAAGTGTTAACATCATCTCAGAAACCACTAGACAATGAACATGCTTGATTAGATCAATGGTGACATCCCGATAAAACTGTACTTGTAAAACCTTTTGTACTATTGTTCTGATGGCCTTCATGCAGATAAAACTGTCTGTCTGTCTGTCTGTCTGTTCTGTGTGTGTGTTCAAAAGGTTCAAACCCGATCAGTAAGAGTAACCAAACTGAAAATCAATTTATAGCTGTTACTCAGACCTTTTTGTTTGCAACTGTTCCATGTCCATTTTTAAAAGAATATTTGAAATCATTACCTTGTATGACTATGGTCTTAAACAGACACATTTGGATCAGGGAGCTGAAGTTTAGATGTGTTCCTCCATATGGAGACATCAGTTTTGGTTCAGATTATTAAATTTTAGTTTTTAGTGTACCTGACTCTGAGGGTGTGGGTTCGAATCCCAGATGGGACTCTACCCAACAAAAGTACTAGATTCTGTACTTTGCTGAGAAAGTGTAATTCCAAATATAACATGTGTTAAGTTTTTAGTCACTAATATTAATGCATCAAATCTTTGAAAATCAATGCCGATGTCATTTCTTAAAATCTGCCTGTTTGACCATTTTCATTGCTAACTACATATGCGAGACTACATAGGTGAACTACATTTCCATGGCTGTATTTTATTTAATTCATTTTCCTGAAGAGATGCATGTTTTTTTCGGAGCCTTCAAGTTCCGTTATCAAAGGAAAGTCATGACTGTTCATACATCAGAGAGTTTTGTTAATTAGATGGTATGTGTTCGTGTAAAAAAAGAATTGCAGATGAGGTTGAACGTAAAGTTTTAAAGGTCACCAGGCCTTCTATCGAGTTCCCTATTATCCATTGACAGTAATCCGACTACTGATACAGAACATGTTTAATTAAACCAGGTTTGGCATTCAAGATGTTTACACCCTGGTAATCTACAGTTTCCAAAGTCAGGAGAAGCAAATCAGCTTTTTGTGACTTTGGAAGGACTTATTGTTCCTGCCCTGAAGGCAGGAAAGTATTTGGTTAATTTGTATTTCTCTGATGGGTAGCACCATTTTGGTTTGTCCAAAACTTGGAGTGTGTAAAATGAAGTGAGAGTTATTTAATCTGCACATTTTAACACATTGTCGATCACATTCATATGTTCCTTAATGTAATTTTGACATGTTTTATGATTTAGCATGATTGTATGTAAATCAAATGTTACGAGAAAATATGCCTATTTACCATGTTCATATCGTGTTAGTCTGTCTCACAGTCCCTGAACCACATTAATTTCCCTACTGCCAAGCCCTCTCTGCAGTGCTAAAGCCCTAAATAAAGCAAGTCTAGATTTCCTCAGGTTCTGAATCTCTGGTCTCCCTAGGGCTCCTTTTCAATATAAATGGGCTTGTTTGTTACTATCAAAATTATATATATTCAGAGACTAAGCCTTAGTCTAATATCGTGTATGAATATAGTATTGGGCATTGACTGATTATCTCTATTGGCTGGCCTTTATCCCCATACTGTTATCTCGTATTGCCCTTGCAGCATCATATCTCATTCAAGTTGTAAGCTGTTTTGGGAGTCAGTGATTATCTCCCTCATCCAAATAGCTCTACTCTTGCTCTGTATCATATGTTATTCAGGTAGCAAGGAAGGCATAATACTGCCAGTTAAAACCTTTCTGCATCCTCATCAGCTTCCCACTTCATGTTCAAAACATTACATTCTTCTGCCACATAGATAAGGGTCATGTGGCCTTCAGCCCCTCAGCTGGTGCCTGTGGACATTACTCTAACATCCTAATCAGGATAGCTTTGAAATTCCCAAAATACATAATACTTTCTTTCTGTATATGAGGATTCCAGCACCTGTCTGGCCACATGACCAGCAGACTGGGACTGTTAAATGTTGAAATGGAAATGAAACGGAAAAAGATAATGTTTATTTTTGCAAACTTGCATATTTATTTTTGTTGAATCTATGTTTATATAGTTTTATTTTATGATTTTTCATGCAGAATCATGATGTCACATATGTTAGATTCTTCCATATAGTAACAGTTGGGAAACTACTCTCTAATGTCATACTTATGTCACTGTGTTGATATTTCGGTTGGTTGCAGTGGCGCCAGCTTGCTAATGCTCAAAGAGTCTACATCGAAACCTTGCTATATATGTAATAAACCAGAAGTGTTTATCCATTAAATTGAACCTCATTATGCTTTCATTCTTTTGGATGTACATCGTTTGACTTATTATCAAACAAAAAGTTGCATATTAACATACAAATTCAAATTCTGCTTCATGATGCAATTTATGGGTTCTGTTACTTACATGTTTATTTCAACTTTGATTTATTTTTTTTTTTCATTGCATCAGTTCATTCAAAAGGGAAAAAATTTCCACTTCTAAAAATATCCTTTTCGTCACTAATGCTCTCTCATTCACCTATACCAAGATGTTGTTTTGTATTTTCATAATACCTTCCACATGTCTTTTCCTATGGTCATTTAAATTGTAAAATGATGAGCTGAAACTTTAAACAAACTAGCAGTACATTGCTTTAATTCATTTTGTATGTGAGAATAGTGGGCAGGGAACATTTGATTCACTGCATCAATGTATGCTTATGTATTGCTTTGAAAACAAACTTCGTCTCAGGAACAACTGGCTTTAGTCTCATAGGAAATGATTATAGTTTAAATCATAATGCCTACATTGTGGCAATAATGATAGTCTTGATATGTCCTGATAAAGACGACCGCCTCCGTGGTGTAGTGGTTAGAGCGGAAGGTCGCGGGTTCGATCCCCGACCGCGTCATACCAAAAGACGTTAAAATATGGTACTTGTTGGTCCCTGCCTGGCGCTCGGCATTAATGGGTACAACAAGGACTGGTCGGCTCGGAGTCAGTATAATGTGTCTGAGTGGGGTATTCATGCTTCACTGCGGCATGGTATCTCAGTGGGCTAGCACTATAAAAAAACTAGCTAAAAGTCTGGGCTAGTACAAGCAGACGCACACACATGCATGCACGTTGTCATATGAGCGAAATATTCTCAAGCACGACATTAAACCAAATTTCACCTCACCTCACCTCACCTGGTAAAGAATGGCGTCTTTACCTGGACTTGGTGATTCTTGGTGTTACCTTATATCCATGAACTTAACATAAAGTACAGCCTTGGAGCAAGGCTAGAACCAACATGCAGGAAGTTCATCAAGGTAATACCACTGTATGAAACAGGGTTGTTTCAAGTTGTAAAAAATGTTCTGAGAATATTACTGGATTATGTTCTGCTAGAAGCTAGACACAATGAGTGGAAGTTGTCACTTACCAGACTCCCTACATGCCCCAGGGAAACACTAGTAGTATGGATGGTTCATCGAAATCAAGGATGCTCTGTAACTCTATATATTCACTAATGTGGCTTTATATGTCCTGACAGACTTTAGATGTCCATAATTTGATTTCCTTGTGGTGTCAGTTTGGATGATTTTTGCCAGGTCTCAAAATACAATGACTTATATTCCAGTTGTCATTAAATAATATGTAGTTGCATTACTGTTATTCTGTTTTCTGTATTTTGAAATGCATAAGTACAAATTGACATAAAATATACAATTCCTGTTAAATCTCTGAACAATGCTGTTTTGTAGTTACTTATATTTTGTTTGTTTCTCTGTTTCAGGTGGAAAAAAATCGGAATAAATCCCAAAATAAACAACATGATCTTAGGTTACGATGCAGCTAAACATGATCTAATCCTCATATCAGATAGTGGTTTGAAAAGTAAGTATTGTATCTTTTCACTGTGGAAATCAATTTCAATGTAAATTCGTATAGATAAATGTGGATTTTGTAATATAATTCCTCCATTTGTACCCCTATGAAAAAACTACAGTAGTGTCAAATGTAACTAAGTCATTGACAGAAATGTGAACTGTTACGACCTGCTTACCAGGAAGTGGTCAATCTTTTCAAAGTTCCTTTTTAAAAACTTCATGAATATTCAGTTCTAATGATGAGAAACAACAAATTTGAAGGGAAACACTTCTAGTTTCCAATATGTACATGAATCGTAACAGGCTTAATGCATGTGTAAATTCACTTGCCGGATTGGCGCGGAGGGCATTTTCTTGACAACAGTCAATGTCTCCGTCTCGTTTGTAGTTCGACAGCATCTTTTAGGAGATCGCCAGTGTGTCAAGTACAATGTCTTTGATGGGAAGGTTTATTTCGTTTTAGCTGTTATCAGTCATTCTGACAGTTGTGTGACATCAGGTACCATTATTTATGTATCCGAGCATCGAAGTCAAGTTTTTGATGCATTGATTCTGACTTGCAATTCATTGACAGTTGGTTCATTGTTACACCAAAATTGCATCTAGTTTAATCAAAAACAGAACAAACTTTGTTCAAATCTTGATAAAATCTGATGATAAGGTAATAGTTAGAAGACAGTTCTTCAATTTTGGTCTAAGTTTCAGAGCACCTGTTATGATTACTACCGGTGGGGTAGCCTAATAGTTAAAGCGTCCACTAGTCACGCCGAAGACCCGGGTTCGATTCCCCACATGGGTACAATGTGTGAAGCCCATTTCTGGTGTCCACACTGTGATATTGCTGGAATATTGCTATAAGTGGCGTAATACCATACTCACTCACAATGATTACTGCCAGATGGATCTAGTTGTTTGTCAAGTAGCAGTGCACATATAATAAGTATATGATATATATAAAGTGATTGAAAAGAGACTAATTGTCTTATAAACTGCTTTTGAAAAAACAATTTCAAAATATGGACTTCAAAATTGCTGGAATATTTCATGTTCTTTAGATTCATGGAACTGAGCTAGTTCATAAGTTCCCAGTGACTTTATTTGTACCAGTAGTCTCCCTTTGTTAAAGGTTGATGTTGAGGCTGTGTGGTGACAAGTTTTATGTGTTGCAGTGGGCGAAGACACCCTGCTGGACATGGTGTTGCTGATGACGGAGAAGACAGGGCTGGTCCACCAGTTGCCCTACATCTGTGACAGGAAAGGATTCTCATCACATATAGAAAAAGTAGGTAGACATTGGGGTTGTAGCAAGTATACAGAGTAATCTTGACCATATTCTTAAGACCCTGGAAAAAAGTTAAGAATTTTTCTTCTTGCTTTCTTACGTGCCTCCAAGCTGAGGTTTAAGGACAGAATAGGTCTCATGTGTACCTGTTGCCCACTCATGTTTAAGGACAAAACATGTCTTTATCATGTTCTTGCCTCAGTTCAAAGATAAGGATTTTTCCCTGACTTGTTCCTTGAAATCACTGACAGTTGTTCATACTATCAACCACTGGTTTGTCTGATCCAGACTTGACAATTAATGACAACTGCAGCCCTTACGATCATATCCTCATTTTGATTCAGCATAACATCATGTATTGTTTATTTTTGTTGTAGGTATTTTTTGGCACCCAACATGCGAAAATGTACCTGTGTGCTAATGGCCTTGGAATCAACTGCACGACGGGGATGTCATGTCTGTTCAGGAAGGAGGTCCTCGAGGAGGCCGGGGGCATGACCCATCTGGGACAATATCTGGCTGAAGACTACATGATGGCACAGGCTTTTGTTGATAGGTAAGGCCATGTAATAAATGGCTCAGGTGTTTGTTGATAGGTTAGGCCACATAATGGCTCAGGTGTTTGTTGATAGGTAAGGCCGCATAATGGCACAGGTGTTTGTTGATAGGTAATGCCGCATAATGGCTCAGGTGTTTGTTAATAGGTAAGGCCACATAATGGCTCAGGTGTTTGTTGATAGGTAAGGCCACATAATGGCACAGGTGTTTGTTGATAGGTAAGGCCGCATAATGGCACAGGTGTTTGTTGATAGGTAAGGCCACATAATGGCTCAGGTGTTTGTTGATAGGTAAGGCCGCATAATGGCACAGGTGTTTGTTGATAGGTAAGGCCACATAATGGCTCAGGTGTTTGTTGATAGGTAAGGCCACATAATGGCTCAGGTGTTTGTTGATAGGTAAGGCCGCATAATGGCACAGGTGTTTGTCGATAGGTAAGGCCACGTAATGGTACAGGTGTTTGTTGATAAGTAAGGTCCCACGTAATGGCACAGGTTTTGTTGTAAGGTAAGGTAAGGCCAAATGAAGGCACAGGTGGTCATGGATAGGTAAGATTTAGTAATTAAAGAGGCAGTGGGATAGCCTTGTGGTTAAAGGGTTCGCTTGTCATGCTGAAGACCCGGGTTCGATTCCCCACATGGGTACAATGTGTGAAGCCCATTTATAGTTCCCCAGCTGTGATATTGCTGGAATATTGCTAAAAACAGCGTTAAACTAAAACCAGGGCTCGATTTAAGAGATGTTAACCTACTTGCACCAGGTGCAACCTAAGATAGAAACCTAGTTGCACCAGCCAAATTCCAGTTGCAATGTAGTGTGCTAAAACGTCAAGAGGTTTCAGTGCACATGAACATATTTCCGTGATGTTGTACCCATGAAACCATAGCAACACAGAGACACAGCTGGTTCCTGTTTACTCAAGCTGTCATTGCCAAGAGGTGTCTATAAATAGCAATGTTTTGATGCCATAGCTATTCAAAGTTTAGAAGAAATATGAGCTGACATATTTATGCTTATAATGTTAGATTTATTGTTGATATAATTCTCGAAACTTGACTTGCACCTGGTGCAAGTCAGACTAATAACTAGGTTGCACTTTGTAATATTGGGTTGCACCAGTGCAAGTATCAAAGCACTAAATCGAGCCCTGAAAACTCACTCACACAGTAATTAAAGGTAACAAATCATGAATACAAAATTAGGTTGTGCTCGGTTTATTACTTTAAAAAACAGTAAAAGTTGTAGAGATATTTCTTTAGTGTTTGTTAAATTTAATGTTATATTATCATCAACAAGTCTGATTTCATTTAAAGCATATATGTAGGCAGTTTTCAATACTGTATAGCTACGGCATGCATGCACATTAGAAATGTTTTTTGAAAAACAAAACAAAAAAACATTTATATTGATATACACATGAGTGCGTTATGCTATACCAGCTGGTAGAGGTATTAATGCTTGGTGATAGCGTAACCATAGTGACCATGCCAGTGGACCCTATTAATGGTGTGTGTTTCATTCTAGTATAGATCATGAGATGTGACAGGTGCTTGGTTTAGACCTGTCAATCATCTCCCCTATGTAAACACACATGTCATTGCCACTGGTGTCAAGGTGTAATAAGCGACACTGTGTGTTGATTAGACAGATATAGGCAATATTTGTTTTGATTATGTCAGAGAATCAATGGAAAATAGTATAGCTAGATAAATGTAGGATTAAACAGGATTAATGTACAGCTTGTTTTGTTTGAAATTAGTGATGAAAGTGAAGACATCATTGTCATTTTCATGTAGTAAAATTGTATAATGTCACTTCATGTGGGTCCATATATCAAAAGACTATATATAATTTTTGCTTTCAAATTTTAGCAAACTGTTCTGTTTGTGTCAACACTGTAAATGCATTTGTTTCGCCCAATGTTTGTTATTCTATTTGGCATGAAATTGTCAGGGATTTAACCAGACTTGCCCTGAGGCCAACATCCGGCTCCAAGTCTGCAACAAATATCAGTAAATATTCCCACATTGAAAATAAGGTGTTTCCAGCTCAGTTTAATATAGTTATATCTTATGCAATGGCTTGATCTGGTTGACTTGTATTTCACTGACAGCAGGACTAATAAAGAAGAAAAGGTTTCAATGTTTATTTTTACAGTATTGAATGTAATGTTGATACACAATGTTAAATGAAAAAAGAAAATAGGAACTTTAAACAACAATTGTTTACCAACTCAGCTTGCCAAGGGCATTTAGTTTGAATCCCTAATAAATCCCTTCATGTGTTTACCATGTAAACTCTGTAAGGTTTGGTTCTCTTCATTAGGTGTTTACGGTAGGAAGGGATCACATGTAAAGCATTTGATAAATTGTCACAAAGATAACAGATGCTTTTAATTTGTATCTCGTATGTGTATCCTTTATCGCTAGTCAATAAGGAAATGGGATGCACAATCAAAAAAGAATTTTTATTTTTTCATTTTCTGTTTTGTTTTATTGTGGCTACAAGGCGTAGCTGCTCAAGTCTCTCAACCTCAAAATGCTTCCTTGTTGTTAGCCCAAGACCCGCTAGGATTGCCAGGATTGAGTAGCTGACTGAGTTTGGTTTTACGCCACTTTTAGCAATATTCCAGCAACATCACGGCGGGCCAGGATTGAGTAGAGTCATGCCTAGATATGGGAACTGGGTGGTGGGTTGGGGGAACATGCAAACATAAATGTACGTTTAATTTTGGCAGGTAATTCTGAAAAAATATCTTGAAATTAATTTAGTATAGATTCTTGAGCACTATCATTTAATTTATAACATGGATAAATAATAACTGACTTTTCTGCCATTGTTCGTAACATTAGAAAATAGAAAGAAAATAATTGGAGTTTAGTTTATGCCTGAGGAATGCAACCCTTGAAAAGTACTTGAGAAGTGCTTGAATTTTGTCGGCCAAGATTTGTATGAACCCTTCCTAACGAGGCAGAGTTTGCTACAGTTGGACAGTCAGTGTGTAATGGTAGTGGGGTATTGTGTCAGTGTATGAGTTATATGTTGTGTGACCATGTGTATGAGTTATATGATCTGTTTGTGTGTTATGTGATCAGTGTGTGTTATGTGATCAGTATGTGTTTCCTGTGTTATGTGATCAGTGTGTGTGTTATGTGATCAGTGTATGTGTTACGTAATCTCTCTGTGTGTTATGTGATCAGTGTATGTGTTGTGTTACGTAATCTCTCTATGTGTTATGTGATCAGTGTATGTGTTCTGTGTTATGTGATGTGTGTGTATTCTCTGTGTGTGTTATGTGATCAGTGTATGTGTTCTGTGTTACGTATTTCTCTGTGTGTTATGTGATCAGTGTATGTGTTCTGTGTTACGTATTCTCTCTGTGTGTTATGTGATCAGTGTATGTGTTCTGTGTTACATTATTCTCTCTGTGTGTTATGTGATCAGTGTATGTATTCTGTGTTATGTGATCTCTGTGTGTGTTATGTGATCAGTGTATGTGTTCTGTGTTACGTATTCTCTCTGTGTGTTATGTGATCAGTGTATGTATTCTGTGTTACGTGATCTCTGTGTGTGTTATGTGATCAGTGTATGTGTTCTGTGTTACGTATTCTCTCTGTGTGTTATGTGATCAGTGTATGTATTCTGTGTTACGTGATCTCTGTGTGTGTTATGTGATCAGTGTATGTGTTCTGTGTTACGTATTCTCTCTGTGTGTTATGTGATCAGTGTATGTGTTCTGTGTTACGTATTCTCTGTGTGTGTTATGTGATCAGTGTATGTATTCTGTGTTACGTGATCTCTGTGTGTGTGTGTGTGTGTTCTGTGTTATGTGATCTGTGTTTGTTATGTGATCATTGTATGTGTTCTTTGTTATGTGATCTGTGTGTGTTATCTAAAGTGTATGTGTTGTTTTTTGTAACTAAAGTACTGTCGGAAATAGAAACAAACTGCTTTTAGGCTGTTACTCTGTATCCCTAAAATTTACACAATTGCAAATAGCATATGTCGAAATAACCTACATCGGCCTAACTGGGCGTTCAGTGGGATGCGTAATAGGATATCCAGAAAAGCATGTTTACTCGTAAAATCGGGCAAAACTTAGAAAAAATACGAACAGCTGCTGAAAACAATAGATCAGACTATAGATGGCAATTAGGTCGACAGCCAGGTATGACGACGGACCGTCAACTCACTTGGCATGAAATGCATGTGCTGCCCACAGACACAAGGGGTCATCTCAAATATTTTTCTGCTTTTTCATGTGTATTGAATATGTCTCTTATTGATTATCTAATCTTAGCTAATAACTCTTTCCCCAAGCCCGACCCCAACTACTGTCAGCAACACCCGTCTTGGTTTTGCTTATGAGACGACCCTCCTACCTGTTTCTTTATAAAGTGATAGTGAGACTCAATGGTATCTATATCCTTAATAGTTTCAGTATTAAAGTTGTTATTTTTTACGTCTGCTATCGTTTATTATGAAGCTAAGTCTAATTTCAAAAAGGACATTCAAAAAGTGTCATTTGTTATACAATATCATCGACACTAATTTGCATAAAGCCATGGTCTGCTCCAAATAAGTCTCTTCGGACTTAGAAAAACCCGCATTGCTCATTTCTGCACTAATATCTCCCTACCACTGAGACTGTAGTTGGGCTGAACTTAGTTTAACAGATATTTCACACTTTCACATATTAACTACCTAAATTGTAGATATAAATGTGAAAAAACAGTTTTTTTCTATTTCCGACAGTACTTTAGTGTATGTATTCTGTGTTATGTGATCTGTGTTTGTTATGTGATCATTGTATGTGTTGTGTTTTTTAACTAGTGTATGTGTTCTGTGTTTCAGGGGATGGAAAGTTCGGATCAGCTCCCAGGCGGCCCAGCAGAATTCGGGAATGTACTCCATCCCTCACTTTCACGCCAGACTCATTAGGTAATGATAATAATAGTCGTTATACTGATGATTATACTTATACATGCACAACTCAAAGATATTTGACTGTTTTGATACTATGAAATCCAACCATATATGAATGGTTCATCTTGCCCGTTTGCTGTTCAATATAAAAACAAAATCTTGACTAGGCGGCTACAAGTTATGGTCGTTTCCTTGTGGGATCTGGCCCCTTGACACCCACAGTTCCTTACAGTGACCCTGCCCATGAGTGAGTGAGTGAGTGAGTTGGGTTTTACCCCGCTTTTAGCAATATTCCAGCAATATCCTGGCGGGGACACCAGAAATGGGCTTCACACATTGTACCTTTGTGGGGATTTGAACCCAGGCTTTCAGCGTGACAAGCAAACACTTTAACCACTAGGCTACCCCACCGCTCCATACTGCCTGTTAACCTTTATCGTCAGTAAGTCACTGTGTGTGTGTCTTACCCCGTGAAGATCAGGGTTAGAATTGATCTTCAGCAACCCATGCTTGTCATAAGAAGCAACTGACGGGATCTGGTGGTCAGACTCACTGACTGGGTAGGGCTGCCTCGAAAACACTACGTGGCGAATATGATATGTATCACGAATATTGGGTAACGAATACGACTAATTATTCACGAATACAATATTGTAGTTAACTGATTGATGCACAGTATCGACACCCATGTTGACAGTGTTAATTTGTCACAGCAATAACCACTGAACCGGTGATCCCATGACACTCAAATATGTATGTAATAGTTATAGTCAACAATACCATGTGTGGCCTTGGCAAACTAACATGACTTGTGCTACTGCAAGGCTAGTACATATTCCATAACTCCATATCTCACTTTGAAAAAGGACATAATGAACCCTTATGTCCTATTCTCCCTTAAATAATTGTAAATATTCATTAATATTCGGTTCTGGTGACCACGAATAACGAATTGAATACATGAAGGGCTTCGGTTCGATTCACCGAATATGCGAGTGAATCGTAATAGCCTTAGTTGACACATGTCATCATATCCCAATTGCATAGATCGATGCTCATGATGTTGATCACTGGATTGTCCGGTCCAGACTCGATTATTTACAGACCATGAGGTGGAATATTGCTGAGTGAGGCGTTAAACAACCAACAAACCAACTCACTGTGTGTGTATACCTTAGCTCTTCTATCGCCCATGAAATTGTACTGGTGAGGTGTGGCTATTATCTGGCTCTGAAAACATGACATGTATATGAACTGTGAAGTCAAATAAGCCAAACTGAGCAAGCTCGGTGCATAGACGTTGTGCCAGCCCAACCATTGCCTGACACAAACCAATGTGTTAGATGGAGGCAAGGCTATTACTGCACATGCGACATAGGAAATATTACAGATGTAATCTGAGAGCTCATTGATCCCAGCACTCGCACCAGGCTGTTGCTCGCTTCCTTGATTATATTCTAGTGTATCGTGGTAGCCTCGTTTGGATGATGTTATGTTGTTTTACAGAACAACACAATACAATCATGTCTGCAAGTGTTAGCATTATAGTGTAGTGTATCGTGGTAGCCTCGTTTGGATGATGTTATGTTGTTTTACAGAACAACACAATACAATCATGTCTGCAAGTGTTAGCATTATAGTGTAGTGTATCGTGGTAGCCTCGTTTGGATGATGTTATGTTGTTTTACAGAACAACACAATACAATCATGTCTGCAAGTGTTAGCATTATAGTGTAGTGTATCGTGGTAGCCTCGTTTGGATGATGTTATGTTGTTTTACAGAACAACACAATACAATCATGTCTGCAAGTGTTAGCATTATAGTGTAGTGTATCGTGGTAGCCTCGTTTGGATGATGTTATGTTGTTTTACAGAACAACACAATACAATCATGTCTGCAAGTGTTAGCATTATAGTGTAGTGTTGTATCGTGGTAGACCTCGTTTGGATGATGTTATGTTGTTTTACAGAACAACACAATACAATCATGTCTGCAAGTGTTAGCATTATAGTGTAGTGTATCGTGGTAGCCTCGTTTGGATGATGTTATGTTGTTTTACAGAACAACACAATACAATCATGTCTGCAAGTGTTAGCATGAAAAACATGTAGTCCCTCTCCAACACCTCGTTTATTGACATCCTATGTCGATAGTCATAGTACTGGACACCGTCTGTAATAGATATCTTCTCTCCCGGTTTATCAATATATAGCCACTACACCAACAAGCTGCTGTATGTATTGATGAGTGATAGAGAACCTTAATGAAAATGAACCTCTGAGGTTTTGACGATGGCAAATTCTTGACCCTGGTGTATGCAGTATGTCCCCTATTTATTCAGTTTGGGTTGACGTCCATGTGTTATCACATCTGTCAATTTATGTTATTCTCAGCTTCATGGGGAGAATACAGTAATCAGTCAGGCTATTTACCTGTCTGGTCACGGTGCCTCACGCTGTAATCAGCTTTGTAGATGATGTTATTGGATCAATGAGTGATTGTTCCTGAGACATCTGTATTGGGATGTGTTCCTTCAGTCTAAGGGATTGCCGTGTCTGTTGTTCATTGAGCTTTGTCTCTGTGTCTTGTCTGGACGAATTAACCAGGATTTATTATTCCACGGTTAGTAAGATCCTGTCTGTGTGCACATGATCTCCAGAAATTATGACTACTAGAATCTGGAAAGAGTACTAACATCAAGTAGGTTACACAGAGCTTTATTGACTGAGTTATTGAATGCATTTTGCCAAGTCAGTAAACTTATGAGGTGGTTGTGACCTATAACGTGGATGATGCTAAGGTTCAGGCTCAGGCTCATGTTCAGCCACAGGTTCAGTCACGGGCTCAGGCGTAGGTTCAGTCACTGGTTCAGTCACAGGTTCAGGCTCGGTCACAGGCTCAGGCTTAGGTTCAGTCACAGTCTTAGGTTCAGGCTCGGTCACAGGTTCAGTCACAGGCTTAGGTTCAGTCACAGGTTCAGGCTCAGCCACAGGTTCAGTCACAGGCTTAGGTTCAGTCACAGGTTCAGGCTCGGTCACAGGTTCAGTCCCAGGCTTAGGTTCAGTCACAGGTTCAGGCTCTCAGTCACAGGCTCGGTCACAGGTTCAGTCACAGGTTCAGGCTCGGTCACAGGCTCAGGCTTAGGTTCAGTCACAGGTTCAGGCTCGGTCACAGGTTCAGTCACAGGTTCAGGATCGGTCACAGGCTTAGGTTCAGCCACAGGTTCAGTCACAGGCTCTGGCTTAGGTTCAGTCACAGGTTCAGGCTCAGTCACAGGTTCAGTCTCGGTCACAGGTTCAGTCACAGGCTTAGGTTCAGTCACAGGCTCAGGATCGGTCACAGGCTTAGGTTCAGCCACAGGTTCAGTCACAGGCTCAGGCTTAGGTTCAGTCACAGGTTCAGGCTCGGTCACAGGTTCAGTCACAGGCTTAGATTCAGCCACAGGTTCAGTCACAGGCTCAGGCTTAGGTTCAGTCACAGACTCAGGTTCAGCCACAGGTTCAGTCACAGGCTCAGGCTTAGGTTCAGTCACAGGTTCAGGCTCGGTCACAGGTTCAGTCACAGGCTTAGGTTCAGTCACAGGTTCAGGCACAGGCACAGGTTCAGTCACAGGTTCAGGCTCAGTCACAGGTTCAGTCACAGGCTTAGGTTCAGTCACATGCTCAGGCTCAGTCACAGGCTTAGGCTTATGTTCAGCCACAGGTTCAGTCACAGGCTTAGGTTCAGTCACAGGCTCAGGTTCAGTCACAGGTTCAGCCACAAGCTCAGGCTTAGGTTCAGTCAAAGGCTCAATTACAGTAGGTGTTCTGAACGAAACTGTGATATTGCTGAATGAGACCAGCAGAATTTGCTTCATGTGGGTGCAATTAAACAGCTTTTCAACTTTTGCTCACCGATTGTGAGTTAAAAATGATTTACCATGCATCATCAGTGTTGCTTCTATATAGATAGTGAGTGAGTGAGTTCAGTTTTACGCCGCTTTTAACAATATTCCAGCTATATCACGGCAGGGGAGGGGACACCAGAAATGGGTTCTATATAGTAATGAAATGCTCACTGATTGCATTTAGTAAACCTGATGTTAATTAAAGAATAATTCCCAGCAGCCTTTTCCAAGCACATTTTTTGTTGTGTTTATTTGTGGAGTAGTGCCCTGTAGGCTCATCTTACTGGACCAGAAGACAATTAATCAGACTCGGGCATCTGACTTGGCTGAGGTCAGAATTAGGGAAGCAAACTAAAGCCAAATTCAAAACTGAAAGTATTTGCTTCAATGTGGACCTGTTCTCCTTGCAGATGGACGAAGCTCCGCATCTCCACAGTGCCCTCCACCATCGTGATGGAGCCCATCTTCCAGTGCATGTTCCTGGGGGGAATGGCATCATGGGCAGTGTCGTACCTGTTTGACTGGACAGCCCTGGTCTTCTTCCTCATCCACATCCTGGTGTGGTTCCTCGGGGACTACATCCTCATCAAAGTCATACAGGTAAGGCTGCTGAAGCAGAGACAGTTAGGCAATATTTTGATGTATAGTTTGTGATGAAAGCCATGTTTATGTGTCACGCCTGTAACAAACTGTCAGATATTACAAACTGTTATTTATTTTGTACCATGTACTTGCTGTGTATTTTAGTCATGATACGTGTAACAAACTAAAATAAGTGGTGCTGTTCAGCTTGTTATTACTGTAGTTTACTATATATTGACTTTCAGTCTTGGTTTAGTTACCTTGGTGCAGGTGTAGTGATGGAAATAGAATATAGCTCAAGTGTGAAGCTAATGTTGAGTGTGAAAAGTTGTACGCACCAGAAATTCAGTTTTGTTAGGTGTATTATGTTTGAGTGAGACATTAAGGTGTAGTTAATCAGTGAAATTAAAACTTTATCTGAAAATCAATCACAGAAGAGACTTGTTTTGGTTTCTCTTTAACTCGCAGTGGCTTGTAGTATTTCAGTTCCACAGTTATGGTGCAGGACTAGAATTCAGTGTGTTCTCTAACGTTTCTCCTTCACTATATTTGTTTGAAATAAATTTGTTTCAAATTTGGAAAGTTTGTGTGTTCTTGGAGATTGCAGTTACCATTGTAATCTTGGCATTGTTCATTTGTCATTTTACCCATTGCTTATATATATTCTTTTATGTAATTCATGTTTTCGGCATCACAGATATTGAATGTTAGGGTGAATCTTTTTGATATGCAAGTCCATATGTGGGATCTTTCTTATACTATGTAGGTCACAGATCAATTTCTTTATCAAATTTAGCATATCTCTGACAAAGTATTTGAGAATACACTTGCGGCAAGAAAGGTGTGCGTGCGTGTGTGTGTGTGCGTGCGTTATCAAAAGACAGTTTTCTGATATACATGTATTTGTTCCTGTTTCAGAGAGGTCCGCTGCCATTCTCCAAATTTGAGTTTGTGGTAGGTTGGTTAATGAATGAACTGGTTTCACCATATCTGATCTTCCAAGCTCACTGGAACCCAGCCGTCACCTGGCGCTCACAGAAGTACAGAATCCGCTGGGGTGGCATCACGGAGGAAATCAAGCCTCCCCCAACGAAACCGGAAGACTGACTGCTCCAAGCCTCAAGTCTGCAGCATTACAGGGCCTGATATCCACCGAGTCTGACGATGTGACGACAGTGTGTATTAATGGAGAACCTTGAGAGACCTCTCTGTTCTTCTTGTCGTTACATTTAGTTGGGCTCTTCAAGATGGATGCTGGAAGCATTTCTGGATCTGTGTGTGTAATTGCTCAAAGCAAAATCAAAATGCGTCGCCAAAATCATTGACTTGGATCGATATTCCTGGATGTCTGGTTCTAGACACGTGGAGCTCTCCCAGGAATTGAGATATCTAATTTATATCGTATTGTTGCAATGCATGTGTATCTGTGAGATTGACCATATTGTGGTTTTGACCAACTGTGAAGACAACAATGGCATGCTCCAACTGTCAAGACTACAACGGCATCCCGATGCCGTGGTTTGTGGTGCCAGGACATTGTGGTGTTTTGCCAACGCCAATCTATATCTGACTTGCATGTGTTCAATGAATATGACCAAGCTTCATTCCATCCCATGATACCAGATCATGCAGCAATGGTTCTCTCCCCTGAGTCAAGGACTATTCCAGCATATTTTTTTACCGCTGAGATTGCCGGTGGTTTCACCACCTCATTGTAACTGTGTAATGTGTCCAGCTAAGTCAGTATTGTTTGTTTATATTGTCGTTACCATGGTTTCAAGCTTCATGTGATATCACCTTGACGTCATGTTGGGACGGGTCTCCGCATGAGGAAATGTTTTATTCAGTTTATGAATTCTAGTCCAGTTTGGAAGGTTTGATATTACAGTTAGGGTTGACGTGAGACACGCAGTATAAACTACATGACAATTCCTAAAATAATAAAGAAGAATTTTGGCTAATTCTTATCAGGAATTCTAAATATTTTTAACACAAAAGATAATGCTCGAACATATCAGACAGCATATCAGAGAGCAGGGTATATCCCGTTAGGACAATAGGCCATATTTTTGTTTCATGTCACGATCAGGTTTCAAAATCGTGTCGAATTCTTTTTGAAGGGAGATAAAATGCACCTTTTTTCTTATTATTATTTAACTACATTTAATTTCTATCAGGTTTCAAAATTGTGTCGAATTCTTTTTAAAGGGAGATAAAACACTCGCCTTTTTTCTTATTATTTACCTACATCTGATTTTGATCAGGTTTCAAAATCCTGTTGAATTCTTTTCAAAGGGAGATAAAACTCACCTCTTTTTTTCTTATTATATAGCTTCATTTAATTTCAGTCAGGTTTCAAAATCGTGTCTATTTCTTTTCAAAGGGAGATAGTACTCACCTTTTTTCTTACTATTTAGCTTCATTTAATTTCGATCAGGTTTCAAAATCCTGTTGAATTCTTTTCAAAGGGAGATAAAACTCAACCCTTTTCTTCTTATTATTTAGCTTCATTTAATTTCGATCAGGTTTCAGAATTGTGTCGATTTCTTTTCAAAGGGAGATAATACTCACCTTTTTTCTTCTTATTTAGCTACATTTCATTTTGACATAGTGCAATGATGATCAACACAGAAGTATAGGAGTCAACTGTCAATCCTATGCAGCATCTACATGTATACAGAGTTTACTTAT
Organism: Haliotis rubra; assembly: GCF_003918875.1. Classification (NCBI taxonomy): domain Eukaryota; kingdom Metazoa; phylum Mollusca; class Gastropoda; order Lepetellida; family Haliotidae; genus Haliotis; species Haliotis rubra. The sequence goes on along the minus strand of NW_025767468.1, from coordinate 2,171,043 downwards.
TCGTAATAACATGGACATTCAAATGCACCTAAAATTACAATATGTACACACATTATTTGCAAGACCAAAGAATATTCCACAAATAGGAATATTGTTTATCTTTAGTATTCTTCAAAAACAATCAGTTACAGTGGTGCCATCTGACTAATTGTAAAGTGGTGATTCCGCTATTAGATGCCAATTGTGACATTTCCATTTCTATTTCCAAAGTGGGCTATTGTCAATTACACTTTTTTACCTACAATACAAGCTTTATGAATTCAGTGATTAAAATAAACATTCGGAAAAATCACATTTACTTCACAATCCAATAATACCAATTCTGTCACCAATTACATAGCAATTAAAAATCAGTAAATTAAAATCAGTTACACATCACAAATCCTCAAATTCTTAATGAAAGTAATGAAAATATTAGGTATCATAAATATGGTACGATATAGATATGAATATTACCAGTTACTTTTAATGATTAATTCTCTTTATATCACCATCATCATTTAGGTGACTTGATCATAGATTGAACTGTTAAAAAGTGTGAAATTATGACAGCTCAGCAAAAAGAAGCATTATTAATTTTGAGATCTAAATCAAAAAGTAGATTGGTTCTACTGATGAGTGAACATGATATTTAATGTACAAAGTTCATGTCGTAGTTTGTCAGGAAGTTCCATTCTCAAATATCACTGGGAGCCAAAGTTTTTATATTGTGATGACAAATTCAAATCTTTATGAACATGTATGTTTTACACGTCTTCCTCGGAGCCTTGAATCTCACAACTGAATCACAGTTTCTATGTCAAATGATTATTCAAACTTTTTCTTAGTTCTGTTTTCAAACAGCTCAGTAACTCACAGGGTGATACTTCTGAAAGTATTGAAGAATACCATGTCTTGCTTACGATAGATGTAGCACAACTCAAAGCCTGTTTCCATGTGTATCAATTTTGGTGTATCACTGAACCATAATTTTGTTTGAGAAGGGTACAGGGATTCTTTACCCAACACCACTCTGCAAATTCAGCATTTTTTGTGCAAGATAATTGTTAAATGAGAATTTTACAGCATGAGATTTGAGAACCATTTTCATTTTATACTTATCTATTGTGAATATTTATGTTTTTGTAAGTGATACTATTTTTGAAAATGGAGATTTTGATGTAAGTCATGGAACTATGCTGATGCTTGTATTGGTATTGTTGTCCCAGGTCAAATGTTTTGTCTTCAATCAAAAATGTACTACAGTATTGAAAAATTAAAATGATGAGATTTTCTGGATGATTGTATATATTTTTGAAATAGTGCATGAATTTTTGAGTATTTTTAGATTGGTTTTGTTCACAGAAATCAAAATGTATGCTTTGTGATGAAATTGTATTTATTCAATTCAGAGTCGATAAATTTTTGTATGAAAGGAGGCATTTTATGCCTTGGAAAGTATTTTTATGTCGTCAAAAGACACTGCTTCTATTCTAAGAGTGTGATGATAATGTGATCAAATCCGAGAGATCAAAAAGATTCTTTGTAGGAATTAAAATGTGGTAAGGATAAAGAGCTTTCAAACTTCCATTCACAGTTAATTCAATAAGACAGGAATTAGGGCAGACAGTTTTAGTGCCTGTGTTGAAAACGTCTCCCATTTTGCTCAAATAACATCTTGAATAAAACCATACAATTTTAATGAGGTTCAGGTAGCCATATATTAAAAAACAGCATCATTTGAATAATATTGCTGAAAAAGTGTGAAAAGGCATGAATAGGCCTCTCTTGGCCAATCTATTTATTAAATATTACCTAACTAGTTAACACAAATGGAAAGTGATAACTACTAAACTAGTCAGTAAGAATTAATAGTTTTGAATGTTCATTCTTTTTAGTCATTATACACATCTTGCCGATAGATATTCATGCTCGAAAAGTGTTTTACTTTTGTTCTTTCAGAGTTTTTGCTAGTCATTTCTAACAGCTGAGATTCACTTGTTTGGCCATATGCAATAATCACAGATATTTATTTGTAATGCATGTTAATCCAGTATTTTTATATCTCCACTAGTCTGATGGACAACACAAAGAAACATTACTGACATTGTTTTGCTCTTCTGCAATATTTAAGTTGAGCAGCATTCTCAATTGCCAGGTAGGCAATTTGCTGAGAAATATTTGTTATGTTGTTTTATTTGTCGTCAAGGTTTTAACAATATTGCTTGTTGGTCTGACATAGTGTTTATGTATGTTTTACACTTTATTATTTAGATATGTATGACACCACTGTCACATTGTTTGCGAGTTCTTTAATCACTGAAATTGCTGTTAAACACGATCTTTTTTATAACATTATGTTTTGAATATTTAATGATGGCTTTGAAGTAAAGACGATTCAAATATTACACATTGCAGTGTCAGGATTTTGTGAGCAAATTGACAGTGTGACAGGTGGTCTGTGTTGGTGAGTTCTTAGTGGGCAGCATGGATGTGGTGGGCAGTCTTACCTCCCCTGCCCTGTTGAATGACGTCTCTTTGAGACCGACAGACAGGTGTCAGAGAGGCAGCTTTTTCTGTCTCGCCTGTGTCTCTCGCCATGCTTCAGTGATAATTCTCATTCGATACTTGGAAATCAAAACCATCCTTACAAATGCATTTCCCTATTTCCACAAAAGTTGCAATTTTGTAATTGTTGCTTTTGAAATCAAAACATTGTCTCTACAAAATGGGGGGAACCAGTTTGGGGGAAAGTGATTCAGATCACAAAACTTAATTTTAAGGACAGTGTTGTTTGAATATTTAGACTCATTATTTACAAGAAAAAATTACTGGTGTTTCTTTTTTCAAATGCATAATTTCTCAGTTTTGAACACTGTAGCCATGTTAAGAGTCCAGTTAATTTCTGCCCTCCCAGGTATCGGTTCCCAACCGATGTTCTATGAAGTGCTGCCTGATAAACTCATCAACACATGCATGCCTCCAAGTCTGTTATATACAGTGTATGTTTTTTGTGTTACAGTGTATTGGCAACCACATGATCAGTAAACATTTTTGGCTTTATTAACTTTGGTTTGTTGTGGCTTTCGTAACTATATATATACACCAGTGTTTACTTTTATAAGCATTTCGTTTTTGGTGTATTATTGGTGTATGAACGTAATGGCAGAATCAGCTGGGTTCATTTATTTTTAGCCTTTTAGCATTATTGTCTGCCTGGAGGTCGCTGTGTGTTGGGCTTAGTGACCCACATTCAAACACTGCATGTTAGCTTAATGTCAGGAATGAAAATGTTTCGTTCCTTGTTGGAAGTTGTTCTTGACATTTTCCAGAGACGGGGCACAGATGGTGGCACACTGACCACTTGGTCTTGGCACAGCCATGGGACAATGTACATGTATATTGTGCGGAAGGGCATCCAGTCATTTCCCACCAAGTCAATTCCCCACCTACCATTTCCCCATCCGGACAATATCCCACTCATTATATACTCATGGAAGGTGGGGAAATGACCGGCCAGATATATATACTCATGGAAACAAATAAGGGAACATGAAAGTACAAGTGTTCCTTTAGAATTTCACCCACAGTGCAATACATACCTTGTGAAGAAACCTTGAAAAGAATAAAGGAAACACTTGTACTTTCATGTGTTCCCTTATTCGTTTCTTTGAGTATATATCTGGCCGGTCATTTCCCCACATTACTTTTGCTTGTTTGTTATTTCACTCAAATAAATGAAGCCCATTACTGGTGTTCCCCGCCGTGATATTGCTGGAATACTGCTAAACACGGCGTAAAACCATACTCGATCACTCAAATATAAGAATGAATGAACAAGAAGTAGTGTAAAATAAGTAGGAAGTTCATTCAGATGTAATTTCTCAACCAATGATCAGTAATCATAAGAAAAACACTGCTTTCCAAACAATCCATGTCGTCTCTAAACCCTTTCCACATTCATAAGAGTGAGTGAGTATGGTTTTACGCCGATTTTAGCAATATTCCAGCAATATCAGGACGGGGACAGCAGAAATGGGCTTCACATATTGTACCCATGTGGGGAATCAAACCCTGGTCTTCAGCGTGACGAGCCTACACTTGAACCATTAGGCTACCCCACCGCCCCCACAATTGTACAATTGTGATTATATCACGAGTGTGTGTTTGATGCTGCACATTCAGCAGTATTACGACTGTACAACGCTGTCTGTAAACCATCTAGTGATTGACACCATGAGATACGATGACGGAGAATGTGCTTATGAATCACCATCAAATAATATTGATACCAGGAGTTCACGAAAAGGTGAGAGTAAACTGCCCCATTGAGGTTACCCCGTCTTAAGCGGCTAGTCAGCTATTCACCTGAAAAATTTAGGGAACGCATGTTACAAATCAAAATAGCTAATTTTTGTCAGTGATGCATCAGATTTTGAAATGTCATCCACATGTCTAAAAAATCCCTCAGCAATATGAAAAAGATATACTTGATATGTTCCTGAGATGTTCCAGCACCTTGAGGTTCAAACGAAGTACAGCAGCAGTAAAATTTCAAACATAACCAGCAACAGCTACACAAAATCTGCCGAAACATTATCAAGAAGCAATGCCACGGATTCAACCTTTGACAACCTTTATATCAACAACTTTGACTCTTTTTTTCAAATTTGACAGTCATACAGGAGAGACAGCAGTAACAGCATAATAGACATTCCATTTATAAACATTCAGTCTATGACTAAAGTATGCCTGAAATCACTTTCCGTCATTTTGTAATATTTCATTTACTGATTTTACAGGCAAAACATCTCTCGCACTGGATTGTGTGCTTAATGAGGTGAGGTGAAATTGGGTTTTAACATTGTGCTTGAGAATATTTCGCTCATATGACGACATGCATGTGTGTATGTATGTGCGGCTGCTTATACTAGCCCAGACTAAAGCTGGTTTTATAGTGCCAGCACACTGAGATACAATGCCGCAATGAAGCGTGAATACCCCACTCAGACACATTATACTGACTCTGAGCCGACCAGTCCTTGTTGTACCCATTAATGCCTAGCGCCAGGCAGGGACCAATAAGTACCATATTTTAACGTCTTTTGGTATGACGCGGTCGGCAGACACTCTAACCAGGACACCACGGAGGCGGTCTGACACACAACAAATAGTACATGACCAGTTTGAAAAATGTTTGTTGAACATAACTGGAAGCCACTCTCAGTCAACAAAACTGAGCTATCAATATCTGTATTTAATATTATCAGTATTTTTCAGGTCCATTATCCTAAAGTTAATCCGCAATGCACGGACAGGTAAACCATAACAATGTGAAAGCTTTGCTTGCTCGTATGGATAATTTACAAGACTCAATGTTGATTTTCAAGTTAACCTGACAAGTTCACAAACGACAGGTTTATCAGATTTTCTTGCAGAGAAGTTTCCTATTACAGTAACAGTGTGGATTTTATGAGAAAACATCACTCACTGCAAAGTTTCACATCAGCTATCTAATGTTTGTGGTTGTGCATGGTCTTGTGTTCAGAGCTCATTACCAGCGAGGTGAAGGTAAGCAATGTTAGCATAGCATAGGATGGGTGACCACACTTGGCACCTTGACTCCCTAGTTTTGAGGGCTTTGTCATTGCCCCACGCTGAAGATGTTTTATCTGGTCTCTTTAAGCAAGTGACTTTTCAAAAAGGTGACCAAATTTGTCACCATGACTCCCTTGGGCTTTTGTATTGCCCCACACTGAATGTGTTATAGCTGGTGTCTCTTTAAGCTGGGAGACTATATATGTAGATTATCCCTGCTTTAAGCAAGTGACTTCTCAGAAAGATGCCGTTTCACTCATCTGTCAATGGTAATGTGAAACCTTCCAGCTTTGTATGCATACTCCTAAAGGAGCTGAGAATATATTTCAAAAGCAACTGTACCACTGACCATTGGTAATAATACTGTTAGCGGTTTGAGCATAAAGTAGAGTATGGAATCAAATGCATTACATCTACTCATTATTATTATTGAAATTCATAACTTTCTAATGGAATGAAAAGTTCCTGCTAAAGCTTACTCTTGACTGGAATAAAATATCACTTCTTTCCAATTTATGTAAGCTAAGTGTCTATCCCTCATAACAAAAATAAACAACTTGGGCTTCTCAACATTTTATTAAAGATCCTCAGTGCAGCATATGCAAATGACATCTGAAATGCATTAATTCAACATTAAAGTGAATTTACAAAAGTCATTCTTCTCAGCTTAATATTCTGATACACAAAGGTAGATACTTAGTTCATACTTCTTTCAAAATACATTTTACATTGCACAATTAATAGATACAAATTAAGGAAATTTTGGAATCAAAACATAGCATTTTTTCTAATGGGAAAAAAACCTACAAACGGCTGTGTCCGGTTTTGGAAAATTCAATAACTGACAATGCCAAAATGTGACCAGCATTACTAATGTCAAAAGTTACTGTTAAGCTAAGGGCGTTACAATTATCATGATGCTTAGATCACTCACTAACACAGGGCCAAGCTATCAGCAACCCGTCATGACTAGCGGTAGTAATCTGCTAGTCATGAAAGTTAAGCTGTAGTGATCGTGTCATCTCTGTTCTTATCTGACACAAGATGCGAGTGTGTATCTGTTCTCATAGCACACTGTGCAATCTGCTCTTATCAGCTGTGTAAGTATATTTGTCCTGAAAGAGGTTCACAATTAACATTAAAAATTAAGGATATATCAAAAGTTACTGTGTTAGAAAATTTACAAAATAATATCCTCTTTCATTGACAAATACGTTTTTCTGGTTTGCAGTGCCTCCATTGGAACCCAGTCACTCATCTGTTGAAAGAATTAGAACATCATCTTAGAGAAACTCTCATACTGCAAGCATAAAATGTTACTGTACCTAATCTGCATTATTGAATATTATCAACAAGTATCTGTATCTTTTACTTAAAAACAAAATATTCAAATCTGTCCCCAGAAATATGACTTGCAAACCTCCCCTATAAGTAACATATTGAAATTATATCAATTGATGAGAAAGGTCTAAACGGAAAGAAATACACATTCTGTACTAACAAACTAAGGCTGATGTTGAGATATTCTTTCTTTAGTTAGTCATGGAAGAGTAAGGTCCCTTGCTATTCAGATGCTTTAAGAAACTCCTTGACACCTTGTAGGAGCTTGGCAACATGAACCAAATGGAATTTGCTTTCTCACAATCATCCCACTGTACATTATTACCAATCTGCAACCATGATTATTAACAACGTTTAACAATAATGATGATGATGGTGATGCGAGTTCAACATGATGGTGAGCATCAGTGTCAGGTATCCATTTCTTCTTCCTCCTCTACGTCCCCTGCAACACACAACACAGCTCTGTTTATACCTTTCATCAACCTCAAAACATAATCCCCCGTACTCAAAATAAGTACGTTTTGGACTTATCCAAAATGGTCAACATAGAAGAAGAATGTATATATACTCAGAGGCAAAAGTTGTGATTTGGACCTGAACCAGAGAAAAAATGTGTTAAAATGGCCAAAGAAATGCAACAAAGCAGTTGTTCGAATCACATGAAACTTGCAGTGCTTCACACTTAATAGGCTTCAGCTTCATACAACACTTCATAGGTGAGGTGAGGTGAAATTGGGTTTAACGTCGTGCTTGAGAATATTTCGCTCATATGATGACGTGCATGCATGTGTATGTGTATGTGCGGCTGCTTGTACTAGCCCAGACTTAAGCTGCTTTTATAGTGCTAGCCCACTGAGATATCATGCCGCAGTGAAGCATGAATACCCCACTCAGACACCTTATACTGACTCCGAGCCGACCAGTCCTTGTTGTACCCATTAACGCCGAGCGCCAGGCAGGGACCAACAAGTACCATATTTTAACGTCTTTTGGTATGACGCGGTCGGGGATCAAACCCGCGACCTTACGCTCTCCGGGCGGACGCTCTAACCACTACACCACGGAGGCGGTCCACTTCATAGGACAACTAAGACCTTGGTTTGGTTTGTTTATTGTTTAACGCCACACTCAGCAATATTCCAGCTATATGGCGGTGGTCTGTAAATAATCAAGTCTGGATCAGACAATCCAGTGATCGACAATATGAGCATCGATCTACGCAATTGGGATACGATGACGTGTGAACCCAGTCAGCGAGATTGACCACCCAATCCTGTTAGTCGCCTTTCATGACATGCATGGGTTACTGAAGATCAATTCTAACCCAGATCTTCATGGGTTCCCTGAAGCTTGATGTCTTGGAGGAACAAATATCATCACACACATGATGCAGGTTAATGCTGATGATACCAACCACTGGTTTTAATACAATTGTTAATATTATCTACAGGCCACTGATATGGCTGAGGTGCCAACACAAAATATTATACTTACGATGACAGGAGCTAAATATATTCCCTGGAATTCTCTTTGGAATTAGGCCTTAACTTTTCAACACCATCAATCCCTTAGGATAAACATAACTTTAGCATGAAGGACTTCTGGATTACCTCTACTCTTCTTTGCTGGGACATTCTCTTTCCCAGGAACTTGACCTGTTTTCAGCATCTGGTTCAACCTCTCCACTTCCTCCAGTGTTTTTGCACTAGCAATTGCTCTCTGGAATCAGTCAATGGTTTAAGCATATGAAAGTAATGAAAAATATAAATATACTGACTTGGTATTCCCTTTCAAAAGTTGAGTGGTACAGATAAGTCTGTAACTGGTAACTTCTTTGAGTGGCAGATTTAGAAGTTGGAGAGTCAGATAAGGACAAACTCTATAGTATGTACCTGCTTGACAATGATACAAGAATCTGTATCAAAACGTTGCATCACCTGAATAAAGAAGTTGTTCATCCATAAAGTTTGTCCTTATAAGTCAAATAGGATTTCACAACCCCAACAGCCAGTTTTGGTCAAGAACCTAGTTTACCCATCTTTATATAAGACACCTAATTCATGTGTCAGTGAGTCAGATGCAACACTGCCTTGAACATACGGGTATAAATTAACAGTACTCCAGTTGTATAACGAGGACACAGCTTAACGTGGGGGGAATGCTCAAAGAGACGGTTTCCACATTGGGAAACTATGAAAACAGGTATGGAGCTGGGTGAAGTGAATTAGAACCCATGATGACAGGTTCCTGGCACACCCAAGGGATGCAACTCTGCACACTTAATTGTAGCTCCTTAAATTACTGATCTGAACGTCTCCGCTTTGAACACAAGAACTATATACAGCTATGCAACTGCAGGTCAGCTTAAAGAGTGGATAAAATACAAAAGTGACATGGATTGAAGACAGTTACCAATTTGGTGAGAAATAAATAAAACAAGAAGACAAAGTCATCAATATCCCCCGCAATGGCAAAATACTCTTCATGATTATGTCTACGAGTTATGATTATGTCAAATATTTAGGTGTGTATATAGAACAGTGGAAGGAGAGTATTGAAAGGTTTTTAAAGTTCTGCTCCACAAAGGAGCACTATCACCAATTTCAGTCTAAGTCAAACTTGTTGCCATGGAAACGCCAAACATATTTTATTCAGAATTCCAAAACGACCAAAAGGCACAAGTACACCACCAGATCTATCTATGTGCCAAGTTTGGTGAAGAAATAGTGAACAGTTTTAGAGTTCAGCTCCGGAAAAGAGCACTACCACAATTTCAGGCTAAGTCAAACTTGTTGCCATGGAAACGCCAAAAATATTTTATTCAGAATTCCAAAACTACCAAAAGGAACCAGTACACCACCAGATCTATCTATGTGCCAAGTTTGGTGAAGACATATTGGACGGTTTTAGAGTTCAGCTCCGGAAAAGAGCACTACCACTAATTTCAGTCAAAGTCGAACTTGTTGCCATGGAAACGCCAAATAATTTAATTCAGAATTCCAAAAGTACCAAAAGGCACCAGTACACCACCAGATCCATGTATGTGCCAAGTTTGGTGAAGAAACATTTAACGGTTTTAGAGTTCTGCTCCGGAAAAGAGCACTACCACTAATTTCAGTCAAAGTTGAACTTGTTGCCATGGAAACGCCTAAAATATTTAATTCAGAATTCCAAAAGTACCAAAAGGCACCAGTACACCACCAGATCCATGTATGTGCCAAGTTTGGTGAAGAAACATTTAACAGTTTTAGAGTTCTGCTCCGGAAAAGACAAATGTGCACGGACGGACGCACGCACGCACGGAGTCCATTTTAATACCCCCCGCAAAACGCTTTGAGGGGGATAACAATCACAGGTCTTGGTGATGACCATACCAAGGACTTTATAGTCCAATCACACATGGAGACCAACCTTGATAGACTCAATCTCCTCCCTGGACGGGCCTGTGGACAAACTGGCAGCTGCAGCTCTCTTCTCAGGCAACTTCTCCCCAGGGACGAATGTCTTGCTGCGTTTACCAATATCAGACACAAGTTGTTGTCCCTTTTTGCCTTTGAATGTCTTGGCTGCCAGTTCCCTCTCCTACAAACAGACATGAAATTTATCTATTATCTCATCCCTGCAGACACTAATATACAAAAACTTTGCACCAACCTGTAGAGGATGCTGAAGGATCTACTTATTTGTGAAAATTAAATCATTAAGAAAAATACGACAAGTTCACCAACGAAACAGAAGTGACACATGTGGTCTCACCTTAGGCAAGTGAGTTTGTTCAAAATTGACTCTGTTCACCCAGCAGAAAATGGGTACCCGTTGGGATAAGTCATGTGCCTATAACCTCCTTGCGGTCTAACGGGCAGCTTGGGTGATCCAGGGTAATAATGTGTTTGCGCCAAGAGCATGCTTACGAGCATGGATATGTGTGCATTATTAATAGTGCATATTTATAATATATGTACGCATTATAAATATGCACTATTATCATTTTATCATCAAACATATTTGTATATATATTGATCAATCCTCTACTGAATTCACTTACCATGTAAACAATGACCCACCTTCAACTTGATTCTTTGGAAATCTAGAACTCGAAGCTGGGGACATTTGTGTATTACATACAGTCTGTACAATTTCTTGGCTGTCACTGGATTCCGTAGCAAGCTGCAAACAGTTGAAAAAGAACAATCAGGCAACCCATCAGATAATCACACAAGTCAGTGCATATGCTAAACATACAGGATTACATATTGTATATATTCACTTCAAAGCATGTGTATCACAACTTTAACAAACTCACTTCTCTCACATTTAAAATGCATCTCTTTGTAATTGAATGTACCTGATTGTGAAGTTCGTAAAAAATGATGTTTTGTGTCATGTGTATCATAGCTACCTGAAACAATGTAAATAGCTGCCTAAAAGTCAGATAAACCAATGGTTGATAGCATGAGCAATGTTACAAGCTATCAATCATTGGTATTCACTCTTCGTGAAGAAGTTCTTTCAACAAGCTTGACATACTGATGACATGGGAGATGAATGATATACTACTCACATTTAGCTAAGGATCACAAAAATTCACAACTTCACTTAATGTAGAGTTATAATTTGAAATTATATCCATTTAAAACTGGATAAATAATGATACGGTAACCCCTCTTTAGGCAAACAGCCACTTTTATTTAACTTTATGCACTCCATACATGCGTAACCATAAAAATGGTTTTCATGGCACCAACTTGCAAATCATGGAATGAGTCATTGACAAATAAACATCACCTGTTAATAGCAGACAGGGATCCACAACATGCAATGACATACTGAAACCTAGGATCCATGCTAACAATAAGCTTAGATATTTAAACCAAATTTGACCCCACATCATAGTTTTCTGTTGAATCCATGATTTGATCCATAGTAAAGTGTGAATAGTAAATGTGGTTTCACAACTGAAGCTTGAGTCATATTGACTACTACAGACCAAGGCATAATTAGGACTGACTAGTTCCACAATCATACCTCAGATGTAGTAAAGTCTTGAGAGAGCCCAGGTTATCCAGATCCCCCAGTTCTTGAAGACCATTGTTTGTGAGGATCAGTGTCTCCATGTTGGGCAGGCTCTCCTCCAGTCTCTCACCAATTCGACTGCAACAAGTACAGAGTAGTTAAGTCAATATCACCACATCCTTTTAATCACTCAATGCATTACACCAATTTGCCACCAATACCAATTACATAACTTTATTTCGAACTGAATTTGAAAGATGCTCTGTTCCAATAGCAGAATACAGGTATTAGTGAGTGAGTGAGTTTAGTTTTACGCTGCACTCAACAATATTCCATGACGGGGGACACCAGAAATGGGCTACACACAGTGTTAACATGTGGGGAATCGAACCAGGGTCTTCAGCATGACGAGCCAACACTTTTTTAACCTCTAGGCTACCCCACCGCCCAAGGTATTAATCATACAAGATCAACATACCGTAGGATGATTTTACAACTATGCGTTAATGTATTGCCATGTCATCTTGCTGGTCACCAGGTACTAACGACTCATTGACAACCTATTAAGCTTGTTAAACCTACGCTAACCAGATTTCATTCTGAGCTTACATCAAGCCTGCAGACCTATTCTTTTTGGACAATCTGAAAACCTATTTAACTTCCATGCTTTCTGACTGATGAATACACAATGCCATTTAGAAATTGGTCAAACGTAACATATGTTGCATTATGGATTATGCTTTCTGATGACCCATGAAGATGCAGGTTAGAATTGGTCTTCAGCAACCCATGCTTTTCGTAAGTGGCAAGTAACAGGATTTTTGTGGTCAGACTCGCTGACATGTCATCGTATCCCAATTGCTTAGATCAGTGCTTATGCTGTTGATCACTGGACTGTCTGATCCACACTTGATTATTTACACACTGCTGCCATATAGCTGGAATATTGCTGAGTGCTAAACAACAAATCAAACCAACAACACTTTCTGGGTAAAGTACAGATTCTCGTACTTTTCTCTTTGGTTGCTGTGCTGGCAATAAGGAACCTCTCTCTGAGACTGTGGGTTTAAGTCCTGGATGCGACTCCACAAAACAAAGGTAGCACAATCTGTACTTTACTCAGAAAGTGAAATGTCAAATATAACAAATGTACTTTCTGACCTACTTTTCCAAACTTACGGATAAGACTTATTAAGAGTTTAAAAACCAACCCTGCTTGCCTTAATTAAAGAGAACAACTAAACCACACAAACAATAAACATGAACTCACACTATTCTGTTGTTGTTGAAGAGTAATGACTTGAGTCGTCGAAGCAGCGGGAACCCATCCAGCTTTCTAATGTCATTGTCAGAAAAGTCTATTGTGTCAAACTGGTCCTGCACAAAAAAGTCAAACATTGTTTATTGTCTAGATAAAAAAGCAGGGTATCAACTGACTATAATGACCAAAAAACATTAAGAGCTAATACTTTGAATAAATGACAAAAACAAAATTTATATGAAAACAAATAATAACAAGTGTTTGCCACTGGTATGGCAATGTCCCCCACCGCTAAAGAATGGAATATCTATATTTACTACTTTTTATTTTTTGGTCACATACAAGATGCCTGAAATGACTGGTGTCTGCATAATCACCCACTGTAGGCTGTCAACATACTTGAAAACATTGGGTGCAATGTTTTATGAGATATCGTGTTTAATAAGTTTGAAAAGCGTGCAAAGTGTCGTGGTGACCTTGAAGATGTGGTGACAGTCCAGGAGATATCGTGTTAACAAGAGTTAAAAGCGTGCAAAGTGTCGTGGTGACCTTGAAGATAAGGTCAAGGTCACCAAAATAAACTAGTGTCTGCATAATCCCCCAATGTAGGCTGTCACCAAATTTGAAGACATTGAGTACAACAGTCCATGAGATGTCGCATTAAGAAGAGTTTGAAAAGTGTTCAAAGTGTCATGGTGACCTTGAAAATAAGGTCAAGGTCACCCAAATCGACTGATGTCTGCGTAATTACCTAATGTAGGCTGTCACCAAATTTGAAGATATTGGATACTACAGTGCATGAGATACAGTACAACCAGAAATTATTGAGAATTTAAAGATTGTAATTTTTTTTTTTTCACTCATTACTCATGTATTAAATGTGAATATTAGCAGAACATAACTCCAGATTCAAAGACAGGTGAACAGTTAATATTTTGTCAAGTCACCATGGGCAGCAATGCAGGCTTCAATGCGGAGGGGCATACTAAGAAGTTAAAAAGTCAGGGTCCATGCTGTCCCAATATCGGACCACCTCTTCCTTCATTTCAGCAATATTTGTCAGATTTTTCTTATTGACACTTTCCTTCATAAGTCCCCAAACATTTTCTATTGGATTTAGGTCAGGGCTATAGCTTGGCCAGTCTAAAAATGTCAGATTTTGGGTCCGAAACCCGGCCTGTGAATGCTTTGAACGATGTTTTGGGTCGTTGTCCTGCTGGAAAATCCAAACATTTCCATAGAACATGTGAGCAGATGGAAGAAAATGTCCCTCGAGAATATCCATGTACCGCTCACTGTTCATATTCCCTTCAAATACACAGAGGGGCGTTGCCCCTAACACAGATATGCCACCCCACACGTTAAATTTCGGACTGTACTTTGGGCGCTGATACAGAGGTTTTTCAGTTTGTTTGGTCCAGAATTTCAGTGTATTAGGAAACAGCCACACAGAACTTTCATCTGAGAAAATCACATTGTCCCAGTTAAAATTTCAATGCTGTAAGCACCAGTTCAACCTTCTTGTTCAACAAGAATACAAAGCCGCCTCCTGTCACTGACAGTCAATTTTCTGGGCCTACCTGCACCTCCCTGTTGCTAAATGCCATATCCATTTGCAATATTTTTCAAAACACGATAAACAGTGGACAAAGGGATGCCTGTTCTACTTGAAATCACTTTAGCTGATCTGATGTCCTTGTTATAATACTCTAAAATCAACTTCCTCTTCTCTAAATCATCCATACTGAGGATCACTGAAAATGTCGTCTGCTAGCAAGTAAACAAAGGGGGATAACTCTTCACAAACTAATGAAAAAGGATTAACGGAGTTGTCTCTCTTGAATGAAACCAAGCACTTGATAGCTGGTCAATGTTGTTTATACTAGAAATCCAATTAAAGGTCACATGCAACTAAAAAATCAAACATAATTAAAACACAATTATCACTTCTCCATGACATATAATATGCATTGCTGATTATGAAAAAACAAATATGTAATTTTTTGAGTAAAATTGATATTTTATACTTATCCTGACTCATGCTCTTTTGCTTGTCCCCTTCCTCTTGCGAACATAGTGGAACACTTGTATCTCCTTAATTGAAGCTCCCTTCAATGTAAAATCACTAATTGGTACTCACCCAAGAGTTGCCTCCCCTGCCCTAAGCGCGGGAACAGGTGTCGCCACCCTCTGGCCTCATGCTTCACTCTCTCCTGATTTAGCGAGCCCAACACTTGAATTTACAGGGAAATCCAAAGTGTTATGTGGGGAGGATGGGAGGGCTAACCTCATGAGTCAGGATAAGTATAAAATATCAATTTTACTCAAAAATTACATATTTTTCCTTATCCTGACTCATGCTCTTTTGCTTGTAGAATCCTCCGGAGTGGAGGTGGGCATAAACAGAATACTTTGGATTTATAATTAGTGATTTAAATAACTTATACTGTAATAATTTCATGGAACTTCATAAAGGCATTGACTTAGGATATTTCCTCTATAATAAGCCATAGGTTATATATTACCATAACTGGGGTATTACATTACTCATATACTGATATACCAAATTATATAAATAGATATAAAAGCGACTCTGATAGAGAAGCTGTACAACTGAACATAAAACTCAGTATGAGCTTAAGGTTGAATAACCTAAGTTTAAATATATACATAGCCCTAGAACTCCGTGGAGTTATAAGCTAAATAATGTATGTATAATATACATAATAATCTCGTGGGGGTGAATATTAA
This sequence comes from Haliotis rubra, assembly GCF_003918875.1. Lineage (NCBI taxonomy): Eukaryota > Metazoa > Mollusca > Gastropoda > Lepetellida > Haliotidae > Haliotis > Haliotis rubra. The sequence continues at coordinate 2,155,097 of NW_025767468.1, read as the reverse complement.
CGCCTATGAGGGACTGTCAGTTGCTGAGCGAGGACCAAAGGACCGAAATGGTGAATGCCAGAGACGTCCTCGGTGGTGATATCTCTCAGATAGTGATTAGCAAACACCATGTTAGATTTCCAGAAGCATCCTTCCATAATTGTATTCAATGAACAGTTACCGTGAAGGGCGAGGGTGGAAGCCAATGCCCTGATTTCATGGGGATTTGATGCTGTTGGAGGGTCCAGTCCTGCTGCCTTGTAGAAGGCGTAGAATGACAGTCCTTATCCATATAGATATGGTGGTACGAGAGACTTCTGTCTGATTGATTAGTAGGCTTATAACGGGATGAACAATCTTCTGAGCGATCTTAAGCCTTGTTTTGGAACGACGTAAATAGATTTTGAGAGCTCGTACTGGGCATAGCGATAAGTCCAATGTATCTTGAGATCCGAGAATCGAGGATAGTGCAGGGATGTGAAATAACCTGTCTGGTTGGCCTGGTAGTTGATTTTTGGCGATGAAATCCCATCTTAATCCCAGGTGCGCTGTGTTTTGATTGTCATCAAACTGTATCCTCTCATAATCTAGAGTGTGAATTTCAGATATTCTGGCTGCCGTGGCTAGCGATAACAGGAAAATTGTTTTCTGTGAGAGAAATTCAAAGGTTGTCGATTCCAATGGTTCATAATCCTCACTTGTGAGGTGTTGTAGCACTACATTCAGATCCCAAGCTGGGCGTGGAACTTCCGCTTTGGTCCTCCAATCGAAAGCACGTAGTAAGGCCAGTAACTCTGGTGTTTTGTCAATTTAACACCCGTTCTCATAGAAATCACAGAACTAAGCTGCAAGATATGTGGACAATGTCGAGCCTTTTAAATGTTTGTTTTGCCGTAAGTAACACAAATAGTCTGCCACTTGAGGATGCGTAGCATCTCTCGCTGTAAAACCCTTGTTTGCTGTGTAATTTTCGAAACTGTGCCACTTGTCGTCGTAGAAGTTATGAGTTGAGTATCGTAAGGCAAGCGTGACCGCTTTGCCGCCCTGGTAGAATATCCTCTCTTGTTTAAACACATTTTAATACAGTCCATACATTGAAGTTTGAATACTTCTGGGTTTCTGTGCACCTGTTTGGTGTGTGGATGTATTAACAGCTTTGAGCGCTTGGGTAGCTCTAGTGCCGGGTTGACCGATTTCTTGTATTAGAATGGGAAACCACGTTCTGGCCCGGCCAGTAGGGTGACCAAAATGAGTTGTAGGCTCTGTGTTTGACTGATTTTCTGTAATACTTGAGGTATTATTGCTGGGGCTGAAACGCGTACGCATTGAGGCCTTCCCATGATATGCTTAGAGCGCCCTTTGCCCATGCTTGTGGGTCTGGAACTGGTGACACCGAATGTCGGTAGTTGATTGTTGAATCTTGTGGCTTAATAGATCTACTAGCTAGCTCCTATTTGCTTGATTATCTGTGCAAATATCTCTGTATTGAGCATCCATTCTGTCGGGCGACGGTAGATGTGTCCGAGAGAGCGCGCCTGCTAGTATATTCCTGGCTCGGGAATGTGGCATGCTTTGACATGTAGATTTAGATCTTGGATTAATTGAACAGTTGAAAGGTTAAAGTCAAAAGGTTCGGGCGATCTCGCGTTGAGCCTTGCCTGTTCACATAGAACGCCACTGTCGAGTTGTCGGTATGTATCATTAGGTGCGCATTCTGTAGAATGTTGCTCCAATGTCTTATGGCGTTGATTACAGCTTTCATCTCTAATGAGTTTATGTGGAGCTTGCTTTCTAGCTGATTCCATAACCCTGATGCCGTCCGGTTGGTGAGATGAGCTCCCCAACCTTGGAGCGACGCGTCTACATATAGATGGGTTTTGAATTCCTGCTCTGCTAAACGAATCCCTTCACAGACATTCGATTCCTTGGTCCACCATAGTAGATGAGGTCTGAGATGTTTCGGTAGACTGAATGGTTGTAGGTCATCGAGATGTGTGTTGATGAAGACCTGTAAGGGACGTAACTGTAATCTGCCTCTGACTGTCAAGTCTTGGGCTGATGTTAGAAGACCTAGTAAGCTCTGCCATTGTCGAAGTGGTAGCGGAGAGAGTAGGGCTGGTGGAATGATCTGCTGGATCTTGAGCCAACGGTCTTCTGGTACGACTATACGGTTGAGATTGGTGATAAATCGAATGCCTAGGAATTGCAGATCTTGCGATGGTACTAGGTCCGACTTGAGTAAGTTTACTAACCATCCCAGCTGTGTTAGTAGCTTTATGATGTAGTTTAACTGTAGTTTGAGATGCTGTGGATCTTGATCAACTTGTATCCCGTCGTCGAGGAAGAACGCACTGCGTAGCCCTTGACGATGTAGATAGGTAACAATCGGTTTCGTTATCCTCGTGAATAACCATGGGGCTGATGATATTCCGAATGGGAGTACTTTCCACTGGTAATGTAACCCGTCTAGTGTAAACCGTAGGTATTTCCTGGATTCGGGATGTATAGGGATGTGCAGATAAGCATCTTGTAGATCTATACTGCCCATGTAGTCCATGGGGCGAATCATGTGCCGTAACTGCGGTAGATGTATCATGCGGAACCTCGGTGATCTGCGTAGATAAGTCTTGTTGAAGAAGCTCATGTTGTAAATGAGTCTGTATTTCTCCTTGGGTACTAGGAAAACTGGGGAGTAGAAACCTGGTTCGATGTTTCCTTGATCTATTACTTCTATGGCCTGCTTGGTTAGGAGTAATGTAACAGCCTCTCTTAACTTTGGTAGTTGCTGTGCCTGTACGTCGAACTTGTGAGGGTTGACTGTTAGCGGAGGCTTGGCCTGTAGTGGGATACGAAATCCGTGTTGAAGAATGTTGGAGACATAGGTGTCTTGAAGCATTCCCCAGTTTTCCCAGTGTAGTTGGAGACGTCCACCCACTTGTGACGGTTTATAGTTGCGGGAACCTCTGGGTGTCCTGCCTCTTCCTGACCCTCCTCTATAGTTGCCATATGGGCGACGAAAAGAATCTCTTCCCCTGGAACTGGCTATCTTCCTGTCTCTTGCTCTTTGTAGGCCCGTGAATTTAGATCTCCCTGAGTATCTTTGTGAAGTCTGTCGAATGACACTGGCTAGCGTGTCCATCGATTTAATCATCAGGACTTCTCTGGAATCCTTGGTGACTTCCTTGGAGACTTTGTCTATTCCTCCGTCAAAGATGGATGGGGAAGACCACGGGGCTGTATATAGTGGAGCTGTAAAGTTCTCACCCCAGTTACAGGAAGCGAGGAGGCCTTGACGACGAGCTAAGGTCAGTGCTGCTGAGACAGACGTGAGATGATCTGTTAAGAACTGCTGGTCCTTCTTTTTGCATCAGTAGGGCCGAGTAAATCATTCTATCATCTTCCGAGGTCGTGTTACTTAAATCTGGTGATAAGTGTCTCATTTATTGTTCTAGATCTATTTAGACCAAAGAACATACGTCTCGTCATGGTTTCTATCTGAACCAATTTCCGATCATCAATCTTGTAGTACTTGTTCTTGGCATCGGAGATCAGCTTGTAGTTCTCATCGATGTCTTAGCCTTGAAGAAGGGGTCCATATTATGCGTGGAGAACTTCTTGGCGTGAAAGTTTGGCAGATGTGGTGTCTGAACCTTCGTGGCTTTGTGGAATGCTGTATCTAGGTTCTGTGTGGTGCAATCGGGTCGATTGGGGGTAGTGTGATAGCATCTGCATCGTCTTCTTTCATCAGGTATGTCTGCGCCGTGTTGCCACTCTTGGAAGGTGATGAGAGATCTAGATTATTGACCATCCAATATCTTATCTCTGCATCTGAGAAAATAATTCCTCCATCATCTTCCATTCCATCATCATTAATGAGAGGTTGTTGCTCTTCTGATGTAGGACTGTGTGGCTCTATCTCTATATCGTTTGACGCTTGTGGAGATCTAGTTGTAGGCTTGTGTGCAGACCTGTGAGGTGATCGACGTGGTGATGTACGTGGAGATCGGCGTGGTGATCAGCGAGGCGATCGTCTTGGTGATCTACATCGATAGGTTGATCTTCTTGGAGACCTGTGAGGGGACCGTTGGTAGCTTCGCGAAGCTCTTGTGTAGTCCCTCGATGTCCTTTTAGATGATGACGATCTGGGTTCAGGTGTCCTTCGCGAACGCCTGCGCGAAGCTTCCTCTGCGTCCGGTCCTGGGGAACGGTGATATGACCTTCGCGAAGGCTTCCGTGAGGTCTGATGATCAGATTCCGTATCTGAGTATGACGCCGAAGAAGGTGATGATCTTTCCCGCCTTCGCGAAGGCTGTACATCTGGGTCCTTCGTCCAGGTGGTCTGTGACTTCCTTCGCGAAGGCGGCATCGTCGTGGCTGCTACGCTGACAGGGGTGCCTCTGGGGTGCTGTCACGCTGGAGCCTTGAAGGCTCGGACCCTGGGATGGCTGCTTCTCCAGTCTGTAGTGGCCTTCCATCATGATCATGATCTGCTTCATTAGATCGTCTGGGATGATCTGCGCGCTAAGTAGATGGTGCCTTCTCTGGGCGCTGATAGCGGTGGGGCCCTCAGCGATCTCGTCTGACATCAGTGTAGAGGCATCAGGCTGCATGGTGATCTCTGCTGAAGTCACTGTCGCTGTCACTGGTCGCTTCTTGTGGCGATGTCGGGTATGATGATTGGCTGGTCATCGTGAGAGGCCCAATTCTGCTGCTGGAACGATCTCGCTGAGAAAGTTCTCGGCGACTTTTCAGATTTCCCTTTGGAGGATGACGCTGCCCTGGGGTACGAAGTCTGCGTTGAGAAGACGTTGAGGCCCTCTTGGACTTTATCTGCGATGACGGGATGTCTGGGGAGGCCGGTCGCTTCTTAGAGGTGACGGACTGCATCCCACGTCCCTCTTCCGATGGGGTCTCAAGCAGAACACCAGACGGGAGGGGTCGCCGACAGCAGCTGACTGGATGGGAAATCCGATGTATCGCCATGTCTACACCTAGTTTGGCGTGACCTATCTGCAACACGCCTCAAGACGCAAAGATGGTATTTATTAAAGGCAGAATTGGTTAAATTAATGCAGTAACTGCAACGTGAATCAAACGCACAAGGCGTAGTACAACTAGGGCATACTACATGCGGATCCGCAGCGGAAATACGTAATCTACAAATAGTACAGTTTTTCATCAACGTAATACTAGCTGAACAATCACGAACTCACGTGAATAAACAGTAGAAATACAATTAATTATCAATGCAAATTAATGAAGGATACTAGCTATACCTTTATAGTAAACTATAAGAGGTAACTAAGAAAACCAAAGGATATAGTGTGTAAGGAGACACAGGCGCTCTCACATCCTGCTCACTGGGCGAAGAAGGAGAGAGTGAAGCATGAGGCCAGAGGGTGGCGACACCTGTTCCCGCGCTTACGGCACGGGAGGCAACTCTTGGGTGAGTACCAATTAGTGATTTTACATTGAAGGGAGCTTCAATTAAGGAGATACAAGTGTTCCACTATGTTCGCAAGAGGAAGGGGACAAGCAAAAGAGCATGAGTCAGGATAAGGAAAAATAAACAAAATTATAAGCGTATAATCGCAAATCAAAAGTGCAATATTTTGTACTTGGGTTTACCTCCCTCGAAACGAAGCAGCCGGGATACCGAACCCAGTCAGAGCGGGTGGGTGTGCACTCAAGTGTAACGGCTGGTTCATTAGCAGATGCCGCCTACGCGGCTCATTGTGTGTGTATATATAGAGATGTTGGGTTTTGTAAATACATGCTCATTTTTTGTGTATAACATTTTGCAATCAACAGACATCATAACATGTCATGTGTTCAAGTATCACACTTGCCTGTCTGTGTAATTACATAATGTGACAGAGACCGAACTCGGGCCATAAATCAATGCGTTTTGTTTATGGTGTATAGCCTGATTGGTGTTAAGTTCAAATTGCATGCTGTCAGTGATAGCAGTTGTGTATTGAATATTGTCATTAGCAGGCAGACAGGCAGGCAGACACACAGGTGTCAATAAAACAAGACATTGAGTTTTGTCTGTGACAGCGACATATCTATATCACAGTTAGAAATTGTGTCAACGCTAAATAATGACATTGCTTTTAAGTATCGAACTGAGAAAGTGACTCGGTAAGAAGAACGTGTGGTGAAATAGACAAATGAAATTATATAAACAGTTTATTTACTGTCATAACATATAAAAAGCTCGAGCCTGTGAGACATCAACAAAACATTATGAAAATAGCTCACACCAAAGCCTTCACCGAGTATTCACCAGACAGCCCGCTTCCAAGTTGCGAGAACCTATTTCACTGCGCACATGCTATGAGCGCAGCCCAGCTGTTGAAACCTGTATTCCCCAGACTTTTCTGGGGAAAATTAGTGAAACGCTTGAACTCCGATTTCGCGCGTTTTTTTTCATCACGTTATTTTTCAACTTTATAAGTTGAATTTGCATTTTTGACGCTTTGTTTCGGTAAGTCCATACCGAAAGGTATCAGAATCTGCAAAGTTGTGTTTTACGTTGCATGTGGCCTTTAAACATATTCCTAAAATTCTCAATAATTTCTGGTCATACTATATCACGTTAACAACAGTTTGAAAAGTCAAAGTGTCATGGTGACCTTGAAAATAAGGTCAAGGTCACCCAAATCGACTGGTGTCTGGGTAATCTCCCAATGTAGGCTGTCACCAAATTTCAAGACATTGGGTACAACAGTTCATGAGATATTGCGTTAACAAGAATTAACGGACGGACGCTGCTGAATACATAGTCCCCCGTTCCGCATTGTGGCGGGGGCACAATAATAATTTCAAAAAATTCAATCCACTGTGTGTTGCAAATACAGTATTAACCTATGACATGATACGCATCCATCAATTTGTGTTTATAAGTTCTGTATTTGTAGATTTTCCTGCATTATCTGAGTAAACATTTTTAAAAACACTACATTGTATCCCTCTAGTATATTCAGCTAATTCAGTTGAACTAACAGGCGTTAGCACAATGACTAAGAAACGAAGTCAATAAAATTAATATGTGAAATTTGAGATACACCATCACAAGACATGATGATTGATCATTTAAATAGTAATTCCTGTTCTGTTAGTCATGAAAAGGGATGAACTTATCCTCTGGCCATAACTGATGATTATACCCTGGCCTGCCTATTTGAGGTTTGTATTTTGTTTTATGTCCAAATACATGACATACCAGATGCATCAATGGTCGGAGTCTCTAATCAAGACTGGACAAGGGAAACCTGTGGTTGATATTAAACCACACCTGTCATTTGGATTTAATGACATACAATCAGTGTTCGAAATTAACTTCGGTCCTTAGGCCAGAAGAAGACTGAAAACCACTTGGACCCAAAGCTTTTGTTTTCTGCAGGTCCTTATGGCCGACAGCTTTTTCATCCCTAATAACTAAGAGCATTATTTCTCAGAAAATATCATTCAGTAATTTCTAGTTTTTATCTCGATCAGCAGCTGTTGTCTGTAAGTGAAACGACTATCATTTTTGAGGAAGCAATTTAGATTATCGAGATATGATCTCTTAACCTCTAACAAGTTATCTGAATGCATTGCAGGGTATCCTTTTCACTAGTCAGTGACTAGAGTCAAATTAAACTCTTTAACTTAGTTTGCTAGTTGTCACATTTTTTGTTTGCTAGGAATTACATATAGTGAAGCCAAAATATAGGGCCTACACATTCTGATCAAGACCCACAACTTTTTATGGTTCTGGGTCCTTAGTGACTGTAGCTTTTCAGGGTTAAGGGTAAACACTGCATAAAATCTGACCATTCAGTCATGACGATACCTCTGTTACAACTAGCGACAGTCATAAGGAACTAATCTGCTTATCTTCATATTCTCTTACCAGGGCCCCCACCTAGTTGCCAAATACTCACCAGTGTTGCACCAAGATTTTCAATGACTGGTATTCTGTAGCCTACAATTAAATACAAAAGCAATTAGTTACATGATATTACAATTAAAGAGCTGAACACACCAAATGTATCAGTCTATACAGACTATGAGTATGAAATTAGCGTCAACATAAACAATCACAACAACACTTTGTCATCTATTTCCAAACACTGCTGTGCTCTTTTCAGGTCCCTCAAATATTGTGTCTTCACAAACCATCACAAATGACATTTCATATATACGTGTATCTGCATTGAAATCTTGCTTCTTGTGTTTCTGTTAGTGTTTTTATAATACCACAGTGAGCAATATTACTAAAATAGGGTTGGCCAGGGGTTCAAAATGTTTTTTAAAAGCCACTTGACTCGGGGCAAGTGACATAAAGAAAGTAACTTGTCCCAACTAATTTTCCACTTGCCCTGATTTTTATTACATAAACATGATGATGTAATTATGAAAGAATAAATGAACATGGTATTTGATATTAATGTTTTCTGGACTATTTATCAAGAAGTGATAAATAGCAACGAAAGATAACTCAAGTTTATTATCATTGCGAAAATTACTTCATTTCGTTCTCGTATATTGTGTAACATTTTACCAGGTTCTTGCTAACCCTTTTGTCAAGTTTCTAACTCTCTACACACTTCCAAGTGGTTTTTGAAGGCAACCTCAACAGTGATCGCCTGAGTTCGAAACCAATATTGCAAAGTAATACTTCGATAAATGTGAAATAAGGCAAAAAATTCAACAATCCATCACTTTACTTAGCGATAGCCATGAAGAAATTTGTGACCGAAATTTGTTGACAAAAATCAAACGAAATCTTGCATTCACCTCTCATGTCCAACTCACGATCTCTCACCGGGTTGGTGTACTGTGCAGACTGCTCTATTAGTTCTGCTGTTAGACGAACCATTTTGTATGCTTACAGTTCTTCTATAATATATTGTTTTTATAAGTAAACGCCAAAAGCCAACAAAGTGTATATTCGAAACGTTTCACCGCGTCCGCATGGTTGTAACATCCGGTCACGCATGCGCAAACTAACAAGGCAGATAACTCTTGAGTACGTTTTGCTGCGCCCATCATAGACTAACGCTCAGTCCCCGAATGCATTTTTTATACATATAGACATACACAGCATCACAGTTTTGGGATGAAATAATTTCAGTTAAATATGTTATAGTGGGACTTGTAGACTAATGCTTAGTCTCTGAATATATAAAATATTGATATTAACAAATAAACCCCTTTAAATTGAAAAGGAGCCCTAGTGAGTTAGGAGATTCAGATGAAACTGGGGGGAAATCTAGACTTGCTTCATCTAGGGATTTAGGGAGGGCTGGGTGGAAGAGAAAATAATGTGGTTCAGGGACTGTGAGACAGACAACGCTCATCACTGCATGCGTAGAAAGGGCAGAATATTTTATCGTGAAGAGAAAATATTACTATGAGTAATCCCATGACCAAAAACACATTGTTCGACTGTTCCCGTCTTTATTTAAATTTCTTGGGAGAAACATCATTGGTCAAAGAGTTTTAAGTGTCCAAATATGAGGACACAAATCTTTGCAAGACCCTATATATGATACCTTGCCTATTGAGTGAGTGGGTTTAGTTTTACGCCGCTTTTAGCACTATATTCCAGCAAAATCACGACCAGAAATGGGCTTCACACATTGTCAACAGCCTCCAAAATAAATTGTTGACATACATACCTAAACTAATTTTTATTTAATTAAATAAAAGAGTAGACTAGGCAGCAGGGGCGGATACACCTTTTCTTTTTTCTGGGGGTGGGGGTGGGGTGTTTGCACTCTTCATTTTTACGAGAGTTTCAATGATCATTTAATAAAGTTTCAGGACAAAGGGAGGTGGGCACCCCTGCACACGCACACACACACACACCGCTGGACCATCCTATGGGTAACAAGTAGGTATGGACTAGCCATGTTATGATACCTATAATCATTACTTCATCTTTCTGTTCTTTTTTTTATAATCCATTGTCCAGATGCCATAATGTGTGATTTTATTTATGATATAAGCTCTGTATGTAAAGTTTCAAAATCCTTTTCTGTGTTGTTCTTTTTTTTATCTGTATGATAGCGTTAACATTTCAATTTTATCACTCTGACGTGAATACATTTCACAATTAATCTTGCTTGTTCAGCTGTAGCTAGAACTAAGAATCGATTTAATCTGATTGCATTATAAACATTTCTCACTATGAAACAAATAAATTTTCCCGATGTTACAAATTATAACAAAGGTGCTTCCCGTTGCCCCAGCTAGTGCAATTGTACTGTCAACCAACACGGGTGATTACATTTATTCAACCCCATCCACAGGACTACGTAAAACACAACCCCTCCAAAAAACTATTAAAAACACTCCCCTGCCTGGTTCTTCATCACGCGAAACTCCCATCGAGTATTTATTGTGTCAAATGGTGGCTTAACTTATATTTTATGAGAGCTTCAAAGTATATCGCAACAAAAGTCAATCGTATCAAATCTCACCCAGGATGCCCACGGTAGAAGCTCGCACTAGTAGGGCTTCAACGAGTCCATTTTCTTGGACTCGAGTACTCGAGGGGTGAGACTCGACTCGGACCCGAGTACTCGAAATTCATACCTTTCAAGCAAACAATAGCGTAACTTGCATGACATCTGTTCCGATCACACAAGTGAACACTTACTTCATTCCGACTTTATATCGTTATGTGACTAACATTTCCCATTGGTCAGAATCAGTATTTTGATGTTTACTTGACAAATGTTTTTTTTCATCGTAGTTCTTGTACTGCCTGCAAAACGCAGTGATATACCGCACAGGCGGCATTTGGTTATTTTTCTCCTTTCTCTATCCAGATCAAGATACGCCCATACATTTGATTTTTTAATCTTTCTCCATGTCTATCAATTGTCAAGATAGTTACCTTATCATTTTAAGAAGTGAAATTTCAAACGATGTATAATATTTACTCTCATCTGCAGACTTGTAACAACTAATACCATACAGCCACACCGTGTGATGAGTAAACGATTTAATCTAGGTGTTAATGAAAACATTTTCAGATGGGTTAAAGAATTCAGGGTACATAGAACTCAGTATGTCGATCAGTGTCAATGGCTATCAATCTTCTTTTCTCTCAACCTCTACTGCATTACCAAATGGCTGTGTTCCTTCATCCGGACTCTTCGTTTTGTATACCAATGACTGCTACTTGTCAATATATGACGTGTTTACTGTGAAATTCGCAGATGACGCCACTGTTACTGGCTTAATTTCTGATTCTGAACATTATTATCGTCAAGGCATTGACAAAACCGTAATGACAGTTTTTTATCAAACCTTTATTCAAAGTGTGTTGACCTACAATTTTCTATGTTGGTATGGGAGTCTGTCTCATTGCAACAAAAACAAACTTTTCAAAATTGTTAATACCGCTTGCAAAATTTCTGGGGTGTTCAAGTATATTCCCTTTATCTATGAGCGCCAGATTGTCACAAAGGCAACTAAAATTAGATTTGATAGTTGACATATTTGATCTCACCATTTTGAACTACTTCCTCCTGGACACTGCTGTCGATTACCTTCCCTCAAAACAGAGTTCGACAGTCTTTCATACCATCAAGTATTCGTGAATGCAACAAATATTTTGAATCACCATCACGTGATTACAACTAGAATTATTCAGCCTCTTTACCTATGTGGTTAATTGAATTATATCATGTCAGTTTTATTGTGTAAATAGCATTCGTTTTGAGCATGTAATTATTGTGTATATTTTTGTGAACTGCGTATATATTCATATTGAGACAGTTGGATGTATAAGAATTTCCTCCGGCATAATAAAGTTATATCATATCTTAATATTAGACGTTAACGGCCTCTCATGCTTAGCACATGGCAGACAGTCTGTCAACGTCAATAATTCAAGTTATCTCCCCTTTTCGAGTCCTCGAGTCCTTGTTATTTCCAATCAAATGGACTCGAGTCCAGCTAAACCCGACTCGTCCTCGAGTACTCTTGAGTACCCGTGGAAGCCCTAGCACGAATGTACCCACCGTTAAATGGCACGTATCGTATGTTCAGTCAAGATCAGAGTTACACACTTGATATGTGAATTCACGGGCACGTGGGTGTCGCACTGATCTTACAACGATAAGTCACACCTAGCAGTTTTGCCCTCTCTCGAAGGGTGCATCAAGTACATTTAGGGATCTCTGTTTCTATACAGAGAAACACTTACACACTAATTATTTAACTGATCACGTTACAGCGTCATTCGGTTCCTGTCTTTTAATAAGTTTTTGAATCCTGTGTTAGATTTACCGAGAATAAACGCCTCAATTATTTTGTTACACATATGCATAAATATCTCTTTGTCATAACTTCAGTGTTTCATTTTATTTAACTAAATGTATTGTTGGCAATGCTTGCGATGTCTCTACTTTGACAAGCTTGTATGAACGATATTTGTTGTAACCATCTTTACAACGCCTACGTCGCAAACTTTAAGATATATAATACCCGTGAAGATCCGGGTTAGAATTGGTCATCATGTTTGTCTAAAAGGGACGACTAACGGGATCGGGTGGTCAGGCTCGCTGACTTGGTTGACACCCAGTTGCGAAGATCGCTGCTCATGCTGTTGATCACTGGATTGTCTGGTCCAAACTCGATTATTTACAGACCGCCGCCATATAGCTGGAATATTGCTATATCAGGTGATGAAGGAGTAAATATATACTTTGAAAAGTCGTGTTCATCACAATAAAGAAGTTGACATCCATAAAATTCTTGCCTTTAGTGTGATATACTTAACGTTAATGGTCCATTTCTTTCTGGCACCACATTTCGCTGCTCAGAGTTGTGTCCCTTGGCTATATCAGAAACCTTTGATTCTGGGTTCGATTCTGGGATCGCCCCGATTATGTGTGCAGGTTTGTGAGCACGGGTTCGTGGGTTTCATCAAAGTAGTAACTGTCACTTCAAGCCTATCTCCTACAATAGGCCGACACCCCATGATACGTAAGAAACTCTGTGGCGTTAGACCCAAAACTCCATCAATCAATGACGATGAGATATGTGTGTGTGCGTGTGCGCGCGCGCGCGTGTGCGTATTGTTCATAACGTTCGTAAATCACGCCGACGACCCTGGGCCTAGATTTTCGAAGCTTTCTTAGCGCTAAGATAGTCGTAAGTTAATGTTAATGTATGGCACTTACGGCTATCTTAGCGCTGAAAGAGCTTCGAAAATCTAGACCCAGGTTCTCCACCGTGGTGCTGTGGGAATATCGCTAGAAGCGGCGTAAAACCATACTCATTCACTCCGTGTTTTGAAAACTAAAAACTGACCAAATACGAACTTACAATACGATATTAATTCTGGCATGTCTTCCGTCTTCGACGCCACAGGCAGGAAATGCCTCTCTCACATCCTCACTGTTCCGTCTATTTTCGGAATTCCTTTGTTTAATATAAAACTGTACATGAAATAACCTATCCCAAACGGGAAAATGCAATTTATAAATAATAATGTCTTCACGCGATGGCGACACGTCTGAGACGGTGTGGTTCAGCATACTCGTGTCACAGTCCTGGTAACCTCCCCATTGACCACAGTATGGCGTCACTGCTCCGTAGTACGAGGTAAACTTCCACGGTATGCAGTCACCGAATGAAGTGGAACAACTACTTGACAATGCTGATTATTATATGTTTAATGGGAGTAGAGTCGGATATGGTTGAGATAATATCTGAGATATAGAGCTGTAAACAAACTATATTATAGTGTTGTCACGTACTTCGATCGTCAGTTAATGTCACCGTGACTTGGGGGTCAAAGCTGGTTGAGTTTCCGCAGGTCCAACGTGTAGAAGCTTAGGGCAAATAGTTACCACTCGTGTCATTTCGGTAAATGTTACGGAAAGGAAAGACTGGGGTCGATGTGTAACGGTAGCCAGGGAATAAGGACCGTTAAACCGATTTAGAACGAGGAGCTGCAAATCGGCAAACTTCGCACCTTTCCGTAAACGCAATTCAATTTTTAGCAGCATTCGTGACCAACTCGTGTTATTCCGGGACAAGCCGAATGGCTTCTTGGAGGTTACGGAAAGGGGCGAGTGGTGACGAATGTTTGTAGCAGGTGGCCGATACATTCGTCACCACTCGCCCCTTTCCGTAAACTCGCTTTTCGGCTTGTCCCGGAATAACACGAGTTGGTCACGAATGGTGGCCGATAGTGGGATCTGTTGCAATGGTGTCATTGAGAATGGTTTGGTGTTTAAAAAAAGATTTTCACAGAGACGTATCAGGTCAATCTACAGAGTTCGACATAATGCAGCCCGAAAAAATATTTTATTTTAACCGGAAATGAATATGGACTTTAATGTAGATATGTTTGCTGATGTATATATTTACCAGTCTATTGATTTCTACGACCGCGCGTGCTACTCCTGTGGTTCCATTTCAAGGAGTATAGAAACTAAAACGTAGCTGCATGGAGCTGGAGATTCTGGATTTGGCAGGGGTCAAAATACATTTTTTCAAGTCATTATTAATGCATCAGGGAAGGAATATATTGTGTAACATTTCATGGACTATAAATACACCATTCTATGTTTTTCATCTCTTTTAACAATATTCAAGCAATGTGGCGGTAAAACGTCAGCAGTGGGCTTCATGCACTATATCGATTGAGGTAGCCTTCACCATAACATTGTCCTCAGGTATCCAGTGCTACTAGTTGGTTATCGTCACAAGTACCAATTCGTACATCATTCTGTTAAAACTAGGACACTTTCTTAAACACTAAAAATACATCGGCCTTATCAGCCTGTCTCAAAATTCCTGAACCATATTTTCCTTTCCGCCCAGCCCTAGACTAAAATCTAGTCCCTTGAAATGAACATCTTTTTCAAACTAATTATAATCGAATATAAAGAAAAGGAGCCCGGAGACTTTCTTCATTATCACATCTGAAACTGTGGTAAAGTGAGGTGAGGTGAGGTGAAATTGGGTTTAACGTCGTGCTTGAGAATATTTCGCTCATATGACGACGTGCATGCGTGTGTATGTGTATGTGCGGCTGCTTGTACTAGCCCAGACTGAAGCTGGTTTTTATAGTGCTAGCTCACTGAGATACTATGCCGCAGTGAAGCATGAATACCCCACTCAGACACATTATACTGACTCCGAGCCGACCAGTCCTTGTTGTACCCATTAATGCCGGGCGCCAGGCAGGGACCAACAAGTACCATATTTCAACGTCTTTTGGTATCTGTGGTAATGTAGACTTGTCACATATTCTAGACTTGCATTGGCTTTCATGGATATATTTGTTTCAGGGTCTGTATGACAGTCTAACCCAGCCCTTACTGTAATACCTAAAGGAAGCGGGTCCAGATTCATCACTCACTGGGATTCCCTTCCAATTTAAATGGGTGGTAAGCGTAAGCGTTAGACTACGGTCTTAAGAGATAACGTCAAAGACGTTTGGTTATCACAGCTTTCAGGAATATTCCAGAAATATCATGTGGGCGGACACCAGAAATCTAAACACTAAACTGTATTCCGCCTAGGATTAAAAAACAGTCATAATTGTGTTTAAAAACATGTCTCTGTTTTAGGCTGTTACTCTATATACCCGGAAAAAGAAAAAAAATTTGTTACATCCCAACACAATTGCAAATAGCATATGTCGAAATAACCCACTTCGGCCTAACTGGGCGTTCAGTGGGATGCGTAATACGATATCCAGAAAAGCATGTTTACTCGTAAAATCGGGCAAAACTTAGAAAAAATACGAATAGCTGCTGAAAACAATAGATCAGACTATAGATGGCAATTAGGTCGCTCAGCCAGGTATGACGACGGACCGTCGACTCACCTGGCATGAAATGCACGTGCTGCCTACAGGCACAAGGGGTCATCTCAAAGATATTTTGTGCTTTTTCATGTGTGTTGACTATGTCTCATCTACTGATTAACATCTTACGTGTCTTTCTTTCATAAAGTTTATGTTGAGATATGTAAGAGAGTATGATACCCGAAAACCATAGAAACGCATCGTAGTATATAGGTGGCATGACCACCCGAAGATCGACAGGACTGGATATTATTTGTAAATTGTTATGACGTGCCGTGTACCTCCCCAGTATAATTGCCCTAAAGGATTATCTTATCTTAGCTGATATCTCTATCCCCAAGCCCGACCCCAGGTTTTGCTTTTGAGGCGACCCCTCCTATCTGTTTTTTTTTATAGTGACAGTGAGACTGCATGGTAGCTACATCCTTAATAGTTTCGGCATAAAAGTTATTATTTTTTACGTCAGCTATCGTTTATAATGAATCTACGTCTAATTTCAAATTGGGCATTTAAAAAGTGTCCTTTGTAATACAATATCGTCGCACACTAATTTGCATAAAGCCATGGTCTGTTCCAAATAAGTCTTTTTGGACTTAGAAAAAACACCGCATTGCTCATTTCTGCACTAATTTCCCCTCAGTAAAGTCCTTTTTCTCCGTTTCCTATCTCTCACTACCACTGTAGAGACTGTAGTTAGGCCGAACTTAGTTTAACAGATATTTCACACTTTCACATATCAACTACATAAATTGTAGAGATAAATGAGAAAATACAGCTCGCTGACTTTTTTTTCTATTTCCGACAGTACTATTTTATTCCTTGTACGAAATATTTAATTTCCTTTATCCACAAATGGAAATATTGTGTATATTCGGAGAATTTCAGCGGAAATGTTCGATTAAAATTAACTTTTTAAGAAATTGTCATTTTTCTGTATTTATATAGCTACGGATGTCAGAACTCGACACACACACTTAAACAAACGGGGACGATGGGGTAGCCTAGTGGTTAAAGCGTTCGTTCGTCTCGACGAAGACCCGGGTTCGATTGCCCACATGGGTACAATGTGTGAAGTCCATTTCTGGTGTCCCCCGCCATGATATTGCTGGCATATTGCTAAAAGCGGAGTAATACTTAACTCACTCACTAAAACAAAACTATCTGCTTTATAGACAATTTTTGAAGATGCTAATTAATGAACATAATTTTTTTTCTGGATTTCATCTTCTTTTATTCTTTGATACAACGTTTCGGGGCCTGTTCCAAAGTTGTATCAAAGAATAAAAGACGATGAAAACCAGAAAATTCTTTTTGTTCATCAAACTCTATATCTATTTGTCACAAGCAGGCTTAGTGAATTCACGCTTTCCAAGGAATGTGAATTGTTGGACGTAGAAATATTTTCTGTTGTTTTTCTGTGACGGTCATCACGTAAACATACTAGGATCGCTGGATCATTCTCCTGACACCTACTTTAAAAGAATGATAGCCGGGGGGATGTGTCTCAAATCTTCCTCACTGTATCGTTAAAGGGTCCTACACCCAAAACACAGCATGCGACACGTATGTAATGAGCTTATGTCCCAGTTATAGAACAACAGCCCCTGCCTGGAGTTCCCGTCTAGTTGTGCAACGATATGGTGTCATATCCTCAGTTTTACCACTTATGACGCATACTGTGCTGGTGGAATGTTTGTCTTTAACATTATAAGCTAATACACGCCTGGATTGTATCTCGTTTGTCAATATTCACAACACGGTAACAACCCACTTAACATTTAATACACTTCCATAATGTAGACGTGCCCCATCTGTCAATTTTCTCATAATTTGTCTGATGCTAAAAAAGTATTAAATTTATTCTGTGGTTAGAGTTTGTCCACACTCAGTGTGAGATAACACCCCGAAGGCATTGTTATATATGACCTTAACATCAGCAGAAACATATGGCACAAGGTCCTGTAGCTCACCTTTCCGCAATGTATCTTTCTTCTGGGCCTAGATTTTCGAAGCTCTCTTAGCGCAAAGATAGTCGTAAGTGTCATACATTAACCTTAACTTACGACTATCTTAGCGCTAAGAGAGCTTCGAAAATCCAGGCTCTGGGTGATGAATACACGATAGTTTGTCCCCAAAAGAGGCGAATACAAAAATGACGCCAAGCGGAATGAAAGATGTGTTAGTTTTGGTATCTGTCCTTTGCACGGAGCGTAGATTACAAATCAGATGAAGTTTAGCAACTCTGGCGGTGATGAGGAGGTTGAATGGTGCCTGCGTGTTACTACTGAGAAAGTACAGGTCCCACCCAATATTATTCTATATATAGGCTATGACAAGATGTGGTCACTCCAAAGACTATGTCGAAGCTTTTCCCTATTCTCACACAGTAGCAACTGGGTACCCGATAGGATGAAACGGCAACACAAGTGCAAATATTTTAGTGGAAGTCGCGGTGGCTGAGCGGGTTAGGCGGCTGACTTTGTGTGCTGGCGATTAGGTGCCTGACTCTGAGAGTGTGGGTTCGAATCCTGGATGGGACTCAACCAACAAAAGTACTAGAATGTGTACTTTACTAAGAACGTGCAATCCCATATATAACATTTGACCACTTTCTAAATGGCATTGAATAGTAGTAGTAGTAGTAGTAGTAGTAGTAGTAGTAGTAGTAGTAGTAGTAGTAGTAGTAAACATTTTTATTCAAGGCATAGGTCCATATTTCAGTATAACTGCAAAGTCCCTGTGTTTCCTCTACCATTTCATGATGTATGCACATTTTGTAATGTAATATTTCAGACTGATATGGGGGGCGGCGGGGTGGCCTAGTGGTTAAAGTGTTCGCTCTTCACACCAGTGATGTTGCTGGAATATTGCTAAAAGCGGCGTAAAACCCAACACACTCACTCAGATTGACATGATATTTGGATAACGTCTAAACATGTTCGGAATAGACATGTACTTGTTTCTAAACTGAAGTTAAAGTTTACAATAAACCTTTAACTTCTACTAATAATCTACAACATTAAGGTAACAATGCTATTATCAAATCATTATCAAATAAAAACTGAATATTCATGTACATGGTAAGTTATATGTTATACCACACATCGCTGAACACAAAATATCACGATGTTATTTCATTGTGATTTGTTTTATTCATATAATATAATTGGTTTATTTATCAACCAGAAAAATGTTTCGGTTTTTATATAAATGCCCAAAGTCATCGTTTGTTTTGTTACGTCACCTCGTATATTTTAACTTTCATGAAAACATATCCGCGTATATCTCCGTGGTTTCATATCTAAGTTTAAGTATTCTCCATTTCCGGGACCCACTTACACAGAGCGATCTGAGCGCTACGATCATCTTACGCATATGTTAAAGAAAGGTAGTTACGCTCATCTCAGCGCTAAGATCGCTTTGTGGAACTGAGATCTAGCCTGTGAACAATAGCGCAAGTGTGCTGCTGAAAGCATTACAGATTGACTTGATTGAGGGACGTTATTTGATTGGTCAAAGATGTGTGTTACATAACATCCTCATAATATAGCATACATATTATATATCCTTGTACAAGGGAAATACTTGTATTGACGCCGAACGGGTTGGCCAGTAGATAGCGATCCACTCACCTCCCTTGACCAACTACATATATTTCATATATTAAAAGTCTGTACATTTAGATAAGCATATGGCATAAAATGGTCAACTTTTATCGAGAAGATATTTTCTAACCTGAAAATCTATTTCCATTTGCATACAGATCTTTTGTTTACATTGGTTGCACGGCTCCACGTGCATCAAGGAAGGACAATGGACAGGTCGTAAGGTCACTTTAATGTGAAAAGAAATATCGAAGGTATTTCATTGTGGCTGTAATAACGTACCGTTACTATTCTATAAAACAATCTACAAAATACACCGAAAAGGTTTTATATGTTCACATTAATAAGTCCAATCACATGATATGCAAATTATCTTGTTGTGGTGTGATGCTAAGTCATCACTGCGCCAGAGTGTGGGTGCGATCGCTTTCAAGCAAATGGACCGGGTTCGATTCCATCAAACAATGTATGTCCATTCCTATATTTTCATGTAATGTGGAAAAGTGATACCAGTCAAATATGTAACACTTAAAGTGTTGTTTGTTGAACATATTTTATTCAATGTTGAAAGGGATTGGGCACAAGTTATGTAACTTATTACCGCCCGCTCCCATCAGAAACATGAACTATAATGAATGGACGTAATGAATGGACATACTAACATTAAGACATATTATTCATTAATTCAAGCGCTTACTTCGTACAATGTATTTATGCACATGTCTAAAAGACATTCATTAATAGTATTTGTCAGAGCAGGGTTGCCGTAAAGAATGGTATCAATGTCGAAGTGAACTTTTGATAGTTCAAAGTCTTGCTTCAGATCAAAACGGCAGCTGACAAATTTTGGACATTTTAAAAAGAAATGGTTATCATCTTCCACCGGAGAACCACAATTACAAGCTCTACTCTCTGATAGATTAACACGAAACAGATCTGCCTGTAATGAACCACACGAATGTCTTAACTTCGTGTGTAGTATATTTGTCTTTCTTTCACCAATTATGAAAATATTTTGGAATGAATATTTTGTCACTTTTTTCAGATAACTTTGATTTAAATGATTATAATGAATTTTAAAAATTATTTTGTTGTAGAAGAGAGAGCATTCCATAAACTTGCAGAATCATAAATAAATGACTTTTGGAGAATTGTGGTGCGAAATTTAGGAATAGCCAAATCTGATTTGTTACGCAAGTTGTATCCTGAAATGGTTTCAGTAAAAGGTGGAAGTAAATCTATCAAGTAATCAGGAGCTTGCATATTAACAATTTTGTAGAATGTACAGAGTTTTCTTTGTGTTCGTCTAACTTGCAATGTTAACCAACCAGTTTCACTGTATAAACTAAATTTTATATCTTGAAGCGAATGTAGGCAATTCGGTTACAATTCTTGCTGTAACATTTCAAGTTTATCACAAATAAAGTTAGGGCAATTATCCCAGACCTGAGATGCATATTCTAAACTAGGCCTAATATACATTTCATACAAACTATAAAAGATATACCTAGGTAATACGTACTTTAGCGCCCGTAAAGAGGAAACAATTTTTGCGGCCTTTTCTATTACAGCAGATACATGATGAGACCATTTTGTATTATCTGAAAAGATGACACCGAGGTGTTTATGTTGATGTACACGTTCCAAATGTTCATTATTGAACAAGTCTGGAACGTTTTGATATTTTAGTTTTTTTTATAAAGGATGAATTTTGTTTTATTCGTGTTAACCTTAACTAACCAGTTGTCAGCCCATTCATTCAGTTTTGCTAAATCATAGTTAAGAGTACCTTCTATGGTTTTTACACCTTTTCCTGCAACACCAATTGAAGTCTCGTACCGATCGTCGGCAAACAGTCTCGTGACATTTGTTAGAGTTTCACGTAAATCATTGATGTACACAAGGAACAAAAACGGACCAAGGACAGAAACTTGAGGAACCCATGCAGAAACATTTAATTCTTTTGATAATGTACCGTACCATTGATGGAAACACTCTGTCGTCTATCAGATAAATAGTTTGTTAACCAACTAAGTAAATGCCCACGAACTGCATAATTTTGTAATTTGTGCAATAACCCTTCATGCCACACCATGTCAAAGGACTTTGAAATGTCACAAAAAATCATACAATAAAGGTGATGAGTATCTAGAGCTGAACATATATTATGATAAATTTCAATGAGTTGAGATGTGGTAGAGTGGTTTGTAGTAAAACCTGATTGAAACACTTAAGTGTTATAATCGTGTCAAGAGAATTCACAGAAACAGGGTAATCATGTTTTTACAGTGAAGAATGCTCTCAATCTTTATTTTGTAACTTCGTGTATCAGCTTATGGTGCACGTGCTAACAAACGAGCAACTTACCAACATACACGACACCCGGTGTCGCAGTGTTTGAGAGCTCACGTGATCAGATCAGCGGAAGTGCCACCATTTCCCAGTACACTCTCCTACCCAGAGTTCCATGCGACCAGCACAGTACCTCTGCCACAGGCCAGAGACTAAAACGTGTAACACTATTTCAATTTGGGTAGCGATCCTTTGTTTACATAGGTTGAGCGGTTCCACGTGCTGTCTCCGAAACCGTACGAGAGCAAGTGATACATTCACTTTGATGTATTGTCGTAAACCTGACTTTCGCAGTTGTAGAAGAATATCTATATAACAATGCAAAACAATATGAAGAGCGCACCGAAAAGCTTGCATTAGGCCAGCCTCTTCTGATTTACGAATATATGAGTGAGTTCCCAGTAAATACACCGGTTTCTTGCTGATGAAGGCGACATATTCCACAAGACCACAACGCACCAGGATGTCGTCATTTCCGGTCATTGTACCGTTAGTTGATTCATCCAGTAAGGGGAGTATAGACGCTGAACGCTTTTAGTATGATATACTTAGTATACCAGCACAGATGTGGGTAGCCCAGTTGTTTAAGGAGCCACATTTCTCTGCACAGAGTTGCGTCCCTTGTGCACACCAGAAACATAATTCTGAGTTCGAATCCGAGTTCGCCCCGAATATGTGTCTATGTTTGTCAGTGTGAGGACCCGTGGGTTTCCCCAAAGTGGTAAACGTATTACAATTGCATCACTTCAGGCCTTCGTCCTATATTACGTTGGTCCGTAGTGATGTCACAAGAATACTGTTAAAAGAAGCCGTAAACACAACTCACTTCATTTACACGTACACTGAAAGTTACATCTTTCAACGAGGGGCGGCGAGGTAGCCTAGTGGTTAAAGCGTCCGCTCGTCACTCCGAAGAACCGGGTTCGATTCCCCAGAGGGGTAAAATGTGTGAAGCCCATTCCCGGTGTTCCCCGACGTGATATTGCTGGAATATTGCTAAAAGATAGCGTAAAACCCATACTCACTCACTCACTTTCAACCTCGTGGTCCCTGCACCTATTTTGATGCTGGCAGTGAGCGCAGGCTCCCTATATTGGGCAGGTTCATTGCTATTCGTCTGAAGTAATCGCTAACAGGAGGGAGTTTAGTTTTACGCCGCACACAGCAATATTCCAGCTATAAATAATCAAGTCTGGACCAGACAATCAAGTGATCAACAGCTTGAGCATCGATCTACGCAATTGGGATACGATAGTCGCCTCTTACGACAAGGCTGCGTTACTGAAGATCAATTCTAACCCGGATCTTCACGGGTGGTAACAGAATTGAAAATGCCCCTCAAAAATGCTTCAATAAAATTATAACTAAAAAATACTAATTGTGGAGAAAAAAAGGCCCCATAGAGTTCGATCTTGCATCACAATATGTAATGAGCAGATATTCTCGAGCGCAAAATTCGTACTCTAGCACGGCATAATTTAAAAAATGAACTTAACCTTGGACAACTGGCTACTAATATCAAGTTCTGTTCCATGGATTCCAAATATTTTAACCCGTTGTCGTCATTCGCTAATCCGGACTTTGATTAACCAGACTTTTCTCTTCTAGATTAATGAAGTTAAGCGTTTTAGAGGGAACATAATTAATCGGACATGTATTTCGGC
Source organism: Haliotis rubra (assembly GCF_003918875.1). Lineage (NCBI taxonomy): Eukaryota > Metazoa > Mollusca > Gastropoda > Lepetellida > Haliotidae > Haliotis > Haliotis rubra. Next base: position 2,131,665 of record NW_025767468.1, on the reverse strand, counting down.
TGTTGTCCAACACTAACATTAGAATCACATGTGAAAACATGAAATATGTCCCACGTCGTCGAAGCATTCTGGTAAACAATACATATCACAATACAAAAGCTAGACAATAGTATTGTTATAATGATTATTGATCTATTATACAGCCACAAACACATATGATTCAGTGAACAGAACGGATCTCACATAACAATTGACATTATTGAACGTGTCATCTTTCCTGCTTGTTGTTCGACCCTTCCCAAATTGCATTTATTCATGAACACCTGTGGAGTTCCGTATCATTCAGTACGTAACACAGTTTCGTTGATAGTTTTCGGGGATTGGGGTGGGGGTGGGGTGTTTGCCTTTGTTCTTCTTGTGTAAACTGAGCAGGACGATAAAAAACTAATACAGGGTTATATTATCCCACACCTTCGTTTCAAATCAGGGCCTCGGCAAACATTCCGGATCCCTCGGTCAGTTTCGGCTAATAAGCACCTCGGTCCTGCATTGGAAGGAAACCATATTGGAACTAGTTTCATTCACGTGACTATCATGTGACACAAAATAACCAAGCGAAGGTTGTAAATCCGCTATAACTTAAAATTGCTTCCGTGATTGTCTTCAGATCAAAGGTTGTACCTAAAATCCATTAAGGATAGAATAACCCGTATCCAAACAGGGTGTGTACGTTAACGAAGTACAGGTTACCACCACCGCCACTACTACAATTCACCAACACCACAGCATCTACTCCTACCTCTACTCTTTGACATGCAACAATACTTTCATTGTTCCCGAGGGGTGTGTGTGTGTGTGTGTGTGTGTGTGTGTGTGTGTGTGTGTGTGTGGGGTGTAGCCTAGTGGTTAAGGTGTTCGCTTGTCACACCGAAGACCCGGGTTCGATTCCCCACATGGGTCAAATGTGTGAAGCCCATTTCTGGTGTCCCCCGCAGTGATATTGCTGGCATATTGCTAAAAGAGGAGTAATACTTAACTCACTCACTAAAACAACTAGTATCTGTCCCAAATTGTTCTGGCAATCAGACTCGATGACTTCGATGACTGCGTGTATTCGTAAAATGACTGTGTGGTATATTGCTCACTCCTCAGACAGAACTAGGGTGGTAGGGTAGCCTAATGGTTATAGTGTCCGCTCGTCACGGCGAAGGCCCGGGTTCGTATCTCCCCACGGATACAATATGTGCAACCATTCTTAGTTCCCCCGCCGTGATATTGGTGGAATATTGCTAACAGCGGCATAAAACCATACTCACTCACTCTTTGTTCCCACATCAAGCTGACACGTTGTTATTTCTAAATACGCTGAATCAGCAACATTGTGATGAATTACATGACAATAATACGCGGTATGTTTTTCAAAGATTTGACTCACTCCCCAGGCTACAGATGAGTAATGTTTCTAGATTTGGGCATAAACGGTGACATAATACTACACAGTCTCAATGTTAGGACGACCGTTGGAAGAGAACAGTATTAAAGTTTGATGAGCCAGATGTGACTCACGACTCGCTCCTGTTTCAACCCACACGAAGTGGATCACAGCGACATATTGTCAAGTGACAAGACTGAATTAAGTCTCTATTTCAATACGTCACTCACAACATGGAGGACATACCGCTATTACTACAGTAAATCATCTGGTGACACATTTGTTTTATCAGATGGTCATTTATTCTTTTAGTAACCATATGTTAATACGTATTATGGAGACACACATGAAACAATTACTTCAAGTATTATATAGGAAAGGAGGCGTTTGCAGTCTTGTAACAAGGCTCCATATTATGTTTCAAATTCATAATGGGCTTTAGGGATTTTTATCACAAAAATGCAGTAAAAACAGTAATGGCCCTCTGAGTCATCCTTTCTCTTGCGGGGATGAAAATGGAAAATTGCAAAGAAACATTCCCACTCTGGTATATTGAATATTTAAATGTTTGGCTTTGTTTCTTCGGAAACTCGGCTTAAGACTGTGGGAATAGTGTGGTAAGTTCCACAACTAAAACAAACGTCACGGAAGGTGGGTGTTGAGAGTTATCCGCCCTTGCCCTTAATATGTACCGGACAAAAACATTTGTTCGTGAAGCATTACCCAGGTGAGTGAGTGAATGAGTTTAGTGTTACGCCGCTTTTAGCAATAGTCCAGCAATATAACGGCGGGGCACAGCAGAAATCGGCTTCACACATTGTACACGTGTGGGGAATCGAACCCGGGTCTCTGGCGTGACGAGCGAACACTTTAACCGCTTGGCTACCCCACCGCCTCACATTACATTATTGTCACAGAGACTGAGACTGACTGACTGAGTTTGGTTTTACGCTGCTTTTAGCAATATTCCAGCAACATCACGGCGGGGGACACCAGAAATGGGCTTCACACATTGTGCCCATGTGGGGATTCGAACCCGGGTCTTCGGCGTGACGAGCCAACGCTTTAACCATTAGGCTACTCCACCGCCCCCAGAGACTGAGAATGTGTAAGCATACTAAACAATAATGTGTGTACAACCAAAAGCAAAAAGTTCATGAAACTGTAACAATTGTAGAGTTTAAGGAAAGAACAGTCTTCAATGAAGTGTAATAAAATAGAATATGAATGATACATTGCATACTATGAATTCATCTTGAGGGTCAGAAGCTTGCGGGGTCACAAAACCGATCCGGTACAAACCCTGCAGCAATAAAACATGGACGGACAATCCTGTACCAATGACAAACTCTCACTTTCCGCCAACTAATGACACGTCTGAATAATATGGCGTATATTCATGGACACCTTCAAAGCCATGGCAGGTACAAGACCATACATATGGGTTAGGTAAATTATTTCACACTTTCCGTGTTATAAACTCCCATTAGTACGGATAGCGAAAGGTATGGATGAATCAGATCAGTAGCGGAAATATCTAAATCACTTTGATCATTTGTATAAGTACTCCACGACCTGGCACACTACACAGCAGCAGTCATGGCTGTTGATGAAGGTAACTGTTAGTACACCCTGCATCTAGACCTGTGTAGGTGTATTATGTATGTAGCATGAGTGACGGCCTGTGTAAGAGTACATTGCATATACATGTACTTATATATACAGTCAAACATTGTTGTGTCGAACTCCGATGTGTCGAACATACGGCTGTGTCGTAGTGAAAGTTTGGTCCCGGAGTATTCCTTATTTAGTCACCATTTTGTGGCTGTCTCGAAGTGAAAGCTTGGTCCCTACGTATTCTTTATTTCGTCACTATTTTGTGGTTGTCTCGAAGTGAAAGCTTGGTCCCTACGTATTCTTTATTTAATCACCATTTTGTGGTTGTCTCGAAGTGAAAGTTTGGTCCCGGAGTATTCCTTATTTAGTCACCATTTCGTGGTGGTCTCAAAGTGAAAGCTTGGTCCCTACGTATTCCTTATTTAGTCACCATTTCGTGGTGGTCTCAAAGTGAAAGCTTGGTCCCTACGTATTCTTTATTTAATCACCTTTTTGTGGTTGTCTCGAAGTGAAAGCTTGGTCCCTACGTATTCTTTATTTAATCACCATTTTGTGGTTGTCTCGAAGTGAAAGCTTGGTCCTGGAGTATTCCTCATTTTGCAGTTGTGTCGAACCTCGGTTAACGCGAAGTATTAGCTAAGGTTCCTTCAAGTTGGACACAACGGTATAGGAAGTAGCTTGGCGAGGATACGGGTCAGAAAATGTCTCCAGCACTTTACCCTTGTATAATGCCGGTTGTAATCGGGTTGTGTAGTTCTTTCATAGCCATGATTTGGAATGTTTGTCGAATTTTCTATCACTGGTTGTTAGCTCGACGCAGAACGTCGTAATATAGTTAGGATATTGCATTAAAAACAACAAATAAACTGAAAGTTTATATATAATGTGACAAATCACGACGCGGTACCAGTGTTTCAACCATTATTTCAGGAAAATGAAGGAGAGGGGAGCCAATAACAGGCTTGAAATACTGCACCATATTTAGAATCAAACCCAGGTTTCGGCGAACGCTTTGATTATATGCAACCAACCAGGTGAAGATGATTTGCATCAATTTATGTTTCTTGTAACACAGTGATCAAGCAATCCACTATTTATTACAGAGGATTTTGTACTTTATAGCCATGCGACGCAACATTCATAATAACTGTCTGTCTGACTGCCCCCGTGGCCTTATGGGCAGAGTGTCAGCCAGGACTCTGTGAGAAGGTCGGTATAGTTCGATCCATACCAACTGCCTTTAACAGAAAGAACTTCATGAAGTACCAGATGTTCGGAGTTAAGGGGGACAGAATAAGGAGTCAGTATAGAGTCGCAGTTGGGTATTCATGTTAAACTGCGACATGGTGGCTCCGTGGGCAGGCACTATAAACGTTGCATTGAACACCGGACTAGTACAAGCACCCACAAACGTGAGTGAGGGAGTTTAGTTTTACACCGCTTCTAGCAATATTCTAGCAATATCACGACTGGGTACTCTCTCTCTCTCTCTCTCTCTCTCTCTCTCTCTCTCTCTCTCTCTCTCTCTCTCTCTCTCTCTCTCTCTCTCTCTCTCTCTCTCTCTCTCTCTCTCTCTCTCTCGTCTATATAACAGCGGTTTGTTAATAGTAGGGTCAGGATCAGATAATCCAATGATCAACATCATGAACACCGATCTAAGCAATGGTCGTAATGTGGTTAGTATTCGTCATAAAAAAACGTCTCTCTCTCGCTCTCCACCCTCCCTCTCTCACACACACACACACACACACAGAGATGCACACACTGATACAAATACCCCCAGCAAAATATACATTGATACACTAGGATCAAACAACTGCATGCAACCCTCTACACAAAAACTCGCAGTATAGACAGAGGAGACACCGACACCGCGCACAAGCACATTCGCCATTCCCGTAGGAAGTGATTACTCCAGAACGTCAGGAAGAAACGCAAGCTATTGACATGTTTCCGTGACAACTGGGGAGGTCAAAGGTTACTCGCGCCGCGGCAATATAAAAACAAGAGGCTGGCTCGAGTGCTGGTATTACGGAGGCCAGCGCGACTAGTCTCTAGCGTTAGGACACAGCTGAGAGGGGACACTAACTTACAAATAGCCAAAAATGTCAACAGACTGCGAGAAGGGCACGAAAAGAAGTTTACAATGCACAATGAAAAACCGATACCTCAACAGACAGTTGTTTATGGATGTTATCATATGGTGCTTTGGTAAGTAAACTGATACAGTTTATACATGCCCATCACATTTTCTATGTTAGCATGCATTCATGATTATAACATTATTGATGTATAACACGTTTTTTTGGCAAAGTGTGTCCCAATGTTTCTATGTTAGCATGCATTCATGTTTAGAATGATTATAACATTATTGATGTATAAGACGTTTTTTGGCAAAAGTGTGTCAATGGGACTGCTCTTTGATGATGAAATGAAGATATTTTTTTCGACATGGAACCATGTTTCTAAGTCGATGGTGTCCTGTCGAAGACCCGGGTTCGATCACGTCCCCGGGTTCGATTTCCACATGGGTACAATGTGCGAAGCCCAGGCATATCAGGTGTCCTCCGCCGTGGTATTGTTGGAATATTGCTAACAACGGCGTAAAAATTTAACTCAATCACTCACTCAGTGAATTAAGAAGGTTAATCAAGCCGAGAGTGACACTTTGTTGAATTGTCAAGTGGACAGACTAATTAAACATGAACAGACTCCACAGATGACTCCAAAGGTGACACCTCATAAGCTAAACTTTGTCAAGAAGCCGGTGTTAATGTGACGGTGTCAGTATCGAGCATGCAATCGTATAACTGTTGATATAATATACAATTATAGTTCAGGTACTTGATCTGTCAGAAGGTCCACACCGCGCTATCTCGAATATCCGGATATCTCGAATTAAGCCAACTCGGTCCGGCTAGGCTCGACATAAAATGACGTAAGTGTAAAACAGTCTACATGGTAAAATCCGTTTTGTTAAGAATATTTAATTGAAAGGTTTTATTAATACTGACACAGAAGGTGTGATTAGTCATTCACTGTAACATCTGCGAATTATATAAGAAAATACTTTTTACTTCAAGCGCCTGGGTCTGTATGTATTAGTACTTTTTAGAATGTGTTCACAAGCTATTCGACTATAACGTACCAGCTTTCTTTACCTACATCTCTTGTGCAACAGCCGATTTTTAATGGTGAATGTCACAATGTTAACTGAACTTAATGAACGGGCAGCGTTCGTGACCTACAGAAAATGTCAATACTGTATTGATTTCAAGTCATGACTCCACATCTGGTCGACATGAATTCACAAAAGAAATTTTAATCTCAAGCACAAGTGTTAACAAAATACTGTTGGTCTCAAATCCATCATTAGTCATTCTTTCGCTGACGTTTCGACCGTGCGCTTGTGTGAATGTGGCGTTACGACATGCCGTAAATAAGACAGGAACATGTGAACAATTTTTGTATATGGAAATTACAATGTCAGTTTTACGACATTGCCGTGTGTGGAGTTGGCACAGTATCTATGTCAACTACTGACTTCAGCGTTACTCATTGTCGTGACAGAAACAATGTAAGGAGTTCTGGGGACGGTGCCTTATCAAAATACGCTGGTACACCGGAAAGAGGACTATACCATGTCAAGATCTGTACTTTCTGAGAGGGATAAAAGTACATGGTTACAATTGTGTGTGTATTAGTCGTAATTATCTACGAATATAACAAAACTTCATTTATAATGAACTTCGCTTTATCATATACTGCGCGAACGAAGTTTGAGTTCATGTAAAAATTGGAGACATTTTTCTGTAGTGCAGCATACAATTTCATAAAGATTTCCTGAAAATATTGATGATAACTTTTGTGTTCAGCATATAAACTAAAACGTATGCTCAATTAACTAGTATCATGTTCTTATTTATTTCATTGGGAGTTCTTACCACATGGGTACAATGTGTGAAGGCCATTTCTGGTGTCCCCCGCCGTGATGTTGCTGGAATATTGCTAAAAGCGGCGTGAAACCAAACTCTCAGTCAGTCAGTCAGTCATTGGGAGTTCTTAGGAGTAAAGCACAAACAATTAATAAATCTTCTTTAGGATTGTAGTTAAACATATACATTGTATACTGGACAAAGTAAGTTAGGGATATTGGTATTTTTATGATTGATATTTTATCGGTGTGTCAATGAATAAATAGATAATTATTCATAATTTGAAAATTTACATATATCCCTAACTATTTTTGTCCAGTATATATATTCTGTCCAGCAATGAAGCGCATTGTTGATGACGCTTGACCTGTCTTGACCATTGGTTTCTTGTACACAGTCGCTTGGTAAAGCCATATATGGCTATATCATCATGGTTAGTATATACTTGCAAATATCGATGCATTACTTTTGTTATTGAGTATATATGATATATGAAGATGTGCTCTTACGCACAAGATAAATACGGATTGATAGGGTATATTTTTGGTGTAATCGGGTTTTTCAGCTACAATTTTCCGCGAATTTAACTTATCATCGCATGACGTGTCCCACTGTCCTTTTAATGTTTCCGTTATTAGTTTTCACTTTTATTATACTTCCTTGTATTGTAATGAATGGATGGATGTATGAAATATGACGCTTATGACGCAGTATTCGTCGCGATTCTTCAATAGACTGACAAATTTCGGATGAGGTTGCGCCTCAGAAAGTCCGGGTTTGCTGTGAAGCCTGAGTGGGGTATAAATGAGTGAGTGAGTGAGTTTAGTTTTACGCCGCTTTTAGCAATATTCCAGCAATATCACGGCGGGAGACACAAGAAATGGGCTTCACACATTGTGCCTATGTGGGGAATCGAACCCGGGTCTTCAGCGTGACGAGCGAACGCCTTAACCACAAGACTACCCCACCGCCCCGGGGTATAAATGATACACTGGCGTGTCGGGGGGCCAGCTGATGGTCTGGAATTAAGTCTTCCTTTTGATAAATCACCAGTCCCATCCCATTCAAACCTGTCAGTATACGTATTTGCGAACAACATTACCTCTTTGTGGTTTTGTTTTGTAGCGTTTGATCAAGACGATAGAAATCAGAAATGTTCGGAATTTCGAGTATATTCGTCACATCCGGTATTCGAAACATCCTTGTTCGGTATAAGTGTATTTTGTTCCCGTCTCAAACGCGGATTTACGTCTAAATACAAGGAAACTAAAATTCCAGATGTATTTTCCAAATCATATTTTGCAGTATGATATTCAAGTAGCGCTTGAAAGACACCAACACCATTACTTGATCTGACTTAAATGGTAACCCTGGACAAAATGTTCGGAATACGGCCCATGGTTTCCATGAATCGCAGTGAATCGGTTCAACCTGGGCATTGTTGATCCTATTTCCTTTAAAACCGTTTAATGCAAATGTACAAAATTAAAAATTAAACTAAAATTCCCCAAAGAATTCCCTTAAATGTGTTAGAATACATTTTAAATATTTAATGGAATTTTCCGTATGTGTTTTCGCATGTTCACACAAGATAAATACGATCAACATGAAAGACAACAAAAACAAACACCTGAAGAAGTAAATCTATACTTTATGTGATACATCACCATGCACACCGTGTCTACTATAAACCCTCGTTATAGCGCCAAGAGTTTCAGCTGTCGTGCTGTAGCTAGCGTACTCCAGCCTCCAGAGGTAACTGTTGAATCATGACGGGACCTTCAGCATTCTCGTATGACCGGAATGTCAGAGATTGCAAAGATTAACGCCTCCCAGCTTTGTTGTGTTGGCTCCTAGCATTGTTTAACGCTGGAACTGAAACAAAAAAACATTTTCGCAACACGTTGTTACTGTGTCCCAAATGCCTTCCCTTCAGAGTTTCAAATAGCAAAATGTTTTTTAGCCCGGTGTCACATTCAAAGCGAATGCGGCGACACCCGGAGCCCAGTTTCCCGCACACCTATCGATTGTGCTGGCTTCGGTGTTTCCTGTGTGACGCATGCGCTGTACCAAAATAGCGGTTAATATAACACTTTGACTATTTGTGATTCTTTGATCAAAGAAATCTTAAATAGTTTAAGTCAAAAGTGAACGTGGAAGGAAACCCTTTAATTGTTAAGGATTTCCACGGTCCACGACCTTCCTGAGTTAAGACGCCTCCATGATCCCGCTTCCGACGTCGCCCTTAGTCGGCGTGTTAAAATTTTACGTCGAATCAGCGTTATTTCAGCTATGTAACGACACGTCGCCCTTACTCGTGTAGTCACCTGGACATTTGAATTTACAATGTGCCAGGTGAGCTATATGTAGATTTATTTGTTTAACGTCGTGCTCAGCAATGTTTCAGTTATATGACGTCTGTAAATATAATCGAGTCTGAACCAGTGATTGATATAGTGACATCATATTCCACGCTGCTGGTCCGCGCTATCAACCTAATCACTGGGCTTGACCCCCCGATCTATTTGGTCGCCTCTAAGGACCAGTTAGACTAACGCTTAGTCTCTGAATATATATAATTTTGATTGTAACAAATAAACCCATTTAAATTGAACCTGGAGAAATCTAGACTTGGTTCAATTAGGGCTTTAGCATTGCAGGGAGGGCTAGGCAGTAGTGAATGTAATGTGGTTCAGGGACTGTGACACAGACTAATGACCAGTATACCATTTCATCTTTTTTGCAACGTAAAACAGAATGCTACGAAATTCCAGTAACTGTCATCGGATATGCTAGAGAGGCGTTTCTATAAAGACCGAAATCTTGTTTAAACGCTCTACCACAGCATTAAACAGAAACCTGATCCTTTGTAGATCTAAACAGAACAAATTTCACATAAGAAAAGTACGTTCTTAAAGCAATCGAACCGAGGCATTTGGATTTACTCTTTGACATCCCGTTACCTAATGACCTATGGGGTCAAGGTGAGCCGAGAAAAAATAGTTCGACAACAGCGACAAGTTTGGGGGGAAAATGGCAAATGCACACATACATCTTTAAATTCAATCAGGATTCAAATGTTCATTATCGTGTATGTCTTCAGATCGACCGTCATTTTAGACGAACTACATGTGGTAGTATGTAAGGGTAAACAGTGAAGTGATTCAGTATCACTACGCTCTATTGCTCCCCGAGGAAGAAAGCACGTTTGATATAGCAGCAAGAGAACCGAGGACGAGTGCATCGTACATGTAAAGTTAACGGGTGTGGCTTTATGTCGATTTTAAATAGGGCACCAAATATAGGATTGGAACATGTTTTCAGAAAGGCAAACACTTTAACATCGAGGCTTCAGCATATATTTTCATTAAAAGATTTACTAAGAGGAATCTCTACTTAATGACGATTAAATCAATTTTATATGAAGTTTTTATCCATTTCTGGGGTCAGGAAGCCCGATGACTCTGGGCCGTGTAGAGGAAATATGTCAGCTTGCGAGGACTCATCACTTCCTCTCATTCATTGTGGTGAAGTGTCATCGGGCAATACAGGAACACCGGGGTCAACCCTGGCCGTACGTACTGGACAACAACAACTCCAAGTCTCACTGAAACTAAAATGGTCAATATGAATCAACATGGCGTTCAAAGTCTGTCGACGTTCTTGCACGTTGTGCCCTTACAATGTATTGCTATCCGGCGTTTATCCGTTAGTTACAAACTATAGACTAAAGCCACAACAATCAGTTACTATCCATTGTGTTGCTTTAATGTGGGGGCGAGTTGGTATTGTTTCTTTGAACTTCAAAGTTACCAATGTTCCAGTTAGTGGCGGCGGTAAAGTGCGAGTTGTTATAGTATTAATACTTGTACATAAACTATACGTACTCTCCCAATTATTACGCATATATTTCTGTTCATATAGTATTGAACGGCAGTTGGATAGCATAGTGGTTAAGACGTTCGCTTCCAAGGCTGGGTTCGATTCCCTACATAGATATAAAAGGTAACGCCTATTTCCGGTGTCACCCCGCCGTGGAATCTTGCTAAAAGCGGCGTAAAACTACATTCAGCCATTCATCATAGGATATATGCTTTGACTATCTAGACGAGTTGAAGTCTATCACTGCAAAACCGATATTCTTTTCATCACCTGCTTTTGTTATTACGCCATTCAGAAATGAGTAAAATTATCAGTGAGGAAAATACAGATGGTCCATATTAAACGGTGATTGTTTTGAAAGGGTCTTCATGTTCACCCATCACAGCACGGTCTCCATACCTGTAGGAGATATCCTATAAAAGACAAACATACAAACCCATCCTCAGAGTAGGAGGTGATTTCTAAGACGTCTTCAGAAGTCACCCCTGTAATTAGCCACGATATATTTCATTTTCTGGGAGGACCTATTTCCACCATGAATGTCAGTGGTATTGGTTTAGTATTATTGTTTTTCCATCTTCTGTCGCTGGTCATCACCCCCGCTATCGTACAACAGTTAGTCATCCAAATAATCGCCACTCCCTCTAGGCACGTGCAGTTCGGCATCACCTGTTCCGAAATATAGGCGAGACTGGACAGATCTGTTTGTGGAACATAACCTGCCGTACTGGTTGGGGGCATGCTAGTTCCAGGTTGTGTACAATGTGACAGATGCAATGAAATTGTTCGAGGGATTTGAGATTGTTGTTATCTCACATGTTCGCGTATGTTTCATCTAGGACACGTCATAGCCCTTACATGCGATGATAATGTCAGAATTGTGCCCCGTATATTATGATAGATAAACCTAGGAAAGTTAATATAAAACGTTAACGCCTCAGAATAATCTGCCAGCCTGTGTTTTAGGCCTAGATTTTCGAAGCTGTCTTAGCGCTAAGATAGTCGTAAGTTAATGTATGGCACTTACGACTATCTTAGCGCTAAGAGAGCTTCGAAAATCTAGGCCCTAGGTTTTATGCCCAGAGAGAGAGACACACACACCGAGAGAGAGAGAGGGAGAGACAGACAGACACAGAGAAAGACCCAGAGAGAGAGAGAGAGAGACACACAGAGAGAGAGATATACTTTTTAATGAATACTATTACTTACCATATTATGCCCATTGCATAGATCAATGTTCATGATGTTGATTACTGGTTTATCTGATCCTGACTCTATTATAAACAGACCGCCGCTATATACAAAAATGAAATGAATATACATATAACGATAATATGAATAGTTTGACAACGTGTCATTTGATTATAACATTCAAATACATTCAGGCATCATTAACACTTGGTCACAGCTGTCATAGTGTATCGTTGATATAAAAAATATATATATAAAGTTTTAGGGTCATTAACCAAGAAATGAAACGCATGTCGAACATATGTGCCCGTTATATATAAAAATGGGGAAAGTATAACTTCCGTCTCTAGCCCTCTATCACCGGTAATGATCTTGTTACATGACCTCCACGACCATAGCAGCAGTCGCCCCACAAACTTCTCACCCCGCCCGGCGCCCCATACACATATGACTTACAGGTGTACAACAGGGTTGATTTCTCCGGCCGTGACTTTTATCAAAATCGACGCAGAATGTACACACACGTTTGAGTGTTTTAGTGTTGACATAATAATGGATGAATTGGGAATCTGGTTAAATATTTTCAGATACAAAGTGTGGTAACTCCGGAATATTTATTCATTATTTGTAGTTGTTTGTATTTCACACACAAAGCAATATACGTTTATAAATGACATATGGAGAATTAGGTTTGAGTCCGTATGGATAATTTAAACACGACATTTTGAATCCATAGACGTATAGTAACGTTGGACACATTAGCGTAGGTTTACCGAACGACTAACGGGATGGGATAGTCAGACCTGCTGACTTGTCTGACACAAGTCATCGAATCCCAAATGCGTAGATCGATATGACGTTGATCACTGGATTGTCTGGTCCAGACTTAATTATGTACAGACCGCCGCCACATAGCTGGAATATTGCTGAATGAGGCGTTAAACGACAATCAAATGAACAAAGTGTCGAAATGTCCTATTAAAGAAAAATGAAGTTGAAATCTGTAACTTAAATGTATTCCATGATACTCATTCTCTTAAAAACGGAACTACCTGTATGTCTAAACTGACATGTATGTCTATACAGAGCCTCAACATTTTGTCTGTACTCACGCCTCGAAGCCAACATTCTGATATCTGTGCATTTCGGCAATCTTTCTAAACCGACAGCTATGAAAACCAACCTTCTTTCTTAACTGACAGTACATTTTAATTTCAGTAATATGGTATCATTTAAACCGACCTCTGTCTGTTTTTAACCAGAGTGAAGGGAGGATGGTTATATCCGAGTCCAAATTATATTTGTGTATATGATCACTGTACTGTGCTATAAATAAATGTGCGGCTTGGTTATATGATTACATCTGTATCATTAAATTGGAGTTTTTAAAATCTTCAAGGGGCGGTAGGGTAGCCTTGTGGTTAAAGCGTTCGCTTGTCACGCCGAAGACCTGGGTTCGATTCCCGATATGGGTTCGATGTGTGAAGCCCATTTCTGGTGTCCCCCGGCGTGATATTGCTGGGATATTGCTAAACACGGCGTAAAGCTAAACTCCACCCACTCACTAAAATCTTAAAAAACTTAAAGATGTTCAACGAGCCATAGTAAAAGGCGGAAGACCTTAAATAGCACGTGGCCAAAAATAACGTCTATCTAACTATCTGTAACTATCTTCCTGAGCCCGTCGCCAGCATAACGTCTTGAAACTATCTCGCAAAACAAACAATGGAATAATAAACATTATATACACCCTATTTTGTGAAGCATGCGCACAGTAGGTACAAGAAACCTAGATCCGGCGATTTCTTTTCATCCATCCCGTCCAAAACAGTGAACGCTTCCTGAACAATCAACGTTTGAACAAAATGTTAAACAAAATTTAAATCCAAGACTTCTTGCAGTTACGACACAGCATAATTGGAGAACAGAATGACGTCAGAATGGGGTAACTATTATAGCAAGAATAAATCAAATACACTACATTTGTACTTCCATATGTCGTTAAGTAGATTCTGAACCGAATGCAATGCCATGGCAACCGGTGCCTTGTCATACATTCAAACAGAAAGATTAAGTGCTAAAAACATAGCTCAATAGTTTCACATAGACTGTGTGTCAATTAGTGGGGTTGTAGAACTTAAATCTTGGAGTGGCAGTAAAAACAGCGCTGTTATGTATTAATACACGAAAGGTCAAGTGTGTATGGGCGACCTAGTGAACGGCGGCAAGTGGAACACTCCTTGCCACGATGACCAACAGTACGACATGCACGTTCAGTTAGCCCCCGGTACGCAACTCAGCATTTTTCACCACAGCAACCACAATAAATAATCTCTGTCCATTCATCATCATTATCATCATCATCATCATCATCATCATCATCATCATCTTCTTCTTCTTCTTCTTCATCTTCTTCTTCTTCCTTTTCCTCATCATTTTAATCTTCTAGTATTAACGATTATCTATATCCACTTATCATCATCATCTTCTTCTTCGTCATCATTTTCATCGTCTAGTATTAACGATTATCTTGGTCCATTTATCATCATCATCATCATCATCATCATCATATTTTTCTTCTTCCTCATCATCATTTTCATCGTCTAGTATTAATGATTATCAATGTCCATTCATCATCATCATTATCGCCATCATCATTTTCATCGTCAAGTATTAACGATTATTATCACTATCACCACTGTATGATTAGTAGCTGTAACAAAAGTATTATAGATCTCAAGTTTAAAATCGTCGTCGTTGTTCATTGGTCGTTCATTCCAACGTATTGTATTGGAAATCGGCAGGATGTAAACAAAATCAGTGGAATAGGATTATGTACAGCTTAAAAAAAACTAGCACCATGTGGGTCGCCACAAAGATTATAACCTAGATCAAAATGTATGCCAAATATGGTTTTACCATGTAATTACAACATCATACAACTCATACATCATCTGCGTGGAATTGCGTGCTCATAATGTCGTCCTCTCGTGCGTCGGTACCAGACTTCGTTCTTTACGGGAAGCCATGATGTAACTGGAATACTGCGGCGTAAAACAACAAGCAACATGTTTCACAGAGATTGTAGTTTCAGCTTGGGAAGGGCAAAGATGATATCCCAAATTCAGATTGAAGTCAGTTTGGTAAAAGCTGCGAAATCCGTTGCTGTTCATCTTGACATTTTAAAGTTTTACTTACCCAGTCTATTTACCTGGGCCAATTCAGCACCATCACTTCAAATCGGAAATGACGTCATCACCTCATTGCCCCTATCCCTAACTTAGCACAGAATTTCTTTCGCTCATGTGATTAGTTTCATTGGAGGGTTGATTTTAGCGTATTTCTGACAAGAAGACACAGGGTATCACTATAATCAGTTACAATAGAATGAGACTATTATACCATGTATAGGATTCAAAGCTCATGGATCTTGAAAAATGTTCAATAACTTTGTGTTCAAACTTTGTACTGAGCTAAATGTCTCAGTGAGAACCATATTATAGCGACTGTCGACGAATACCATTGCTAAAAGTCAGTGAGGTCGAGCTCTCGAGGTGTTCCAATCAGACTGACGCATGTTATTCTGTAGCTACTATGGTTATTATTCAACATTCTTTAATGAAACTCGGAATATTTATCAACCACGCCCATTTTTAATTTGGGCATGGCAAACTGTTGGACATGGCAAAACTTAAATTCCACAGGCGGCACACCCCTCACTTATCATGCTCATTGCAATCCAGATTATTGAACTACGATAAACGCCTAAACACCATTATCAAGTTACAATCTGAGGCTTTCAAAATACATGTAGATGCTATTTACGCTCAATTTCGGTATGTTTTAACCATATTATATCCTGTTGCCATTATAAACTAATCCATGTGAGTATAACTTTTCTTATAAAAATATATCTAAGTGTTTAAACGTCCTTAATGCCTGGAGTGATCAGGTCTGACATGGGCGTAGACCTATGCATGTTACACATTTCAAAGAAACGCAATCGCACATATGTAGTAAAATAAGAGAAGAGTTACATTTTGAGCACCGATCTGTCTTACGCCTGTGGTAAGCCTGTGTTTACGTAAGATACAATGGTCGTTGTGCTACGATCTTCTCAAGCGGGGCGGTGGGGTGGCCTAATGGTTAAAGCGGTCGCTCGTCACGCTGAAGATCCGGGTTCGATTTCTCACATGGGTAAAATGCGTGAAGCCCATTTCTGGTGTCCCCTCCGTGGAATTGCTGGAATATGGCTAAAAGCGGTGCAAAACCATACTCACTCACTCACTCACTCGCGATCTCTTCCTGCAACTCGTAACTGGGCAATTGGAATACGATGGCATGTGTCAACCTAGTCAGTGAGCCTGACAACCCGATCGCGTTAGTCGCCTCTTACGACAAGCACGACAAGCACGACCAATTCTACCCCGGATCTTCACGGGTTCATTGCCCTGTGAGTGACCGTATCTGTGCAGCAAAGAAAGTCTAAAAATCCGTCTTGTTCTTATATCGAAATTCAATTCTTCTTCAACATTTAACATTTTATTTCTGTAGTCTTCATATATAGACTCTCTCAGTTCGCGGCTCACAGAAACGTTCCGAGCTAAGTAAACCATGCAAGGCGTTTAATTTATAATGATTCAATAATCAGAACATTGATGAAGTTTAGTATGTATCGAATGACTTCAAAAATCCACAATCTTATTAGAAACCTCCTCGCGAACAACAACTACCAAATATTTTAAATAACATTAATCTCGAAAGTAAAAGGTAAAGTAATTTTAACTGCATTTTACGTGATAACTGAATGAGACGGATTGAGCATGGATTATAGTGCAAGCTAACACGTGTAGCACTTTGGAGAAATCTACGGGTAACTGGTGGCAAACCTACAGTCGTAACCACGACAAATCTAGGATTGGAAGAATACATAGTCAAAGGATAATGGCACTCCTAAGGCACGCAACACTGCACAGCGAATTATGCCATTCGTGACCAACTCTAGTTATTCCGGGACAAGCCGAATAGCCACTCGTGCCCCTCTGGAAGGATTTCATATTGGCGCATGCACATTAGAACTACTTTAAACAAGAACGATAACTCAATTCCTGTTTGATTCCAATGGTACTTAATATCACCGAAGCACTCGTACATTGTATTGCTGTTTTTGTTTTTATTCATTTATTTTAAAGAATTAAACCTCTTTGAGGCCTTTTGGATAAGAAAGTGTAATCCCAAATATAACATATGTTACTCTTTGAGGTTATTTGTTAAATTTGAGAAATATTTGTTAAAGACATAATTATGCTAATGTAATTATAGGTTACGGAAAGGGGCGAGTGGTGACGAGTGCGAATTTTGCCCCTAATAGGTAACCATGCCATATATGTCTCCGGCAAAGAGGATTGAAAACCCTGACACGATATGATAACGTGGATAGCTACCTCGAATATTTACCCCATCAACGTTCCCCGAAAAACAATATATGTTGCACAATATTAATCTGAGCCTCCTTACGACAATCGTGGTTCCGCTGAGGAATGGCATATCCCATTAAGTCTCCAGATTGAAGACCATGCGTTCATCGAGACGAAATAGACAGTGTTTACAGCGGTACATCCTGATGTTGAGGACGCACGTTTAGGATTTGTGATGGTGATGCCTTGGTGTCTTGACATCCGTGTTGTGCTGTTACTGTCGTCGGAGAATGATTGTTTCCGCCGTGAGCTGTTATTCACCACTGCGATAGACTGATGACGCGATGTCATGAAATTAGTTCCTGAACAATATTCGTCTTGGTTTCTCGGAGACGTAACATAGTGTTGCGTCGTCTTCAAAACAAGCCATAGGTACATCAACTAATATAACGTTATGTTAGAAGTGCATTGCGTAAGAGTCATGAGATCAAATTATGTTGGCCTTGGATACCATTAACGATTACGGGGGATACCGTTAACGATTACGGGGTATAGTGACAAATAATCGGTGTGAGTGAGTGAGTTGGGTTTTACGCCGCTTTTAGCAATAGTGCAGCAACATCATGGCGGGGGTCACCAGAAATGGGCTTCACACATTGTACCCATGTGGGGAATCGAACCCGGGTCTTCGGGATGACGAGCGAACGCTTTAACCACTAGGCTACCCCACCGCCCCTATTGGGATCCGGACATGCGGTTGACATTATTTAATTCTTAAGATTCGAACTCTAAATATTTATGTCGAATAACAGATAGTCTTGGATGACCAAGAATATTCCCAATCTTCCCTTCAATAAAGGGCGGACGAATATAACATGTCAAATTTCAGATGTCTTGTGAAACCTTTGATTGCTGACCGTGTCATCTGTACGTGTATCTAGCAAGGGAATGGGTCATCCAGGTGATTACATGACATTACCTTTGTGCATGTCAGAGGTACACGACATGACATGACAAAATATGCAGTTTAGTAATCCATGCAAGACATAAAGAAACCTGTTAATGTCATTCTTAGATCTGAAATAAATTCGCTGTCTATTTATGCACACGAAACACTTTATATATGTCTGAGTTTGCCCTTATATGGAGATGACCAAGTATAGAGAAATGTCACATTAACACAGACATCATTAAAACGTTGAAATACGATATGATGCTTGGCGCATATTTAGGATCTGGATTTGCCGCGTACTAAATGTGTTATTATTGTTGCTGTTGTTCATACTACTACTACTACTACTACTACTACTACTACTACTACTACTACTACTACTACCACTACTACTACTACTACTACCACTACTACTACTACTACTACTGCTACTACTACTGCTACTACTACTACACTTCTACTACTACTACTACTACTACTGCTACACTACTACTACTACTACTACTACTACTACTACTACTACTACTACTACTAGTAGTAGTAGGAGCATAGAGAAAGTCCAGTGAATGACGTTAGTTTGTGTCAGTATATTCACCATCACTGGATTGTCTGGTTCAGTTTATTTACTGACCGACATATAGCTGGACTATTGGTGAGTGCGGCGTAAAACTAAACTCACTCACTCACCACTGGCGGTCAATGGCAAAACAGAACCGGACTATCACCACAAGTTAAATCAAAAACTGATTCAGTGACTGATGTCAATAGGTTGAAGTAGGACACATATCACGTTTCCCAGGAGTACTAAACAAATTTACATAATTATATGCATGTGACCTGAGGTCAGACGATGAGACATGCTTTGGATCAGAAGTAGCGGAAGTGTGTGTCGAGATATAGACTTTGATAACCTATATGACCTGATCTCCGACCTTGTGCTTGTATTCCACCATTGTACATGTGGAGTGAGTTGGGTGAGTGAGTGAGTGAGTGCCCACCGTCAGTTAAGGGACATATCACACATACATCATTGTTTGAAGTACCTTAACCCAGGGGTGGTTTTGTATTCCAGTGGTTAAAGCGTCCACTTGTCACTCCAGACCAAAGTTCGATCCCACACATGGGTCCAATGTGTGAAGCCGATTTCTGGTGTAGTATGTAGTAATGATTTATCGCGGCATAGAATTATACTCACTTACTTAGACTAGTTTATATATTATGACGGAGGATTATAAAATAATGTATTTTTCAGTGTGCACCCCTGTGTTGTTGTACTTCATTTGGGGGACGCCGTACACCCACGGCTTCTACTGTGACGACATCTCGATCCGCCTCCCCTACAAGAGCAACACCATCTCCACTCCGGTACTCCTCACTGTGGGGTTAGGGCTGCCTTTATTCACGGTATGTATTTAACGGGACATCACCGCCGAAGCAGGTTGCTGATCATATGTTTCAGTGGAACGTTTGATCTTGAAATTATTCCAGTTGGTCTTTTTACCAGAGTCATTTTCGGCAAAAATATCATAATGGTAAAAAATGTGCCACCGATTCATTCCTATTACTATGGTAAATCTTCCTTGCCGTGACAGATTACCGACTAAATGTTATATAATAATAAGAATAGGGTGGTCCTCATCGTTTTGTAGTTTATATTAGGAAACCAGGCTCAATTCTATATTGCCCTTTTCTTGTCTTCATGAGGCAAGATGTTTACCGCTTTAGTGAAATCCACTATCATAAATAGTATAAAAATATCAAGGATCAGAATATTAAGATTGGTTGGTCGTCCCCACGTACAGAATGAGAGATTATTGTGTTAATTAGTGAACGAGGGACGTGAGTTGGATATAAATCCCCATTAACATGATTTGTGTTACCATGTGTCTGTTCATATATCTTTTGAAATCCTCCACTGGCAACCGTTAAAGAGTTTGGACTTAACAAAGATCACAAACTATAAGTAGTATTCACTACTAAATTACTCCATTTTGAACAGTGCTATAACAGGCATCTTTCGTTGCAATTCGTGAAGACTTACGTCCCCTGATTTTTGGTTTACCAGCACCATGTCTGTTCCGCCAAAATGGTAAATCTCAAAGACCGGCATCACTTCGGGCTTCCATCGAGCCGACATGCCATGTTTTGTTTGTTTGTTGTTTACGCCGCACTCAGCAATATTCCAGCTATATGGCGGCGGTCTGTAAATAATCGAGTCTTGACCACACAGTGCATTGAAGAAGAGCATGAGCATCGATCTACGCAACTGGGATGCGATGACATGTGTCAACCAAGTCAGCGAGTCTGACCACCCGATCCCGTTAGTCGCCTCTTACGACAATCCTGGGTTGCAGAAGATCAATTCTAACCCGGATCTTCATGTGTTCATAATAAGGTGAATTTGGGATCCGAACCGACGATCGGTGAGGCGGCAAAGAGATGTACCTCTTCACAGCCAATTGGAATGCCTTCATCAATGTCTTTGTCACACTTACCATTGGGGTAAGGTGAGCAATTGTTATCGTTTTTGGTGCCACCACTCTATTCAGATGCACTGTATATTATGCTTATAGTTCTTCATAACCATACGGTAAGGACATCTTCTTATACCATTTCCATCATCTCCAGCTGTTTCTCACGGAGATCCTCAGGGTTAGCGTGGGCAGTGACGAGACCTTTAAGTCTCAGAACATCGAACTGATGATGGCGGTCAAAGGGTTTGGAATGTTCTTGTTCGGGACGATGGTCAACAAAGTGTTTACGGAGATCACCAAATACTCCGTCGGAAGACTCAGACCCAACTTCATCGACGTCTGCAGGCCGGACTTCACCAGCATCAACTGTAGTCAAGGGTGAGTGAGTGGGTCATGTGATCGTCACAGAATGTACAGTTGTTGTTTAATGCCGCAACAAGCAATGTTTCAGTTGTATGACGGAGTCTGAGTCCCGATCTACAGAGCGTTCGTAAATTTACGACCTGTTGTAACTCATAACTTTATCATAGGCTTACAAATGCCGTAGCGCTACGAACGCATTGGGGGTCTGGGGGTCCTTTCACGAAATAACCTTTACTAAGGTTAACCTTAACTCCCATTCTTTAACACTGCACTAAGGTTACCTTAGTGACTTACGATCACCTTAGTGCTTTGTGAAAGGAGGCCCTGGACCCTGGGCCAGTAAAAACAGTTTCATCTTAAGCATTGGCCTATATTCGTCGTCCCCACGTACAGAATGAGAGATTATTGTGTTAATTAGTGAACGAGGGACGTGAGTTGGATATAAATCCCCATTAACATTATTTGTGTTACCATGTGTCTGTTCATATATCTTTTGAAATCCTCCACTGGCAACCGTTAAAGAGTTTAGACTTTGGTGAAACAAAGATTACAAACTATAAGTAGTTTTCACTACTAACTTACTCCCATTTTGAACCGTGCTATAACAGGCATCTTTTCGTGCAATTCGTGAAGACTTACGTCCCCTGATTTTTGGTTTACCAGCACCATGTCTGAACCGCCAAAATGGTAAATCTCAAAGACCGGCATCACTTCGGGCTTCCATCCCACATCAAGTCAACATGCCGTGTTTTGTTTGTTGTTTGACGCCACACTCAGCAATATTCCAGTTATGTGACGGCGGTCTGTAAATAATGGAGTCTGGACCAGACAATCCAGTGATCAACATCATGAACAATTGAACGCCGCACTCAGCAATATTCCAGCTATATGGCGGCGGTCTGTAAATAATCGAGTCTGGACCACACAGTGCACTGAAGAAGAGCATGAGCATCGATCTACGTAACAGGGATACGATGACATGTGTCAACCAAATTAGCGAGCCTGACCACTCGAACCTGTTAATAGCCTCTTACAAGCATGAGTTGCTGAAGACCAATTTTAACCCGGATCTTCTCGGGTCCGACATGTCGTGATATGACCGAATTAATGCTCAAAGTGATGTTAAACTCCGCTCACTCACTCAATTATAAGGGGTTATTTGGGGTTTCTTAATTCTAGCATACAAGGTATGCCTACTCGTAACGTATTTTGTATACAATTTGTGAAGCCCAATTATGTTGTCCCCACCGTGACGTTGCTGGAATATTACAAAAAGCGGCGTAAAACTAAACTCACTCACTCGTAACGTCTGTAACGTCCACCTTACCTTGCAGCTACATCACAGAATACACTTGCACGACAACGGAACACGACGCACGTGAAATCCGAGACAGCAGGCTGTCATTTCCTTCCGGCCATGCGTCGTTTGGTGTCTTCTGCGCTGTCTATGCAGTTGTAAGTACATAAATAATTACTATCGCCAACATGGCTGACACTTATTGCTTGTCTGGTACACCCAGGAACTACCGTGGCAAGGAAAATAACCCATATCATTCTTGGAAACGTGATTGCATGCACGATTGGGGAAGAATTACTTTATGCCAATTCCAGCATATTCTCCGGATCTTTCAGGCGTATAGACTAGTGTGACGCCAGGCTGGATTATCTGGGACGTGTTTGGAACAGGCAAACTAGAGCAGTTTAGACAATAATAAACGTATGTTATTTAGGATTGCACTTCCGGGTTCGATTCTCCTCGTGGATACAATGTGTGCAGCCCATTTCCGGTGTCCCACTCACTCATGATTCAAGATGTTGTCTTGCAACTTTAGAACTATTTCAGGAAATCGTATAGGATACATAGGTACAATGAGTCCCAGGTTGAAAAAAGTATAAAAATCAGCACTCCATAGGAATATTAACAGACTGATTATATTGAAGGTTCAGTGGGTCAAATAATTATGGGGAGTAAAAAAATACCTGAAAAAAATAACACAAGCATGTTGAGGGAGTCGCGCATAGGACGTGTCACGTCTCCTTAATGGTGGCCGTTTCCTCAACCCCCATGTTCTGCTAACCGCAACCCCCTCCGTTCGCCCCGTTATAGGAAGGACAGGGTCGTTGTTACACAATTAGTTCTATACTTCCGTTTCCGGTTCAGCAAATGACTCGTGACGTAACGTATTCTGTCAACTGGGAACAATGTGTCAAACATGAGTTTTGATTCGGCGGTGTCTTGAAGCAAAATCAACTGCCAAGCAAAATAAACAAGCCTAAGCCTCTCGTCCTATGGGAGATTGCCATTCAGTCATGTGCTATACCCGAGTTTGGGACGATGTTGAAAATGGTTTCCTTGCGAAATGTAAGATTCGGCTCTTCTAAAACAACAAAACTTAAGATAGTACCACTTATTTTTGTCACCACCGTGATAGCGTCAATAGTATTCAGTTTAACACAGCACTCATCAATATTCCAGCTTTATGGCGACGGTCTGTAAATAATCAAGTCTGGAC
Source organism: Haliotis rubra (assembly GCF_003918875.1). Classification (NCBI taxonomy): domain Eukaryota; kingdom Metazoa; phylum Mollusca; class Gastropoda; order Lepetellida; family Haliotidae; genus Haliotis; species Haliotis rubra. Next base: position 2,107,949 of record NW_025767468.1, on the reverse strand, counting down.
CAGACAATCCAGTGATCAACAGGATGGGCATCGTTCTACGCAATTGGGATACGATGACAAATGTCAACCAAGTCAGTGAGCCTGATCATCGATCCCGTTTGTCGCCTGTTATGACAAGCATTGGTTGATGACCAATTCTGACCGGGATCTTCTCGGGTGTCAATAGTGAAGCTTCACGAGTATCCTCTCAAGCTGAGATCCACGGCACCTCATACATCCATGACACCTCGTATGCGAGGTTGAGGCTAGAAGGTTGATCGGATGGTCAGGCTCTGTGACGTAGTTGATTGCATGTCATCAGAGTTGCGTGTATGAAATGTTGCCAAACCGAAACATGAGTCTCATGAACCAATTCACACAATGACTTACTTTTCTCGTCTGAAAGTGAAAAGAGACACTACAAACAACTATGATTACACCGAAATTCCAATGCATTGATTCATAAGAAAATGGTATTTACAAATTAATTTTAATTCTAAACTTTAAAACTATCGTAATTCTATATTTTATGGCGAGGTTTAGGCCATTAGACGTCACAGACTGCCCCTGTTTGATGAGGTCGTGATTCACAATTCATCTGGCTCACTGGTTAAACCTGTTATGTGTTCTTTGCGCTTATTAAGTGTATGTTTATAACGTACAATGTGATTGATATAATATCAAGCCAAACTTTTCTAGCGGCCGTGCCTCGTTTTGAGATTTCCACGATTTCCAGATTTCCGTTTGTCAGAGCACGCTGCACGACGTGTTTGCAAGGATTAGGAGCGTAGTGTTGCAATATACAAGTGATTAGATGTATCAAATAATACTGATTAATATTTATATTTCCAGTTGAATGGGTTGGTCTCAAAATTATGGATTGGTTATTGTACTAAGTTTCGCAATAGGACGGAACCCAGTCAGCAGGAAACGAGACTGTTGTGTAATCAATGTTTTGACTTGCGCGTGTTAGTCTGTTTGCTCAACTTACACACCTAGAATAATAACCTTGCGCAGACATATGCAATGAAACCGCCTTACTTAAACACCGTGAATGTCATATGGGCATAAAATTAATTATCTGTGCAGAATCTAAACGATTCTACACGGTCACAGGGCCAATGATCACTTGATAAAAACGTATAATATTCGGTAGCCCCGAAGACTTCGATTTGATAAGGTTTCTCTTTTTCTTTAATGGTTTGAGCCAAATATCACGACTGACAGAACAACGTGCACTGTCAAAGCTATAAGCCTGAATGCAGAGATGTGTAGTCAGGTCAGGAGTGGTGGTGGTAAAAGTTATCTCCCTTAGACGGAAACACCACGGCGTTGAATAAGTTGAAAGACGGCTACCAGCCCAGTCAAAGTAAATAGGAAAATATCAACGCCTCACAAACCTGACATAAAAATCCACTTATTCCAAATTTGGTTAAGGTACATACATTATACAGATAAAAGTAGTGCCACTGTGTTAAAATATAGATTTCACATGATAAATGTATATATGGCAGCGGTATGTTAATAACAATTTAAATATGTCTCAAAGACTACTGAAATTACATTTTAAATTTTTATACATTTTACTTTATTAATATGTTTCACCATTTTGACCCTTTGCTAGAACTGTAAGCAGAAGTATTTGTGCCAGAGTTTTGTATGGCCTTTCCATGGGCCATCGGCGTTTACTACAATATTCCTACTTTTTCGTGGACTAAGCAGAAATGTATTTATTGATTAGTAGTTTAATTGTATATCTTTGTTTCAGTTCTACATGCAAGAGCGATTACAAGTGACATCATCCTACCTCCTAAAACCAACCATCCAATCAGCCCTGCTGTTACTCTCAGCTTGGTGCTGCCTCACCAGGGTAACGGATCACAAACATTTTCCGTCTGACGTCATCGCGGGGTGCGTGTTGGGCATCGTAACAGCGTGGCTCACGGTGAGTTGTCGCCCCTTGAGGGTTTGAGACGAGGTCTCGGTTTGGGGTCGGGGAGCAACCGCGGAGACGTCGGTTGTCGTGTGGCGAGGCTTTAGAAAGGGCTAACCTCGTGAAGACTGAAAATAGATGCTATCAATGTTGAGGATACAGCGATTGTAGGCCTTCGCTCGCTTTCTATCACTTTTGGTTTTATTTGTTTTGTAATCCCAAAATGGTAACTACGCGTGCAGCCCCTTCTTAGTGTCCCCAGTGGCAATGGGGTAGCCTAGTGGTTAAAGCGTTCGCTCGCCACGCCGAAGACCCGGGTTCGATTCCCCACATGGGTACTATGTGTGAAGCCCATTTCTGGTGTCCCCCGCCGCGATATTGGTGGAATATCGCTAAAAGCGGCGTAAAACTAAACTCACTCACTCTTAGTGTCCCCGAAATTGGACACGCTGCACAAAACCCCCAAAACGCCCAAAGTGGTTTCGTACGCGACGCCAACTAGCTGCACTTGGTGGTCAGGTTCAAAAAGGTCACCAACGAAGGTCTGGTGACTGCTGTGGTCCCTGCAGGAGGCACCGTTATCTACTGAGCCAACGCCATGGACACAGTGTGAACGCTGTGTAGGTGGTGACGGTGCGGATGGCGACGTCTTGTTGCTGCTGTTGATGTTCACAGCTGGGGTCAACGATTACGACGCGTTTGCTGTGGGGAGTATTGTACTGTGTAGCTGTGAACGCCGTGACTTCAGTGGAGATGTCAGACGTTGACCCAGTCGCGTTTGTCACCGAATGGTCACAGATGTCGTTGACCGCGCACGCTGGGTTGTGGGCCGTGCAGGAAGGTGGGGGGTGGTAGTGGGCTTCGCAGGTGGTTTAGGCGGTGCAGCCTTAACCCTATTTTGGGGCGGTTCAATGCGGTAGGAGCTTAATATAAAGTGGCCTTTGGGTTTTGTATTTATCATTAAACCAAATCTTGAAATATCATTTTTGCAACTAATGTGTCACATTATCCAGACATTAAGACCAAATTTTTGTGGGTGTTAATTTTTCTTATAAATAATTATTTATCAATTATTCTTAAACAATATTATCAAGGAGGAACTATTATACGTTCGACTGGTTATTGAACTGTTATTGTAATGAAACACCACTGAACTTTCCAACTATTTGCAGTCCATTAATTAATAAATAGGGGGCGTGGGTGGGCCAGGGCTGTGCATAGTTGCGTCCCTTTGGCATGCCCCATAGTTCGTCCCTACTATATATTGGGTTTATTAGCATCATAGTGGTAAACATCAGAAGCCCGCATTGCTTTTGGCTTTCATCTAACATTGACTGGAATAGAACTCAAAGTGTCGTTAAACCTAGCTCACGCACTTGGTAGTCACCATTTATTCCTCTTAAATTGAAAAGGAGCACCAGTGAGATGAACTGAACTTTAGGGAATATACACTTGCTTCATATGGGGATAGTATTGCAGAACTGGCGGCCATCTTGGATTTTGGAAGTAATCCTATTTGCTACATAGCATCAACAATATCTTAATTAACACTCTGAGAAACAAAAATAGTGTAATATAAATGGCGGCCATCTTGAAAAATGGCGGTAATCTCTGAATTTTGAGTGGCCAACGTTATTTTTTCAGTAAGTGTACCAAAGCGAATTTTGTTGCTTGTATCACAAAGTGAACGATTTTTCCATTATTTACCCTACTATGCAGAAGGGGCAGACAGAAGGCAAATGCGGTTCAGGGGACAGACTAGAGTCCAATACCCCCAGCTGTCTGCAGAATACAATGTAGGGCACATACAAAGAACTCGACGTAACACTGACCGGGGTCCCACTTCACTGAAAACATTAATGAGATTCTATAGCATTGCTGACATATTTTACCCTAAAACATACAGATGTTGTCTCTGCCGACAATGTTAATATGGGGCTTTTATCCAGAGAATAATCCTCGTAATGCCCTAGCTTATCCTACACCATTAAATGCTTACATGATACTCTTATAGATGGCGGGATGATCAGGAACAGTCAGGTGATCTCAGTTACACGATACTGGCTAACGGACTCTCTTTGGGTGACTGGGGGAGTCAGGGGCACTTAATATTTGTTTAGAAAGCCAGATGAGTAATGCTGAATATCATTTCTTTGCTTGTTTGTCCATTGCATGCAAATATCAGAAAAGAATACATAAAGAAATATTTCTACTTGAACCCCCGAATAGACAAATTCTATACCCTCATGGCATCCCAAAATCAAACAGCCACAAAATACCTTGCAATGTATTTATACAATGCCATGAATATGAGATCCTCTGCATTACAGATGTGATATTATTTACTATATATTCATTTATATTGCACCCTCTGCTACTGTATGTTAACTGTACTATAGGCCTACGGGCTCTTCAGTACTGTAAATAAAGATTGATTGATTGATTGAGTAATGCTCCATTTCGGGTGAAAATCGAAGTCTCGAATAAGTAAATTAATTTCGTTATAAATTTATTTCACTCTATACCAGGGCCTCCTTTCACGAAGCACTAAGGTGATCGTAAGTCACTAAGGTAACCTTAGTGCAATGTTAAAGAATGGGAGTTAAGGTTAACCTTAGTAAAGGTTGCTTCTTGAAAGGAGCACCAGGACCCTGTGTATGCGCCAAGGTCAGTTGTTTCATTCTTGACGCATCCATTCATTTCCTGAATTAGATTCGTTCTTCATCGAAATAATGGATGATTCTGGTGCTTTGTCTGATACCTTCTTCATTACCTAACCCAGTCAGCCATTAAGTGCAATGACTTCAAAGTCTGAATCAACGCAGCTGTTTCTTTACTCTAATAGAAACATTACGATCTCTCCCTAAACTATGATTTCCGTCTTTGTTTGACACTATTTGCCAGGGACGGTGGGGTAGTGGTTGGAGCGTTCGCTCGTCACGTCGGTTCGATTCCACACATGTGTACTATGTGAGAAGCCCATTTCTGGTGTCCCCCGTCGTGATACTGGTGGAATATTGCTAAAAGCGGCGTAAAACCATATTCACTCCTTGTTTTCAACGTTGCAGTTCTACAAGGTGGCGCTGGATGTGCTGCAGACACAGCAGAGAGGGGAGGTGGAGAGAGCGTACTCTGTCAACTCGGAAACTGAGCCGGCCACCCCAGCTCCCTTACTGAGGAACTCTAAGGACCACTCCTGCACTGTCTACCTGAACAATCCCATCCACGGGACAGACAGGACTGTTAGTTAGAAGAACTATCACACAGCAAGACGATAATACTCAGGCGATTTCTCGAACACAATTTTAATTTAACCTTATGGCCTTCACCATTTGTTCGTAAAGTATCGAAATATACCGCTCAAAGGAAGTAAGGATAACCCTATTCCTTGATATCAATGTCATTTGTCTTCCATGATTGATCATGAAGGTGTCGTTAACTTCTTTTGAGTAGAATATAAGACCAACTGCCTCTTGTATACCTCAGTGTGGAGATATGTATTAGGGTACACAGCAAATGTTCTAGGAATTGTTTAAGGAGTTCTCCCTTGAATTACTGGATCTGCTGTTCATGGAATCGAACCCCAGATTGGTATCGTTGGTTTGTGGGTAAGATGTTAACCTGTACGACGTGCACCACTGTGGGCTTTCCACTCAAGCAGATAAACTGAAGTCGAACTCATTTATCTGAAAGCTTTATGAAAATTCGAGAATACCGAATTTTTAATGGGATACAGGTAAATGAGGTGCTCCCTGATACTCGGGATGCCTGCGAATTTCATGTAAGTCTTGATAAATAGTGCGAATGTCTATTTTCAATGTTTAAGATATCATGAGGTATCGTTTTAGGTACCATTCATATTTTATGGCTGGGTGGGGTGGGATGGGGGTGTTTGATGATGATTTTAAGTGGGGTGGGGGTGTCACCCATTTTGTTCTTGGGAGCTTGTTGTTGGGGGGTCAGCAATTTTGTACATAAAAATATGTTTAAAATTATGCTTAGAAATTATGGGAAAGGGAGGGGGGTCATTGATTTTGTACAAATCGACATGCAGGGGGGTCACTTATTTTGTACATAAATTTTAGGGTGGGGGGGGGGTCATCCACATTGTACATGCTTCTCCAAAAAAGTCATCAACCATCAAACCCACACACACACACACACACACCCCCCACCCTAGCCATAAATTATGAACGGTCCCTTATCTGCTATATTTATACACCTTAGTGTGTTCGTCTTCCAAATACATTAATCCTAACTCTGGAATAGGCAGCATTTTGTATCCATGGTTACGACAAAATCTTTTAGAGACTATTTATTATGATGCTTAGAATAGGGCTTCGTGTTCAGTATGTATAGTATACTTTTGCCAAAGATAATGTAAATACCATTGTATCACCGCAGCACGTGCAACATATGTTACAGCTATGCTTCATCAGGGCCAATGAGCAAAACATGGTTACACAAAACATGTATTTCTAATGCAATACAACGTGACCATAAGTTTCTCGCTTTTGGTCCAAGTCCTAGAATTTCATTATATGAGAAGCTTTTTGAATAATTCATTTTGGACATATACTTAGACAATGTGTATATGTTGTATTTGTTTTGTATTTTTATATAATCAAATGTAGATTCTAGTAGCTAGGAGCTCTGTCAATAAGTCACTCAAACGATCCAGGAAGTATTGGTGAACATGTTAAGATTTAGACTCAAAGGAATTTATTTGTGCTTGCCGAATAACCGGGTCATTCGATCGACAGTAAATATATTTTTGTGGACCGACTATTTCATATCCTTCTGGCCTAGGATTTCACAACAACGTTTGTTTCACTGCGTGTATGAAAGGACAAAAAGATTTATCATGGGTTTTTTATTAGGTCACAAAACATGTAATATTTTGAAGATAAACATGAGGCAATCTGTTTCTGGGACAAATGATTTAGCAACAATATGAAGTCCTAGCCTCTCCCAAGAATATGAACTGTTCATTCGGTAATTCGAATTGAGATTTGGTTTTATTGATAATCGAGGATAGGTATTTAACATTAGTGGTAACTGTTTCACTTGTAGTGAATTTACTGTACATATCAGCAACTGTTTTATACATTTCTGGCATATGAATTAATTGTGAAACTTATCTTTATTTTTAACATTGAGTCATATTTTTGTAAAGTTAATGTTCCCGTGCTTCTGCTGGGTAAGTAGATCTGACACCATGTACAGTGTGTAATAAAATGTTTTTAAAAAATCAGAAATGACTGTAGTTACTTGTCATTAAAACGGGATGATCCAGTGTTGATTTTTATTATGCACATTATTGACTGGGAACTGTACCTGCTTTATGTCCTTAATACGAACGCCAGGCACGGTAACAACATTACGTCTTTTGGCTTGATGCCAGGGAACCGAACCACTGACCTTCCGCTCTCATCTGTCGAGTGAGTGAGTGAGTGAGTATGGTTTTATGCCGCTTTTAGCAATATTCAAGCAACATCACGGCTGGGAAACTAAGAATGGTTTCACATATTGTATCCGTGCGGGGATTCGAACCCGGGCCTTCGCCGTGACGAGCGGACACTATAACCATTAGGCTATCTAACCGCCCTAGTTCTGTCTGAGGAGTGAGCAACATACCACACATTTTACGAATACACAAAGTCATTCAAGTCCTCGAGTCTGATTGCCAGATCAATTTGGGACTAGGGACGCGATATTCCAGCCCATTAATATACCTTTATTCACACAGTGAAATCACCCCAAAAGTAGGGACTCGAGAAGATCCGGGCTAGAATTGATCTTCAGCAACCCATGCTTGTAACAGATGACTAACGGGATCGGGTGGTCAGGCTCGCTGACCTGGTTGCCACATGTCATCGTATCCAAATTTGCGTAGATCGATGTTCATGCTGTTGATCCCTGGATTGTCTTGTCCAGACTCGATTATTTACAGACCGCCGCCATAAAGCTGGAATATTGCTGGATGCGGCGTAAAACTAAACTCACTCACTCACCCATAGTAAGTATCTACTCAACTTAGTTTTTACTCTTGCCATCTCAAGCCTCCTTTTTCCGCTAAAAGTGAACCATCGCACATATCGACAGTGAAATCAGAACGTTTTACAAAATGTGCGACCGGGTTGCAAAAACGAGGTTTGCTCTGAAATTATTTCCAAACTTAAGGGAAAACAAATATTCTCGAAGCGTAAACGTTTTCAACTCGCCCAGGTACTTTTATACATTTGAGTGCAAATTATTTTTTTAATCAACTCGAACGATTGAACGCCTATAGCAGCAACTGAGATGCATTGCTATTTTTAGAGGACCCGTGCTGAGCGTTTCATGTTACCGCCATGGGCAGTGGCAATGTTTTACAATGTGGTCTGTATTTTTCTTAAAACACAGTATATTCCTAACCCTGTTTAAATCTATACAACTGTTTCATCAGATAATACGACCCGATCGCGTTAAAGCATTTCAACATAATTAAAACTCGAAGACAAATTGGTTCGATTTGGCTTTGGGCGGAAAAGCCAAAGTAGGTAAGAACATTATACGAATGGATCACTGAATATCAGAGGTTATACCGGGTGTTCAAGAAAATGGTAAGCTATCATTCCCTATCGGTAAAATGTGATTTCAAATATCAAAAACAATTATTTCCTCCATTTTCTTTAGACATTGTATAAATGTATTTAAAATTCGATGTTTTTATACTAACTGGTAAGGCCGATTCCCACATACGTTCAAAGTCTTTATTGCCGACAACTACAGCAGCCATTATTGACATAGGGGGGCGGTAGGGTAGCCTAGCGGTTAAAGTGTTCGATAGTCACTCCGAAAACCCGGGTTCGATTCTCCATATGTGTACAATATCCCATGCCGCAATATTGCTAGAATATTGCTGAAACCGGCGCAAAACTAAATTCACTCACTCATTAGTCAAATCAATAGAAAGCCGAATAAACAGAAAACAGAAGGTTGAGCAATTCTGATTCCATAATTTGTATTTAGACATTGCATTGTCATGTATTGTCAGTTTAGGCTGTATATTCGGTACCATCCTCCTCTCTCGATCGATCCCCTGTACGCACCAATTTCGTCACGTGAAGCCGTCTTCCGGTTAACCTGATACGACGTCAAAGTGACATGGCTGTCACGTGACAGTTGAGCACGATACACCGAAATTACAAGTTCGTTTGGTATGTCGATACTGAACACAATGTCACCGTCAATAAAACTGAAATCTGAAAGAGAAAAAAATTAATGTCAACGTTAATCAAATACTAGTATTTAATTCCATCAATCTCACGAATAAACTCAGACCTAATCATAAGAATGCAGCTAAAATAATATTAAGGCCACTTACATAGCGCTGAACTTCACGCCGCAAGGGCATGCTCTAAGCTCATATATTATTATCCCGGATAACCCAAGCAGCAGCTGGAAGGTTAGTAGTCATATGGCTTATCCCACCGGGTACCCATTTTCTGCTGGGTGAACAGAGGCATTTTTTAAGAAACTCACTTGCCGAAGGTGAGACCACATGTGTTACGCGTACTTCGTTGTATACTCTAGCTCCGTTGACTACCTATCTTTCTTTCATTCATTCATTCATTCATTCATTCCTGTTGTTGTTGACACACGTCAAATCCCGAAGCACTGATCACAAACAAAATCACCTTCGATAATATCATATTATAGTATTCATTTATTGTTCATCTCAAACCTTCAATCCTGCCAACCACGTAATAAAATTGGTCATCCGGGGATTTTCCGTCTATGTTGAAAGAGAAAGTCGCCTCCCCTCCCGACAACAAGGTGGCGCTTACGTCGTCGTACGTGTAGAGCGGCGTCTTCGTTTGGTTGGTGGTAACGAAGGCGATCTCACTACAGAGGAATATTTCAAAACGCATAATTTATGCAGGTCTAGAGAATAGATTGTTTTACTTGGTTTATATTCAGGTTACGTCGCTATGGCCTGTAAGTATTCGAGTCCAGTGATCGATATTGTGAACAGCACTCCAAGTATCGGGGTACGATGACGCCCAAACAAACAGGTCACCGAGCCTGGCCTATCTATCCAAAATGCTGGGGCCAGTTCATTCCTTGGTCAACCCCAGCAATATCACGACGGGGGACACCAGAAATGGACTTCACACATTGTACCCATGTGCAGAATCGAACCCGGATCTTCGGCGTGATGTGCAAACGCTTTAACCACTAGGACACACACACACACACACACACGCACGCACGCACGCACGCACGCACGCACACACAGACACTTATTGCACAAGTTTCGTTTCGGATAAATAGTTACCTCTTTCTCTGACCAGTAAAGCAGGTGATGTCTTGTACAGCCAGCCTCTTCCATGACCTTGGGTCAAGGTCGTACACGTAAACGATGGCTTGACCTTGATCTGACATTGGGATGCTGGTTACTCTCAATGATGATATAGCTGAATGATAAGCGATGAAATATTTGTAAAAAGACTGGTTGTTTTGAATAATATAAATATAGTAATGATATTATACTTCAAGAAATGTTTGAAATGCCCTAAGTTCCAGGAGTAAAAGTCATAAATAATGTATACATAAGTAAAAACATATTTTAACGTAACAACACTTGATTTTGCTTAAGCCTACACATAAAAATAGAGGTCATTGCTCTTGATGAAAGAAAAGTAAAAAGCGTATGTTCCCATGTTTTGATAGTAGCTAGTGAAAAGTAGCTAGTGACAATGGTTTTACGCCGTCAAGCAATATTGGTGTGTGTGTGACAATATGGTGTGTGTCGGGGGACAACAAAAACGGGCTCCACACATTGTACCCATGTGGGGAATCGAACCCGGGCCTTCGGCTTGTGGGTTGTCGATTTCATTAATTATTCAAATCGGTCACTTTGGATATTGCAAAACAAATTGATAGGAATTTTACCTAGTGTTCGAATGGCATGTGCTATCCCATTCTATACATGAACATTATATTAACACGAGCAAATGTATAGTGAGTTTAACGTCGCTTTGAAGGTTATTTCACGGCGTATCTGCTAAATTGGGGAACAATGTCCGAGGTCATGCAAATAACGTTTACCATTTTGCGAAACTCAATAGTTTGTGGTTAACGTAGGCAAACCGGATTCAAACTCACGATCATTAGATAGTAACAGTTTTTGAAAGGATTGCACATTCTCCAAACCCTAGCAAAAGTGCCTAAATACCTTTAATCAGATGTATAACACACGCTTCTCGTCGCATTCAGAGTAAAGATGAGTTCTGTAAATAAATACTTCATGCGATAGATTTGCTGCTTTTCCCATGAACACACCGGTTAGGTTGTATCTGCTGCCGTTGATGTATTTCTCATTTCCCAGGAGCATATTCCATGTGGCATCAGAAGACGAAGAAAGGGTTCCACCGGAAATGACGTCACTAATAAACGTATCTTCCATCTTGGGACCAAATGGAGGGGATGGCATACAGTTGGTCAAGTTGATAACGTAACGAAGAGGTGCACCCTGGGTAAAATCGTCGAAGATGTTGTCAGGGGGTACCAGGTTGGTGAAGACGGTGATAAGGCTGTGGAAAGGGCTTAGTAAATACGAAATGTCTCGTTTTCTTAAAAATTATGAAATATTGGCTTTGTCTTAGCATATCATTCCTTAATTTATGAGCAACAACGGTTAGAGCCTGAGCAAATGCACCGGCACTAGGAACAGTGAGTTTAGTTTTACGCCGCTTTTAGCAATATTCCAGCAATATCACGGCTGGGAACACCAGAAATGTGCTTCACACATTGTACCCATGCGTGGAATCGAACCCGGGTCTTCGGCGTGTCGAGCGAACGCTTTAACCACAGCCCCTACTAGGAACTGAAGAAACGACATATCACTGCAGTGACTATGAGACTAAACGTAGACATAGACGACCTATAAACATTAATAGTATTTTGAGGAAATTATCATTGGTAGCAGCAGCAGAGCAGTAGTAGCAGCAGAAGCTGACGTCATCGTTGTCGTCGTCGTCGACGTATACCCTCGTGATGACTCCCGGTTAGGGTCGGTCCTTAGTCCGTCTCACAGTCCCTGAACCAGCTGCACATCATTTTCCCGTCTGCCTAGTCCTCCCTGCAATGCTAAAACCCTAAACGAAGAAATTCTAGATTTCCCCAGGTTCTGAATCTCGCATCTCAATGGGGCTTCTTTTCAATTTAAAAGGAAATGTTTGTTTCTATATAAATTATATATATTCAAAATCTCAGCGTCAGTGTAGGTAGGTCCCACGAAACCTATGTTTATAGGAAGAGCTAATGGACGTTTTGCCCAGCTCACTGTCGTGATTGACAGCGCGTCATCGCCCCCGGCCTAGTGAGTTGTTGCTTGCAATATCAACCCCTGGTTGGGACTCGATTATTCACAAATCGCTATGGTAGAGCTGGAATATTGGTGAGTGGAGCGAAACCCCCAAAAGAACAGTTTCCTACAATGAGTGAGTGAGTTTAGGTTTACGCCGCACTCAGCAATATTCAGCTATATGGCGGGGTCTGTAAATAATCGAGCCTGGACAAGACAATCCAGGGATCAACATCATGAGCATCGATCTGCACAATTTGGAACCGATGGCATGTGTCCACCCAGTCAGCGAGCCTGACCACCCGATCCCGTTAGTCGCCTCTTACGACAAGCATGGGTGACTGAAGATCAGTTCTAACCCGGACCTTCACGGATATTTCCCTACAATGAACCTGTTTTATAGGTAGCTGTAGTGTTGCTGGGCCAGAGTGGTTTGACGAATCAGGCAGAACACGGCCCGATTCTTATCTACACAAGTCAGTCAAAGCTGTAAGATACGTATTCCGTTTTGTCGATCTTAGATCATATTCTTACTTCACTGACATACATATACTCTACATATACCATGGGGTGGGGTGCATGGACCAGCATACATACGTTGTCGTGTCAAAGAGATGAAATTGACAAGTACAAATAAGTTTCAAGTACATCCATATATAGTTCACCTACCTCAGAGAGAAAATGAACGCCGATCTCATGTCGGCCATTTTGCTGGACAAATACTACGGAGGGGGCGTATCAAAGAGATAAATATATATAAATCAGTGTTTTTACAGTTTGCACACACTGCGTGGGTTGTGTAATTTGCGGGTTTTTTAAATAGATATGTTTGACATTAAACACATAACATCTTATTAGGTTGACAAAGTAAACGATTTTGCTCTCAGGCACCTTTGAAAAGTATAATTTTCAGACACGGACTATTTTTTTCTCGCCGCTAGTTTGCCCTTTACCCACACTGAATCTGTTTGGTCGGATAATCGAGAAAGGTTATTCTCCTGTGTCGACGTTTTATGTTTCCTTGTGTCTATATAACATTTTTGTACCATTGCAAAACGGGTTCGTCTAGTCTGTACATGTCTACATGATCAACATTATTAATTGGCATTTTGGAGGTGTTGTACCATTATGGACAGTGATAAAAATGATGGTTTATACTTCATTTGTACATTCACGGTGGGATAGCCTAGTGGTTAAAACGTTCGCTCGTCACACCGAAGACGCGGGTTCTTATTGTTTTAGTTTTATGTTGATGATGCAATAAATTTGATGTCGGTTCCAGAATATAAACAAAAACTTCCCATTGGTTGAATAACATCACCTACCGTGCTTAATACATATGTTGATAGACAGTTCTTTCAGTGTAGAACCACTAATGCGAAATACAATAATACAAAGCTATGCTTGCTTGACCATTATTACAACATAAACTCTCAAACGGTTTTGTTTGTTTGTTTGTTTGTTTGTTTTAATCATCAGTTTGTTTACCATTTCTGGTGTCCCCCGCCGTGATATTGCTGGAATAGTGCTAAAAGCGGCGTAAAACAATACTCACTGACTCACTCAATTTGTTTACTAGACGAGGACTGAGCGTGATTACAATGGACTTGGTTGATGATAGTTGTTACTAATAGGTTTAACATAATGGCATCCGTGACGAAACCCATTTCTGGTGTTCCCCGCCGTGATATTGCTGGAATGCTGCGGCGTAAAACCATACTCACACACTCACTCCGCGACGAAACAACGACCAATGGTCTTTTAACATTGACAGAAAGAAGCGCAAGTAAAATCTGTCTACCTAACCCTCAGTTTGACTTCTGATATGTCGCAATCGCCTTTTTGAGACAAGTGATGTATCTATAGATGACAAGGAGCGCGGTTTTCTTAACAATCACAAAATGAATCATTATTGACGATTCAGACGGTCTGATATTTTGCCATGACAGCTATGACGTCATTCAATCATATTAATTATGATAGTCCGAGGACTACATTTTTTCCAGTTTCGCCTTTTTATGCTCTTTTTCAAAAGTAAACACCCGTAAAAACTTAAGTCCACTTAAACGTTTAACAGTATATTTAGTTTAAGTTTAGTTTCGTTTATTATGTTTTAAATCTGCAGAGGGTATTTTTCCACTTAACCTTCCTTGAATGAACCACAGGAAATGACTCATGATTTATCTCCTGATTATGTGTTCAAAATCAGATAAGTTCAGAAGAGCAGTCACTGTTTAATCGAAATAAGGACTGGGTGAATTCCTGTATTGTCCGATGTTATGGGAGACATTCCTTTGGGGAAATAGACACTATGTAAGCTACATGGGACACGGTATCGCCCTAACCAAGACAACTAAGCAAAGACAACGGACGTAACGATTGTTTCACTATACGGACACCGTGAGTAGTTTGTTTTAGTAGGATTTTGGATTTCAGGTCAGAATACGTTTCTTGTCCGATATGCAGGTTGTAATAGTAAAAAGGGAAATGAGGTGAGGTGAGGTGAGGTGAGGTGAAATTGGGTTTAACGTCGTGCTTGAGAATATTTCGCTCATATGACGACGTGCATGCGTGTGTATGTGTATGTGCGGCTGCTTGTACTAGCCAAGACTGAAGCTGGTTTTATAGTGCTAGCCCACTGAGATACCATGCCGCAGTGAAGCATGAATACCCCACTCAGACACATTATACTGACTCCGAGCCGACCAGTCCTTGTTGTACCCATTAATGCCGAGCGCCAGGCAGGGACCAACAAGTACCATATTTGAACGTCTTTTGGTATGACGCTCTAACCACTACACCACAGAGGCGGTCAAAAAGGGAAATGAATGAGTACTAGTATACGTTTACGCCGCTTTTAGGTAAAATCCAGCAATATCACGCAGCGAACACCAGAAATGAGCTTCACACATTGTACCCATGTGGAGAATCGAACCTGGGTCTTAGGCGTGACGAGCGAACGCTTTAACCACTCGATTACCCCTCCGCCATTGCTTATAAAGATTGGGTGGTCACAATATAACCATCAGCTGTCGGGCTAGAGAAACTACACATTTGAAAATGAGCTCTAATCAACAAACACAAAAATATATCAAAACTTTATTAGGCTGAAAAACAGTTATCGAAATGCAGCAAATTAAGAACCACACAGATATAATATTCGTTTCAAATACTTCCCTACCGAACATTCATTTCTTGTTCACTCTTAGCCACGTTGTTATTCCCTGTACCAGATTATTTCCTGATCCACCCGTAAAAATCCGGGTCAGAATTGGTCTTCAGTAACCCATGCTTGTTGTATTAGGCGACTAACGGGATCGGGTGGTCAGGCTCGCTGACTTGGTTGACACATGTCATCGTATCCCAGTTGCGTAGATCGATGCTCATTATGTTGATCACTGGATGTCTGGTCCAGGCTTGATTAGGTAGAGACTGCCGCCATATAGCTGGAATATTGCTGAGTGCGGCGTAAAACAACAAACAAACAAACATTTCCCAGTCCGTCCAGCCCTTTCTGTCATGCAAAAGTCCAAAATGAAGCAAGTCTAGATTATTCCCAGGTTCTGAATCTCCAAACGCATTAGGATCCCTATTCAGCGTAAATAAAGTAATATTTCCCAATCAAAATAATTATTATATATTTTCAGAGATTAAGTGTCACGTAGACTAACAACTAGTCTCTGAAATGAACATATTTTACTGAAAAAAAGTTCATAGTAAAAAAAGTATATATATAATGAAAAAGAGCCCTGAGACTTTCTTCATTTTGAAGCTGAGGAAATCTAGACTTGCCACATTTTCTAGACTTGCGTGGGCTTTCTTGGATATATTTACTTCAGGGTCTGTACGACAGACTAAGTGTCAGTATGTAGTTTGTTTTGCACTGTAGTGTATTTATAACGTGTGGGAATTGCTGGTGAAAATAGTACCTGATGTCATATGCCTGTCGATAGAAGCTCAGGGTCAGTGGACTGCGTGTCAGCTTGCCCCGCCGACCTGAACGCCATTTGATCACGCACGGGGTTGTCTTGTCAATACACGATTATTTACAGATCACCATTTTATAGCGACATGTTCATCAGTTGCGCGTTTGCGTCATAAAACATCACTAAATTCAACGGTAAGGATAAAATGTGTCAAGAAGTCTCATTTTAGGGGTTGTTTTTATGCGTTTTATAATATTTTTAACATAGGCAAGTCTACGTACAGGCTGATTTTCATACCAATATGTGCATAAAAAGTACATCACAAAGGTTAAAATAAATGATCTTTTGTCACGCACCTGCTCATACACTTAGAATCAATTTCAAGTTCTAAAAGTTAAGTTGACTTATTTTGGCTACAACCTTTTTATTTGACCATATATAAAGTAAACAATTAGCTAATATAAGGATATCGAACGGTCGTCAGCCATTTGAACATTTCTGATCATTTTCATTCTAACATTTCCCCAAAATATAGTCTGACATCTCCAGTTAGTCAAAATGCGCCCTTATCCCAGAGGTACATTTCAATGAATATCATAATCATGGTTGTAATTTCCGAGATTTTTGAGAGACCTCCTTGTATGATCGAAATAGAACGTGCATGTGCTCGCTTTAGAGAATGTGTGTATGGAATTACTTATTAATTGAATGGTTCAGACAATTCATGGCTGAAACACTTCAACACGTTTTGATCACGTGAGCGGATATTTGTTAATTGTCTTGCGAAATATTCTCAGCGGAAAGCAGATTCGGAGAATGACGGACATCCGCGAACAAATGCGAATCCTATTTCAAAACCTAAAATGTTATTAGAATATCGAGACCAACTTTCATTCAATTTCATATTTCTTCTTATGTGAAACTTTTATACGCCCATTCTATTCTGTTCCAAAGACATTTCATCCCGCCCAGTGTAGCTGAACTTGTAAGTGTTTCTTTTGTTTTCTGGCTTGACCTGTCGAGAGCGCTCGTTCAGACAACCGCCCTTCTCTGTTCTGACATCCGTGTGGGGTCTGACGTCATTGGCACGTGACCCGGCAAATAATTTCAGCGATGGACACTGACACCTGTTGTTTGTAATGTGTTGAATAAATTACTAAAATGTCGTATCCATAATTATAGTGTGGAGTATATATGTCTGTGAAGACATAATAGTCAAAATAACTGAGAATATTTGTTTTTACAAGATCTGAAGTCGACGCCATGCAATGGTGGTTATGTCACCAACGGAGAGAAGATTTTCATCAAGGTAAGTTGAAACGATGTGTCGTTAATATCAACGTTTCTAAAGTATCAACCATTCATCGCCATTGCAGTGGTATACATTAACTAGTTTTATATAATCTCTCTATTTTTTTTATCTATATATATTATGTATTGTTTATTCATTTATAGTAATAATATTTTACCAATATATAATGTAACTTAGACATGTCTTTCAAGAGGGGACGGTGGGGTAGCCTAATAGTTAAAGCGTTGGCTCGTCACGCCGAATACCCGGGTTCGAATCCCCACATGGGTACAATGTGTGAAGATCATTTCTGGTGTCCCCCGCCATGATGGAATATTGCTAAAAGCGGCGTAAAACCAAAACTCAGTCAGTCAGTCTTTCAAGAGTAAGATGCCATGGTCCACAAAGTGTTGACCATCCGCATCAAAGGGGGATCACTCTTCCAGGTATGACCGTTGCGTATTTTTATTCTTTCAGTCCCTTTGTAAGGTATGCAGTACACATTAACGGTTTCTAATTGACGTTTCTGATGTTTTAATAGCTTTGCCTAATATGAAGCATCTTGTGATATATTTGGTCCATCTGACGTTTTATGGCCATATTTTATATTTTACGAACGCTTCAAAACGAACTTGTTTCTGCTTACGTACATTGGATACGCCTGCGCGTTGATGGAGACTTCCATTATTAACATACCGGTGGCATTTTGTGAAACTTGAAAGGAACTGTCTATATTATTTCATCTTTAAAATGTATGTGCAGTTGTGATTATCGACTCATCAGTAATTTGTGAAATAATGCGTAACTCTTGTTTCGTAATAGCTTGACCTCTTGCGGAATGAGAGCACGAATATTCAGGGTCCGGGCAACTGTGTGCTATATTCTGCCCCGTCTGAGGATTCTACCATTGAAATGTATGTCAAGGATGTATACATTCTTTACCCATGACGTCCTTTGACTGTCAACCCCTGAAGCAGAAGCAGTCGGTATACCTTCTTAAGTAGTCACTCATTCTGCTCTTGTTGTGTAAGGTGCGATGGGGTAGCCAAGTGGTTAAAGCGTTCGCTCGTCACACCGAAGACCCGGGTTCGATTCCCCATATGGGTAAAATGTGTGAAGCCAGTTTCTGGTGTTCCCCGCCGTGATACTGCTGGAAAATTGCTAAAAGTGGCGTAAAACCACACTCACTCACTCATTCACTCCTCTAGCGCAACCATAGGTTCAAGATCACATGGTTAAAGCGTGTGCTAGTAGAAAGGATGATCGGTTTTATCGACAGCCGCGTCACAACAAAACCCGTTAAACGTGTTACTTGTTCCTACCCTGCCTGGCGTTCTGCGTTATCTAAGGGAGATAACATTGGTCAGGTTGGTTTGGATTCAGTATAATGTGTCTGAATGGGCTATGCATGCCCGACTGCGGCATGGTATCTGATTGGAAAACTGCATTTGTTTCCCATCATTTGAGCTGAAATGGCGCTACACAACTGAAACACTACCTAAACCAAACTCACTCACCCGAGTTTACGAGGGTTCGTTGTGCCTCTAGTTCATATTGTGACATTTTCCTATGTCTCCCCTCCACGTCATTCGCGGAGTTAATAGTGCATAAGATTGTTTGTGCTTGAGTTTATTTATTTTATCAATTATTTGAAAATCGGTCGCTGATTAAATAGGAATAAAACGTGACTTTTAATATCTTGGGACAAACCTATCTCCTTACATTCTATTTTAATATTTATCTCTGTGCTGTTATCACGACATGTAATTCATAAACCATGCATTCCTTGTCATTGAAAGTAATTAGCTGCAGGAAAGATAGTGAAGGTTATTTTCGGCGAATGCCATGGTAATTTATATGAATGAAATCTATCAGATAATTATCGTTGAGAAAACAACATGCTCATGTATAGGAGCAGTTACTGATTTTTTTCAAATATTATAATCTGTATATCATATCTGTGCCGAAAGCAAAAAAAATCTTAATTTTTAAAGAATTACGACGAAATAACAATTAGATTTTTTAATTATCTGTATTTTAAATTTTGTATGTATGTGTGTGTGCGTGCGTACGTTCACATAGTCTCTTTTGCTCACATACATGAAAAAACAGCGTCTGTATGTGAACTGACCCGTGAAGGTCCGGGTTAGAATATTGATCTTCAGTAACCCACGCTTGTCGTAAGAGACAACAAACGGGATCGGGTGGCCAGGCTCGCTGACTTAGTTGACACATGTCATCGGTTCCCAATTGCGCAGATCGATGCTCCTGCTGTTGATCACTGGATTGTCTGGTCCAGACTCGATTATTTACAGACCGCTGCCATATAGCTGGAATATTGCTGAGTGTGGCGTAAACCTAAACTCACTCACTGTATGTGAATTGACGATATGAAAAAGATTTCAGAGGAGGGATATATAATGTGTATAGAAGAAGTTTTCACTGGCTATACAACTCATAACAGCTGCCAAATCTCAGGTACTTTATTGTTTCCGCAGTGAGGTGCGTTGTTGCTGTAGACGTTGTTTACACCTACACATATGAATATATGACTGGGAGACATCTGATGCTACTCCAGATACAGGATAAACGCATGGTAGAGGGTTACCTTCCGGGTGGGCTTGTCTTTTCAACAATACGTTTTTGTTGGCATTATGTCTCTTCGTGTGGGTGTCTGTTGTATAGGGTATGACTAAAAGTGTCAATCCTCTGGAGTTTATGAGCAGCGCCTCTGGGTCTACCTGAGAGAGTTCTTGGGTGTGGCGATTTCATTCAGTTTACCAGCTACACACGAATATGTGATTACAGGCGATCAGGGAGTTGTTCTCATTCTGTTGAATTAATTACAGAAGTTTATCAACCAACATTCAAGCTTTTTTCAGGTGTACATATTTCTCAACAACAAATGTTCTGAAAATGTAATGACAGTTAACACTAGGGACTAGTGACTCCCTGCATGTCATGTACAAAATCAATGACCGCCTCCCCCTTCCCATATTTTTAAGCATATGTTTTTATATACAACATTGCTGACCCATCCCAGTACATGTGTACAAAATTGATGACCCCCCTACCTCCCCAGAACAAAATGGGTGATCCCCCTTAAAATGATCATCTCTTCCCCCTCCCCAACTCATCCCTCCCAACCCCAGCCATACCTTATTAAGGGTCCCCTACCATATTTTAAATTTCTCGAATTTCCACGTCTTTCCATTAACATTGTGAGTGAGTTGAATTTTACGCCGCACTCGGCAATATTCCAGCTATATGGCGGCGGTTTGTAAATAATCAAATCTGGACCAGACAATCCAGTAATAAACAGCATGAGCATCGATCTACGCTGTTGGCATACGATGACATGTGTCAACCAAGTCAGTGATCGAGTCTGTCCACCCGATCCCGTTAGTCGCCTCTGACGACAAGCATGGGTTACTGAAGATCAATATTCTAACCCGGATTGTCTCGGGTACATTAACATTGTGGGCGGTGTGCAGCCTAGTGATTGAAGCGTTCGCTCGTCACGCCGAAGACTCGGGCTTGATTCCCCTCTTGGGTACAATGTGTAAAGCCTGGCCATTTCTGTTCCCCCGTCGAAATAGGGGGAATATTCTTGAATGCGACGTATAACTTTATTCATTCACTTCAACACTGTTGTTAATGCATGACTGAACATTTGAATACACACGCACGCACGCACGCACACACACACACACACACACACACACACACTTAGGAAGATGCAGCATATATCAGTACATACTATTAATTTTCACAAAATTTAAAATATAGATATTTTAAAAAACTAATTGTTATTTCGTCTTAATTTAAAAAAATAAATAGATTTTTTACTGTCGGGACTAATATAATATACAGATTATGATAACATGATGCCCGCTAAATTACGTGCACATTGTGCACGTGCAGTCAGACCTGTCTCCAAACCCAAGGTTTTATTTGTTGAAAGTGTTTCTCTCGGACTTTCTGACACTGGATAACGACCAGATCACAACAAAGGGTGAAATGAGTGCTGTCACGTAAGTCGTGATTACATACTGACAAAAGTGCGATAGTGATTGCTTGCTTGACATGTAATATTACCAGACATCACGAAACTCTTGCGCTCGATTTATTCCACCTCTTTGACGTCACACTCATTACACGGAATTCTCGCATTGTCCGACCGAACAGACCAGAGACCATATAGTATAGTATAGGGGCCTACCATATATATGAATAGACAAATAAAACAGCCAAGCTATTTAACAAAACTATAATATGAATTAAAAATTATAAACTAACGAGATAGCTCACTGGTTAAGTGATATATGTACAGAAATAGCTAACGAGTACGTTAAATTTCGTTCTATCTTTATTCTTGAAACTTATTTGTAAATTTCACATTCGTCTGGGGTGTTCTTGTTTCGTAATTGAATATTCCTTTTAAGCATTTTGCTTTAGCGTTTTAATTACTTTTATTGCTCCACCATCCGATATTGATTCATTATTCACTAAGCTAGTGACAAATGACACGCGGCTCCGGCCACAAGCTCACTCCTGGTGACGCAATGTGTAAATTCTTAAGTTGGGACCTTGCATGTCAAGGTCATTTCACTGACCCCGCGACCTCTAACCCGGATAGATTTTCCGCTAACGTCACTCCCACAATGCTTGCGTACGTAAACTTCTGAATGGAGCCTCTGAGGTTTCCACAGTGGGAATCCACGCGAAGTTGTAGTAAACGTTCTGGATGTGGTTATGTTCGTAATGGCTTGGTGAGTGGAAGGATTATCGTTATGGTCTTCTGGTGAAGGGTCGACTCTTTCTGAGACAGTGACCTGCCCGTGGATTTGCCAATCCGAGAGGGACAACAGTGGCCCATGTATGGAAAATGGCCGTCACAACAAACCGAGAGCGGTCCCTCGCACATGGGATAGCAAGCTTGTATAGACACTGACTCATGTATTGTTTCTCAATCATGAGCGTAGTATTCCGGGAATAAGCTGTTCGGTATACAAGGATAATCAAGCTAATGAAGCTTGGTGATTTTGATTTCAGAATGTTTTCCAGCAGTGAGAAAAGTTCGGACTTGTGAAGTAAACAGTTTGTTTATGCGAGTTACCAACACCACGAAGCAAAAGAAATCACCGATGTGCGTATCACTTAGTTACATTTCACATGGAATTTGGACTTACATTTTAGAAGTAATTTAGGATCTAACCATGAGAAAAGTACCCGTGGTCGAGATCTTTATTCTGCAAACGGCGGGCAGCAAGTTGGACGGCCAGTTGGCTCTCAGGCCGGTGAAGAGATTGGAGTGTAAACATTGACAGTCTACTTGTGGTATGGAAATGTATTTGATGGAGGAGGTGTAGTGAATCTCACACTGTCTGTTGGAAATCAAAATGAAGATTGACTGTAATGCATCCTTTTCAAAGTGTAAGATCTGCATAAATTAAGAATCATGTCAACGCCAAGGAAATCTCTTACTCCGCAGTTTCAGCAAGCGGCGAGGAAAACAGGTACTGTAAAGCGGCCGAGGGTAGGGGCTTATAACCCAGAGGAAGCGAGGGGGTATAAACTAGCTGAAGGAAAGGAATCTGTTGAAAATGACATGAAACTGAAAGAACCACCCAAAACAAAATCAAGAAGCAAAACTGAAGAGGTTCCGGATAAACTCATTGTTGGGAATACTGAAATAACAATATTGTCAACTGTTAATATTAGTCCAGTGAAAGATGAAAGTGTTGGAAGTTCAGTCCTTCAAACAATTACAGAAGATAGCAAGACAGAATGTTCTATGGAGGAAGGTACAGGAGATTCTACCATGTCGACTGTGGATACAACTGAGATATGTGATGAGTCCAAATTTGAAGACTCGTTAACACCCCTAAAATATAAAAGTAAGCCTTCAACAGAATCAACCAGTACTTCTAAAGAAGAGGAACTGAGCTTTAGTTTGAGGGAAGATAAACTGTATAATCCAACTCCATCTAAATCTGTGGCAAGTCCTCGAACACCAACCATAACATCTCAGGCTGATGTCAAATTTTTCCTCAACACAGATGGAGATGAGTTCAAGAGACCTGAGGGCACAGCCAGAGATTTGACATCCACCCCTGTAAGGAAAGAAGGTATTTTGAAGACTGTCACCCCGAGGCATAGTTTGTCTCGAGAAAATGCATTTGATGATGTTGAGGACATGTCCATTTCGTCATCTGATTTTTCTCCATGTAGTACCTCCACAAGTTTTGAGAGGTATCGTGGAGAAGATTTCAGTGATGAAGGAAGCATAAGCGACAGCCGTTTACGTGAAAGTGCCGAGTTCAGTGACGACACGCAAGAATTGCATCTACCAGAGACACATTTTCCTTTCAATAAACAGTTACGCATTGTTACGTCAGTTGACAGAGCTCTACATCCAAGACGTCGAAGTTCAGCATCTTCAGCTAAACCTGTGGGAAGATCTTCATCTGAAAATTTTGACCATGTTGCTTTCTTAGAATTTATGAAGAAAGTACAGCTGTCATCCTTTGCACAGTATTTTCCAGCAACAATGACCTTAACTGAGTTCAGGTAAGAAAAATATTTCATAATGTCTTTTCAGAAATATTGCCATTAAGAGTTCCATTTTGCATGATTTATGGAGCATTTTAATTGGGCTGTTTTTAAAGTGTGTCATTTGTGTGTCATGTCGTTTTATGCCTCAGGTTATTTTTGAAAAGATTTAAAGGGGAAATACATTTCGTATGACTGTTATGTGAATGTTATGAGTTTTATGGGTGTTATTATTAATGCACAAGATTTGGTACCAATCCAGTCTTTTCAGTCATCAGGGTCACGATTACTGGATAATAGTTTCTTACAGGTTATCATGTTCACATGATCCTGGGTATTACATACTTAAACTATTATGGACATGATGTTCATCGTTCTGAAAATTTATTATTTCCTACTTAGGCCAGACCAATTTCATTTCTTGTTTAACAGATCCGTCGGTCATATTTTTTCAAGAATAAGAAAAAAATAAAAGTTAATTTTCCCCACTCAAAAAATAAAATCCCAGTGTTTTATTGATCAAAACTGTAATTTACTAGAAATGTTTTTTTAGATTGTGTTTTGCCCCATATACACTTCATAAATTGCCAAAAGTAAAATACTTTAAGTATTTATTTATTTATATATTTTTTTCCTCCTGCCTTTAGGTTTTCTGAGGACAAAAATCTGTAAAACAAGAAATAAAATTGGTCTGGCCTTATTGTTTAATTTCTTCACAAGAAATAGATTAGACAAATGCACTCAATGAATACATTATCAATTTAGAATTGACAGACAGATAAACTCAGACTACATGAGAATATTGAATTACTACTTGCAAAGAAGTACCAGACGACATGCTTTGATTCATGCTTTATGCTGATGTTTACTTTCTGTTAGCCATTTCAGCATTGATAAATGATGACTAAGTGTCAAACCTTTTTACAGAAATAACTGAATGTGATTATAAGTCCATAGGTATTTATACATTATGTTTGTAAGATGGCAGATATCTCCCAGATGGCATAAGTCATATCTGCTACTCACCCAGTTTGATAAAGTGAAGTTGAAGTTTTTCGCATTTTGTGTACAAGTTGTTATAGTATATGTCTATTTACTTAGTGTTGGTGTTTACCTGAAGAATATTTATGGTGTTTCTGATTTATATTCTTGTTGATGCATCTTTACACTGATTACCTACACATGATGCATAAACAGTAGGAAATAATGAAGAAAACACTTGTGCATCATTGCTACTATGTGATGTTTTTTAAAAACGGGGAAGATTCATTGTATTTTTTAAGACATTTAAGTTCTTCTTCCTATTTTTCAAAAGATCATACGAGTATGAAACCCAGTATGTACAGAAACTGTCATCTCTACATGAGCTATAATATAAATAGTTTCCCTTTAGCCAGTGTGGTTAGAGATTATTTGTACTGTCCGTAATGGTTTCCAAGTTACTGAAGCTTCCTATGAGCCACCGTTGTTACAAACTTATTTCCTATCTGTATTTGAGCCACTCGGCTCCCCCCTTCATTAGAGAATCTCCTATCTCCCTGAAGCCCATCAAGCTGTGCACTGGAGCGTGGATTCACAATGGCCCTCGCACACCTGTAGCCATGTAATAAACAGCAGCTACACATGCTTGCTATTTGCCAAGGAATTGAATTACCAAGGTGCTTGCTCCATCTCTACTTTATCATTACTGTAATTTGGATTCTGCATATGGAGTTCGTTTGATGCAGCCCTTATGGTCTTCATCAAAGAGACGTTTCTGCTGTCTTTGTTTTCAAGGAATATGTGGCGAATATTTTGCTCAAAGGATTTGGGATCGACCAAACTCTGACTGTCTACTTTAGGTCAGTGCTGGAGCTCTTGATCGAACTGTCTGTTAATATAAGTTCCGCCTGTCTGAAGAACTTACCATCTACTGTCTTACCGATATGGAAAAAATTAGGAATTTGAAAACCTTTATACTGAACTGTTATCCATCTACTGTGTTGTCAGTATGGAACAAAAAAGTAGAAATTCAAAAGTAATGATACATGGATCTTCTTTTGTGATGTTATTCCACTGTACATGTACACTAAGACTGCTCCACAGGGGTTGAAAATATTTTCAAAACTCCACTGGACACAGGTCCAGTAAACTTTCGTAATCCACTTGACCAAATATTAATTTCACTTGACCACAATTAACAATTTGAGTTGGTAGCAAATGCATTTCAATTTCATCATCAAAATACATATATATCAAAACATTTCAGTAGTTTGGCACTGCTGTACCACGGTAAAGTTTAATGTGGTTATTTACTTGACCGACCAAACAATTCCATTCGAAACGGGCGGCGGGCGGGTATTTTTCAACCCTTGCTCCAGCTGAAATTATGTATTAAGGTGTGTCAGAGTTACAGTGCATCCTTTTATTCTGATGAAAATGTCTCAGTGTTCATATTTATGCATTGTCCATTGTTTGGGTTTTTAAATTATTTTTCATTGACATGTACTTCTGTGCAGTTGGGTCGAACCAAACTTGAACAAATACTAGTTTCAAGAAAGCCCACACTTCAGGAATAATCGTTTTCTTGCAGGGCATGTGGAGTCGAACACATTTCTGTGACCAAAAACAAAATAGTTAATAGATCTGTATGAGAATGGATTTATGTGATTAACTATGAGTATGGCTTATAAAAGATGGTGTATGTCAAGGTGAACTATCCAAAAGGAGTGGGTTGAAATCTGTTATTTTCCCCTGCACTGTTTGACATGTTAACGATGGCTATATAAACACTGCAGCTGATCTGCACTGATGCACTGATGCACAGATGCACCAGCGTGAAGTGTTTTGTAGCATCATTTGTGCAATTTGCATTTTTTGAAAGGAAATCATCATGTCATTAATGATGTTCATGTAGTTATGGCGGTTGACATGGGAAACGTGTTGCTTGTAACAAGCTCTGCTGAAACTTGTTGCCTCTTCCTTTTCCTCCTGGACATTTTAGGGAATGTTTGAATGTTTATTTTTGAAACCTGTTTAAGGCCTTCAAAAAACTAATCTTTAGTGGTTTCAGATATGAGTCAGTTAAGACACTTAGCTCCAGGTTATGACTTTTGTGGAGTATGATTGCACATGGTGGTTTATCCATTTCTTGGGGCAAAATCATGAGTGTAGTGGCTTATCTTTGTAGCATCTGAAGGATGGGAAGCTAGCTTATGGTTAATGTGTTGACTTATCATGCTGAACACCAGGTTCTGATTACTTGTGTTAGGGGTAAGGTGGTGTAGCCTTGTGGTTTAAGTGCTTGCTTGTCACACCAAAGTTTTGGGTTCGATTCCTCATGGGTACGGGGCGGTGGGGTAGCCTAGGTGTTAAAGTGTTGGCTCGTCACGCCGAAGACCCGGGTTCGATTCCCCACATGGGCACAATTAGTCTGTCTCACAGTCCCTAAACCACATTTTTTTCCCTACTGCCAAGCCCTCTCTGCAGTGCTTAAGCCCTAAATAAAGCAAGTCTAGATTTCCTCAGGTTCAGGTTCTGAATCTCTGGTCTCCCTAGGGCTCCTTTTCAATATAAATGGGCTTGTTTGTTACTATCAAAATTATATATACAGTGAAGCCCCTTTAGTCCAGACTCCGATAATCCGGATGTCTCGCCTCCCGGATGATTTCAGCTTGTTACCAATCTATGCCTATATAATTTGCCCCGATAATCCGGAAATTCGGTTTCCGGAACCGGACGGTAAGTAACTGTCACCAATCAGTAAAATAAACAGTAAATTGCTTCACAGTCCGGACGCTGTAAGTCGTGTTCACGAACAGTAACAACACCACCCGGCGATGTTTACTTAATTAACTGGCCAACTGGGTTGTTGTTTTAATTAGACATTAAAAGCTCCGACTGAAGATGCTGTACATTTACACTTTGATTGACACCACAATACAAAGCGTGGATGACAAGTGAGCTGTTTTGTGATTGGTTAATGTACTGACAGACAGACAGATGCGTCACGTGGACTTAAAGTGATTTTGCTTTCACGACAATGCTGCAAGTCACAAGTGTAGCTTAAGCTAACTTTGCGAAATGTGACCAAATACCACGTCTCATATACAACCGATGGATGCAGGAATAATTAAGACATTCAAGGCATACTACAATAGATCGCTTGTTAGACATTACCTCACCTGTGCTGAGGAAGGACGTGATTAGACACGTCGGATCAACATGCGGATGTCACTCGGTAAAATTATTGATGTGATGAATTAAGCTTTACATTAAATGCTTATTTGTTTTATCCAGATTCGTGTCGTTTTTGTAATAGTTAGGGAAGCAACTTGGGTCTTGATTCAGTAGTCCGGACTATTCGCAATCCGGACGAATTTACTGAGAAACGCAACCGTCCGGATTAACGAGGCTTCACTGTATTCAGAGACTAAGCCTTAGTCTAGGGCACAATGGGTGAAGCCCATTTCTGGTGTCCCCTGCCGTGATATTGCTGGAATATTGCTAAAAGCGGTGTAAAACTAAACTAAACTCGGTCACAGTCATATGGGTACAAGATGTGATGCCCATTTCTGGTGTCTCTCGCTGTGATGTTGCTTGAAGTTTTCTCAAAGCGGTGCAAAACCATACTCTCTCACTCGTTCACAATTAACTTGGAGAGGCAGTGCTGTACAGTGCTTCATTTTCAGCTGATAATGTTCTTTAGATGGGTTGGATCATAAGATCAGGATCGGGTGGTCAGGCTCGCTTGGTGTTTACCTGAAGAATATTTATGGTGGTTCTGATTTATATTCTTGTTGAAGCATCTTTACACTGATTACCTACACATGATGCATAGACAGTAGGAAATAATGAAGAAAACACTTGTGCATCATTGCTACTATGTGATTTATTTTTAAAAACGGGGAAGAGTGCTTCAAGCCGATTCTTGAGAAATAAACTTTGTGCTAATGTTAATTTTCAATCTCTGTGAAACATACTGCACAACAGTGTATAAATCCCTGTGTGACAGTAACAGTAATATGCTGCTGAGCTTATGTAGCCTAGTGGTTACAGTGTCTGCATGTCATGCTGAAGACCTGGTTTTGATTCCCCACACAGGTACAATGTAAGGAGCCCATTTCTGGTGTCCCCCACCGTGATATTGCTGGAATATTGCTAAAAGCAGTGTAAAACTCAACTCACTCATTGAGCTTGTTACAATTCCCAGGGCAGTTCCAGATAGTCATAGCTATGGCTGATTAAACTAAGGGTAAAGTGACATTTTCATCATTTCATAAGTTGAGATCGCATCATGAAATAGTGAGTGAGTGAGTATGGTTTAACGCGGTTTTTAGCCATGTCATGGCGGGGGATACCAGAAATGGGCTTCCCACATTGTATCCATGTGGGGAATCGAACTTGAGCCTTCGGCGTGATGAGCGGAAGCTTTAACCATTAGGCTACCCCTACACCCTGCATCATGAAATAATCTTCCAGTTCTGAACCTGATGTCAACTCACTTGACTTAGTGACAATTGATGACCATCATTTTCAGCTGATTGTGTTCTTTAGAAGGGTTGGATCAGAATATTGTGATCAGGTGGTCAGGCTCGCTGACTTGTTGACATGACATCGTATCTCAACTGCATAGATTGATGCTCATGATGTTGATCACTGGATTGTCTAGAACAGACTCGATTATTTTACAGATTTTCCATATACTAGTAGCTGGAATCTTGCTGAGTGTGGTGTTAAACAACAAGGTAACAAAAACAAAACAGTTAGTCTACTACTTTGAGTCATATATTTTGACATTTGCTTGAAACAGAAGATCTGCATAGCATGAGCTCAGGACTGCTTATGCGTTTAAAATAGTTACTGAAACCAGTGAAGAGAAAGTTGTTTTTATGACAAGCAAAAAGGTTAAGAGGCTTCAAAATGAGAGTTAGGAAACACTTGGCATGAGAATCAATAGACATCTTTCATGACTGACATGGAGAGCTTAGGATTGAACTGAATACTTATGGATCAAGTAACTCACTGCCTGTCAACATGTTGTAAACTAAAGACCAAGTTTCAGAAATATAGGGCAAGGGGACCCATGCTGCTGAGAGTGAATGAGTGTGTATAGTTTTACACCGCCTTTAGCAAGAGTCCAGCAATATCTCTGCAGGGGAGACTAGGAATTGGATTCACACATTGTACCTAGGTCAGGAATTGAATCCTGGTCTTCACATGATGAATGAATGCTTCAACCACAGAGCTACCCAACTGAACCTCATATTGCTTAGAAAAAGAGGTGTATTTATGTTTTATATGTGTAAATTACAGTAATCTGAACATTTCAAGCTATATGTTAGAAAACCTGTAGAAGGTCATGGTGAATTTAACCACTGATCTTCAGAAATCTAATATTTTACCACTCCATAAATTGAAACCATAGTTTATATTATAACACCAAGTCAGGTTAGACTGACACCAGCTTGGAGTCCAGTGAAAGTTCTGGAAGGATGCTTTGTCCATTCTCCCCAAGTCTTGTTATATTATTACACAGACCATAGGATGGAAATGAGCTGTGGACCAGTTGGATTTATTTCATGGCAGAAACCCCTGTGTGCAACAAATGATCGATGATGATGGCCTTGGCTATCTCAAAGTACTTCCGAACAGGCAACAGACTTTATACATGATGCATGCGTGTGAAGGAATGAGGATTTGTGTCTGGTCAGATCCCAAGACCCCTATGTAATCCTAGTTAATGGCTTGTTAATAATTCACTTGCAGCTATGCCATTGCCTTTGCTCAAGTCCTGAGGCCAGATTTATCTTCTTGACGCCACTGTAATCCTATTACTTTATGAGCCAAGAAGGAAATGTGGCATTCAGATTTTCTTTAAAAAAATGGTTTGGGCTTTATGATGCAGGTTCTTGGACATCATGCTGAGAGATAATATGCTTGGTATAAGAAGTGCCAATGTTGAACTGATGTGGAAATGTTTGTTAGCCGAGTGTGAGATGGAGGTTGGAGAACAGATGAATCAATTTCTGACATTCCATGTCAATAGTGGCATTATATGTGATTTGTGTAATGGGTGACTATCGTGGCTTATCTGTCTGCTAATGCCTTGAAGTCATTATGAGGGTTTTGCACATGGTGGTTGGACAAATACTTCATCAAGGTCAAGATTTGAATATATGTTGTTGTTCCACTTCCTGTATTGTTAGTTTTGTAGAGTTGTCCAATATGAGTTATTAATATGATATATACTACCCTGAATAATTTAAGGACACCTTATTCTTTCATGGTGTCCCCTGCCATGATATTGCTTGAATATTGCTAAAAGCGGTGTAAAATCATATACTCACTCTTTTTTCATATTGTTATTGTTTGGTACTTATTTGCCTTGCCAGTGCAGATTAACTGTAGTAATATAAAGAATTGGGTTATCCTTAACTTCTTTTGAATGGTATACAAAGCATCACTCAAGCATGTAACTGTCAGAGATGAATTTTGTGTTACAATCTGTTGGAACAGATTCTTGTGAAACAATATTTCTTTTATGACAAATTCCAAATGAAAATTTAACTTAATTTAGTTCAGAGTTGATACTGTTGTTTCAGCCATTAGGAACATTACAAGCAACATGAGCCCAAGATCATTGCAATACTATCCACACACAAATGAGCTAGAACCATCTCATATAAGTTCACAAGAAGCCATCTTGTTCTTGTTTGAAGTAGTGATTTAATCTTATCCATGTGAAACAGTAGGGCCTGTGAAAATATCAATTTGCCAACAGAATCCAATGGGGAGGGGAAAAACCACAACATGCCAGCAAGGAGAGTGTTGTGGTATGGCCCAGATACATTTATTGACACCAGCACCGAATTGGAAGACATTCCTTGGTGGTTGAGGATACAGTGTGGGGAAGACAAAGGATTCTCTGCACTGCCTTGCCAGCCAGTGCTTGTTGGTCTGGTGGTCTTGCTTCCTGTTGTGCTGGAACATGTGCAGAGAGATATTGTGTCATCAAAGAGGATAATTGCTTTTGCATGTTGTGGATGCAGCTTGTGGTATAAGCATGGATTGTTTTTGCGTGATAAGTTTTTGTGAAAACTTGTTTACTCAGGACTTGCAAATTAAAGAAGCAAACATTCTGTTATATTTTGTTGTGGATCACCATGGCAACTTGACAAGCTTAAATGACAATAGTGTTGGAAATGCTTTCAACATCAGTTTTATTGATCAGAGTGAACTTCATTGACTTCACTCATACAATTCCCTGATGACATCATATGCTTATATTGGTAACTGCCATCAAATCAAAGCTGTCTATGCAAACACTGCTGTTTGTTTGTGAAGAAGTTAAATATTTAGCCTTAAAAAGTGTTCAGAGCTAAGGCAATTTAGAATTCTGAAATCGTTTTAAACTGAAGTTCAATTCCATATATATCCATTCTTTTGTGTCTTTGAGGCAGACTTAACTTGGTATGAATTTTCAGTCAGTATAAATGTGAAATAGCACTGCTGATGGGTGATATGTTTCCGAGCAGCTTAAGAACTACGTGTTTTGAAAGAGATTCTTATTGCAAATGAATTTAAAGAAAAAAAACCCTATAGGTTTGTATATCAAATCAATGTCTAGGCTGACTCCTTTGGTAAGTCTTGAGTTTATTGGAAACATGACAGTGGATGAAAGCAGACGTGCTTGTTACCACTGAAGTGGAAGCCATGAAGTTGTGACTGTCATTGTCAAGAGAGCATGATCAGACAATATTATCTGTTGGCCATATTGAAATTTCTGATAATTTGTATTACATTAGGTGTATCCTTACATTGTAGGCTTCTAATACACATGGCAGAATTGTCATTGATTCTAGATTCAAATGTTCGTTTGTTGGCAGCCAGAATGAATACACATGTCAACCACAGCAGAGCAATTGATTTTGTGTTGAAAATATCAAAATTACTTCATCCAAATTTGCCCTGAAGAAGATGATGCATTTAAATGTCAATCTGACATTATCTTTTTTATTTCATCAAATTTTGGAGAGTTTTATGAAATTTTTCAGGAAAGATGGAAAACTTGTTGATGGATTTTATTGATTGGAAATTTCAAAGGACTTAACATTAATTCAACCAAATATTGATAATCATTGATTTAAAAGTAAGAAAGAAGTGTAACTGAGATTAACATTGTCTGTACTTATGGCAAGGTTTCATACTTTAGCTCATAAGGTTGATGTTTTGATCATCTGAAGTTCACAGTGTGAGCCATACATTCCAGTTTATGGTAGCAACTGTGCAGTGGAGATAAAATGTTGTTAAAATCCTTTCAAACAAATTGAAATAAAACTGTCAGTAAGATTGCCTGTTCATTTCCTCAAGCCAAGGATGTAGTCTTATTGAATGACTCCTCATTTCAACTGTAACGATAAAATTGCGTAATTGAAAATTGTGCAAGGAAATCTAAGAATGTCAGAATAAACATTAAAAAACTTTCTGAATGAATCATGAATAATTCATGAAATATTTGATCCTGCAGAGAATGTTGGTCAAATCAATACCATTAGCGGATGGTTTGTCTAGCACCCCTGTAAGGTCCTTTGGGTCCACTCTACAGAGTCAATAGCAAGTTGGCAGGAATGCTTGAGCTTTGGTGCCTGATTTATCTTTAACCGTTTCCCCAATTCGCCCATTCTGTATTACAACCAGGGAATAATGTCTTGTGCTGCTTTTGAGAAATGACAAGTTACCAAAGAGGTCTGATAAGCCAGGTCACCTTAACTTAAAGTGTAATTATGTTTCGTGAACATTTATCATGCAGCAACACTTGATCAAATAGTTCCTGTGTAAGTGTCCAAGGTTGAACATTTGGTTAACTGGGTTGTATTGTTCAGTGAGTGAGTGAGTGTGGTTTGACACTGTTTTTAGAGACTGGAAAGCAGTATCAGTGTGGGTGAGTGAGTTGAGATTATAGTCACATCGGCAATATTTCAGCCACATCGTGACTAACCCAATATGTACATTGTCAACGTATAGAGAATAATTGTATAATCTGTCGACATCAGCAGTATCATTGCAGAGGACATTGAAATGGGTTCACACATTTACCCATGTGGGAAGCCAAACCTGAACATTAGGCATGACGAGTGAATGCTTTAACTACTAGGCTACCCCGCTGTTCAGTATCTTATAGATTCCAGAGGATGGCAGCTGAAGGAGCTTCATCAACATCACACCAGCAAGACAAATGATAAGAGCCTTACATAATGGCTTTGGTGTATTTACATTCACAGGATTCATTGTAGTCTGTCCAACAGACCCTGAAGCAAATATATCCAAGAAAGCCCTCGTAAGTCTAGAAAATGTGGCATGTCTAGATTTCCACAGTTTGAAAATGAAGAAAATCTCAGGGCTCTTTTTCATTATATTATATTTTTTTACTATGAACATTTTTTTCTGTAAAATATGTTCATATGAGAGACTAGTTGTTAGGTTAGATTCATTGCTGACATGTTTGTATTTGAATACATACAAGTTTTATTATCATTCAGTGATTCTGTTGAATTTCAAATAGTTACTTTGCAGATAAATTTAGGTGAGGTGAGGTGACATTGGGTTTTACGTCGTGCTTGAGAATATTTCGCTCATATGACGACGTGCATGCATGTGTATGTCTATGTGCGGCTGCTTGTACTAGCCCAGACTTATGCTGGTTTTATAGTGCTAGCCCACTGAGATACCATGCCGCAGTGAAGCATGAATACCCCACTCAGACACATTATACTGACTCCGAGCCGACCAGTCCTTGTTGTACCCATTAATGCCGAGCGCCAGGCAGGGACCAACAAGTACCATATTTTAACGTCTTTTGGTATGATGCGGTCGGGGATCGAACCCGCGACCTTCCACTCTCCACTACACCACGGAGGCGGTCAGATATATTTAGGAGCCATCACTATTATGTGGGAAGCTTTTGTGTGTGTGTTAATGATTTACTTTTGATGTCACTAGATTACAGAAGAAGTAATCAAGTCTGTGAGAACAATTTAGGGTTATTCTAATATGTGCCATTACTGTCAAATCAGTACTGTTTTCAGGAATAGTAAACTGGTGCCCATGGTGCTGTTTCATAAATTTCACTGCTGTAAATGTTGTCAAATACAACAATATGTATGTCAGAGGTGAAGGTCAATCAAGACAGATTTGCATAAAGACATAGTTAAGGTCAGTGACTGGGATCGCTATGTGCTTATAGATGGTCTGTTTGACATGTCAGTTGAGACTTGTTACAAACTCTTCGGACTGTTTATTATGTTTTTCACTTGATTATGTCTTTGTGATGTTAATGGTGAAAAATGACAACTTACACCAATAATAGGTCATCATGACCTGATTTCATACTGCCACATTTGCTTCATTGTAACATCTGTTTCAAGTGCATCTAAAGTAAGGATTACAATTTTATGTTCGAACAGACATCAAGGAATATTTAGTCAAGTTGATAGTATAGATATAATGTCTTATAAATCATGTTCACATGCTTAATGCATTTGAAAATATTATAAGATATCTTTGCTGGCCTCATTTTCACTTGTTGAACTTGAAAATTTGAAAAGCCTTACTTGAAGAGAACAAATTGTTATTCTCCAACATGTGTTTCTTAATTTATCTGAAGGGAAGTGTTAGTGCCTGTGGATAACATCAGTAATGGTTCTGGCATTTGTACAGGCATACTTTGGTGAGGAAGAAAATTAGAGGGCCTCAAATATGAAAGATCAGTTTTGTTCTTTGGCTGAGTTAGTGGTCTGAGAATCCTCTCCAGCGAAATTAATCTCTCTATCTCACTAGAAACGTCTGCAGGCAGATCATGAGACAAACTATGGAAGCCTTAGCGTTTGAGGACTTTTTTTCATGTGGGAACCTATTTCATTTGGAAGCAGACAAATCTGCTTGACAAAAGGACTTCTTGTATAGCACCATACAATTCTGCTGACATGTTTCTCGAAAAACCTCCTTGTGCTCTGCGTTGAAATTCTCATTATGGCTTCTTGGCGGTAACTAAGCACAGACTACTTTGATGTAACTTTCAATTTCTTCTGATGCAATTTTGGCGACATGAAACGCCCCCATTTATCACCAATTTGTTAGGATGAGAAGTTCAAATTGCCGTTGACCATATGCAGGGAAATGCTTGTGGAAGATGAAATCTCATCTTGGGTTTGGGCTTTCAGAGTTTGCTGCATTTAACAGAGCTTGTACTCAGTTCACTTGGCAATTTGCTGCCGGGAAAGATTGGATGTTTTTACGTGTTTTCCTTGAAGGTTGTTTTTGTGAAGAAACAGGTTCGGAAATAACCTGTTTGCTGTTCAAATCAGAGCAGTTGATTTTGGCACAGGTTTCAATTTTTTCCCTCAAAATTTGGAGATTATTAGGTTTCTGTCTATTATCCGTAAAGCGTGTGCTTGTTTTTGAACGTGTGATTGGGTAATGTCTCACCGTCGCAGTCATTAACAGATTAACCTTGTGACCTTCATTTCTGAAGTTATCAGTTCTCAAGGTCGACTTGTTTATTGTGTACAGACATCCCTACTTAACAGGTCATTATTTCTAGATTTCATGGTTACATGGGAATTCAGACTTGTACTGACTGCTGGTATTTCTGCATGAGTGTCCAAAGGACATTGAAAATCTAGGTGGAAGTATTGTTTCGAGAAAAAATTGTTATACTATTTGATCTGACCGTAAGCTCATATTTCCTGTTATGTTATAGATATATATGTAGATACTGTATTTTGTTTATTTACTATGAGAACATTTCTGATTGACAATATTTGGAGAAAATATATGGGATATTTGGGGCGGTTGGGTAGCCAAGTGGTTAAAGCATTTGCTGTCCACCCAGAAGACCTGGATTTGATTTCCCACATGGGTACAAAATGTAAAGCCCATTTCTGGTGTCCCCCACCATGATATTGCTGGAATATTGCTAAAAGCGGCGTAAAACTAAACTCACTCACTATGGAATATTAGATATTTGTTTGCTGTTATTTTCGATCGTTTAATGCAACCTCCCCTGACTTAATATATTTGGAAAGGCTGCAGTGTAATTCACTTTGCACTGAGGAGGCACAGGCATGCTAGAAGCCTATGATATTAGTCTGGGGCCAAAACCTTGGAGTCTACTTGCCATCTTGTCTACTGACATTTATTCAGTGGATTCTAATGTTACTTTGTGGACTTCATCAACCAGCTTACTTGTCCAGATACAGTTTACTGGACAAGTGGCCAAAGTAACAGAGTGTGATGGTGAGTCTTAATCTCATATTTACCTTGATTATTATACTTGGTTTACCTGCACCATTTCGCCA
The DNA here is from genome assembly GCF_003918875.1 of Haliotis rubra. Lineage (NCBI taxonomy): Eukaryota > Metazoa > Mollusca > Gastropoda > Lepetellida > Haliotidae > Haliotis > Haliotis rubra. The sequence goes on along the minus strand of NW_025767468.1, from coordinate 2,070,574 downwards.
TTATTCTAAGATTGGTGATGATCGGGTGGCCAGGCTATCTGACTTTGTTGATGCAGGTGATTGTATCCCAATTGAATAGATTTGTTTTTATTTCACAGGATTGTTTGATCCATACGCGATTATTTACAAACTGCTGTCAGGGTGGTGGGTAGTCTCGTGGTTGAAGCGTTCGCTCATCACATGATATTGCTTGAATATTGCTAAAAGTGGTGTAGTATCATTCTTACTCACTCGAGACAGCTCTCATATAGATCGAATGTTTCACAGTGCAGCATTAAAAAACAAACTTACAAATAATTCTCGCCTACTATAAAAACATAGCACCAACCCATTTTTTCTCCACGATAAAAAGCATTGTTATCTTTCGTCACACACGTTGCATTCTTGAGTTGAGTAGAATCTAGAATCAACAAAGTATGCCATATATTATTCTGTAAGCATCACAGGAACATTTATATTCTTGAGATATGTAGATGTACAGGTGTAGTCAGTGTTTGCTGCATTTATTACGCATAATCAGGCCATATTTTATATGTGAATGATGTCACATGTTGATGTAGAGTGTTGGATGTGTACATCCCCAGTAGGCACAGTTTTTAAGTGACTCATGTAACACAGTTTTGTGTCTTACAAGGGGACCGTATAACAAAAAACTGGAGTGTTAAACAACACAAGTTAAATGATACAAGTTACTATGGTGTGGGCAAGCTGGGAAGTATTCTGAGGAAAACATTTTTGATAGAGACGAATTTTCACCAGTTAATTTATGAGGCCAACATTTCGTAGTTTGGTTCACTCAATCATTCTCTGACCTGGATATGTCATTTTCATATCCCATGTTGTGTGTGGTAGTATCTTCTGCTGAATTTATGAAACCTGTTGTTTGGTTTGAACACAGTTTGGGAATAACCTGGGAACATGCCCTGTCATGTGTCATTATGAAAAACTGATTTCAGTTAACTGAACTAGATAGACTTTTGTACCAGAAATTTAGTTGTCATATTTGAAATATAAGATGAACCAACCAACCAACCAACCAAAAGAAGCCCAGAGCAATGCTAAATTTCAGGAGCTAAAGCTTTCAAAACCAACCAACCAACCAACCAACCAAAAGAAGCCCAGAGCAATGCTAAGTATCAGGAGCTAAAGCTTTCAAGACCAACCAACCAACCAACCAAAAGAAGCCCAGAGCAATGCTAAATTTCAGGAGCTAAAGCTTTCAAGACCAACCAACCAACCAACCAACCAAAAGAAGCCCAGAGCAATGCTAAATTTCAGGAGCTAAAGCTTTCAAAACCAACCAACCAACCAACCAAAACCAACCAAAAGAAGCCCAGAGCAATGCTAAGTTTCAGGAGCCAAAAGCCAACCAACCAACCAACCAACCAACCAAAAGAAGCCCAGAGCAATGTTAAGTTTCCAAGACTTGCCCAGTCATTGTAGACTCAAGTTGGTCTCTTTTTGTATCTTATGCTCAAGTGTCTTGGATTATTATGACTTTATGGAATGACCCCTTCCCTATTTGTTTAAGATCCTTGCAGTGGCCATTCAACAGTTTTGTGGGTAAACTTATGTGATCATGTACAGGGTACATCTTGTTACAGACGCCTGTAAATGTTGGGTCCAATACTTTGAATTATTGCCTTATGCTGAAGATATTGTTGTTTGGGAGATATGTGTCATGACATGAACTGCTTATAAAGTTGAAACCTTCATATTGGAAACTCATCAAATGTCTAAAGTGTTTGGAACTCACTTATCCATGTTTACACTTGCGTAAACTGTAGATTTATGGAATGTTCAACCTGACTATGGATACTGAACACTATATAGCTGGAATATTGCTGACTGCAGCCTTAAACAACAAACAAACCCAAACAAATGGATACTGAAGAACATGATTTCCCACTCAAGAAGTTTGAAATTTAAGAATATAACCTGTTGGTATGGGCATGAAAATCTTACAAAAGGTGGACCTTGGTGAATCTTGTCTAAAATGTTCCCACACTCAATGAAACCGAGCAATAATATCTATATGTGCCCAAAACAATTTTGCCACAAATGCCCAGTCTGCAACTTTAGGTACTAGTCCGTAGTCTGAGTCCAGTTAATTTATGAAGGCAAGTGAGCTCTGAAAACACAATAACTCTAAACTGACAAATGACGCTCAGAGATAAGTTTAGGCTTGGCTTAAAATGCTCTGATACAGACAGCAAGCCCAATGTTGTTTCTCGGAGACATTTTCATTAGAGTTACAATATTTTACAAATAGATAACAGCATAACCTTGCTAGCCACAGTCTTGGGGCAAATGTCTACATTCATAATATGAAGTGACCCGTGAAGATCCGGGGTAGAATAGGTCTTCAGCAACCCATGCTTGGTACATGCTTGTCGTAAGAGGCGACTAACAGGATCGGTGGGCTGGCTCGCTGACTTGGTTGACACTGGTCATCGGTTCCCAATTGTGCAGATCGATGCTCATGCTGTTGATCACTGGATTGTCTGGTCCAGCTTTGATTATTTACAGACCGCCGCCATATAGCTGGAATATTGCTGAGTGTGGTGTAAAACTAAACTCACTCACTCACTCACAATATAAAGTATGGTAATAACCCTTTTGCTGAAGTGCAGTATTTTCACTTCTGCCCTGGACTTTCTGCAAAAGAAATGAAGCAAGACTAGATTCCCTCAGGTGAATCTCCCATCTCACTGGGGATCCCTTTCAATTTGATGGGAATTATTTATTTATTTCAAAATGATGTACGTTCAGAGACTAGGTGTTAGTCCATAACATCCTCGGTGTTGTTGTGTACAAACTACCTACACTCTCAACACCTCCCTGTAATAGGAGTGTATACCAGTAAGACACTGTATACTGTTTATCACCGACTTTTCTGTTTACAATGTTAACTGTAAAAGAGATTAAAAACTCTGCTGGAAGTTTCAGTGAAGTTGTATACTGCTCAAAAGTATTCTAGGAACAGCCAATTCTGTTATTCTGTGTTATTCTAGAAGCCAATTGGCTAGAGTAAAATGAAAGAATCAGGTGTTTCCTGAGTCATGTTTTGAGTAGTAAATATCGTTTGACATCTTGTACTGGGATTAGTTTTGATTATTTATAAAAAAATGTATCACTTTTTCACAAGGTTTATGTGCAGAAAGTTTCTGATAAAAAGACAACAACAAAAAATTATTCACAATTTTGTTTACAGGAATGCAGATTGACTATATCCTGTTAGCCTGTGTTGGTTTGTCTATTGTCTAAGGTATCTCAAGGAAGTTGTATTCGTTTAAGAGAGTGCCTGTATTTTATCAGTATTTATACAATGTTTGTGTTTTGCAGCATTCCTGTGTATGGATGTTGCCCTAGTTGTTTCTCAGTCATGTAACATGGGAATGTCGACTCCATATGACACAGGGGTAGCCTTGTGGTTAAAGTGTTTGCTCGTCACACCGAAGACCCGGGTTCAATTCCCCACATGAGTACAATGTGTGAAACCCATTTCTGATGTTCCCCGCAGTGATGTTGTTGGAATATTGCTGAAAGTGGCGTAAAACTAACCTCACTCATATGACACAAGTGTCAAGTAGATGTGACTGAAATTTGATGCAGAATGCTTTAAAATAGGACTGTGAAACAGACGTGGTGTATAGGATTGGTATAACTATCATTTCAGGTATTAGTTTCTTTCACAAGCCAGCAGCCATGCTGTAGTACTGGTAAATAGTCTCAGACCTTTTTTAAAACTATTCCTGTGACTAATGGTTTTGTAATAGCAACTTTTGTGACACAACTGATAACCAGGAGCAAGGTGTGATGGTCTGTGTTTCTCTATCGATTTCAAAATCTGGCAGTAAGCTCTGCCATCGATTTTGCGTGGAACCGTGTGTAATTTAGTCAGTATTTGCTTTAATTACTGCACGGTAACAGACTGAGCTGGCTGGTTTGAGGAAGTCATTAGGACCAGGATTCTGATGCAATCTGTCTGGACATGACATGCTCTCATCATGTATTATGAGCAGGGTAATTTGGCTGAGTGGGAAGGAAACATAATCCCCCAAGGTTGCAAACAAAGGAGATATTTTCAAACCTAATGAAATGTAAAAAAAATGATTTCTTTTCTTGGGTCTTAGATTAATTAAGTCTGAGCAGTTCAGAGATCAAAGAGCTTTTACATCAGAGTCAAAGAGGGATGTTATTACGGCTATGTGGATTGTTATGCTTTAATCCATTTTGTTCCTATGTTCTTTCAACATTTATTCAAGTTAGATGCATCATAACTATTCTGATGTTGAAAGAAGTTTCATTTCACATCTATTTAAAATAATGCTAGTAAGTAGACAGTTTGTTTCTAAAGATGTATTAGTTGAATCAAACAGATACATGTAATTGAAAGGGAGCCTTCATGAGATTGGAGATTCACAACATTTTGACTTCTTTTAGAGCTATGGCATCACATGAAGTGCTGGGAAAATAATGTTGTTCAGTGCCTGTGAGGCCAACCATTTAAAGCATATACATGGGGGAAAGATCTGATTCTGAAAGCAAATAGCTGTTTCGTTGCAATTTCTACTCCATTCGTTGATGCAGGCCGGTGAATGGCTGTTTAAATTAACTTATGAATAAGTCATGACATTACGATCATAGTACCCATGGTAACCAAATACTGAGTCTTGAATTGTCTGGCCTAAATCAGTGGGATTTAAATGAAAGTATCAAGATGTATTGCAATCTATTTGATTAGGGTTTTGGAAAATATTTGATGATGTATAGAAATCTCACCCTCAAAGACATCTGAAAGATGGTGCTTACGCCACAGAGTAATGTCCTGTGATTAAATCTGTACATGGGTACCTTACAGAATTCTACTTCATTTATCTCAGAGATGAGAACCTTTTCACCTCCGGACAGTCTGAATTTTATTGGGCTATTTGGTTGGTACCCTTAAGTGGTTTTCCCATAGCTAATCCAGACATCATTTATTTATCATGGATGACCCCCAGGTACTGTGATCATGGCTCTTATGAAATTATCCTTGGTTATTCGCTTCCCAAATGGCTTCTTGTTGATAAAGTTGGCTTTTTTGTGGTAAGATGGGCATCTATAAAAGATATTGATTTGAGATAAGGACTTCTGAGACATCCCAGACTGGGCTGATGCTCTGAGGTTGCCATGACACCATGATTTACCAGAATCTTCCTCTTGGAAGCAAACTGTCCTGGCTTTGGTATCGGAAATTGACAACATAGCATCGATGTTGGGAGATTACAGGGACACAACCTGTGTTTACATGTTATCAAGGCGATCGATTCCTGTCATTGTGAAAGTCACATTGGTTGTCCTTGTGAAAAAACAGGCAGTGGGATTAAATGCAGGTCAAATAATTGTGGTGTTAATTACCCAGACTTTTTGCTTGTGCGTCGGATGCGGCCATTATCACATTTGCTGTCCACTTAAGGCAGTTTTATCTGTAACATGTATTAAATGGCAGGATGAATGCTGCTGTGCATACAAGGACCATCTGTACCTTGCGGAAACAACTCATTGCCAAGTTAATGATTCATTAGGGCTAAAAAGTGGTTCTCAGTGTTAAATGTATGTAGGTGATAAACCAAACTTATTCATACTCACACATTGTCAAAGAATACACAGAGGAAAGGAAGAGATCCCATTTGATGCAAAGAATTGGAGTAGCAAGAAGATGAAAATTGTCTTGATTAAACTCTTGGTTTATTCATCATGGTGCTTTTGCTCAAAACAACCTTTAGGGCTAAGGTATGAGAGTGACGTGACGATCACCTTACTGCGTAGATTGCTTTGTACAACTGCACCCAGGACATACAAAATCATTTGTTAATGTCTTCAAATATTGTCAGCCTGGTTTAAGAATGTGCAAGCATAAAAATGATTTGGAAATCGTCAAGTGTTAGATTTTCTATATCCCAGAAAAACTATTTTGCTGAGTTGTCATTATTCCAAAATGTAATTTCCAGGATAGTTGTGCTCTTGACAGAGAAATCCTGCACAATCAATAATATAGTGTCCAGGTCAGAAATATTACTTGGTTTTAGAAACCACAGCAGGAAGTGTTTTTTTTCACAATCATGCAGCCTGTTGATTGATGACTCATCCAGCAATTCTCAGTGCTACTGATGCTGCAACTCGCGTGTTGCTCTAACTATGCTCTGGGGCGGTGGGTAGCCTAATGGTTGAAGCGTCCGCTTGTCACACTGAAGACCCGGGTTCGATTCCCTACATGGGTACAATGTGTGAAGCCCATTTCTGGTGTCCCTGCTATGATATTGCTGGAATGTTGCTAAAAGCGACGTAAAACCATACTCACTCACTCTACCAATGCTCTGAGGTGGAGTCCAGCATCTGATTTCCTACTTGTTTGAAGTCGGGTGTGTTCACATTGCTGAAAGCAACTTGTAATCTGTATTCATTTACTCACCTGTCGAAATGGTAGATAATAAATCTAAACTTCAGGGTCAAGGCTGTCATGTTGTCTTATAAGGACTGTCAGTGTTTTTGTTTCGTCAGAGTTAATGTTCCAATATAACGGTAATCAACATGGCAATATCGTTATCCTAATGATCATTAAGAGGAAATTATTACTGGTAGCTTAAGCAACATGTGTTTCAATGTTTTTCCAATTGTAAGTTAATTAGCCATATAAATCAGTCAGTGCCCAGAATGTTTTAGTCTTCCAGTCTAATACTGTCTTTTTCATAAGTTTCAGTGATGTTTGTTCTTCGAGATATGTTTACCTTACTGGATCAAACAAAAATGAACTAATCACTAGCTTCAGTCTACTATGTCTCGGAGTTCTTGAACTGCATTATTTTCCCTTCTGTCCGGTCTTTTCTGCTATGCTAAAACCCAAAATGAAACAAGTCTAGATTTCCTCAAGATCTCCCATCTCACTGGGGCTCCTTTTTAATTGAAAAAGAATTATTTGTTTCTATCAAAATTGTATGTAATCAGAGACCCAGCATTATAGATAATTTCATCTTGTAGCGCGTGTTGCGAACTGACGTCATGGAATAAAAACAGGGTGACATGGGTATAATCCATATCAAGTGGCAATGATTTGCTGTCATTAATGGAATCAAACAATACGGGCTAGGTTTAAACAACTAATCCAGTGATAAAAATCTCATGATTATTTACTGTGGGCAACCATTCCGTGGTGGTTAGTAACTGACGATATTTTGCTTCCTGTATTGATGAAGCTTGTGTTCTATTGACGTCAGTACGGTCCTCATATACTACAACATACAATTAGTTGTGAGGGAAATGGATGCATGAAGTATCAACAGGTTGACCAATGTTCAATCCTGCTAGATAATTGGTCAGTCTGGTGGGATGAATGGCTCTCAATGCACTAAGCTCACACATCTGAAACAGTTCCCTTGTGATGAATGGTTCGCTAGGAAGCCATGAAGCAAATATTCAGATAATTGAACATTACAAGGTTCATTAAGTAATCTGGCCTATGTAGGGGGACTGATCATTAATAGGAAATATGAGGGATTGAAATTTTTGGATAGATGTGTGTCATTGGTTGGAACAGTTCAATCTGCTTGGCCAATCATGATTACTATGATAGATGTTATAGTCTGATTAGGATTTTTCTGGTTGTGTGCAAGCATGTATTAATTAACCTACTTTGATATTATTGATAATCATTATGTTAAGAAAATATTTGGTAGATGTTCTGTCATAACCTCATTCACTATAAGATTCACTGCAAGAATGTCATGGTAAGGCCAAATACAAAAAATGTTGTGGTTCCGATTACACCTCTTTAAACTTTTAGGTAGGATTTTTTTTTTTCAACATTTTTTTAGAAGTAAAGTACAAACTAATAACACATTTATCAATGTGTAATTGTTTATTCAATCAAACTTTCGGCCATCATGTTGACTTTAACTTTCAGAATGACCGATGTCTCTCGGTGCCGGGAAAAAAACAATGGTATCTGATAGCATATTTTATTCATATCGCTTAAAAAAAAATAGGGTCGGCACCAGAATTTAAGGGTCGGTCGGGTAATCAGAACCACAACATTTTTTTTTTTAGGCCTAAGACATTGAATCCATAGTATCACATTCTGTCAGTTGTAACTGGCACTGTATATGTTTTGTGTACATTGTTATCATTAAAATAATTAGTTCAAGATTTTTCAAACTGTAATATCGCTAATTGCCATGAACTTTCTAAAAGGGGCACAAGAGAAAACAGTGGCCCCAGCAAGTTGGGGTTTTTAGTTTGAATTTTAAGCACCACTTTGAAGTTTTAAGCACCATTTTCAAGTTTTAAGCACTATTTTGACTCTTCTGTAAGATGTATAAATCCACCAGTCAATGATAACCCTAAGCACATAAAAACACAATCTGAGAGCCACACAAGGGCCCAATTACAGTGTCTAGACTGATACTGAAAGACAAGCAGTGGAGTGGAATTCAGGAAGGGAGTATTGTATATAGAATAGAGATTGACATTTCATTGTCGGTGTCATGTTAAGGTTTACTATAGTTACATACATCAAAACACCTTTCACCCAGAGTATATTAGGACACTGAAACAGCATCATTTGATCATATATCAGTTACCTAATATGATAATAAAAATGCACATCATATTTGTATATTATGACAGTAGTAGCTTCCTTTTGCATGTCATTAACATATGATTGAGCAGATGAATTATAATGTGAATGATATAGGTTAGTTTTATGACGCTTTTAGCAATATCACAGAGTGACTGACTGAGTGAGAATTTGCACCACTTTTAACAATATTCCAGCAATCTTGATGGGGGTGGGGGGCTACACCAGAAATGGGCTTCACACATTGTACCCATGTGGGAATCAAACCGGGGTCTTCAGCATGAGAAGCCGACACTGTAACCACTAGGCTACCCAACTGCCCCCAGATCTGACATTTTAGTATTTAACAATTTCACATTATCACGAAAGGAGGTAAAATCTATCAACTTCAGAAATTTTATGAGACCATGATGAAAGGAAGTACACTAAACCAAGGTTATAAAGATTCAAAGGTACCACAAATTTTACTTTGCTATAATCATAAAGTAGTATAAACATTTCAGCTTAACTATACAGGAAGTTGCTGGGATCCCCAAGAGAGTTTGCTACATCTGTCAGTTCCTTCGAAGTGTGTTCAGAAAAATAGTCGTCTGCTGACATTAAAAGAAATGAACCTCATTTTCCACTCATGCACAAAATGGACAAATTCTTTCATACAGCGGGGTCTTTGTTGTTTCTGCAGTAACCTGTTTCTGTGGAAAGCTGTAGATTTCTGCAGCACAGTTAAATTGTGTATGTTGTTTCTGCTCACTGTTGTACATAGATCTAGCTTAGGCTGTCAGTCCTAAATGCTATGTCCTTGAGGTCCTTCCTGTTTGGTGAAAACAGTCTTATTTAGTTGGCTGCAGGCATCAGTTGCGTTTGGCAGGCCATCCAGCACAATGGCTGCTGAAGATGTGCTTCCGTTGTGGGACAATGGACTTGGGTATTTGTGTGCTGCTTTGCTAACTGCAACAGTTCACACTTGTTCCCAGATTTTCAAAATTGTGGAATTTTGTATTTTTGTAATATGTTGTCAGTGTACTCAATATTGCTGTAAAAATCAACAAGAATGAAGTGGATGGTTGAATATGTGACCTGGTTGTCTTTTTGCCCTAGGGCCTGATCCACAAAGCCTTTGTAGCATTACAATATTCTTAAGCCTATAATAAGTTAAATAGTTATGCTAGCTTGTAATGCTGAACACTGTTTATGTATTGGGAACCTTGCGTTACTTTTTCAATCAGGGGCGGTGGGGTAGCCTAATGGTTAAAGCGTTGGCTCGTCGCGCGAAGACCCGGGTTCGAATCCCCACATGGGTACAATGTGTGAAGCCCATTTCTGGTTTCCCCCGCCGTGATGTTGCTGGAATATTGCTTAAAGCAGCGTAAAACCAAACTCAGTCAGTCAGTCAGTCAGTCTTTCAATCAGCACTAGCTTGTCACACCGAAGACCCGGGTTCGTTTCCCCACATGGGTACAATGTGTGAAGCCCATTCCTGGTTTCCCCCACCTTGTCATTGCTGGAATATAGCTAAAAGTGACATAAAACCATACTCACTCACTCACTCACTCACCTGGCTGAGATATAATTTGTAAGAAAGTTGATCTGACAATGATACAGCTGGAATATTGCACCCAACTTTCATTTTCCAAAGAAAGTAGTAGTGTATATAATTGTCATTTAACATATTAAGGAACAGTGGCTTAGTGGTTAAGGCATTCACTTGTCCCACCAAAGGCCAGGGTTTGATTCCTGAATATGAACACTACTTGATGCCCATTCCTGATGTCCTAAACTGTGAAATTGTACGGATAGAGCAAAAATGAAAAAATAAAAACAAGAAATGGCATAAAACTGTATTCACTTTCTGGTCTTTAGAATATGTTCTTTGGGTATTTTTTGTTGGCACATTTGTGGTAATCTTGTATTCCTTTACAGTTTATGCAATAAGTTGCTAAGCTACGGCCAATCTATGGCGATGCATTATTTACACTTGTATGGAATCTATACCCAGTAAATAGGGATCTGATCAGTATTGTGCTGTTGATGTGAATAAACATTATCTGGACAGCAATGTGTGGTGTTTCCCCCGCAGTATGTTACAGAACTAGGCAGCCTGGTTACACTGAGCCAATGACAAGGAATCAATTGACTGCTTGTATTCCAGCAGTATAGGTAATGCTCAGTAATAGGTGTCTCCAGCCATTAAGTATGTATGAAGGATTTTGTCCTGGTGTCAGTTTTAGAGTTGAGTTGTCTTGCCAATCTGGGTTTGGAAAATCACATGAAGATTTTCTGTTTTATGGTGAGTGGGTATGGTTTTACGCCGCTTTTAGCAATATTCCAGCAATATCATGGCGGGGGACACCAGAAAAATGGTACCCATGTAGGGAATCAAACCCAGGCCTTTGGCGTGACGAGCCGAATGCTTAAACCACTAGGCTACCCCACCACCCTTCTGTTTTATATTTTTACAGGTTGACATAATCATTTTATGTAACATGGTGGTTGTTTGTTATGTATAATGTTGTAACAGTGGTCTATGGACTATTAAATGGTGTTTGTTGGTCACCCAAAAAAGGCATTTATGAATCCACTTATTAATGTATGATTTTAGAAAATGTTACTTATACCCAAAGACTGCCTAATGGATAGCTCATTGTCATGGAAATTGAAAGGCTGGTGGTCTGTTTCCAGTTGTCATACCAAAAGGAGGTGGTGGGGTAGCCAAGGGGTTAAAGCGTTTGCTTGTCACACTATAGATACAGGTTCGATTTCTGACATGGGTACAATGTAAAGAAGACCGCCTCCATGGTGTAGTGGTTAGAGCCTAGTGGTTAAAGCGTTGGCTCGTCACGCCGAAGACCAGGGTTTGAATCCCCACATGGGTAAAATGTGTGAAGCCCATTTCTGGTGTCCCCCCCGTGATGTTGCTGGAATATTGCTAAAAGAGGCGTAAAACCAAACTCAGTCAGTCAGTTAGTCAGTGTAGTGGTTAGAGCGTCCGCCCGGAGAGCGGAAGGTCGCGTTTTTGATTCCCGACCGCGTCATACCAAAAGACGTTAAAATATGGTACTTGTTGGTCCCTGCCTGGCGCTCGACGTTAATGGGTACAACAAGGACTGGTCGGCTTGGGAGTCCAATTCTGGTGTCACAAGCCATGATATTACTGGAATACTACTAATAGTGGCATAAAACCTTACTCTCTCACTCATATCAGAAGACCTTAACAGATGGTACTTGTTGTTACCCTGGAAGGGGATATGAGAAGGACTGGTTATCTCAGCGTCAGCATATTGTGTCTGAGTGGTGTATATGGTTAAACTGTAGCATGGTATGTCAGTAGACTAGCACCATAAAACAAACATATGTCCTTTTAGGTGTGACCGCCTCCGTGGTGTAGTGGTTAGAGCGTCCGCCTGGAGAGCGGAAGGTTACGGATTCGATCCTGTTGGTCCCTGCCTGGCGCTCGGCATTAATGGGCACAACAAGGACTGGTCGGCTCGGAGTCAGTATAATGTGTCTGAGTGGGGTATTCATGCTTCACTGCCGCATGGTATCTCAGTGGGCTAGCACTATAAAACCAGCTTAAGTCTGGGCTAGTAAAAGCAGCTGCACATACACATACACACGCATGCACGTCGTCATATGAGTGAAATATTCTCAAGTACGACGTAAAACCCGATTTCACCTCACCTCACCTTTTAGATGTCAAGCAGCCATGCACATACACACACATGCATGCACATTGCTATAGAAGTGCAGTTATATTGAACGCTATGTTAAACCCTATATCACTTAACCTCATTCCAGACAATGCTCTCTAATCAACAACCGAATGTTAAAACACTCTGCTAAATCCATTTCTTCTCTTAGGCGTTTGCACTGCTGACTGTTCGATTAGAATTCTGACTTTCAGAATACGTATTGTGTAAGAGGAATATGACCCACAGGAGACCACCGCTGATAGGAAATGACATTTAGTTTTTGACATCCATGTCAAGTTCTGTCGGTGTAGCAATGATTACATATTCCTCCCCGGTGTTAATATTTCATACTTATTGGTCTCGGGAGCTTTCTACAACACGCACTAATTACTCTGGACTGAATTGTACACTCTGTGTTGGACAATTTAATTACAATATTAAGTTTAACTATTGTTAAAGTAGGCTAAAGTGTTCCTATTGAGTATGTGAAAAGTTGCAGTTTTAAACATTGGCATTGTGCCTATTGTGTGAGCTCAGTATTCAGCAACTGTGCCAAGTTTCTTTTCAACTAACTCAGCCTCCATAACACCTTAAAATTAAAATTTTATAGATCAATATTGCTGAATAGTTAGAATGAGTTGCTGACTTGCAAATGTATGATCAGTGCAATGAACTGAGGCTTGTCAAGGATGTTTTGTATGTAACAGACCCAAGCAGATGGTGGCAGTACTGAGTTTAGGAGGGATTTGTTTCAGAAGCAAAGTTCCTTAATGAGATGTAATGACCTAAGTACCTTTGAAAAATGTTAGATAAAAGAAAATTTGCCTCTGATTGATAGCAATGATGTCTAAACGGCCAGGTTCATGTTCCACAACTATGGGTAAGCCAATGTTAAAGTATGGGAGTTACCTTGTCCATTGTGGAATAGGACCTGGGGGTAATGTGTCTGGGCAGATTCTGGCAGATTCTGACAGCTGCAGGAATGTTCCATTTGGTGGTTTGTTGCTGCCTCTGTCTTTGTCTGGTTTCAGTTCTCGGAACAACAAATACTTTGATATTAAAGACAGCCTGTATTTCATTTCAACTTTAAGTGATGCCTAGAGATGTTTTTGGGTGCAGATCTCCCAGTCTCTGAACCACAATCTTTCCCCTTTCTCCCAGGACTTTATCCAATGCTAAAGTACTAAATGAAGCAAGTCTAGATTTCCTGAGGTTATGAATCCATTTTCAATGCATTCTTTTCAATTTAAAGGAATTATTTGTTTCCGTCAAAATTATACATATATCAAATCTGTGCCACAGACTGTTGTTGATACGATACTGACTGATAAACTGGTTATTCAGTGTGATGCAGTATTTAGATTTCAGTAAATATTTTATGACATATGTTATCCCTGTTGTGAGATAGTTTGTTTAAAGACTGGGGGAAGTATTGTGTACACAAATCAAGATGGTACCTGCCTCCAGCCCTAGTTAGGACCAGGAAGTAGAAAACAGGAAGGGCTGGGGCCGAAGCTGGCATGCCTTCAGGTCAATATACTTTGTTGCTTGCTTTCATTTTATAGGCTAATGGAGAAGATAAAAATGTTCATGGTAAAAAATCTATAATACTAGATCAGTGTCAGTGTATAGAAATCAAATGAATAGTCAGTTTGACCAAGGGACTGATAAAAGGTGAGACTGACTGAGCCAGACAAACATCTAGTCTCTGAAATGACAAGGTTTTATTTGAAAACAGTTGTTCAATTATCTGAATAAAATGTAATGATAAGGAGCCGGAAGGTTCTCATTATTTTAAACTGGAACTAAAACCGTAGTTATACACTTGCCAACTATTGCAGACTTGTGTGAGATATACTGGATATAATTCAGGGTTTCAGGGTCTGTATGACAGACTGAACATCAGATAAAAGACTGGAAGGAATGTCGAAGATCTGCCCTGTGTAGGAAGTGATAGAGTGAAGGGGTTAACAGATTAGCCACAATGCTTCAGATTGGAAGGAGGCAGGGGCCTTGACCTCTGTTATTACCAGAGACTATATTTTTCAGCAATTAGCCCTCTGGTCTTCTATCTGTACCCTATCTTTCCTAACCAGACTTGTAACCTTCAAACGGTTGCCAAATTATAGTTACAATTTTTTCCTTAAAGCACGTTGGAACTTTTCATGTTTGGCAAGCTCACAAGTTGGTGTATATTTCTTCCTCATCTTCAGTTGTCAACAAAGTAAGTCTTGTGGTAATTGGGGATTTTGTTTGAACAATCTTAGAGCCCCTGAGTCTGTAGCAAGTTCAAAATAGGACTTAAAAATAGTCTAATAAATATGAAAGCACTGCATATAATGTGACAGGCCAAAAACACCTTTTATAGCAAATTAGGTGAGTGGAGGTCATGCTTTTGGTGTGGCAGAAAAAGAAGAAGTAGAACTCATTTTAATTGTAGAGTATACAAACGTAGACATGGTTATAACTTTATAGTAGGACACTGTTACCCTTTTATAAACACCTGGGTGCCGTTGTACAAAACAACCGTAGAGCTACGACTGTCGTAAGTCTATGTTAAGGTGTAGGGGGTACGATCACCTTAGAGCTAAGATCGCTTTGTACAAGGGCACCCTGGTTCCATTACAGATTTTCACAATTGTGTAGGTCGATGCTCATGGTGTTGATCACTGGATTGTCTGGTCCAGACTCAATCATTTACAGACATATACGGTAATACCTGAACTGTTGCTACCTAGTGGTTAAAGTGTTATTCGTCACGGGTTCGATTCCCCACATGGGCACAATGTGTTAAGCCCATTTCTGGTGTTGCCCGTGATATTGCTGGAATATTGCTAAAAGCGTAAAACTAAACTCAGTCAGTCAGTGTTGCTCATTGCAGCGTTAAACAACAAACCAACCAACAGATTTTCAGTGATCCACTCATGTAATTTTTTACGATTATTTTGTGTTAACAGTGGAATCTTTTTTGGTGGATAAAGAAGACTGGTTATTCTCTGTCATTGATGATTGGTATTGTTACGTTGAATGCAACTTTAGAAAAACTAAGAATGTATAAAACTGAATCGTGGAAGTAGTATATTTTTTTAGGTTTGGGTGTTTTGTGGAGGATTCTTGACAAATCCAGATATGCTGATCATACATTTTGGGAAAACAATCAAATACAAGGGAGATTTTGTTATCTATGTCAGTGACAATATATTTTGTTGTTCATGATGGTCCCTGCACAACAGCTGACAGTTCTCGGAGAAGATAAGTCAATCTAACAGATTTTACTTATCTTATAACAATACTAAATAGCTTCCATGCCATATATAATTTACTTAAGTTCCTTTTATCATGTAAACTTGAGTAAACTATATATTTTCTTAAGCCCATAGTCTGAGACCTGGCAGGTATTAGACCAACTGCACTCTTAGCAATATGGTTATATTTTATCATGCAATGTCCATCAGCCAGTGCTTATTAGGTTTCATCATATTTTAAGTTTTAAGGAAGATTATGAGTGTGATATTTTATCGGTATGTGTCAGATAAACATGTATTTCCTATCAGTATCTGCATGCAGTACAGAATTACATACCCCATCTACATGAGACTGGATGTCAATGCAGTGGGCCTCCACCCCACTGATCATGGAAAGGATCAACACACAGGGAATGTATCAAATTTCACGACTTGATTTTCATACTTGATTCCGCTGGTATGCTTGGCAAATAAAACATATGCATTTGAGAAATCTGATACTTGCAACTATGTCAGTGACAATATATTTTGTTGTTCATGAGCATACATGATTGCCTTACAACACTCTTGAGAGGATGTTTGTTCAACGCTTGTGTTTATTTGTAGCTGAATGTTTGACACGATCCCTGTGATCAGTCAATGGGGTTGTTGATAAGACAGGTTGTAGACTGCGTGGTTGTGATTACAGTGCTGTACGTCACTCGGCGCCGTGACTCGGCATGATATCACCATGGGTTGTGACAACGCTTCTGTTGTGGCCTTAAGAATCTTATTCAAAACTTTACTCCCAATAATGTGTTCATTGTATGGGTGTTATGTTATGGAGTGCCTTTGAAATGCATTAGTGGTTTTGATAATAATTCAAATTTATATTCAAGACTTAGTAATGATGTATGTTTTATAGGAGAGGTTGAATTGTGTTTCTTGAATGAAACAGGTTTTGATGAATTCATGTTTTAAAAACCCATGATAACTCCATTTCACTCATGGTATGGGTTGACAAAAGATTGTAAACGACATTTGTGTCGTCATATTGTTGAGTTGAATTTGAAACATGTTTTGTGGTTCTTATCACAAGTCTGTATACACCTGACTGACATTGAACCATGCATGCATTGTTTGTGTGGAAATAAAATCTGAACTGTTTTGAAAAAACTGTGTGTAGACACTAAGCCTGTGACTGTGTATCTACTGAGTGAGTCATTTCATCACATATGGGAAGTGATATAGTCAAGTTTCTGTTTTTGACCTACAGTCGAACGTAGTAAGTGTGGACACTTCCGTTTACTGTGATATTGTCTGGATTACCAAGTTTCATTGCTATCGAAGTTATCCTATAGCACTGAACCAAAAGTGGAGTATAAATAGCTTAACATTTGCACATTGCCAGATATGTCATTGTGGGGATATGTCATCTTCTTATGACTTGGATTAACAAATTTCAATCCCAACAGATGAGATTATATAAATTTTACATGTTGTGTTGGATACATATTCCATGTTTTTAGAATAATCGATTTTGTTATTCTATGTTGGGCATGTGTGGTTCATGTTACTACAGCTCTTGCATTAGTCTTGCTGTAAGGCTGTACTGATGGCTGACATGCAAGTCCCTGGATGTATAATAATTCTGTCCTTATAAGTCCAGGGGCTCCTTTCACAAGGCATCCTTTACTAAGGTTAACCTTAACTCCCATTCTTTAACATTGCACTAAGGTTACCTTAGTGACTTACGATCACCTTAGTGCTTTGTGAAAGGAGGCCCAGATAAGCGGACAGGACACAGTACTCTGAGGATGCCAGTCATTAGACTTGCACAAGTCTCTAAGGTAATAATAAATAGTTTAAATGATAATTTCTATAAAATATAAATATTCCTCTAATGGACTGATGTCCTGTTCGCTTATCTAGACTTGCCTCTTTAAAGGATAGAATTACTATACACCAATGGGCTTAGCATTCAGTACAGCCTTGGAGCAAGGCTAGCCATTCCTGTACAGGGCTCAGTCTAATATAATCTAATAAATGCCTAAAGAGACTTCAGCAAGTCTACTTGTGCAATGGAAACTGTATCTAGCATGAGACTTGTTGTTGCTGGTGGTCAGTGATCTGGAGGTCAAGTCTGCTACAACCTGATAAGTGCCGAGTTCAATCTGGGGTCTTGAGAACCAAAGTGTTTGTGTTCAGAATGTTTATTCAGTGTTAATCTGTTCTAAATTATTGTCAGGTCTTTGTGAATATTGTTAGCTGGTGATGGTGTGCGTAGATTACCAGCTGTGAGGTGACCAGATGGGAGTTTGGTGATCAGGTTTGCTGAATCTATTGTTACCTCTCACATTGATCAATCAATGATATCAAGCACAGGATTTTCTGGTCCAGACTTGTATATTTAGAGACAGCTGTCCATTGGAATACACCTTATCCCTTAACAAATTGAGCTCGGGGTCGGAATTGATCTTCAGTAACCCATGCTTGTCGTAAGAGGTGACTAACGGGATAGGGTTGTCAGGCTCACTGACTTGGTTGACACATGTCATCGTATCCCAATTGCGTAGATCGATGCTCATGCTGTTGATCACTGGATTGTGTGGTCCTGACTTGTTTATTGGCAGTCTGCTGCCATATAGCTGGAATATTGCAATGTTGCACATAAAATTAAACTCACTCACTCTCTTAACAAATTTAGCACAACCAATACCCTGCCTCATTTGATTTTGAACAAGCCAACTACACCGTAAGTACAATTATGCCACAAATCCCTAAGCAAGCCCCATATTCTCAAAGTGAGTATCTCAGGATTAAATGTTGTTGTTCGTCATACGTTTTCAGACTTCAGTGTTTACTCTCGCTGTAACAAGGCTGGTTGCATCACGCAGCCGTTGTAAATACGTATTGGATGATGGCTTATGTTTAAGATCAAGGTGTCTTTTAAGTAAGTTGTTGACGTGTTTTACAGCTGTTCATGTGAAAATACAGAAAACAATGGATGTATACATGTCTGAAAACCCATAAAACGACGATATATAATAACATTTAATAACAATCAAACATTGTAGTAAAATGTCTGCATTATGTAAAGAAAAATTAAGTAAACATTGAAGTCAGGTTAATCTAAGAAAAGAGCTGTTAAATGGACACAAGATTTAAATTCTGCTTTGACTGTGTGCTCTGATGGCCTTGACTCCTGAATTGAGCAGTGTGTTGACAACTTGACATGAGCGGTATGAATCATCAGTAAACTACCATCACCCAGGAATGTGGGATAATTTGAAACTGTTTGAATGAAGTGATTAGCCATGTGATGGCTGTCAGTTTGTCAGTACAAAGCCAGAGAGGTGCTGAGGATGTTTGATTGTGACCAACAATTGGAACCGAGTCTACCACACCTGGTATGTGGCATGTAATGCTTATCTTATCCAGTTTCTCAGGGTCATCCTGATGCAGTCTAATTAGACCTAGGGTCTGGGTTAAAGCCTCCTCTGGTCACGCTGAAGACCCGGGTTCGATTCCCAACATGGTAGACTAACAACTAGTCTCTGAAATGAACATATTTTACAGAAAAAAAGCCTCAAATAAAATAAAAAAATATAATGAAAAGGAGCCATGATCTAGACTTGCGTGGGCTTTCTTGGATAGGGTCTGTATGACAGACTACCCACATGGGTACAATGTGTGAAGCCCATTTCTGGTGTCCCGCGACGTGATATTGCTGGCGTATTGCTAAAACCATACTCACTCACTAATTAGACCTGTCTGATCATTGTTAGATGTCTCCCCTTTGGTTCAGTTGGATAACTTTGTGATAGTTATAGAGTTCATCCACAAATTCTCCTTGTATTGAAATTTGTGAAAGATAAGTAGTTTTCTATGGCCTTACACTCAATCCTACAGTGAACTGTAATGTTCAGAAAGAGGAGTGAGAGTCGGTGGTTGTGATTGAGGAAGGAGGGGATCCAGTTGAGCCAATTTGTATCATCACCAGATGTTGGGGTAGGGATAGCTCCTGTTAAAGTGCTGCCATTTGAGTTGAGATGCATCCCTGGTTTTGTGTTGGCCCTTGGGATACAAACAGTAATGCTTCCATGTTAATTGAAACGTCTGGGGAGCAGACGGCAGAAAAAATCAACAAAAGGGGAAAATCTTTTGAGTCTCCTAACCAGAATTTGTCTCTTGGCAAAATTTCAAGTACATTTTAATCTTACCAAATAAACATTCATGAACTGAGCTTACCTGACCAAACAGAAGTTTACCTAACTCAGACTAACGGTGAAAGGTTCAAACTGATATTCACAGATTTAACTCCTTATTAAATAATGGTATGTTGTCAGGCACAAAAACATCATTCTCAAATTTGGAAATTTGCTGTTATCATCAGAAGAACACCATTTCATGTGTTGTACCAAATATTCAGATGCAAGAAAGTCCTTATTTAATTCCCTTTCCTCTAAAATTAATAACTTTCTCAGCCTTACTACCACTGAAAGATTTAACCTCCTTTTTAGAAAATAATGATCCAAATAGTACAGAAATTATTTGCTACCACATGTACAACTTTAAACAAATATAGAAGATATGATTGTCCTAGGCCATTATTATTATTATACACATTTGTATTATTATATGTTTTGTTGCTCATCATATATATGTGATTCATTATATATCTTGTTTATGTAGTTTATAGAATATTGTCACTGTTTCTGTATGGAACGTTTGCACAATGTATATTTTATCTCTTTATCTTCATCATCAAGTAGTTATTGTCTGGAAGTTAGAAAGTATTTTTAAAATATATGTGAAAGTTTTTGACTCAGGTATTAAAATAAATGCCAACTGGTTTACTGGATGAAATATTTCTGAAAAATATTAAAATGGAATGAGGATCAAAATCAGCTGGTACAAGTTGGCTGAAAAATCTTTGGTGGGACCATTCTTGGTATAACTGTGCTGCAGTTAGCCAGAAGGTTGCCCTACCAGATCGTGGAGGAGTCGGTCCCCCACTGTGCAGGTTGTAATTAAGAGAATCAAAGTGAATAAGTAACCATGAAGGCAAAGTAGTGTGTCAGCTAATGGGAGCACACATTCCCGTTATCCAAATCAGGGGCAGCATCTACTACTCAATCTTATTAGTGTCGATAGGATAGACACTGATATATGCTTCATCAAGATCTGTGTCACGGCTTGTACCATCACACTGAGAACCTCCATGCTCAGTCAGCCATAATACCAATTTCAAGACTGTTCTTCCTGTCAAAAAGTAGCACAAAGTTGCCAAAACTAGTCCTATATATATTATAGAACCATAATTTCAAATAATGTTTGATATGGGAAATCAAATAAGATGTAATGTTTATTAGAGTGCTGTGTAGGGTAAAAAGGTACTCCCAGCACAGGTTTCACTATAAATAGATTTTTGATATAAAGAGTTAATGTTACAATTGTGCTGAATGTAACATGGTGTGTGTCATATGAAACAAATTTATTACTAAGATGACATATCTTAAATTAAGATATTGTAGTTGAAATTAAGGTATGTCCTTTAAAGATCTGGGTTAACTGGTTTTCAGCAACCCATGCTTGTCGTAAGAGGCGGCTAACTGGATCGGGTGGTTAGTGTCCCTGACTTGGTTGACATATGTCATAATATCTCAACTGATTGATGCTCATGCTGTTGATCACTGGATTGTCTGGTCCAGACTCGATTATTTACATACAGACATCATATAGCGGGAATATTGCTGAGTGTGGTGTTAAACAACAAACAAAATAAAACGAAGTTAAGGTTAAGGTAAGTTGAACTGGCAAGTATGTTTAGTTTGATGCAAAAAGAAGAATGGAAGAAACAATAAACATAGATTATCCCAGTGTACATGCATTGTTTGAAATAAGGGTAAAGGGTTCTTTGTCATAACAGTAATATTATATTATGGAGGTCACGAGTTCCTAGATTAATATATATCTCCAGGTATGAAAAACTCACCTTATGGGCAATGATATACGGCAATGATATGGTACAATATTATTCAAAAGTTTCAATCTTTTTATGTACAAATGTTTTATGTGTTGTAGCACTTCCGTCACCTTATTTATGTAGCGCTTTGAGCATACATTTTTGTATGGAATCCAATGTGGTATTATCACAAATATTATTATTATTCAGTATGTTCATCCACGTAAATGTAGCTGCACAGTTAGTAATATGTGATATTGAATGTGTTATTGATTGATGTATTGTCAAAGACAGAGATGAACGTAATGTATCAATCGCTGACCTCATGCTCTAGATTTGCTTATATTATTAATATTAAATTTATGAACAGTAAGGTCAACACTTGAATCAGTATATGTATCTTTTTGTGTAAAACAGACTGTTTTTTTACTATCAATTTATTATATTATGGCAAGGCTATTAAATAATTCAATTTTATTACACATTGTAGCAGTAATATTCTCAAGGATGCTGTTTGACATTTATCAGCCCCTGATGAATCCAGGTGGATATCGAATGTGCACCTTTCTAATTCGTAATGTGACTCCACAAATACTAAGGCAGGAGATTCTACACCTAGAGATTCTGGGAGCTCCACTCCTTCTCTCAACAACCTGTTCCTCAGTGTTGGGAGAGGTTTATGGTAATGTTTTCCTACAAACAGACAGCACTCATCAGCCTAGATCCATTTGACGGGGTCAAGGCCATAGTCAGGATAGTTTGTTCACCTTCCTCCCTCGCTCCCTTGGGAAGCTGAGCTTTCAGCCACAGTGCACTCTCTATTCTTCCTACACTATAAAGGCAGCTCCAACTCATTTCATTGTTTTGTGCCTCCTTCGTAAACTCTTTGTCAAATGCATGGTCGGCTTTTTGAAACATTGTAAATCATGGTTCATTGAAGTGGAGCTTAACCCTTGGATTGTTATTAACGCTTGTGAAACATTTGAATTTTAGAGAAATATTACATGATGGGACAACATCATGTGATTGCCAGTGGTGAGGTTTGGGACTTTTCCAAAATGTTAAATGAAACATATAAAACAAGTGTTAATGACTTTCATATTACTACAGGAGAGTGGAAGGTCGTGGGTTCGATCCCCGACCGCGTCATACCAAAAGACGTTTAAATATGGTACTTGTTGGTCCCTGCCTGGCGCTCGGCATTAATGGGTACAACAAGGACTTGTCGGCTCGGAGTCAGTATAATGTGTCTGAGTGGGGTATTCATGCTTCACTGCGGCATGGTATCTCAGTGAGCTAGCACTATAAAACCAGCTTCAGTCTGGGCTAGTACAAGCAGCCGCACATACACATACACACGCATGCACGTCGTCATATGAGCGAAATATTCTCAAGCAAATTAAACCCAATTTCACCTCACCTCATATTACTACAGCTGATCACTCTTAATAAATCTTTCATGTTCATAGTGAATCTATATGTGTCATTCTATGACATTAATTTACTTTATCTGTTATAGCATGATATAATAACTTTTGTATTATGAAAGGATCAGATGGTCCATGAACCTTTTGTATAATATATTATAAATTTCAGCCTGGCAAACCAGTGAGTAATAGCATAAGCATGCTTGATTCCGGGCCATCAGGATCTGATGAACCACAGTCAAGTGACCTTGACCCATGACCTTCTGTCAGACTACTGGAGATTTGTTTACATTGAAATTCTGAATTGGACCAAACATTATCACAAACTTGCAAATGAATAAAATATTACTCTACTCTTTGATAAGGCAGAAACATTATGGGCAGTGACAATTTTCAACCCAACTTTGTTATACTTATTGTATGTTGAAAATCGTTTAGAATTTGTTTTCTTGAACCAAAATGATAGATCACCAATACTAGATGAAGAGAAAGGGTTACCTGTGATGGGAATAGTTATTCTTCTGGATGTGAATATTTTTTTCCTTTTGTATCACACAATAGCGTCCATGGTAACAGCTTGACTATATCTTTCAAACCTAATGTCATTTTAATTGCTTGTGTTGTTAGGGGAGGAAGGGTTAAGGGTTTTCTGTTGTGTTATTGTGGTTTAGGGAATAAAAACTTGCTACACAGGTTTGTTAATGGTGTGTAGTTATCTGCTATAGAAAAGAGGTTAGCAAGCTCCATGTTAAATTAAATGGATAACTGCCTCCATGTCAACATCAATAGGATGAAGTGAAGCTGAATCCTCCTGGGGTTTGCTTGTTGTTGCTGAGTAAAGATCACGTTTAATGACAGTGTTTAATGACAGGATTTAATGACAGGGTTGGCAGTGTGTTGCTGACTTGACATTTCTTTGTCAACACTGAAAAAATGTGTGTTGGAGGTGAGCAGAAGATGTAAGGCAGGTCGTGTCTGAAAATGCATTTAATCCTTGTATTTGTTTTAATTCTATTGAAGTGTAATGTTGGGTACATTCTGGTGTTGGAAAACTAGCACAGACCATGGATCAGGCTGCCATTATGTAGTGTATTACTGTTAGGATAATTAATGGGCTTCTTTTGCAAAGACATTTTAATAGACTGATATTGTATAGACTGATATATTGTATGCTCCCCAGGGAGTTGAGATTGAAAAATACGATGTGCCGTTGTGATGGATATCCAATGATCGAGGAAAAACAAAGTGCCTTTGAGCAGTTGTACTGGATATAGGTGCTATACAAATGTTTGTATGTATGTATGTATATGTATATTACTTTTCTGCCTAAATGACCTGTTAAATGAGTCGCCATCTGCCCATTGTTAAAAGTGGTAGTCCATAAGGAATTGTTACCAGTCCTTCCTGAATTTTATTCCAACACTGAGTCGTATCCTGTGCTTCCACTATGAGCCAGTTAATAAAAACAGAATTGTTGAAGTCTGTGGCATAACTGAATATGTGTCAAGATGACCTCACATGATTGCTCATGACATCCACCACTGGTGTGCCAGTCCCAGACTCTGTGATAAAGCCGTGATATTGCTGACTGTCGCTGAAAGCATCATGCACCCACTTCACTTCCAATCCTTTCACAAGCAAACACTTTCGCACTAATTTTACTGAGATATTCAGGATTATGCAATGTTCTGCCTTGTTTTTTTTAATCCCAATTGGATCCCCAAAGCTACAATATCGTGCTGAGGGAAGTGAATTTTTGAGAAACGTGAGAGGACTTTTGTCTTGAGCTCAGATTGATTTTCGGTTCATTAGAACTGACTGGGTAGAGAATTCCAAGCCTTGGGAGCCTGTGAGAGGAAATGGATTTTCAATCGACACAACCACAGACGCCAAGTAAAGTCAGAGAAATGGCTGGCTAGAAGGGCTATTTTTCTTTGAAATGAGACTTGTTTTTGTCTGAGATGGTAGTACAAAAAAGGTCGCCATGTTGATAAATATTTGTAAATGTCGAATAATATAAAATCTGTTAAAAGTCGTTAACCTTTTCACATAAATTGGGTTAAAATTCTTTTCATCTTTTGACATCATTTGGGTCATAGTTGCTCAAGGTTGTAGACTGCCTGTGGCCTTTGTGAGGTTGAGCTACTGTTAAATGAGATAAGTGAGTGTGAATATGGAATATAGTTATAACGCAGATGGAAATAATTATGCTCAGTCACTCAGTGTGTAGATGTCAGTGATAATTCCAGTATGTCACAGATTCCATAACTTGTAGGTTGCTGTTTTTTTCATGCAGTAGAAGTTGACATTACCAGGAAAATATGTGCAAAATAAACAAATCTTGGTTATGGTATATGCAGTGAATTGAATGCACATGAATACATGCATTTAAATTTGTCAACGCATATGTGCATCCCACATGCACATTGTGAGTACCGTGCTTCCTCTGTTAGACACATGCCTTCACTCCATGTGGACTTCTAATGATGCTGGTCCATATGCTCTGTATTGAACATAGGGGCCTGTCTTCTCTTAGACTTAGACACTGGGGGCGGTTGGGTATCCTAGTGGTTAAAGCGTTCGCTCATCATGCCAAAGACCAGGGTTTGATTCCCCACAATGGGTACAATGTGTGAAGCCCATTTCTGG